>NC_059209.1:18167518-18775851 GCF_020615455.1 Coregonus clupeaformis | reverse complement strand
CTACCTGTATTTGAAAACAGATTGTCTGCCTTTTGCACCATGAACCATCATCCATTTGGAAGCGAGTTTGTTAGGTTGGCTTTCTTTCTTTACAGTGAGGAGCTCGACAGACGAACCAAGGAGACCCAAATGCTGCAAGAAGAGGTGGAACATGCAACTAAAATTACAATGGAGAAAATGGGACGCACATTTCCCAGCAGCTCACCCTCACAAATCAATTACTTTCCCATGTTTATGGGTGAGTATGAGGTTTCTTGTGTCATTAAGAAAAATATAGCCATCGCAAAGTGTATACACTAGCTAGCTAGTACTAGCTCTATACAGTAACACATCAGAGCTATTGTCACTCACTACAAAATATGACACTAACCTATTTAGAATTCTGAAACTACCTGTAGTACTTTTCAGTGATACATTTTCCCTATTGACTCCTTTTTTATTTTTTATTTTATTTTTACAGATGGTTCTTCGGAGGAGAACTCAGAAGTGCTGTCTCAGTACCGACCGTCTTTGATCCAGCCTCTAACATATGACCTGGATGGCCTGGATCTGGAGGTGGTCAGAAGTGGTGTAACCTTCCCTGGGAAAGATGTTTTGGAAAATGTAATAGAGGACTACTCTCAGCAGGTGTCTGAGCTCCAGAAGCAGCTGTGTGAGGTTAATCTGAGATGGAGGACTATTTGTTTTCCTTTCCTGCTGAGAGTTGTTGATATAATCTGGTTGAAGGAGGCCTCCTGAATAAAATTATTTGAATCAAAAGCCATGCAATTCTGTGCCACTGAGGTGCCATTGATTGCAGCACATATGCTAATACTTTTTCAGGTGTGTGCGTTTCATGAACAGCAGAAGTTCAAATTCCGTCAGACCATCATCAAGCTGCAGACAAAGTTGCACGAGGTCCAGATTGAGAAAGATGCCCTGACTGATCGAAGGTAATTGATGCTAAAACTCTTGCAATGTAGGCCATTTGTACTGTATACCTTTGGACAGATCTAGGATCATTGTAACTGTAAAAGTAAGGGAGTAAAGGACAAGTTGCCTCAATGTTAATTGTTTGGTCCCTCAGAATGAAAGAGAGCAGAAAACAGGCAGATGTAATGGGGAAAATGCAAGCAATAATCAGAGAGCTGCAAACCAATAAACAGACAGGGGACCAGAGGCTACTGGAGGCTGAGGATGAAGCAAAGTCACAAAGCAGGAAAGCAGAGTCAATGGAGCGGACACTACAGGAGGTGTACTCCACGCTGTTGGCTTATGAGAAACGGTGTAGAAACAATTTGTACACCAGCCATGACGCACTGGGAGTTGCGGTGGAGAAAGTAATACAGGACTTGGAGAATGAGAATCACAATCTGAGAGAAAGATTCCTGCTGGTAAGACAGTCTGTGTTATGTTTTATGCCACACTAAACACTTTTATCAAAGGTTTGATGTGTTGTTCTTGTATCTTTCTATTCCTAACTCATTGTGCCAGCTGAAGGAGCAGATGGAGACTCAAGAACATAAATGCCAAGGTAAAGCAGAGATACTGTTGAAGGAGCAAAGGGAAAGGTACGTTTTCATTAACTTTTGTCAATTCTTGCCACAGTCACTTGGGTTACCTGGGATTAGTAATTCATTCACTTATCTGATAGCACACACATTCCCTGCATGTAAGGCTGTCTGGTATAGAATTTACCTTTGCCCACTGAGGATTTTTTTTAACTGTAAGTATGTTTACTACATAAGTTCCTTGAGGCGACATGTCAAATTGCCTTGCTTGGCTTGCTTTGCTCTTTTCCAGACTGGAGCAGCTTATTACCAGTCATGACCAGGAGGTGGCGATATTGACTGAGAAATTGAGCAGCTCCAGAAGCAGTGCCTCCAGCTTGTGTGTCCAGGTGGAATTGTTACAGTGAGAGACGTGAATTAACCAGCAATACAATATCTACACATTTCCTGAGTTGAATTAAATTCAAAGCTCTATCTTTCCCCCCCCCAAATTGATTATATCACCTATATTTTAATTTAGTTGTAAGACATCGGTCTTATCTTTCAGAAAGCGTCCAAAAACATGCATTATTTCCTTCTGACCAGAAAACAAGGTGAGAGTCAGGCTTCAGTGCACCAGTGTCAGGTCAATGACTTGGAGTCAGCTCTCTCCATCCTGCGCTCCGATCTACTGGACGCCCAACGGGTCCATGAAGACAAGGTAATGGCTACATATACCTATTGTGTTGTAAAATTATTAGAATAATGATAGAGTGGCCTTGGCCTATTCAATCAAAAGTGTAGGAGGTAGACATTGTATCACAGGAGGTTGGTGGCACCTTAATTGGGGTGTACGAGCTCGTGGTAATGGCTGGAGCGGAATAGGTGGAGTGGTATCAAACACATGGTTTCTATGTGTTTGATGCCATTCCATTTGCGCCGTTCCAGACATTATTATGAGCTGTCCTCCCCTCAGCAGCCTCCACTACATTGTAATATTCTATGTGAAGGTTCTGAAGGTTTGGGTTGTCATGATGTGCCAGGTGGGTGCTCTGGAGAAGCAGTTGGCTGAGGCCCAGTCTCAGGTGGAGGAGGCCCAGAGAGGGAGAGACAGATCCCTCCAGCAGGCAGAGGAGCTGGACTCTCAGCTCTGCCAGCTCACGGTAATACAACCCAGCCTCAGACACAAACAGGGAGGATACAGCCATAGTGTGCTCCTTGCTGCTGTGGAAAAAGCACATTGCACATTTTTCGATTCCAGAAAGCCTACATCTATCAATGTATTTGATATATAAATGGGAATGTGGCTTTGAAAAAAAATCGAAGAAATCCAAACATATGAACACAAACAGCGACGTTTGAATGAGAGTAAGTACTGTATTACGTGTGGGGTCAGTCGGAGCTCCGGCAGGCCCGTGAGGAGCTGGCCCTTGAGAAGAAGCAGACCAAACAGCTGTGGGAGTGGGACACGGGCCATAGTGTGACCAGCGACGGGCTGCGCAGAGAGCTGGAGGAGCGACGCCTGGGGGTGCAGCAGCTGGAGGTTCTGGTGGGATCTCTCAAAGACGACTGCCAGGCACAGGTGGAGGCTCAGGTGAGATTTAAATGAAAAGCCTTGAGCTGTTTGTTTAATTTTAAAAAAAGAGGAAAATGACCAAAGGCCTTAGTTGTCAAACACTCATTAAATTTAGTCTCCTTTAGCAGTTGTTGGGCGAGAAGCATCAGTGGGAGCAGCAGGAAGAGCTGGCTGTGTTGCGAGGGGAGCTGAACAGGGCCAGGGACGAGGAGCTGCGGATGCAGGCCCTACAGGGGGACCGGGACGAGGAGCTGAAGAGGGTCCAGGCGCTGCTGGAGGAGAGGGACAGGGAGCTGCAGCTGAGGCAGCAGGAGGCGCAGCAGGGCCGGGCCAGGCTGGAGGAGGCCCAGGGCCGCTGCCAGGCCCTCAGGGCAGAGACTGAGGTGCTGAGGCTCAAGCTGGAGGACCAGGAGAAGATGGTGGACCTGCTGCGGCTGCAGATGGAGAGCACCACCCAGATGACGGTACAGCATGGATGTAGCATTGACTCCCTGCACGACGAGAAGAGCCGCCTCAGCAACCAGCTCAGTGAGCACAAGCTAGAGATCCAACAGCTAAGGGTTGGTTTGTTAGTTAGTTAGCTAGAGTTAGTTGACTATTTAGTTAGTTTTGATCATAGTTTATTTGCATCATCCTACTTTAATTTCATGGTTGGTTGTTTCCTCCCCCTCTGGGCCAGAGATCATACAGGCTGCTAAGGGGAATCCTCAGTTAACACCAATAATTATTCCTTGTCTTGGATTATAATACTCCAATATTTTCTTTTTGGGTATGTTTTCAAAGCTATCCTACCAATAATGTTCAAACCCTGTTGTGTCCCGCCCTATACAGACCGACTTGGAGCAGCGTGAGGAGCGTTTGGCAGTGCTGGAGAAGGAGAGGCGAGTGCAGCAGGCTGGCCTGTCCAAACAGAGCTGCTGTGTCAAGGAGCTGACGCTGGAGAAACAGAAGCTCACCGCTGAGCTAGAGGTGCAACGCATGCAACTGGTCAGCCTCACAGGTACACTGGCTGTCATTATAGATGGCTTTCATATGAGAATATTCCCCTCTTACAGATAAAATGATGCAGCCACTCTGTCTGTTCTTTCATCAGTAGGATAGTGTTGTGGTCATCTGTCTTGCGGCTGGCTCCCTAATCAACATAAATTATTGTGTTGACGTTGTGTCTTTGATTTATCCGATTAAATGTTTTACTCCTGTGACCAAACAGTTATTTGTTAACGTTTCTCTATGAATTATGATCTTTATTAATTCTGCAATAATGAAGAACTTTAAATGATTAGATATAACGGCCTCCATTTCTCCAGTCTTTGGGGAAATACAGGTCTTCAGTGGCAAAAGGCAAGAATAATGCTGAAGTTGCTACACTGTGTTGGAAAAGCACTACAGCATGTACTGTATGTTTGTCATGTTCACCAAGCCCTCATTGTGCTTTGTGTGCGGTTGTTTGTGTCCATCTGTCCTCCAGAGGAGCATAAGGAGTTGAAGAGGCTCCACAGCAGTAAGAGTGAGGAGCAGGAGGGTGTGGTGGTGGGTCTGAAGGCCCAGCTGAAGACCACCCAGGCTGAGATGGACCAGGTCAGGAGCACCCTGAGGACCCTAGAGGGAGCGGACAGACCCGGTCAGCACTGCACATCTGACAAACATCACAGAGAACATTATATTGTAGCAGAGAATTTTGTGTTTATATGATTATGGGAAATATACACGATATGTTTAGGCATGAGGTTTTAGTTGAGAGAACTGACTATTGCAATGGATGAATAAATAGCTCTGGAAGTAATTTATTTGTATTTGATTCCAACCGTCATATTTCTAGACTAACCCATCTTTCCCAGTACACTACCATTTTACTATTTGATTTGCAATATATCCACCTATTTTACTGTGATGTCTTAACGAGGGTCTAAACATTTCTATTTGTACCATTTCTACCGAGATTGCCCCAAAAAAATACATTGTTTACCTAAGAGTATAATTATATTTTCCATTGTTTGATCGTGGTTTTTCAGATCTCCTAACAGTACTGTTTGTAGGTCCATCTGAACACAGACATTATGACTTAACAACCACTCCTGGACCTGACTCCAAAAGTGAGCCACCGAAGGACAGAACCAAAAGAGATGATCTATTGATTCTGTTTCCTCGTGGCAGTCAGCACAGGGATGACTGTTCAATGCCCCGTATATTGAGCATTCTTTTTGTGGCGAGAATAATAATAGTTTAAATTGAAAAGAGCGTTCTGCCTCTTCTGGAGGATGAAATTGGAATTGTAGCCAACTCTGTATCGCTTAATAAAAAAAAACAGGATACTTTAAACAGGAATCCATTGTCAATCCACCGGGTTGGTTTTAATCTGTATAACGGCAAAAATACCCCTTTTGAACATTAGATGTGCCTCTTACTAGCATGCTGGAAAGCCAGTTTGGATTTAAATATAATTTCAGTATAATGGAGGCTTTCATTCATTCCCCCCCCTCCACTGAGTAGACAGAAAGAGATGAGAGTAAATGGACCTTGATTGACTCGTCCTCTCTGCCCTGCCTCCCCTTTTTCTGTCCAGGCCTGAAGGTTGCCATGGGGATGCAGAAGCAGATAAAAACCAAGAGAGAACAGATCGACTCTCTCCAGGGCCGAATCCAACTACTGGAGGAGACCATGGACAAACTGAGCCAGGTAGGAACACCTCAAAGTCTGCTTTAGGGCTCCATGATGCAAAACTCCAAATTCTGAGGTAATCCACCTTGCCTCTCGCTATTACACATGCACAGGCTTCCACACAGAACAAAGGCCTGTGTCCTTAATAATGTAGGGATTTTAAACAACAAGGGATTCTGGTGTTTTTACTTAAATGTATAATAATCTGCCTTTCAATATGGTCTCTCTCTTCCCAGGAAAAGCGTTACCAGAGTCTGGAGAGTAAGCGTCAGGTCCAGGAGCTGGCCTCCGTTACAGAGGAGAAGAGACAGATGGCAGCTGAGTTGGAGACCGTCCGTTCCCTGGAGAGACAGCTCAGGGAGAAAGTCGCCAAACTGGAGGTGTCCCTACACCAGGTAGTGTGGCACTACCTTGTATTTACACTCACTTTATCACACACTGTATCAAGAGAAATGTACGATTTGCTGTGACTGACCCCCTTTTTACACTTACTATGTTCCTCAGATGTCTGGGAGCTTTATCGACTGTCAAGACTTCATCCAGTTGGAAGAGCAGGCGTTTGTGCGGCTGAAGCTGCAGCATGCTCTGGATGTGAAGGTACAGTTCAGTAAGACGGGTGTACATTTGCCTCTATAGAGGTCTAATGCATATGCTGTTTTGTTGTTTCTGTCTACACCCTTCTACTGTATGCTTTTTCAAGGGCTGTGTCTTTTCAGCAGGAGTTGCAGGGCCAAAACCTGCGAGACACAGGGAATGCTCAGCGTGCTTCATCTACCAGCCTCACAGCCCGGAATGCACTATCCTCCACCCAGCACGGCTCTAACTGCCTGCTAGAGGTAAATAATAATAATAAAATAAATCAATGCAGAAACCTCCTACAAAATGGCTCCAATCCTCCCAGGGTCTGGCTTTGTTGCTGTTTATTCAGCTGTGGAAAACAAAGCTCAGCACTTCTGACTTCCCAAAATTAAAAACACACCCTGATTGCATTCCTGTGGTAGCGCGACAGACTCGTTCATCAACCATTTGACTTGACTCCGGAACAGCCGGATTGAAGCCAATTTATTCAAAGCATGGAGGGATTCCAGATAGTAAACAATAGATTTCTGTGTTGAATATACTGTAATCCTTATTGGTATTGGCCATAATGGTATTTTACACAGCACCTCTTCACCCCTGTTGCAGTTGAAGCCTCAGCGGCTGCTGGAAAGCCCCACTATGGAGCTGCGTTCTCTAGTCAAAGAGCTGCGAGGTGTGATTTCTGAGAACCCCGGACCACACACCAACACCAGCATCCTCAGAAGGAGCTCTGCTCCAGAGAGAGCGCACAGGACCACACTGTAAGTCTGTCCTCACTATTAGAGGTCATGTGACCATTAGAGGTCATGATGTTACTCGTTTTCGCCCCACATTTTATAGTTGTGCGCCAATCAGTTTATTTCACAACCACTAGTGACATGTTACTCAAATGTTTACAAAGATTGTGTTCTATTTGGTTCTCAATCAACCCATTAACTACAATCATGTGGATCCTCTTTCGTTCAAATTTGATACAATAAAATATTTATCTTCCAGCAATGAAGTCACCAAATGTTTTACAAGCAATGCCAAAACGACAAAGGGGACCTACTGCAGGTAAGAGCAGTCTGACTGCCTGAGCATGGCTGTTGGCAACCGGCCCCTACCTGTGTATTGGCTCTTCTACTCTTCAGGCCACATGCATGTGTAGTGTCTGTGGCTTCGTTCTAATGCGTGTTTGTGTATGCAATATGTGGAGTGGTGTGCCTCACCCCCTTAGGACAACTGATCTGGATGAGCGGAATTTAAACAGCACCTTCTCAAGCGACAGTGAGTTTATCTTTGTTGGTACGACCAACCACTTAAACACAGTTAACAAAGCATGTGCTTAATTTCCCTTATTTCACGTTTCGTATCACTCTTCTAGTCTCCTTTATCATCCATGTGGTCCCCTCAAACGTAATATGATTAAGGTATACACAATTTTGATCAGTTAATCATTCCTCCACTTTAGACATTGTTTGCTATTTCTACAGGCCATGACTTATCTTTTGTTGCATCTCTGCCTTGCTACACATCGTCCCCTCGAGCCATGGCACTGGGCCGCACGTCCCCTGTACACTCACTCCTGACCACTGACCACAACCCTACGCATCTACAACAGAGCAGGCCTCTGCCCCAGGCAGCAAGCCCTCTTGCAGACACCTGTAAGTCCTACTGTCTTCACTATTGTTACACCTCTGTGTGTAACCAATGTGGGAGACAACTGAGGCCTTCTATGCCCCACTTAAATGGGCTTGGAGTTCCTCTGTTACTACAGTATTTCATCATAATAATGTTTGAATTTCAGAACTCTAATCTGATGACTTCTGAGTGAGTTACTTGTAGTTTCACTTAATGTTTATCCAGTGGCCAATCCGCAGGCTGAGTTGACAGGACACACATGCAAGCACTTGCAAGGAAAACTGGACAGCCTTCAAAACATGGTGGAGGACTTGCAGATGAAGAACCAAGGTTTGTGGAGCAGAGACAGTGTTTTTGTGTTCATATGACTGTTGTGCAGTGGTTGGTGACTGACATCAGTGCTAAAGAACTGAATCTGTATTTAGAGTTTTGAATTAGCCTAGATACCAATGTTGTCCACACTCTACAGTCGTGAGAATCCAGACTTCCTTGTTATGTCTATCCTTCCCTGCCTTGCGTAGCAGACCAAAATGTTTAACAGGAATGTAATCAGGACATAGAGAATCAGGAAAAAGACTATATTGGTTTGGGGGTAGGTCAATTTCATGATGTATAAATAGATGGTTTAGCTGACAACGTCACAAAAACGATGCATGCTTCAATGGGGCAGAAGTCCTTGAGTTGTTGTAATTCTGGATGACCAGATGGCTACAAACAATGACAAGAAACTGCCATGTGGGGAATCGTAAGTGACTCGTTTCATCTTGTTCTTGATACCATGTCTTGTTTTAAGGTGTTTTGACTGATTTCCTGTCAATGCTAATATGGCTAAAATTCACAAGCTAGCTAACCAACAACTGTAGCAATGTATTTGAGCGACAATAAGTGCTCATTGTGCAAATGTATTTATGTTTTTAATAAACATTGGAGACTGTGGTCCTCTGTAGCTCAATTGGTAGAGCATGGTGCTTGTAACGCCAGGGTAGTGGGTTCGATCCCCAGGACCACCCATATGTATGCACACATGACTGTAAGTCGCTTTGGATAAAAGCGTCTGCTAAATGGCATATTATTATTATTATTATTATTATTATTATTATTATTATTATTAAATATAGTTTACGTGTTGTCAACAATCTAAGCCAACCCCGTCTGTTTTGCCCCATAGTTGAGCACGCATCAGTTTTGTTGCTAAACAACCAACCTGTCTATAGAGTTTGATGTCAGAAAAACATGAATTCCTGATTAATCTGGATAAATTACATTGCTGTTTATGTCCGATAAGAAACTATTGTCCCAAAGGTGGAATTTGTCATGAAAACACACTTTCTGTGAGAAACTCTACAAAATAAATGTTAAGTAATTTATGTTGTTTTTTTACAGAAATGTCCTCTATGATAAAGGGTCAGGAGAGGAGGTTGATGTTCAAAGACAAAGGGAGGCTTTATAACAAGCAAGGCTCTGGGTGAATGTCTACATGTGTAACACAAATAAACTTGTATTTAAATAAAGGCACTATGATTATTGTGAATGGTCTTTTATTCATTCAAATTGCCAATGTCCATGGCATGTTACTTCCAACACCGCAAGATTGCCACCAAATATGATGACAGAAGGATAAACAGGCTAGCATCTCTTGTTATTCATGAAAGATGTCATTATTCAAGGTAACTGAGGATGATCTCTGATGGACATGCATTGACAGACAGTCAATGTTTTTGAAATTTGATAAACAAGATACACTTTTATTTTTTATTAGCGTAGCATCACATTTTTGAGTACTATTGTGAAACTGACCTACATATTGCCTATTGAAACCTGCCTGAAGGACCAATTTCCCTTTCCATGTTGAAGCCGAGCCTGCTGCATCTGGCCTTGATCATTGTCTCGCTCCTCTTCTGCAGAGAGAAGACTCAGAAACTATAAAATAGAAGAAAAGTCCAAGTTAAAAAACCCAACCAATCTATTTATCAAAACAATTTTAAAATCATATTAACTGGTGCCTGTGCTGTGAAGCATGCACTGCGTAAACATGTGAAGCAATGTTGTCTTACCCTACCTTCAGCCCGATGCTGATGATGAACGCTTGAATCCCATGCATCTGTTTCAGTTCCTCGTGCTTTTGAGAAGACAAAAATATAGTTTCAGATAATTTTAACTGAAATGTCAAGGGGGATTGATGGTCTGTCAAAATCAGTTGTCTCATAATTACCCACAAAGAACAAGGACAAGTGTAAGAGTTATACTAAAGACCCACCATTTCACTTGGTTGTGGTGGAAACTCAATGTCCTCAGGGATGATATTGGGGTCTCGTAATGGTTCATCAGCATCTCTCTACTTCTATGTTTTAGCATCTAGGTACCATGCTCCATATTTGGGCCTTTTAGTTCCTGGTTTGCTCCGTTGAACATGAGCATTTTATATATATATTTTTTACATTGGCAGGAAACAAGAAATAAAATACAGACTGCTATATCGGTCTGCTAATACAGGACTAGTAAAGCCCCAGTGCACTACTTTTGTGAAGTAAAAAATAGATTTTTCAGGGGGTGCTGCAGCACCCTCAGTACCCCTACTTCCTGTGGCTATGTGCATAGTCCTTCTCACCTTCTTTATGGTCATGGCTGGTTTGTGTTAGATGTGCTTACCAATGAGGTGACCCAGTCACAGAAAAGCTTAGTGACGTTCTTGATGTCCTCCTCTTGAGATGGGGAGCACAGTCATTTGACATTGACTATCTGGTCTTCCTTGGCACTGCTCTGCTTTGCTTGCAGCCCTTTGGGCAGGAATCGTCCGTCCTTTATTTAAAAAAAAAGGGTTAACAACAGCAATGTATACAGTGGGGAAAAAAAGTATTTAGTCAGCCACCAATTGTGCAAGTTCTCCCACTTAAAAAGATGAGAGAGGCCTGTAATTTTCATCATAGGTACACGTCAACTATGACAGACAAAATGAGGGAAAAAAATCCAGAAAATCACATTGTAGGATTTTTAATGAATTTATTTGCAAATTATGGTGGAAAATAATTATTTGGTCAATAACAAAAGTTTCTCAATACTTTGTTATATACCCTTTGTTGGCAATGACACAGGTCAAACGTTTTCTGTAAGTCTTCACAAGGTTTTCACACACTGTTGCTAGTATTTTGGCCCATTCCTCCATGCAGATCTCCTCTAGAGCAGTGATGTTTTGGGGCTGTCGCTGGGCAACACGGACTTTCAACTCCCTCCAAAGATTTTCTATGGGGTTGAGATCTGGAGACTGGCTAGGCCACTCCAGGACCTTGAAATGCTTCTTACGAAGCCACTCCTTCGTTGCCCGGGCGGTGTGTTTGGGATCATTGTCATGCTGAAAGACCCAGCCACGTTTCATCTTCAATGCCCTTGCTGATGGAAGGAGGTTTTCACTCAAAATCTCACGATACATGGCCCCATTCATTTTTTTCCTTTACACGGATCAGTCGTCCTGGTCCCTTTGCAGAAAAACAGCCCCAAACCATGATGTTTCCACCCCCATGCTTCACAGTAGGTATGGTGTTCTTTGGATGCAACTCAGCATTCTTTGTCCTCCAAACACGACGAGTTGAGTTTTTACCAAAAGGTTCTATTTTGGTTTCATCTGACCATATGACATTCTCCCAATCCTCTTCTGGATCATCCAAATGCACTCTAGCAAACTTCAGACGGGCCTGGACATGTACTGGCTTAAGCAGGGGGACACGTCTGCACTGCAGGATTTGAGTCCCTGGCGGCGTAGTGTGTTACTGATGGTAGGCTTTGTAACTTTGGTCCCAGCTCTCTGCAGGTCATTCACTAGGTCCCCCCGTGTGGTTCTGGGATTTTTGCTCAATGTTCTTGTGATCATTTTGACCCCACGGGGTGAGATCTTGCGTGGAGCCCCAGATCGAGGGAGATTATCAGTGGTCTTGTATGTCTTCCATTTCCTAATAATTGCTCCCACAGTTGATTTCTTCAAACCAAGCTGCTTACCTATTGCAGATTCAGTCTTCCCAGCCTGGTGCAGGTCTACGATTTTGTTTCTGGTATCCTTTGACAGCTCTTTGGTCTTGGCCATAGTGGAGTTTGGAGTGTGACTGTTTGAGGTTGTGGACAGGTGTCTTTTATACTGATAACACGTTCAAACAGGTGCCATTAATACAGGTAACGAGTGGAGGACAGAGGAGCCTCTTAAAGAAGAAGTTACAGGTCTGTGAGAGCCAGAAATCTTGCTTGTTTGTAGGTGACCAAATACTTATTTTCCACCATAATTTGCAAATAAATTCATAAAAAATCCTACAATGTGATTTTCTGGATTTTTTGTTTTCCTCAATTTGTCTGTCATAGTTGACGTGTACCTATGATGAAAATTACAGGCCTCTCATCTTTTTAAGTGGGAGAACTTGCACAATTGGTGGCTGACTAAATACTTTTTTCCCCCACTGTATCATACATCACCAGTACTTATACCAGTAGATCAGGGCCGGGCTCTATCCTTTTGGGGGCCCTAAGTGAGATTTGGTTGGGGGGACCCCCCACCTCGCGGCAAAACATTTTAGTGGTCCCTCTCTTGACGGTGGAGAGGTTTTTTCCTGCAATTCTACACATTTGGCAATGTCTTATGCCATGTTAATATGATATCTGAGTGAGAATGACTAACAAAATCAATTGGGGCCTACTAGAGGTCAGGGCACATGCCCAGTTGATATTCGGCCATGATTACTACACATTAAGATAGCTGGCAAGACTATTCTTACTCAATAGTAAGTTGAGATCCCAACTGAGTTCCTTTTGGTCAGGGGCCGGGGGCCCTAAGCAAGTGCTTATGCCAGGAACCGGTCCTGCCCTACATGTACAATTTATACCCTAGTAATGAAGAGTTTGCCCCAAAACAAACTTCTCTGGAAATTACATTGCAGTGACAGATGGTCCCTCTCTCACTTCCTCCTCTGACTCGGATTTCTGCATGATGGTTTCACACAGCTCTGTGCAGTCGTCCGCATGCTCCTCTTTTTCTGGTGAAGTCACTGCAGAAGCTCTGTTCACACACATATCCGGGCCCAGGACACATATAACCTGATCAAACAACTATCGGATGAAAGACAAATAGTAAGTAGTACATTAAATTGTGTTGTTACAAGTAAGCAAAACAAAGTCCTGTAGTAACAACAGCTTAACAGTTGATTACTTTTATAATTCAGAATTGTGTATACATGGGCCATTTGATGTATACTTTAGGGGCTGGTTTCCCGGACACAGATTAAGCATTCTCTTGGACTAAAGCCCTTTCAATGTGTTTGGAAAGATGCCCTTTACAGTGGGGGAAAAAAGTATTTAGTCAGCCACCAATTGTGCAAGTTCTCCCACTTAAAAAGATGAGAGAGGCCTGTAATTTTCATCATAGGTACACGTCAACTATGACAGACAAATTGAGAAGAAAAAAATCCAGAAAATCACATTGTAGGATTTTAAATGAATTTATTTGCAAATTATGGTGGAAAATAAGTATTTGGTCACCTACAAACAAGCAAGATTTCTGGCTCTCACAGACCTGTAACTTCTTCTTTAAGAGGCTCCTCTGTCCTCCACTCGTTACCTGTATTAATGGCACCTGTTTGAACTTGTTATCAGTATAAAAGACACCTGTCCACAACCTCAAACAGTCACACTCCAAACTCCACTATGGCCAAGACCAAAGAGCTGTCAAACGACACCAGAAACAAAATTGTAGACCTGCACCAGGCTGGGAAGACTGAATCTGCAATAGGTAAGCAGCTTGGTTTGAAGAAATCAACTGTGGGAGCAATTATTAGGAAATGGAAGACATACAAGACCACTGATAATCTCCCTCGATCTGGGGGCTCCGTGCAAGATCTCACCCCGTGGGGTCAAAATGATCACAAGAACGGTGAGCAAAAATCCCAGAACCACACGGGGGGGACCTAGTGAATGACCTGCAGAGAGCTGGGAACAAAGTAACAAAGCCTACCATCAGTAACACACTACGCCGCCAGGGACTCAAATCCTGCAGTGCCAGACGTGTCCCCCTGCTTAAGCCAGTACATGTCCAGGCCCGTCTGAAGTTTGCTAGAGTGCATTTGGATAATCCAGAAGAGGATTGGGAGAATGTCATATGGTCAGATGAAACCAAAATATAACTTTTTGGTAAAAACTCAACTCGTCGTGTTTGGAGGACAAAGAATGCTGAGTTGCATCCAAAGAACACCATACCTACTGTGAAGCATGGGGGTGGAAACATCATGGTTTGGGGCTGTTTTTCTGCAAAGGGACCAGGACGACTGATCCGTGTAAAGGAAAGAATGAATGGGGCCATGTATCGTGAGATTTTGAGTGAAAACCTCCTTCCATCAGCAAGGGTATTGAAGATGAAACGTGGCTGGGTCTTTCAGCATGACAATGATCCCAAACACACCGCCCGGGCAACGAAGGAGTGGCTTCGTGAAGAAGCATTTCAAGGTCCTGGAGTGGCCTAGCCAGTCTCCAGATATCAACCCCATAGAAAATCTTTGGAGGGAGTTGAAAGTCCGTGTTGCCCAGCGACAGCCCCAAAACATCACTGCTCTAGAGGAGATCTGCATGGAGGAATGGGCCAAAATACCAGCAACAGTGTGTGAAAACCTTGTGAAGACTTACAGAAAACGTTTGACCTGTGTCATTGCCAACAAAGGGTATATAACAAAGTATTGAGAAACTTTTGTTATTGACCAAATATTTATTTTCCACCATAATTTGCAAATAAATTCATTAAAAATCCTACAATGTGATTTTCTGGAGAGAAAAAAATTCTCATTTTGTCTGTCATAGTTGACGTGTACCTATGATGAAAATTACAGGCCTCTCTCATCTTTTGAAGTGGGACAACTTGCACAATTGGTGGCTGACTAAATACTTTTTTCCCCCACATACAGAAAAACGCATGTCAAAAATTGCAAAAAGAAGGAGGCATCTTTTATCTTCAATGTGATGACATCGCTGATTAGTCTTGTTATCTACCTGCCACTCATCTCGAGGCATGCTCTAAATGTGGGTACAGAGCCAGAGGATGCTGTTTGAGTTTGTGCTCCACTGCAGCCACATGCTCCCTGTGTGCCTGCTGCAGAGCATTGTTCACAGACTATTTAACACCAAGGAAACGTTTTACGATGAAATTGGCACCAACTCCCAACTGTTCACTGTGTCCCCTAAATCAGGGAGGCACAGTCCTTCATATGATGTGGAAGTACCATGCTGTTAAATGCTTCAATGCTTTGTATCTACTATGTTACTTAATGATGATAGCTCCTTGAATCTCTCAATCAACGTTTCCTTGTCCCTGTGGGTTAAAAGCTAAACGTGATTACTTTCACATTGCCCACATTTGGAAGCTCCAGCGAGAGTGGATTGTGGAAGGTCTTGAATTATTTGTCAAACACATGGCAACTTAGCTATGTCAATTAAACATATGACAAAATGTGTCAGCCAGATATTATGGTATGACTGTTATCACTATAACAAATGCAACCCAGTGCTGTCTTTAACGTTAGCTAGCTAGCGTGGGAGTAGCTAAGGACTTAAACGTTAACTTAGCCCAAGGCCAGCAGATGGCGATATTGAGTCAGATTGTCAGTCATATTGGTAAAATGAAACGACTCCATATCGCCCCCTGCCGGCCTATGGGCTACCGTTCATTCTAATAGTCGACCGTCAACATTTGGACCAATGTTGACCATTAGAGTTAAGTACTCCCACACTAGCTAGCTAAAATATTGATGTAACGACCTAGCTGGCAGCACATCCATCATTACCAAGGGTAGGCAGGCAGCATCGTTCTGGTCTCCAGTGGTCCATTTTGAAATGTTTTATCAGTCTTTATCAGTCTTTATGCGTCCTTGTTTTGTCAAATGTCAATGTATTGAAAGTAAAACGAGTCTTGCCCCTTGGGGCATGTCAAAACGCTATCGACCCTTTCATAATGCCAGTATCGAAAGTTATCTGGCTAGCTCCATGGTCTTGATACAACGTTTGTTAGATGGTTACTATGGTAACAGTGTTTCGGTGATAGGTTGGCAAGTAGTTGTAGTTCTTATTGGATGTCACAAATATAAATCCAGAGACCCTTAATTTGCTTATTTAGCTATATTTACATATGTACATTGTTTATTTAGCCATATGGACTGTACACTCCAATGTTGTACACCATGATTGACAATACATTAAACATTAACACGTAAAAAATAAGAGCAAAATCATCTCAATGTAGAGTTTAAAGTGCTAATTAGCCCACTGAAGACTAATACAACCTTACTGTTCTGACCACTAGATGGTGATATATTTTTATTTCATTATTATTCAGAGAAAAGAGTGCTAACCAACTGTGCACAGACGTCAATTCAACGTCTATTCCACGTTGGTTCAACGTAATTTCATTTAAATTATGTGGAAACAACGTTGATACAACCAATGTGTGCCCAGTGCGAACAAAAAGGATTGTTTAACATTGTAAGTATGGCCTGTCATGTACTTTGAGGTCTTCAGAGTTGCATTCCTTCTTGCACTATGTATTCCTCATGCTGTGTCACAGGACTGAGGTCAACACTGTTGAACAACATCACAGCCTCTTGAATGGCAAATCCACATTGCCATCATCATCCGATTCCATCAACATGGCACCATTTGTTAGGCCAGGGAAATTCCACTTCATGGATTTGTGGACTGTGGAAGTCCAAGCCTTTAGTAAATGCCTCTGACAGCTTTCACCCACATGCCTCAGCTTGACCAGGCACCATATTGTGACCTGCTTGGCTGGGTGACCGGCTGACCGCTGCTTTGACCTTGTCAGCCAACTGTGAAACAGCCTAGGCCTGTTGGAGCTGGCACAGAAAGGTTATGACCTTTGTTTCAGCCAGACTACCAGAACAGATCATAACTTCTTTGGCATTTGTCCTCTTGGCTCCAGGACCATCTCACAGGGAGTTGTTGTCCCTTTGACAAGGCCCGCCTACTTTCCTTGACATGTTTAGCTTACTGTACCATTTTCCATCATACCATCATGTTACTGTCTTCTGATAAATGTGGTTTATTGTTCAGAACACTTCATAATAAACAGACCTTACCAAGACTGTACTGTATACAGTATATTTTTACATTTTACAGATGCTCTTATCCAGAGCGACTTACAGGAGCAATTAGGGTTAAGTGCCTTGCTCAAGGGCACATTGACAGATTTTTCACCTAGTCGGCTCGGGGATTAAAACTAGCAACCTTTCGGTTACTGGCACAACGCTCTTAACCACTAAGCTACCTGCTGCCCCATATATGAAAGGACTAGAAAACGTATTAACGTATTCAAAATATGAAAATGAGTTTGAAATGGGTTTGTTTGCACCCTGAGGTTTGTAAACCGTCACTGTAAGGTTTGAAGGTTTTGAAGAGGTGTAAAATAAGTTCTGCCTCTCTTCTAATCTCAAGCATTTCTAGTTGGGAAACAATTCCATCACTTGTGTCATGGATTTATATTGACTGAAATATACACGTTTGGAAGTTGTGATCACCTGGATGAAGCCTCCAAATAGTTGCGTTGGCCATGGTCCGACTCTCCCTGGAGCCGTGCCATTTGGCATATCCACAGGGGAGTAAATATTTGGAATCGAAAAGGATCTCAGGATTATTTGTCCGGCATACTCCCAAAAAACATACACTATTTACATGTACAAACAATGACACTGTGACACGTGACATACTTGAACTTCAAAGTCTGATTGTAAAGGTGGAGTTGTCAGTGTACTTTAACATTAGTACTCCTTGCATGATGGAAACGTTCTAACTAACTTAAGTGGGTGTGTGTGGAACTATTATTATTCCATTGCTAATCATATTTTGTAATCATATATTCCATTGTATATCCTGTTCCATTTGATGTTGTGTGTTGACAATCGAGTGCGCATTTCCAAAAATGTCCCAACAACTATGGAACCAAAGCAACAGGACAACATTAATGTTTTTTATAATCATCTGCAATTCGTAGATTTCAGAAGTCTGCACAGAAGTAAAACAATAAAAAAGGTGAGGCACTGTCAGGCTTTTCCTCAAATTGTGTGCAATAAGATGAAGGTGTTTTATTTTTATAATCTGCAATTGGTGGATTTCCACTTCTGTTTCCACTTCAGTTGCATTGCATCCTCTTAGGCTTGTTGCAAAGTTTCCACTCAATGTTGTGAATATGAGGACCACATCTAGGTGACCAGTGCAAAACTATATTGTACGCTTATAACATTTTTATTATAAGAAATCTGTTAGGATCTGCTATACCTGAGAGATTGCTCCGTTTTCTGTCATGAGATGGATAAGCCCTTCTGCCTTACACTAATCACGGCTCCATCCTGAAACAATGAATTACAGCCTCCAGTTACAAAACGTCCCACTCAATGGTGGGAACTGGACCACACCCAGGTGACCAGTGGAATTTTAATGGCCAGTGCATAGCTTTATAGTTAAAGACATGCTCCAGAACTTTGGCGACCACTAAGTATTTTTTAAACCTCCTGCTTTGGGCTGGACGTGTCAATGTGTAGTTCATACATGCATAATCTATTAGCAGAATTACTGTTTTACCTCAATTAGCCACGAAATCCCTAGTTTGAAAGCAACTGTTTTTCTGGAAGCTGTGCTGTGCCATTTTCCCTACATTTCCCCCCACATGGGCCAGCCCCCTAGCAATTCAAGTTCAACTAATGAGCTTCAGCCCCTCGCCGTATGATTGACAGCTAGCAAGATGCACATGATGCACCCACAGCAGAGTGAGAGTGAGAGCAATGACGTGGTGCACATATCTGCACATATATGATGTAGTCAATTATGTGTATAAACCCTGGATGACTGACAGCCACCAGGCTGTATTGAAGCCACCGGGCAGCCATCTTGGCACTCCTCCTCAATTGTAAAAAATATTTTGGAAGCAATAGAAATGCATTTATTAATGTCTGCATTCGTTTTTGACATGTTTGTTCTATTACAGACACCTTAATGCATACTTTTAAATGATATTATGTGAGCTTAAAATAAAAAATAAAAAATTAAAAATATACCAAAACATTTTCCTTAAAGCATTTTTTTTTAGAGAGTACTAATGTTACTGTCCCCACTACAACAACAAAAAATACTTAAATACATGTTATTTTGCCCTATGGAGGACTGCTCCTACTAGCGAGTGCCAATATGGCCGACCGGTGGCTTCAAAGCCTCTCAATGGCCAATACATAGCATCAGCAATCCAGGGTTTATATACGTTATTGGACGTAGTACCCAATTTTCGGGGAACACTTTTGGCTCGTGAGCGCTACTTTCAGAACTCCTGGATAAAAAGTACACAAAAGTACAGGAGAATCCCTTTAAGTAAATAACTTGCATACTATGAAAAAATGTGTTGCTTTACCTTGACCAACGAAGGAAGGAATGCATCAAAGACTGTTGTTTGTCTTAAAATTATTTTTATATAATATACTGAACAAAAATATAAACGCAACATGCAATAATTTTAATACATTTACATTTTAGTCATTTAGCAGACGCTCTTATCCAGAGCAACTTACAGTTAGTGAATACATATATTTATCATACTGGTCCCCCGTGGGAATTGAACCCACAACCCTGGCGTTGCAAATGCCATGCTCTATCAACTGAGCTACATCCCTGCCGGCCATTCCCTCCCCTACCCTGGACAACGCTAGGCCAATTGTGCGCTGCCCATGAGTCTCCCGGTCGCGGCCGGCTGCGACAGAGCCTGGATTCGAACCAGGATCTCTAGTGGCACAGCTAGCACTGCGATGCAGTGCCTTAGACCACTGCGCCACTCAGGAGTAAGTTACAGTTCATATAAGGAAATCAGTCAATTGAAATAAATACATGACTGGGAATACAGATATGCATCTGTTGGTCACAGATACTTTTAAAAAAAGGTAGGGGTGTGGATCAGAAAACCAGTCAGTATCTGGTGTGACCACCATTTGCCTCATGCAGCGCGACACATCTACTTCGCATAGAGTTGATCAGGCTGTTGATTGTGGCCTGTGGAATGTTGTCCCACTCCTCATCAATGGCTGTGTGAAGTTACTGGATATTGGCGGGAACTAGAACACGCTGTCGTACACATCGATCCAGAGCATCCCAAACATGCTCAATGGGTGACATGTCTGGTGAATATGCAGGCCATGGAAGAACTGGGACATTTTCAGTTTCCAGGAACTGTGTACAGATCCTTGCGACATGGGGCTGTGCATTATCATGCTGAAACATGAGGTGATGGCGGAGGATGAATGGCACGAGAATGGGCCTCAGGATCTCGTCACGGTATCTCTGTGCATTCAAATTACCATCGATAAAATGCAATTGTGTTCAGTGTCCGTAGTTTATGCCTGCCCATGCCATAACCCCACCGCCACCATGGGGCACTCTGTTCACAATGTTGACATCCGCAAACCGCTCGCCCACACGGTGCCATACACGTGGTCTGCGGTTGTGAGGCCGGTTGGACGTACTGCCAAATTCTCTAAAATGATGTTGGAGGCGGCTAATGGTAGAGAAATTAACATTAAATTATCTGGCAACAGCTCTGGTGGACATTCCTGCAGTCAGCATGCCAATTGCACGCTCCCTCAAAAGACTTCTGTGGCATTGTGTTGTGTGACAAAACTGCACATTTATGCGTGGTCTTTTATTGTCCCCAGCACAAGGTGCACCTGTGTAATGATCACGCTGTTTAATCAGCTTCTTCATATGCCACACTTGTCAGGTGGATGGATTACCTTGGCAAAGTAGAAATGCTCACTAACAAGGATGTAAACAAATTTGTGCGTATGGTAAATTTCTGGGATCTTTTATTTCAGCTCAAGAAAACATGTGACCAACCTTTTACATGTTGCATTTATAGTTTTGTTCAGTGTAGATTTAGTTACACTTTTTACACAATAGAATTCTACTTATAACACTCAACAATTTCTTATTATTTTCATTTTTTTCACCCCGGCACAGCAAGTTCTCTCTTAACACCACTATATATCCAAGGACAGCTTGGAATGGAATAATACAAATATACATTCAGTATAGTGTATCCTCCCATGGTACTTAATGGCTTTGGTTGCATTAATCACGTCTCCTAAAAAAAGGCACTCCCACAGCTATGCCTGTATATCAGTCTCTGGTCTACAAAGACTGTCTGGGGCCTGAAAGTGGCGTGACAAACATGCAGTACCAGGGTGCACTGCGTTTAGCCTCAATGAACTATTCCCCTATGTTAGGCTCTGTTTGCTGAAAGTATTAATATTATTCCAATTGTGTTGATTTAAGGAGGGTGTTTTGGATGAGGGAGTTTAGGTCAAAATGTGTTTAGTGAATTGCATGTCCATGGAGGAATTCACTTGTCTAAATGGAAGGAGTTAGATGATGAGACATGTTAAAGGTGTTTCACAAATTGGGCTTGACTGGGCCTGAACTGCACACTGATTTTGCATGATTCAGAATTTGCTGCAAGCCAGGGAATGATGCAAAGCATCCATAGTAATGTTCATTATTCTTATGCTTTGCATTGACTGTTAATTTACAATTATAATGGATAGGTTTTAATTAAGTAGTTGCTCTTTGAGGGCTTAGGTCAGTGAATGATATAGAAGAGGATGTTATCTGACCTATCTGCTGTAAAGAATTGTAATAGAGGAGTGATTTTTGGAACATATTCTAGGAGCACACATTCTAGGAAGTTATTTAGAGATGGGTTGAATTATTCTCCTGTAAACTCAGATTGCAAAATGAAAGTTAATCTGTTTTCGGTCAGATGAGCTCTACTGCAACTAGACCTTTCACCACGTCCACCACTCACCACTGGGAGGGCATGGGCAGCCAAGCACTGAATTCAGAGCACTTATTGACTAGATAATACACCCTATCATTGGGTGGGAAATCTGCTGGTCCTTTAATTGAGCTTACGCTCTCAACATGTGAGAGGCAAATACACTTTAGCTTTTTGACTGAATCCATTTAGCACAGTTTCGGGGGATGCAAAACTGCTACATTTACAGAAGTGATGGGACATTATCATTCAATTACATTTGACAACACACGTTTTGTCTGAGAAATGCTTCACTGTTGTGATACAGGTCCTGCCTCCAAAGTGCAAACCAAGCGCTATGGGCACAGTTTCTTGCTTCTAGGACAGGAACTTGTGAGAAAACAATTAATGATATGTAGGGACAACAGATACCCAGACGGGTTAGAATAACTTATTCAAAGTGATTTACCCTCTAAATAAAAGTATCCTTGTCCTGGTATGTATGAATGGTTGCCTTATTCGCACACTGGACCCTTTTAGAGTGCACCAAGGATATGTCCCTTGCACCCAAAAGTTTTTGTTCCCAATATGATCAAATATTGGGAACAAAATCAGTCTTCGCTTCACTAACCAAACTGTTTTTTTCTCACTTTTTATTTTTTGCCAGAAACAATGTTGCTGCATTACTTGACTATTATCATTCTCCCCTGATGATTTGCTTCAGTATTTTTCACTTCTCTTGTTTGAACAGATGCCGCCCCCCTCCAGCATGGCCCGACCCCAGGGATTGTTATAGTACTTACATATTAGTACAATGAAGTAACACGCAATTATGTTAATTTTAGAGTACACCCAAGTAAGTTCCCTTTTTTTAGCAAGCAACATCTAACGATATGATGTATAACATTTCCTATGGTTTATTATCAATGGGCGTCTTTTGTCTGATTCCAGGGAATGGCATGCAAAAGTTTGTCTGAGGTGAAAGGTTGTTGCATGACTGCACTCAACAGCTCAGTCTGTAGCCTCCAATACCAAACAGCATTTTAGCAGGATGTAACCTATTGGCCAACCAAATTACAATAAAGTCATGGTGATAGTCAATGGGAAACAGATTACATTTTAGGAGCCGGTCTACTTGTGAAATTTATATTAGTTTGGTGCTGGATTTATACCTCATGGTAAAATAAGGTGGGTGACTGTTTTACCAACAATCATTTCAGGGTGGATATGCAAAGTGTTGGCAGTCTTTAGGGCCAACACCTAATGACTGTTCTTTATAAATATTTGCCTAATTTTCCAGGTCACGAAAATAAGAGACTTTATTGGCAGACTTAGCCATTTCCCTATGCCTAACCTGTTATCTGACCACTAATTCACTCCACAGAAGTTCTGTGTAAATACATGTCCTTGAGTCAAGCAACAGGTGTTAACTGTAAATAAGGATGGTTGCTCACAATGTGCTCTAAAAACACCTGTGTCCTATTACACCCAACTGTCCATCTCAAGTTGTGAATGCCATAGAATCCAAAAGGTCATTTGAAAAAGGTCTCGAAACCCCTTATGGTGGCAATGAGCTTGAGCTATGACACTCTGACATCCAGTCTCAACATGCCGTGATCCATTTCTGAAGGTTAACTTGTGTGACTGTGAAACAAAATAACCTAAAAACGTGATAACTGTCCTCTACAGAAGACTGGTTCTCTGCTATGCAAGGCCCTCCTATGCAAGGGTTCCAAAATAGGGGAGCGTTGTCAAACTTTATTTTTTGCATTGGGCACAGGGGAGGGTAGTGCGTTTTTTTCCCTGGTTTAAATTAACTATTTTGCAGGTATTATACCATTTCTTTCATCCTAGCCAAATTTCCTCATCTGCTTGCTTGCCCCTCCCCTATATCAAGGTGTTTTGGTACTTCCCTTATGCACTACGCTTTTCCCCGCACGAACTTTTACTATACCACGGGTCAATATAGTCTACCAGTCTAACAGTCTATCCTGCCCTCTCGTTTGTCCAGATCTACAATAGGCTAACTAGCAATCATACCACACATAAAAGCATTCAAAGCTGCATACATTTTCAATATGAATCCACAAGAACAAATAGCAATAGCTGATAGGCAGCGGAGAGGCCAGATGCATTCTTACAATGGCGCAGGAGGGGATGGCTGCCATTTTACGGGCTCCTAACCAACTGTGCTATTTTTGTGTTTTTTCGCATTGTTTGTAACTTATTTTGTACATAATGTTGCTGCTACTGTCTCTTATGACCGAAAAGAGCTTCTGGATATCAGAACAGCGATTACTCACCTCGAACTGGACGAAGATTTTTTCTTTAATGAGTCCGACGTGAAGGATATACTGCTTCTCCGAGACCAGGCCCAAATCCACGTCATTCACATGAAGAAAATACGGAAATACAGGGGGCGGCGATCGGGGTGCCTTGTGAGAATTCGTCTCTACCATTAATTTCTATTGGCCAACATGCAATCACTGGAAAATTAACTGGACGATCTCCGTTCGAGACTATCCTACCAACAGGACATTAAAAACTGTAATATCTTATGTTTCACCAAGTCGTGGCTGAACGACAATACGGATAATATACAGCTGGCTGGGTTTTCCGTGCATCGGCAGGACAGAAAGCTACGTCTGGTAAGACGAGGGGTGGGGGTGTGTGTCTATTTGTCAATAACGGCTGGTGCGCAATGTCTAATATTAAAGACGTCTCGAGGTATTGCTCGCCTGAGGTAGAGTACCTCATGATAAGCTGTAGACCACACTATCTACCAAGAGAGTTTTCATCTCTATTTTTCATAGCCCACACTCAACGAGCTGTATAAGGCCATCAGCAAACAAGAAAATGATCACCCAGAAGCGGCACGCCTAGTGGCTGGGACTTTAATGCAGGCAAACTTAAATCCGTTTTACCTCATTTCTACCAGCATGTCACATGTGCAACCAGAGGAAGAAAAACTCTAGACCACCTTTACTCCACACACAGAGATGCATACAAATCTCTCCCTCGCCCTCCATTTGGCAAATCTGACTATAATTATATGCTCCTGATTCCTGCTTACAAGAAAAAACTAAAGCAGGAAGTACCAGTGACTCGCTCAATACGGAAGTGGTCAGTCGACGCGGATGCTACCCTACAGGACTGTTTTGCTAGCACAGATGTGAATATGTTCTGGGATTCATCTAATGGCATTGAGGAGTATACCACCTCAGTCATCGGCTTCATCAATAAATGCATCGACGACGTCATCCCCACAGTGACCGTACGTACAGTGGGGGAAAAAAGTATTTAGTCAGCCACCAATTGTGCAAGTTCTCCCACTTAAAAAGATGAGAGAGGCCTGTAATTTTCATCATAGGTACACGTCAACTATGACAGACAAAATGAGGAAAAAAAATCCAGAAAATCACATTGTAGGATTTTTAATGAATTTATTTGCAAATTATGGTGGAAAATAAGTATTTGGTCAATTACAAAAGTTTCTCAATACTTTGTTATATACCCTTTGTTGGCAATGACACAGGTCAAACGTTTTCTGTAAGTCTTCACAAGGTTTTCACACACTGTTGCTGGTATTTTGGCCCATTCCTCCATGCAGATCTCCTCTAGAGCAGTGATGTTTTGGGGCTGTCGCTGGGCAACACGGACTTTCAACTCCCTCCAAAGATTTTCTATGGGGTTGAGATCTAGAGACTGGCTAGGCCACTCCAGGACCTTGAAATGCTTCTTACGAAGCCACTCCTTCGTTGCCCGGGCGGTGTGTTTGGGATCATTGTCATGCTGAAAGACCCAGCCACGTTTCATCTTCAATGCCCTTGCTGATGGAAGGAGGTTTTCACTTAAAATCTCATGATACATGGCCCCATTCATTCTTTCCTTTACACGGATCAGTCGTCCTGGTCCCTTTGCAGAAAAACAGCCCCAAAGCATGATATTTCCACCCCCATGCTTCACAGTAGGTATGGTGTTCTTTGGATGCAACTCAGCATTCTTTGTCCTCCAAACATGACGAGTTGAGTTTTTACCAAAAAGTTATATTTTGGTTTCATCTGACCATATGACATTCTCCCAATCCTCTTCTGGATCATCCAAATGCACTCTAGCAAACTTCAGACGGGCCTGGACATGTACTGGCTTAAGCAGGGCGACACGTCTGGCACTGCAGGATTTGAGTCCCTGGCGGCGTAGTGTGTTACTGATGGTAGGCTTTGTTACTTTGGTCCCAGCTCTCTGCAGGTCATTCACTAGGTCCCCCCCGTGTGGTTCTGGGATTTTTGCTCACTGTTCTTGTGATCATTTTGACCCCACGGGGTGAGATCTTGCGTGGAGCCCCAGATCGAGGGAGATTATCAGTGGTCTTGTATGTCTTCCATTTCCTAATAATTGCTCCCACAGTTGATTTCTTCAAACCAAGCTGCTTACCTATTGCAGATTCAGTCTTCCCAGCCTGGTGCAGGTCTACAATTTTGTTTCTGGTGTCCTTTGACAGCTCTTTGGTCTTGGCCATAGTGGAGTTTGGAGTGTGACTGTTTGAGGTTGTGGACAGGTGTCTTTTATACTGATAACAAGTTCAAACAGGTGCCATTAATACAGGTAACGAGTGGAGGACAGAGGAGCCTCTTAAAGAAGAAGTTACAGGTCTGTGAGAGCCAGAAATCTTGCTTGTTTGTAGGTGACCAAATACTTATTTTCCACCATAATTTGCAAATAAATTAATAAAAAATCCTACAATGTGATTTTCTGGAGAAAGAAAATCTCAATTTGTCTGTCATAGTTGACGTGTACCTATGATGAAAATTACAGGCCTCTCTCATCTTTTTAAGTGGGAGAACTTGCACAATTGGTGGCTGACTAAATACTTTTTTTCCCCACTGTACATATCCCAACCAGAAGCCATGGATTACAGACAAAGGGAAACCCAGCCACGAGCTGCCCAGTGACGCGAGCCTACCAGATGAGCTAAATGCCTTTTATGCTCGCTTCGAGGCAAGCAACGTTGAAGCATGCATGAGGGCACCAGCTGTTCCGGATGACAGTGTGATCACGCTCTCCGTAGCCGATGTGAGCAAGACCTTTAAACAGGTCAACATTCACAAGTCCGCGTGGCCAGATGGATTACCAGGACGTGTACTCAGAGCATGCGCAGACCAACTAGCAAGTGTCTTCACTGACATTTTCAACCTCTCCCTGACCGAGTCTATAATACCTACATGTTTCAAGCAGACCACCATAGTCCCTGTGCCCAAGAAAGAGAAGGTAAGCTGCCTAAATGACTACCGCCCCAAAGCACTCATGTTGTTAGCCATGAAGTGCTTTGAAAGGCTTGTCATGGCTCACATCAACACCATCATCCCGGAAACCCTAAACCCACTCCAATTCGCATACCGCCCCAACAGATCCACAGATGACGCAATCTCAATCACACTCCACACTGCCCTTTCGCACCTGAACAAAAGGAACACCTATGTGAGAATGCTGTTCATTGACTACAGCTCATTGTTCAACAACATAGTGCCCACAAAACTCATCACTAAGCTAAGGACCCTGGGACTAAACACTTCCCTCTGCAGCTGGATCCTGGACTTCCTAACGGGCCACCCCCAGGTGGTAAGGGTAGGCAACAACACATCTGCCACGCTGATCCTCAACACGGGGGCCCCTCAGGGGTGCGTGCTTAGTCCCCTCCTGTACTCCCTGTTCACCCACGACTACATGGCCAAGCACGACTCCAACACCATCATTAAGTTTGCTGACGACACAACAGTGGTAGGCCTGATCACCGACAACAATGAGACAGCCTATAGGGAGGAGCTGATCGTGGACTACAGGAAAAGGAGGGCCGTACAGGCCCCCATTAACATCGACGGGGCTGTAGTGGAGCGGGTCGAGAGTTTCAAGTTCCTTGGAGTCCACATCACCAACAAACTATCATGGTCCAAACACACCAAGACAGTCTTGAAGAGGGCACGACAACACGTTTTCCCCCTCAGGAGACTGAAAAGATTTGGCATGGGTCCCCAGATCCTCAAAAAGTTCTACAGCTGCACCATCGAGAGCATCCTGACCGGTTGCATCACCGCCTGGTATGGCAACTGCTCAGCATCCGACCGTAAGATGCTACAGAGGGTAGTGTGTATGGCCCAGTACATCACTAGGGCCAAGCTTCCTGCCATCCAGGATCTATATACTAGGCGGTGTCAGAGGAAGGCCCCCAAAAAAGTCAAATACTCCAGTCACCCAAGTCATAGACTGTTCTCTCTTCTACCGCACGGTAAGCGGTACCGGAACGCCAAGTCTAGGTCCAAAAGGCTCCTTAACAGCTTCTACCCCCAAGCCATAAGACTGCTGAACCATTAATCAAATGGTCACCCGGACTATTTACATTGACACCCCCCCCACCCTTTGTTTTTACACTGCTGCTATTCGCTGTTTATTATTTATGCATTGTCACTTTACCCCTACCTACAGTGAGGGAAAAAAGTATTTGATCCCCTGCTGATTTTGTACGTTTGCCCACTGACAAATAAATGATCAGTCTATCATTTTAATGGTAGGTTTATTTGAACAGTGAGAGACAGAATAACAACAAAAAATTCCAGAAAAACGCATGTCAAAAATGTTATAAATTGATTTGTATTTTATAATAATAATAATAATATGCCATTTAGCAGACGCTCTTATCCAGAGCGACTTACAGTTAGTGAATACATATATATATTATTTTTTCATACTGGTCCCCTGGGGGAATTGAACCCACAACCCTGGCGTTGCAAATGCCATGCTCTATCAACTGAGCTACATCCCTGCCGGCCATTCCCTCCCCTACCCTGGACAACGCTGGGCCAATTGTGCGCTGCCCATGAGTCTCCCGGTCACGACAGAGCCTGGATTCGAACCAGGATCTCTAGTGGCACAGCTAGCACTGCGATGCAGTGCCTTAGACCACTGCGCCACTCAGGAGACATTTAGCAGACGCTCCTGAGACATTTAGCAGACGCTTTTATCCAAACCGACTTACAGTCATGCGTGCATACATTTATTTTAATGAGGGAAATAAGTATTTGACCCCCTCTCAATCAGAAAGATTTCTGGCTCCCAGGTGTCTTTTATACAGGTAACGAGCTGAGATTAGGAGCACACTCTTAAAGGGAGTGCTCCTAATCTCAGCTTGTTACCTGTATAAATGGCAGCTGTCCACAGAAGCAATCAATCAATCAGATTCCAAACTCTCCACCATGGCCAAGACTAAAGAGCTCTCCAAGGATGTCAGGGACAAGATTGTAGACCTACACAAGGCTGGAATGGCTACAAGACCATCGCCAAGCAGCTTGGTGAGAAGGTGACAACAGTTGGTGCGATTATTCGCAAATGGAAGAAACACAAAATAACTGTCAATCTCCCTCGGCCTGGGGCTCCATGCAAGATCTCACCTCGTGGAGTTGCAATGATCATGAGAACAGTGAGGAATCAGCCCAGAACTACACGGAAGGATCTTGTCAATGATCTCAAGGCAGCTGGGACCATAGTCACCAAGAAAACAATTGATAACACACTACGCCATGAAGGACTGAAATCCTGCAGCGCCCGCAAGGTCCCCCTGCTCAAGAAAGCACATATAAAGGCCCGTCTGAAGTTTGCCAATGAACATCTGAATGATTCAGAGGAGAAGTGGTTGAAAGTGTTGTGGTCAGATGAGATCAAAATCGAGGTCTTAGGCATCAACTCAACTCGCTGTGTTTGGAGGAGGAGGAATGCTGCCTATGACCCCAAGAACACCATCCCCACCGTCAAACATGGAGGTGGAAACATTATGCTTTGGGGGTGTTTTTCTGCTAAGGGGACAGGACAACTTCACCGCATCAAAGGGACGGTGGACGGCGCCATGTACCGTCAAATCTAGGGTGAGAACCTCCTTCCCTCAGCCAGGGCATTGAAAATGGGTCGTGGATGGGTATTCCAGCATGACAATGACCCAAAACACACGGCCAAGGCAACAAAGGAGTGGCTCAAGAAGAAGCACATTAAGATCCTGGAGTGACCTAGCCAGTCTCCAGACCTTAATCCCATAGAAAATCTGTAGAGGGAGCTGAAGGTTCGAGTTGCCAAACGTCAGCCTCGAAACCTTAATGACTTGGAGAAGATCTGCAAAGAGGAGTGGGACAAAATCCCTCCTGAGATGTGTGCAAACCTGGTGGCCAACTACATGAAACGTCTGACCTCTGTGATTGCCAACAAGGGTTTTGCCACCAAGTACTGAGTCATGTTTTGCAGAGGGGTCAAATACTCATTTCCCTCATTAAAATGCAAATCAATTTATAACATTTTTGACATGCGTTTTTCTGGATTTTGTTGTTGTTATTCTGTCTCTCACTGTTCAAATAAACCTACCATTAAAATGATAGACTGATCATGTCTTTGTCAGTGGGCAAACATACAAAATCAGCAGGGGATCAAATACTTTTTTCCCTCACTGTACATGTACAAATTACCTCGACTAACCTGTACCCTTGTACATTGACTTGGTACCCCCTGTCTATAGCCTCGTTATTGTTAATTTATTGTGTTACTTTTGATTTAATTTATTTAATTTAGTAAATATTTTCTTAACTTTATTTATTGAACTGCATTGTTGGTTAAGGGCTTGTAAGTAAGAGTTTCACGGTAAGGTGTTGTATTCAGCGCCTGTGACAAATACAATTTGATTTGATTTGATCATTGTACATGAAAGAACAGTAAAGACTTGAGACACACAGCTCAAAAAGCTCCCCTATTGATCTTGTTTAGGGACAATACAATTATCCTACCTAGACTAGCCTAGAACACCACAATACAATGAATAATTGCGTGATTGTTTTCAAGTGAGTACAAAATTCTACTCTAGGCTGCAGTGAAAATATAATTTGAATAATGGCGCAAAGGCCCTATGATTTGAAATTGTCATTACATTTGGATCCGTTGTTGGTCTACTCTCATTTACATTTAAGTCATTTAGCAGACGCTCTTATCCAGAGCGACTTACAGTTAGTGAGTGCATACATTTTTTTTTTCATACTGGCCCCCCGTGGGAATCGAACCCACAACCCTGGCGTTGCAAGCGCCATGCTCTACCAACTGAGCTACACGGGACCGTACTTTCGACAGTTGATAAGGTATACAAAGGCACTGTAGCAGGCCAGTCTGGCTGTATGTTTACTTCTGATACTGAGATGCGCTGTCTGTTGCAGATCATCATTCTTCCAAGTCGTCCTATAATAATGTGACCACATATGCTCCAGGCCTAGTTATTCAGGAAAACTTAACGCACGCTCTGCCTCCTCTCCAATCCAAGAGGCTATTCCTCACGCACCTAGAACCTAACGCTTCAACATAGACTAAATATTTATCATTTAACTTTTCAAATGTATTACCTTTTATATGTGACATAAACACAACCAGTCACAATGTTTTAATCTGATTAGGCTACTTCAAAAGTATTCTGTAGGCATGAGCACGTATGTCCAAAATATAATTCCAGCATTCTCAAAATGGCTTGACATTAACCAGGTTTACATCCAACCTTTTTATGAGAGTGAAGTACATGTTGGATAAAAAATATCATGACATCATGGGAAAGCATGCAGTTTATTAGGCTACAGATTAAATAAATTATGATGGACTTCACAGGGTGGTGAAAGTGCACGGTGATGAGCTTGATGCTCCTTTCAATAAATATCAAGGGTCTTATTCTGGTGACATGATGATCAATTTTTGTCCATAATAATCTCATCATGTAGGCTATACCCGCACTGTATCTGCCAGCTGTTGACTAGAGTGCACGTGCCAATACCAGAGTGGGCACATTCGCTATACCTATTAAACATTTTTTGTGACAAAACCATCAGTAGGCCTAGAGTTGAAAATGTGATGGAAACCAATTTAACTTGTATTTTTTTTATTCAATACATGATCATTTAACCGCAAAAGTTATTTTTATGTACGTATTTACAAACCTTTATGCGCAAAAAGTCAATTTGATGGAAACACAACTCCCCCCTCATACTCATCTGGAGGTCGAGCATTTTTTTTGTCTGTATCGCTGTAATGTGTCTGTGTCTATCTATGCAATTGTATATGTATTTATGTTAAAAAATAGGGACCACAATGGAAATAAGTCCCAACATTTTTTAGCAATCCCGGTCACTTTTAAAAATCTTTGTACTGTGTGTATATAGGTAATTTTTTTAACTGACAAATAAAATCAGTCAATCAATCCAAACTGTGCAGTGGCCATTTGATGAATGGAAGGACACATCATTACAAATACCAAAAAGTTGAATGACATACAGACATTGTCAAGCCAAGCCTTTGATGCTGGGTAGGCCTACAAGGTTTTTTGTTGAGATTGACATAGTCTATTTACTGTGGTGTTGAAAACGCAAACCATGATATTGAAGTGCCTGAAGTTGGTATGCTTTGTTTATTGGTTGTGTGGTGCATTGGCACAGAAAGCTGTTGGTGGAAAATTCGATGCATGTATTTTATATAATTATAAATATGGCATCAAAATATTGAAAATCAGATTTCCCCCTAGCTGATCATTGTCTGCAGCCGGCTCTGATTGTAGTGTAATGAAACAGGCAGGGAGAGTGAGCTCGTCCATGGTGGTCGGTGAACCCTCAACCTTCTGGCTCATAGCCCTGCGTGGCATTGACTGGGCCACAAAAGCATGCTGAATTGGCAAAGTCGATATCCACGTTTATAAACACAGGGTCTCTACAGTTATTGTTATTTGTTGTCGTAAACATTATTTTGATATAATTCTATGAGGGGGCAGGGTGTGCAATTTATTTTACAGAACAAGGGGAGGGTCAGGTGAAACTATTTTTTACGTTGGGGAGGGGGTGCATTTTTGGAAACCTTGAGTTGGAGGAGCCCTGCCTCCCCCAGCCCGCCACCCCCAGTAAATGTCGAACTGTCCCTTATCTAAAAGTGTTCTTCATTTAATTGTTTTACTTGCCTTATTTGATTACTCTGCCTTGTTATTGGCCCTAGGCTACTCCCTCCACTCATTGCATTGATTACTGCATTGATTGAAATAATTGAGACACTATACAGTATAGACATAAATGTATCCGCATTTTGTCATTAGTGTTGAGGCAATAATCAATGGGAAGCATAGTAGCCTATTATTGTACAGATGGGGGAAATTGTATAACATTTAACAAGGGAGAACCAGAGGATAACTATTTGCTGAAGGTAGGAATTATTTCAAGATGTGTGTCTGTACTTATTTAGCGTTTTCTCTTTTTCCGTCGACCTTAGCTGGATTGAGTAGTCCGGGAATTTCCAGTCAGGTCTCTGAGCGCATCTGATTCACTTTGCCATTCCCCCTTTAAACAAGCCCCGCCCTGAAATCGGTCGATCAAATTCTGCAACACGCTCAACCTCGTCCGTCCAATCATAACCCACTGGGGGTGGTCTTAGGATGGTGGTCCGGGAGGCTGTTAGCCAATAAGGTTTACTGCTCAGTGAACAAACGGTTCACGTCAACTATTGTTGGTTCTCTGAATAACACATTATTCATGTTCATGTTGTAGTTATTTAAAGAGACATGATGAGGTGAGATAGCGGAATTTCATGTTGAGAAGTAACGGTCGGTTACTCCCAAACATGTATGAAGGCAGCATCATGTGTACATTAATTTAGCTAACTCCTCAACTCAGATGCACAGTTTTCAAATGTCTTATAGTTATGCAATAGTATATGCCACCCTGCTAAGTAGTGGCAGTAGTAGGCCTAGGCTACACTCAACACCAGTTTATAAAGTTAGCTAGCAGCAATCCTAGGGTGATATGTGAATGAGCATGCGATGCTAATTCATTCACAAGCTCCCTTCAGTACATTCACGTTGTTAGCCTCACTACTTCATAATATTACTTGCATAGTTTCATATGAAAGTGAATTGGTATGAAATTGTCAGAACCTTAAGTTTACTTTCAAATCGTTGCTTGGTTGAATGTATCCAAATACAAATCATTAGCTAACTATGTAGAGAAAATCAAGGGCAAATATATCTTAGGTATTTTAGTTTGTGCTGTCTTATTATGGTGCTTTAAAGTAAAACACTGACCTCAGCCACACAGAAAGCACGCTACATTTTAACATCATATACAGTCATTGATTTTAACACACCCACCGCGCAGCAGAAACCAAAACGACGCCTTGATCGAGTTCATTTGAATCTGGTAAGGAGGGAGTGGAGGTCACTGCGAGCTGCTATTTCTCCCGCTGCCTCAGAACAACACAGTCGATTCCCGTTAGGCACCGACTGTATGGGCAGAATAACAGCTTTTTTTGACAGCACTGAGTACCAGTATTTCTTATTACCGAAGACAGTTTGCGAGTAGATACCTACACATCAACGAGCAATTTTATATTCGTCTCAAGTGTTGTCTGTAGTGAGCAGGATGCAAAGTGAGAAGTAGCAGCTACCTTTGAGGAAAAGAAAGTCCAAATAAAGATCAGAACCTACAGTCAGTATTATCGTTACTGTTATAAGTAATTTCAAATTTGCCAAATTAGCTAGTTTGATAGTTGGCCAGCATCATGACTCGGAGATCATGTGCAATTTACGCTACTGGGTTTGTCTGCGCCCATCTACTGATAGTGGGCATCGCCTTGGTCGTGGCTCAAGTCTTCCAAACAATGATTTACAATCGGCTAAAAAAGGTGAGTTGTAACTTTTCCTCACTTCAAACATGCATTTTATAGTTTTTTGTAGTCTGGTGGCTTTAAATTGTTAACGTTTGTTGTGTTTGCACTGAACAGCAGACGGTGAGTCACATTTCCCATCCCTTGTAGGTACGGGTTTTCAACCTGGACTCAGGAGTAGACGTAACATAGTTAATGTATACTGGGCAATTCAATTAGTATGATATGTTACCTTTCATATGATATATGTGAATTTGTGGGTGTCCGTTATTATTTCATATGATATGTTATGAATTACAATTTGTATGATATGTTACGGATTGCAATGTGTACAATATGTTACGGATTGCAATTCATACAATATGTTGGCAAATTTGCAAAAAACGTATATGTTACGAATTCTAATTTGTTGTGGCTAATGTTGGCAAGGTGGCTAACGTTAGCTATGTATTTAACGTTAACTAGGCTAGGGGTTAGGGTTAGGAGTTAGGTTAAAGGGTTAGGGGATGGGTTAGCTTACATGCTAAGTAGTTGCAAAGTAACAAGTAGTAGCAAAGTTGTTTGTGATAAAATTCGAACACGCAACCTTTGATTTGCTAGACGTTGGCGTTATACCTTCTGTCTTATGTAACCATACCAAACGTAACATAGAATACTATTTTCAGTGTCCCGGTTTACTATGTTACATCTAGTCTGAGACCAAGCTGGAGCTTTAAATGTGATGTTAGCTAGCTAGCTACAGCATTGAGTTCCCTCAAACCTTATCTCCAGTCATTTACCCACCCAACATGGGTCAGTACAACATACCATGCTTTCCAAGTTCACCAATTTATGTGCTGCATTCTTTACCACCAACCAGGGATGGTTTTTGTGGTAGGACGCAACATTGTATCATTCATAAATCCGCAACATTGATTCAAACCTCTTGAACAGCTCTGCATGTAAACTCAGTGTATTGTAGTAGCCTATGGATGGAATCTCGCTGGCTGATTTACAATTCGGGGTATGCTCATGTCACAGTGCGTGGTGGTAACACCATCACCATGGATGGGTGCACTCAGAGCAAGCAACATGCTTTATTCCATCAATACAATAAACCCACTATAAATTCATTTGCTAAATCTCAAAGTCAAGCTTTATTATACACGATACAGATTATTTGAAATAGAACTGCTGCATTTTCAACTGCAGTGTATTCATCTTATTTACACGTCTGTGTCTCACAATATAATTGATTTGGGATTTAAAGTTATATGAGCTTTCCTAGTGGCTTATTGGGTTTATCAGTCAGTGGTTGTAGTAGGGTAGGAATTTCGTGGTTGTAGGAGGGTAGGGGGAGGTGTGTGCGTGCACATGGGTGGGGGAAGGGAGAGAGATCGTGAAGGCTCGGAGTCCTGCTCTCTTTTGAAATACTTTGCATTTCATTCTTCCCCGTCTTTGCTGAACAGGTTGAATACTACACTATAAAATAATCCCCCCAAAATGTCCTAGGGATCTGAACAGGTTCAATTTCTCTTTCTAAAACTGCCAACCTCAGCAGAAATGTCAAACTGACAGTGAGCGTATACAGACACAAACAGCCCAAGGTTCCCTGCCACAGTTTAATTGCTGCTGTTAAATTCACATCTGGGTTTATTTTGGATATGGTGGTGTCATCCTAGACCTAGAATACATAACATCATGAAATGAAACAAACAAAATATTGTTATCAAATATCAGCCTACCGGGTACTTTATGTTCAATAAAGTGTCTTATGTGGACATTGCCGGTGACTGAAAAGATAAATGAGAAATTAAGAAGTATTGTCCATTCACAACTGTACCACTTCTAAAACTGATCTGTTGTTTCGTGTCATAGTGCACTTTTAGAACAACTTTGCAGTAGCCTACCTAGAGGACTTCTGGTAAAAGGGCGTGGATGGGAGGAGTGTTAAATTCATGTAAGGAATCTGACGGACTCCTTGGCCTGGAGGCAGGATTTTTTTTGCTCAGACAGCAGTCATCTGTTTACTTGTTGTTTCAGCCCTGGCCTGATCTAGGTCTAGAGGACTGCTCTTCCAGGAAAAAAAAACCCTCTGCCCCTCCTCACACTATATTTTGGAGGGTAGAGTAAAAAACCTTCACAACAAATGTATAGGTGACAAACCTGTTTACTTTAATTCAAACGGGTTTTTGTCATCATTTATAGATGGGAAAACCAGAGAAAAATATGCCACTGAATATAATTTCTTATTATGTTGAGAACAGTTATCAAACCACAACTCCTGCATATACTTTGGCTTTAGTTGTTATGCTTGGATGTCCTTACCACTCACCATGTGACCCACCCCCACCCACCAGCTACACATAGTGAGTTAGATTTTTGATAAGATTGATAAACCGCAACCCTCTGTCCCTGCTTGCTTGTGAGATCAAGGTTTTAAGCATTTCTAAGAGCTAAATGATGTAGACATCACGTCTATGGAAGCCCTTTGAGAGACCTTCCTTTTTCAAGGTTGGTAAACACAGGAATTATTCTAATCTAGACCTTGGTTTTACCAAAAGTTCAAATGTTGTAAACACAGAAACTGTCACTCTTGAATTGTATCTGTTTGAAAGGGACTCAATTTTAATCTAGAAAAACTAAACAGACTTCACTGATTGCGAAATTTGGAAACTTGGTAGAACACTGCTGATGACTCTGAATCACGTGCTGTTGGTGTTTCCCTCACTCTCTCATTTTCTGTATGCAATCAGTGTTTGGCTTTAAACACATTCAATCCAACACACAGCATTGGAATAGGTGGCTTACTTTGGCTTTACTTTTTAATTCACCATTCAGGTGACTCAAATGATCTTGTAAAATAAAGGGAAATGTCTTTAACGTATGAAATAGGCTTTTTGTTACTTGTTCCAAAATAACTCAGGGATATTTTTCTTTAATGTGAAGCAATATTTCACTCCACAGCATTCATACTTTGCTGTACATCATTGATTATTCAATTTGAGTTGATTCACATTCAGGGCTCTAAATTGCGACCATGTTGGTCGCATATGCCCCTAGATATTTTATTTTGGGAGTACCAGTGCGACCAGAGAAAAAATCCCCCAGATAATAATTATTGTAATGATAGGTTTCACTGTGCAGTTGTTTCCTAGTGCCCTAGAGAAAAAAAACGTAGGTGCAGATTTGTTCAGTCCAAAGCCTACATTTTAAAGAATGCATCAGTGATTTGTATTTCTTGCAACTTTCTGAAGAAGAAATGGCATGGGAATGCAGCTGTCAACCACTTTGTGTAGCAAGTTAGTGATGCCGAAACAGCAGTCATTATATATATATATATATATATATATATATATATATATATATATATATATATATATATATATATATATATATATATATATTCTGGTGCTCCTAGATTTTATGTTGTGCTCCTAACCTTTTATTAGAACCCTGTTTACATTACTTGTGCTGGATACTAGCATATTTCACTGCCGCAATATGCCCACTCCAAGTTATGATCTTGTTTAAAACTGACTAGAATCTAAGTGAAGCAATAGGCTTCTGTTTTGCCCCTGAGGAGCATGCCCCCCAGTTCAATGCTCTAGCGAGAGAGTGGTGACCTTTGGCCCAGTTGTAAATAGTGTTTAATAATAATAATAATAATATGCCATTTAGCAGACGCTTTTATCCAAAGCGACTTACAATCATGTGTGCATACATTTTTACGTATGGGTGGTCCCGGGGATCGAACCCACTACCCTGGCGTTACAAGCGCCATGCTCTACCAATTGAGCTACGGGTTTTTCTCAGAATGTGTGTGTATGAGCCAAAATACTGTCCTATCATTTTATGACTTCATAGGGAGTATGCACCTCATTGTAATGTGTCATTCTACCATCTTATAATCATGGTTGGACTAAAGTCTTGACAGGAAACAAGTGTTTGTGCAACCCTGATGGGCCACACCTTAAAATAAACATCCTCTTTCAATCACTGAGCTTCGCTGAGCTTCTCTGAGACTTCAGCTGAGTGAGTGAGCTGTGTGAATGTTAAAGGCCTTTCTCAAGTACACCTCACTTTACTCAGAGGACAGAGAAAGCAATCAGGAACCCCTTATGTAAAGGACGGGGGAAGTGAGACATTTCTCACTTGAAGTTAGAAATACCGATTTCTCTATACAGTAGGCCCTATTGGTGTAGATTATTTACCGCTGTTTTATGGATCAACAGACAGCTTAACAGTAATTTGCTCTTTAGATTTGACAACCATGTTTCAACACGCTTCATTCATTCTAAGTGTTGAATGTCACTGCGTCAGTTTTAGTTACAGTTGAATTACCTTGTTGAAACTACTGTTTTCTAGTCCAGGCATGACGGCTAACTTTTAACCACTTTCCTGTATTCAGATGATGACTAATAGGACAGTGATGCCAGTCCATATTGTTTATTCAAACTGTCACGCTGCCATTATGGTGGGTGGCAATTTAGGCTTTTTGAGGATTGTCCTGAGCAAAATGCAAACATCTTTCTCATCCTGCTGAAGTCGACAGAGACTCCTCCTGTGCAGTTTTCACTCAGGTTTTCTGCTTGTACTGACAGTTATTCACCTGTGAAGGACTTTTCCCCCTCACCCTGTTTTGGTGTGCTGGCATAGGGTCTACACTACATTAATTGCAGTGTGTGCTCTTTCCTGGCATAACCTGAAAAGGATTGTTGCTGGATGATGCTGACGGAATCAAAAATGTAATTGCTTTTGAAAGCCAAAATATCCTTAGTTTAGAAATTAATGAGGAAACGTTTTTAAATAGCATTTTAGGCTAAATAGCTTTATATCCCTCCGGAATGTACTACCATAAACAGATTATGCTTGGAGATATCATTGTTGTTTTGGTCTGTCCTTGATCATTAACTGTATTTCTCTCTCTTTTTTTGTAGGAATTGACCTTGACTGAAGCGAGCCAAGTATTTGAGTCGTGGAAGAACCCGCCTCCTCCAGTCTACATGGAGTATTACTTCTTCAACGTGACCAACCCTGAAGTGTTCTTAGCAGGGGGCAAGGCAGCGGTCACCCAGATTGGACCTTACACTTACAGGTAGGTTGACAACACACTCACTGCTCTCCTTTCAAATGAGATGGCCTCAGTTCACAAAGGGCTTGAGGTCCACACTCGTAACTCAGACTTCAGTGGAACGCCTATATCGATACCAATGAAAGGTTTTTGCTAATATTTGTGTTTCATGTGCGTATCTCAAGTTAAGATTCGGTCCACAATGTATTTGTTTTATGATCTGTTCGTTTGATCATGGGAAGCTGGTGATGCAGGTTTTGGGAAAGTCATATTGACTGAATGTTGTTCCATGCTGCTGAACCTGCTCATGGACTTGTTTGAACTCGTTCACATGGGGGGGGGAAATATCTCTGTGGAACGACTTAACCTTTCTACCCACACCTTTCCATAACAGGGAATACAGACCCAGGGAAAATGTAACTTTCCTTGAAAATGGAACCAAGGTTTATGCCCTGAACCCCAAAAGCTTTGTCTTCGTCCCAGAGAAGTCCCGGGGTAATCCAGAGGTCGACATTCTGAGGACAGTCAACATCCCAGCTGTGGTGAGTTAGTGTGTGTGTCTCTCGGTCTCTGCTTGTTACCTCTACATACTTGTACAGTCTTCGCTTATGTACTGTATATTAGCTGCCATGGACATAGTATAGTATGTTGGGCGGCAGATGGACTAGCGGTTAAGAGCGTTGGGTCAGTAACCGAAAGGTCACTGGTTTGAATCCCGAGCCAACTAGGTTAAAAAACCTGCCGACGTGCCTTTGAGCAAGGCTCCAGGGTTGCAGTCAATAATGGCTGATCCTTGGGGGGTCTTCGAGGGGGGGATTGGAATATGCAAAAAACACATTTCCAATTCACATATGTGAAATAGGACAATGTAAGCACCCACCTAATAATAATAATTAATTATTATTATAAACTATGGTGCAACGCGGTTCTAAGAATACATAGAAACATGAAGGTGTGAATCATTCCACAACTGTTCTGTTTTGGTCAACTTTAACCTTTCGAGAGTCGCAGTATAACCACTATAACCATGTACTGACATTCCTTTACTGCACATGTATCAAACTCATTCCTCGGAGGGCCGAGTGTCTGCGGGTTTTCGCTCCTCCCTTGTATTTAATTGGTGAATTAAGGTCACTAATTAGAAAGGAACTCCCCTCACCTGGATGTGTAGGGCTTAATTGAAAGGAAAAAACTAAAACCCGCAGACACTCGGCCCTCCGTGGAATAAGTTTGACACCCCTGCTTTACTGCATCATTCCAGTAGACTTTCCAAGCATAATGCTAAACTCCGTTTTATGACATCTTGGTGACTTGTTCCTATAAACTTGTTACTTTATCGCAGACACTTCCGTGGACTTAATCCAATTTCCAATGACAAGAACCAGACCAGACGGCAACCAAAGCTATGGACTTACAAACGTTGTTTATGATTGTGTTGCATAGTGCCGTTGTGTTACTAGTGGAAATTGGGTGGTATGATCGAATGTGATCTCTAACCCCCTCTCTCTCTGTTTCCTCCCCTCTCCCTGGACAGGCGGTGATGAGCGAGCTGAACTCCTACTCCTTCCTGCTGCGTACCTTCGTCTCCATGTGGATGAACTCCATCGGTGTGGAAATCTTCATGACCCGCACCGTTCACGAGGTGCTATGGGGTTTCAAGGACCCTCTGCTCTCCAAAATCCACGCCATGAAGCCAGAGGTGGACGAGATGTTTGGACTGATGTGGAAGGTAAGCACTGTTTGTATTCAGTAAAAACCTTGAAATACTGTAATAAACCATATGCTCACTCAGATTACCCTTCAGAACTGGTCCTTGTTAATACAGTTATTCACTAAAGTTATAGCCTTAGCTAATGGCCGGTCTTGAAATTGGGATTTAGTAGAAGTTGTGACATTGCGCGATAAATCCTTTAGTCATCGGACCAGAAGGCGGTTGGTAGGGACTGGGACGAGGTCTTGTGGTGTCATCACATGATGAGAGTGAAAATGACAATATGCTGATGAAGCTTGCTTACTTCCCCTCTTTCTGGGAGACTCATGTCTGCTTTGGAGACTCGTGTCTGCTATTCTGCCTCAAGCAATAAGAAAGCAAACAGTCAGATTTAACAAACAAGTTCAGGGCATTATTTGGAAAATCCCCGAAAGAAGTAGACGTTGGGTAGAATTTTACCTATACCTAAACTTTCAAATCTCAATCTCAACTGTCAAAGCATTTACGTGGAAGGGACTTTTTATGGTTAGTTTGGCACTCTTAGTCTTACTGCTGCATATTAGGGTTGGGCGGTATCCAGATTTTTATACCGTCATACCTTTTCTGTACCATGCCGGGGTACAAGGTATTACCCGCACAAAACAATTTAGGCAACAGGGATCAGGACGGGATTGAATGTCTGCTGTAACCAAGAAGCTTCATCTTGACATCTAGCCACTTAGCTAGCAAGTTAGCAAACAAAAATGCATTGCTGGAGCCCTGAGCTGGAAATCATTTATTTGACACATCTTAGATTTGTTATAGTTATACTTCTAGTTATAAGCAGTGACGTAGCACGCACCCCTGCAGCAACACGCCCTGTTTTTAAAAAACGGTATTGAAAAGCATACCGTCTGTATTTAGAAATATCCCAGTATACGGTATATCGCCCAAACCTACTGCCTATAAAACTGTATTATGAGAAAGGGAAAACGGAACTGGATAGGCAGGTACAGTAATACAGTGGCATTTTTATTTGAGCCTCTAGAGCACAATATTCCCCGTCAGTACATTTCCAACGACGACAACCAGCCGCTTTAAACACGGAAATTACTTCCCAATTTACGTAACATCAATAAAGGAAGACGTTCTAACTTTAACATTGCTTATTAAAGGTTGTTTGTCTGTTTCTAATTCTGTACCTGTCCACTGTTCCCCTGTTTGTTGGATGTATTTGTTTTGATATGACATTCTAACTGAACTATTGTCGCTCTCTTTCTCCTCCCAGAAAAATGGAACTCACGAAGGAGAGTTTGTGTTCCTGACTGGCGAACGGGACTACATGGAATATGGCAGAATAGACACATGGAACGGGCTGACGTAAGGACCCTTTTCCTCAGTTTTTCCACCTTCATGTTGTTGTGAGGAATGGATATCAAGAAAGTTTCTCATGTCAGCATTTTGCTTTTTGGTCGTTGCCCCGGCCATTGGGTTTACTCATTGAACAGGGATGACTTGTTATCTTTCCAATTCAAGTATTCAAAGTCCAAGGATAAACCCAGTTGTTCCCTGTCATGACAGAGCAGATTGCAAAACCTTATGTTTAATGGCTTCCAGGCAGTTGAAATGGAATCAGTATTTGGTCCCGTTGTGTTACAATAACCTTATGTAGACAAAGGCTTCCAGTTGATGTCTAACATTTCCCCTACCTTTCCCCTACCAACAGTGAAATGTCATGGTGGTCCTCTAACCAGAGCAACATGATCAACGGCACGGATGGCAGTGTGTTCCACCCTCTGTTATCCAGGAAAGAGCTGCTGTACATCTTCGCTGCTGACCTCTGCAGGTACGTCACAGTCGTATCTCCAAATCTTGTATTATCGGTAGTTTATGATTTATTTACAGTCAAAGCAGCAAGTACAAAGAGGGGCAGTGGTTTAGGTGATAGCCAGACTGATAAACAACTGTAGAAGACGCCACACCCTGATCATGGTAAAAAGTGTGAGCTGAGCATGGCGTGAGGAGAAACTGGAAAAACGGCACATGATATGAAAAAGAAGCTTTGATTCAATCATGTACTTTGTCTTCTCATAGTTACCCAATGCTCAGCACAGTATGTGACACATTTGGGACCACCGTCCTCACACTCTTCTCTGGAAATGACGTGTAGATCTGAATGAAGAATTCCAAAATCCTGCCATAATTTCGATGTGATGAGAAAGTCCTACTACAGTGGGGAGAACAAGTATTTGATACACTGCCGATTTTGCAGGTTTTCCTACTTACATGTAGAGGTCTGTAATTTTTATCATAGGTACACTTCAACTGTGAGAGACGGAATCTAAAACAAAAATCCAGAAAATCACATTGTATGATTTTTAAGTAATTAATTTGCATTTTATTGCATGACATAAGTATTTGATCACCTACCAACCAGTAAGAATTCCGGCTCTCACAGACCTGTTAGTTTTTCTTTAAGAAGCCCTCCTGTTCTCCACTCATTACCTGTATTAACTGCACCTGTTTGAACTCGTTACCTGTATAAAAGACACCTGTCCACACACTCAATCAAACAGACTCCAACCTCTCCACAATGGCCAAGACCAGAGAGCTGTGTAAGGACATCAGGGATAAAATTGTAGACCTGCACAAGGCTGGGATGGGCTACAGGACAATAGGCAAGCAGCTTGGTGAGAAGGCAACAACTGTTGGCGCAATTATTAGAAAATGGAAGAAGTTCAAGATGACGGTCAATTACCCTCGATCTGGGGCTCCATGCAAGATCTCACCTCGTGGGGCATCAATGATCATGAGGAAGGTGAGGGATCAGCCCAGAACTACACGGCAGGACCTGGTCAATGACCTGAAGAGAGCTGGGACCACAGTCTCAAAGAAAACCATTAGTAACACACTACGCCGTCATGGATTAAAATCCTGCAGTGCACGCAAGGTCCCCCTGCTCAAGCCAGCGCATGTCCAGGCCCGTCTGAAGTTTGCCAATGACCATCTGGATGATCCAGAGGAGGAATGGTAGAAGGTCATGTGGTCTGATGAGACAAAAATAGAGCTTTTTGGTCTAAACTCCACTCGCTGTGTTTGGAGGAAGAAGAAGGATGAGTACAACCCCAAGAACACCATTCCAACCATGAAGCATGGAGGTGGAAACATCATTTTTTGGGGATGCTTTTCTGCAAAGGGGACAGGACGACTGCACCGTATTGAGGGGAGGATGGATGGGGCCATGTATCGCGAGATCTTGGCCAACAACCTCCTTCCCTCAGTAAGAGCATTGAAGATGGGTCGTGGCTGGGTCTTCCAGCATGACAACGACCCGAAACACACAGCCAGGGCAACTAAGGAGTGGCTCCGTAAGAAGCATCTCAAGGTCCTGGAGTGGCCTAGCCAGTCTCCAGACCTGAACCCAATAGAAAATCTTTGGAGGGAGCTGAAAGTCCGTATTGCCCAGCGACAGCCCCGAAACCTGAAGGATCTGGAGAAGGTCTGTATGGAGGAGTGGGCCAAAATCCCTGCTGCAGTGTGTGCAAACCTGGTCAAGACCTACAGGAAACGTATGATCTCTGTAATTGCAAACAAAGGTTTCTGTACCAAATATTAAGTTCTGCTTTTCTGATGTATCAAATAATTATGTCATGCAATAAAATGCAAATTAATTACTTAAAAATCATACAATGTGATTTTCTGGATTTTTGTTTTAGATTCCGTCTCTCACAGTTGAAGTGTACCTATGATAGAAATTACAGACCTCTACATGCTTTATAAGTAGGAAAACCTGCAAAATCGGCAGTGTATCAAATACTTGTTCTCCCCACTGTACACGTCTTGTGTCCATAACCTTATTCCCACTTCTCCCTGTGGTCTAGGTCTATCCATCTGGGTTATGTTGAGGATGTGGAAGTGAAGGGCATCCCAGCCTACCGCTTCGCCCCTCCACATGACGTCCTGCAGAGTCCTGAGGAGAACCCTACCAACGCCGGCTTCTGTGTGCCAGCTGGGGACTGCCTTGGCACCGGGGTGCTTAAAGTCAGTGTTTGCCGAGAAGGTAAGAGACTGTTCATCACCCTGTTGCAACCCTGGTTTGGATAACAAAGCATGCGCCCCACTTACCCACTGTTTTGATTTGACTAACAACATAACCTATTTTTTTGGACTGAAAAGAATACCCCAGTCAGTCCAGTTCTAGCTGCAATAAATATCAGAAATTCCCATGTTTGACTATGCAGATTTTACAATAGTGTAGATGGTGAATGATTAACTCTGGATGAGGGCTATAAAACACTTGAATTGCCTGCATAGCTATGAACTTGAGGGCTAGGATAAGGCATATCTCTAAATAGTTTCCCCTCATAAAACAATCGATGTACAAACACATGGTATATAAATGCACTACTGTAACCCTTAAGTCTCGTGGGGGGAGTAGATCTATCTTTAAGTCCCATACTGTATGTGTGTTAAGAAACATCCGCATTTGCGGTGTGGTGCAGCAGAGAAAGTTCAACAATCTGGATGCTGTTATGACTGAGTAATCTCAGGGCTACAAGTGAACTAGGGCCCTTGTTAATGCCTTTTGTTGGTATGAATTTCATTTGTCAGATATTGCAGTTTAGAGTCGTTTCCATATTCCTTAGTGAGGGTTATTAACTCACTCAAGTTGTACCACAGAATGAAATGGAACACATTATGTTGTGTCTCTGAGGTAGTACCTTGTGGAACTTCAGAATGGTCATTCTGACCTCAAAGGAATTGTTTTTCTCTTGGGTTGTGAAAAACGGCCATCATTTCACCGTGTCATCTTATCAGAACCTGTCCGGTATGGGCTGCCTTTCCAATGACAAGGAAGGAACTCAACACATATTTTTGCTATCTGTTCCGCTATCTCTGTGCTTGGGTTATAATACCAGATAGCACACATTAGCAATCTCTCACATCTGTCCATGATATTTGTCCTTGATATTTCCTTTTTAGATCCTCAATATTCAAACATTTGACTTTGTTTTGCTTAATCGTCCCTGATGGAAGTCCAGGATAAGGATATAGGTTATTTGAGCATAGCTGAGGGTGCTGCTTGTGGTGTTTTGTCTCTTAAAGGTCCAATGCAGCCGTTTCTCAATATCAAATAATTTCTGGGTAACAATTAAGTACCTTACTGTGATTGTTTTAAATTAAAATGGTAAAAAACAAACAAAAATAGCTTCTTGGCAAAGAGCAAAGACTGTTTGGGAGTGGTCTGAGTGGGGAGAAAAAAATAGGTGCTGTTATTGGCAGAGCGGTTGGGAACTCTCTTTCTTATTGGTCTATTAACTAATTTAGTGCCTGGTGTTGCAGACCAAAACTCCATCCCACCAAAATAGGCTGAAATTCTATCTGCAATATTAAACCTGATCTACCCCCTAAATTTTTTTTTAAATAATTGCCTGAAATTTAAGGCGCTCTTTTCAAACCGCTCTTACACTAAAAGGGCATTATCATAATTTTCACAATTTCACAGTATTATTCCAACCAAAGAGTGGATATTTAGATAACACAGAATATGCACATTTTTGACTGCACTGGGCCTTTTAAATCATGTTTCACCCCCATCTCCTTCCTCTTGTCCATAGGTGCTCCTATTGTGGTGTCATTCCCCCACTTCTATCAGGCAGATGACAAGTACATTAACGCTGTTGAAGGACTGAGCCCCAACAAGGAGGAGCATGAGACTTACCTTGACCTTAATCCAGTATGAACAAACATTTTATCTAACATCTAAAGTCATAAGGCCAATATGTGGGATATGTTATGGGGCCTAAACTAAGTGCCCAGTTTATTAGGTACACCCATCTAGTACCGGGTCAAACCCCCCTTTAGCCATGAAGGGATGCACCTGGTCAGCAACAATGTTCAGATACACTGTGGCGTTCAAACGTTGCTCGATTGGTATCAAGGGATCTAACGTGTGCCAGGAAAACACTCCCCACTCCCCACTCCATTACACCACCTCCACCAGCCTGTACCGTTGACACCAGGCAGGATGGGGCCATGGACTCGTGCTGCTTACGCCAAATCCTGACTCTGCCATCAACATGACACAACAGGAACCAGGATTTGTGTTCCTGTTTGGCCCGCCTGTTAGCTTGCACGATTCTTGCCATTCTCCTTCGACCTCGCTCATCAACAAGCTGTTTTCACCCACAGGACTGCTGCTGACTGGATGTGTTTTGCTTGTTGCACCATTCTCGGTAAACCCGAGACACTGTCGTGCGTGAAAAGCCCAGGAGGCCGGCCGTTTCTGACATACTGGAACCGGCGCGCCTGGCACCGACGATCATACCACGCTCAAAGTCGCTTAGGTTACTCGTTTTGCCCATTCTAACGTTCAATCGAACAGTAACTGAATGCCTGTTTGACTGCTTTATATAGCAAACCACGTCCACGTGACTCAGGAGCAAGCCATTTTCATGAACGGGGTGGTGTACCTAATAAATACTGTTTACATAGTCTCAATCTGATAACAAATATACTGTATTTAGTAGCTGTGTGAAATTTTGTACAGTTGAAGTCGGAAGTTTACATACACTTAAGTTGGAGTCATTGAAAGTCGTTTTTCAACCACTCCACAAATTTCTTGTTAACAAACTATCGTTTTGGCAAGTCGGTTAGGACATCTACTTTGTGCATGACACAAGTAATTTTTCCAACAATTGTTTACAGACAGATTATTTCACTTATAATTCACTGTATCACAATTCCAGTGGGTCAGAAGTTTACATACACTAAATTGACTGTGCCTTTAAACAGCTTGGAAAATTCCAGAAAATGATGTCATGGCTTTAGAAGCTTCTGATAGGCTAATTGACATCATTTGAGTCAATTGGAGAGGTACTAGTGGATGTATTTCAAGGCCTACCTTCAAACTCAGTGCCTCTTTGCTTGACATCATGGGAAAATCAAAAGAAATCAGCCAAGACCTCTGAAAACAAATTGTAGACCTCCACAAGTCTGGTTCATCCTTGGGAGCAATTTCCAAATGCCTGAAGGTACCACGTTCATCTGTACAAACAATAGTACGCAAGTATAAACACCATGGGACCACACAGCCGTCATACCGCTCAGGAAGGAGACACATTCTGTCTCCAAGAGAAGAACGTACTTTGGTGCAAAAAGTGCAAATAAATCCCAGAACAACAGCAAAGGACCTTGTCAAGATGCTGGAAGAAACAGGTACAATAGTATCTATATCCACAGTAAAACGAGTCCTATATCGACATAACCTGAAAGGCCGCTCAGCAAGGAAGAAGCCACTGCTCCAAAACCGCCATAAAAAAGCCAGACTATGGTTTGCAACTGCACATTGGGACAAAGATCGTACTTTTTGGAGAAATGTCCTCTGGTCTGATGAAAAAAAAATAGAACTGTTTGGCCATAATGACCATCGTTATGTTTGGAGGAAAAAGGGGGTTGCTTGCAAGCCGAAGGACACCATCCCAACCGTGAAGCACGGGGGTGGCAGCATCATGCTGTGGGGGTGCTTTGCTGCAGGAGGGACTGTTGTACTTCACAAAATAGATGGCATCATGAGGAAGGAAAATGATGTGGATATATTGAAGCAACATCTCAAGACATCAGTCAGGAAGTTAAAGCTTGGTCGCAAATGGGTCTTCCAAATGGACAATGACCCCAAGCATACTTCCAAAGTTGTGGCAAAATGGCTTAAGGACAACAAAGTCAAGGTATTGGAGTGGCCATCACAAAGCCCTGACCTCAATCCTATAGAAAATGTGTGGGCAGAACTGAAAAAGCGTGTGCGAGCAAGAAGGCCTACAAACCTGACTCAGTTACACCAGCTCTGTCAGGAGGAATGGGCCAAAATTCACCCAACTTATTGTGGGAAGCTTGTGGAAGGCTACCCGAAATGTTTGACCCAAGTTAAACAATTTAAAGGCAATGCTACCAAATGCTAATTGAGTGTATGTAAACTTCTGACCCAGTGGGAATGTGATGAAAGAAATAAAAGCTTAAATAAATCATTCTCTACTATTATTCTGACATTTCACATTCTTAAAATAAAGTGGTGATCCTAACTGACCTAAGACAGGGCATTTTTACTAGGATTAAATGTCAGGAATTGTGAAAAACTGAGTTTAAATGTATTTGGCTAAGGTGAATGTAAACTTCCAACTTCAACTGGATGTGTGTTTATGCAGTACCAGTTGATTATTACGATTTGCTGTCTCCATATTGGAAAGGACAAGATGTAACTGCATGTTTCATTTTATTTTGTATTTCTAGACCACTGGTGTCCCCATCCGTGCCTGCAAGAGAGCCCAGCTCAATATCATTTTGAACAGAGTTCCAGGCTTCCCGTAAGTAAAAATCAGAACAGTTTTCCACACTTTGAAGCCTGATCTTTTTTCACTCAATTCGTATGAGGGATGAGAAGGCCCATTGTTGAACCTCGAGTTCTCACTGCATTTTCTCTTCTGCAGCAAAACCAAACATCTAAAGGAGATAATTTTCCCTATCATGTTTGTCAATGAGGTAAGACATATATCCTCCATCCCTCACTCTCCAATTTATTTTGTGAAATTCAGTCGGTCTCACGCGCAGCGTAGAAATGTCAAATTAAGTTGTATCAGACATTGAAAAAATCTAGAAATATAGCCAGAGATAACCCTTTATTACTGGTCTATTATTAAGACTAGTTAATAACTGGTTTACAGCATCCATTAATAACACCAGTTAATAACATAGTAAAGACAGGTTGATAACCTTAGTGAACCCCCACCTCCCCCAGACGGCCACTATCGACGATGACTCTGCTGCCCAGATGAGGACCCTGCTGCTCATCGTGACCCTGGTGTCCAACTTCCCTTTGCTCATCGTGGGCATGGGCGCCATCCTGCTCATAGTCTTCGTCATCCTGGTCTGCAGGTCTCGCCAGAAGAAGGTAAGACCTCCCCTCTACCCTTGCACTTACTCCCAGGACACCCCAAACAAGAATATTCATTAGCTTCTCTGAAATATAGTGTAAATTGTACATTTCATTAACAATTGGGCACTTCACTCACAATATGTCAGTTGTTGTGAAGGATTTCATAAGTGATTAGTCTATAGGGGTGCAATGACACAACAAAGGTTTTATGTTAGCTTTGACTGTGTTCCATGTTTATCTGTTTATATACCATTTATTCTTCTATATTAACATCACTGGTCTGGTGACTGAGGGTAACCTCACATAGTCAGCAGGTCCTACCTCCTGTAATGTCTGTATGAAATGTTATTCCGGCTGGCGTTTCTAACAATTGAAACCACTGATGTCAGAACAGGAAGTATATATCTGAATTGAGCAGTTCCCCGTTGGCAGACTGTCACAATGATAACAGTGTATAGTCTACAGTGGCGTACAGGCACTGAACTCAAGTAATCCTGTAGAATAGCCAGTGTACTTTCAACACTTACGTGTTTGTCTAGGTTAGTCGATCTGACCCCTTGTGCATGACTCCATTCCCCACCCATCAGTCATGACTCAGATAGATAAGAGTTAGCTTAGTATCTTCCCCACATGGTTCAACAACAGACATAGGCCTGCCTACATGTTCATGCTGAGAAACAAAATAGGAGTTCACATCACAGACAGAGAATTGGTATTTTAAAGTATTCAGATAAATATTGTTTTATCAAATAAAGCTATTATAAAGAACTGTATAGTTACCATATTATGATAAAACATTTCTGTAACCCCCCCCCCCCCTTTTTCCTTTCTGTTTTAGAATGAAGTAAAACGTATTGATTTTACTGAAGCTTTTCATTCTTTTACTGTAAGTCTTCATTTTGCTTCGTTTGCTATTTTCTTTGAGCTGTTAGCAATTCTTGCTTGTTGCTTATCATTTAAAATTATCTTTAGGGATTATATATGGCCAAAAGTATGTGGACACCTGCTCGTTGAACATCTCATTAAAAAATCATGGGCATTACTATGGAGTTGGTCCCCCCTTTGCTCTTATAACAGCCTACACTCTTCTGGGAAGCCTTTCAACTAGATGTTGGAACATTGCTGCGGGGACTTGCTTCCATTCAGCCACAAGCATTAGTAGAGCATGGCGCTTGTAACGCCAGGGTAGTGGGTTCGATCCCCGGGACCACCCATACGTAAAAATGTATGCACACATGACTGTAAGTCGCTTTGGATAAAAGCTGCTAAATGGCTTATTATTATTATTATTATTAGTGAGGTCGGGAACTAATGTTGGGCGATTAGGCCTGGCTTGCAGTCACAAAGGTGTTCAATGGGGTTGAGGTCAGGGCTCTGCAGACCAGTCAAGTTCTTCCACACCGATCTCGACAAACCATTTCTGTATGGACCTTGATTTGTGCACGGGGGCATTGTCATGCTGAAACAGGAAAGGGCCTTCCCCAAACTGTTGCCACGAAGTTGGAAGCACAGAATCGTCTAGAATGTCATTGTATGCTGTAGCATTAAGATTTCCCTTCACTGGAACTAAGGGGCCTAGTCTGAACCATGAAAAACAGCCCATGACCATTCCTCCTCCATCAAACTTTAAAGTTTGCACTATGCATTCGGGCAGGTAGCGTTCTCCTGGCATCTGCCAAACACAGATTTGTCCGTCGGACTGCCAGATGGTGACGCGTGATTCATCACTCCAGAGAACGCGTTTCCACTTCTCCAAAGTCCAATGGCGGCAAGCTTTACACCACTCTGGCCGGCGCTTGGCATTGCGCATGGTGATCTTAGGCTTGTGTGCGGCTGCTCTGCCATGGAAACTAATTTCATGAAGCTCCCGACGAACAGTTCTTGTGCTGACGTTGCTTCCGAAGGCAGTTTGGAACTCGGTCGTGAGTGTTGCAACCGAGGACAGAATTTTTTTGCCCGCTACGGTCCTGTTCTATGAGCTTGTGTGGCCTACCACTTTGAGGCTGAGCCGTTGTTGCTCCTAGACCTTTCCACTTTACAATACCAGCACTTACAGTTGACTGGGGCAGCTCTAGCAGGGCACAAATTTGACGAACTGACTTGTTGGAAAGGTGGCATCCTATGACGGTGCCACGTTGAAAGTCACTGAGCTCTTCAGGAAGGCCGTTCTACTGCTATTGTTTGCCTATGGTGATTTGCATGGCTGTGTGCTCGATTTTATACACCTGTCAGCAATGGGTGTGAAATAGCAGAATCCACAAATTTGAAGGGGTGTCCACATACGTGTGTGTGTGTGTGTGTGTGTGTGTGTGTGTGTGTGTGTGTGTATACTGAACAAATATATAAACGCAACATGTAAAGTGTTGGTCCCATTTTTCATGAGCTGAAATAAAATATCCTGGAAATTTTCCATACGCGCAAAAAGCTTATTCATCTCCTTTTCTTTGTACAAATTTGCTTACATCCCTGTTAGTGAGCGTTTCTCCTTTGCCAAGATAATCCATCCACCTGGACAGGTGTGGCATATCAAGAAGCTGATTAAACAGAATGATCATTACAAAAGGCCACTCTAAAATGTGCCGTTTTGTCATACAACATAATGCCACAGATGTCTCAAGTTTTGAGGGAGCGTGCAATTGGCATGCTGACTGCAGGAATGTCCACCAGAGCTGTTGCCAGAGAATGAAAATGTAGATTTCTCTACCATAAGCCGCCTCCAACGTCGTTTTAGAGAATGTTGCAGTACATCAACCGGCCTCACAACCGCAGACCATGTGTAACCACGCCAGCCCATGACCTCCACATCCGGCTTCTTCAACTGTGGGATCGTCTGAGGAAGGGGAGGGGGGGTGCTGAAGGGTATTTATTTCTGTAAAAAGCCCTTTTGTGGGGAAAAACTCATTCTGATTGGCTGGGTCTGGCTACCCAGGCCCACCCATTGCTGCGCCCCTGCCTAGTCATGTGAAATCCATAGGTTAGGGCCTAATGAATTTATTTCAATTGACTGATTTCCTTCTATGAACTGTAACTCAGTAAAATCTTTGAAATTGTTGCATTTATATTTTTGTTCAGTATGTATGTATGTATGCATACATACACTGAACAAAAATATAAGTAATTGAAATAAATTCATTAGGCCCTAATCTATGGATTTCACATGACTGGGAATACAGATATGCATCTGTTGATCACAGATTACTTAAAAAGAAAAAAGGTAGGTGCGTGGATCAGAAAACCAGTCAGTATCTGGTGTGACCACAATTTGTTTCATGCAGCGCGACACATCTCCTTCGCATAGAGTTGCTCAGGCTGTTAATTGTGGCCTGTGGAATGTTGTCCCACTCCTCTTCAATGGCTGTGCAAAGTTGCTGGATATTGGCGGGAACTGGAACACACGGTCATACATGTCCATCCAGAGCATTCCAAACATGTTCAATGGGTGACATGTCTGGTGAGTATGGAGGCCATGGAAGAACTGGGACAGTTTTAGTTTCCAGGAATTGTCTACAGATCCTTGCGACATGGGGCCGTGCATTATCATGCTGAAACATGAGTTGATGGCGGCGGATGAAAGGCACGACAATGGGCCTCAGGATCTCGTCACGGTATCTTTGTGCATTCAAATTGCCATCGATAAAATGCAATTGTGTTCCTTGTCCATAGCTTAAACCTGCCCATACCATAACCCCACCACCACCATGGGTCACTCTGTTCACAACGTTGACATCAGCAAACTGCTCACCCACACAACATCATACATGTGGTCTGCGGTTGTGAGGCCGGTTGGACGTACTGCCAAATTCTCTAAAATGACGTTGGAGGCGGCTTATGGTAGAGAAATCAACATTCAATTCTCTTGCAACAGCTCTGGTGGACATTCCTGCAGTCAGCATGCCAATTGCACACTCTCTCAAAACAAAATTGCACATTTTAGAGTGGCCTTTTATTGTCCCCAGCACAAGGTGCACCTGTGTAATGATCATGCTGTTTAATCAGCTTCTTGATATGCCACACCTGTCAGGTGGATGGATTATCTTGGCAAAGGAGAAATGCTCATTAACAGGGATGTAAACAGATTTGAGCACAAGTGTGTATGGAACATTTCTGGGATCTTTTATTTCACATTTTACATGTTGCATTTATATTTTTGTTCAGTGTATATCTATCTCATTCCTGCTTCATATTATATTTTTTATTTAAGTTAAGTATTTTAGGTTTGGTGGTTTTGTACAGTGACATTAATTCATGATTCATCCTCCATTAGTTTATTCTATAACATTGCATTAAACATTTCATTTTCATGTGTATAACATTTCCAATTTAGTTATAAGTATATAACTGGTTGTTGTTTTCATGGTGGAATTCTGCTTTGTCCTTTACAAAATGTTCTTCCCTCTCCAGACGGCAAAAGACGAAACTGCCTACACACAAGTCAGCGATAAACCAGAGGTTGAACCATCAGACAACAACCACACCAACCAGCCAATGAGGAACGGCTCCTACATCGCCATGTCTCCTGTGGAGGCTCAGAAGTGTTGATGGAGGCTGCAGTGTGTGGAGGGGAGGGGCAGGCGGAGCAGCCTGGGCGTGGTATTATAACCAAGGCAGGGTTTTGCAGTGAGGACAGGGGTTTTCACTTTTGGGGACTGTCCTACTCTCCTGCTGAGCATGGCCTTTCTTCCTGCCATAGTGCAAAACAACATCTCCGGTCTACTACTATTGTCACTCTTCTTGTTCCTGTCGAGCTCAGCACTGGGTTCATGACGGAACACTAGTTATCTCAGCCAGGACAAAAGGTTTTTTGAGTTTTTTCTGCACTTTGAGGGAATAAGTAGAATATTAGGCAGTATTCTCAGTGATCAACAACCACTGAGCAACCACTATCAGCCTTCTAACAGGGCTCAAAGAGCACTGACTGACTCTAGTATTTACCTGAACAATGAAGACCAGAGGGTCCTCTAACATTTCTTTGTATCAGTATTTGTGAGGTTACCTCCAAAACAAGCAAACAGATTAAAACCTTTGCTCCTAAAGTGAAATAGTATGACTAGTAGTATTCCCTCCCTCCCTGTAACTGAGTTTAGTGACTCAGAATGTGGTTTTGCTAACAAAACTGTGTACTTACTTACCATATCCTTTTTGTAGAAAAAAACGATAGAAGGAAAAAAAAATGAAATGGACTGAGCCAAACTATTTATATTATATTTTGCATTTTCCTGAGATAAATCAGTCAGTTCACGTACCCAAGTTGTCATCAAACAGAATTTGTGACTGTGTGTGTGTGCATGTCTTACACTGTAGTGTCCTGTTTTGATTGGACTGTTTTGATTGGACTATGGGTGACTATTTTGCTTGACGCAGGCACTGTGTAGTATGACAACTGAGAGTTAACACAGCATTTTTGGAAACATTTTGAAGACATGTCAAAGTCCTCAGAAGATAAGGCATTAGTAGATAGCTGCTTTTCCCATTGTGTTGTTAGGGGATTGTACCTATAGCCGAAGTAGATATGCCGTAAACTTGAATCTAATATTCAAAATGGAAGACAAACCTACAGTACAAGGGAGACTTGAACCTACTTTCTGCCTTACAATTGTTCCGTTTGTTGGTTCTTTATGTGGATATGGTAAAAAGCTGGATATCTTAGTTGTACATACGTAATGGGGAAATGTTAGCTACCTCTGACCTAATCCAGCAAGTAGTCAAAGGTGTGTCTAAGACAAACATTTTTTAAACAACAGTCGACCCACATTGTGTGTCTGTACTAATACTTAGGATGAGCACAATTTGGATTGCTAATACAGTCCTCATAACAAGGTAACAGGTCTTCACATAGACTGTACCCTGCTAGAAGCATATTATACATGTTATATTTACATTTTTTGCATTGTTTTGTTACTTAACTCTGCATTGTTGGGAAAGGGCTCGTAAGTAAGCATTTCACGGTAAAGTCTACACCTGTTGTATTCAGCGCATGTGACCAATAAGATTTGATTTGAACACAGACGGGTGCCCTGTAAAGAAGAAAATAAGTGATTTCTAGAATAAACAGTCAGGCCCTGCACACTGCTTCTGCTGTGCATGTTATGTCGAACAGAGTCAACTGGCTAGCCAAGGAGCTTCAGGTATTCAGACAAACATGGCACTTGAATCACTATTTGTCTTATGTTATGTTTTTTGTTGCTGTCGTTGGTCACTAGTCTCTGTGTTGTGTCAAGGCTTTTGGCAGTTGCTTCTGGAAAAAATGAACTAAGTCCATAATACTGTCAACTTGGAAATGTGATTCCTGCACTTTCCAAAAAAAGAAAACGTGCCCTGTATTTTTTTGGCCATGTTATGTAAAATGCAATGGTCCTTCAGTGCATTTCAGTGGTTTGACCCAGGGTTGTTTTTCTTTGGTTCCTGAGGTGTAATTCTAGATGGACACTTTGCCTTTGTTACTTGCTTTTCAGTACATTTAATATTTTTCTTTATCTATTATTGCTGCAAATAATTGCCATAACCTATGGGCTTGTATTTTTCTGTGGATAAACCATCCATGCTCATATTCTGTTTAGGGTTGTTCCAACAGAAACTGGTATCAACGCTTCTGAATTGATAAGTCTGGTCTGTGAACTCTTTAAATGTTGAAGATTATTTGAGCATAGGATACAATGCCCAAAGCTTGCTGCCATTTACTGGAATTAGCAGATAACTATAGATAGCAAAATTGTAACATCAAGTATCATGGTTTTTAACACCACTTCTGTTAACTGATGATGCTTTGATCTCAGTTGTAATTGTGGCAGACAAAGTGGCTGAAGAATTGTCCATATTGAGATCATTTTTATATTTGTTGTACTTGTTTCTGTGGGTGATGATAGCTTGGGTTGGTAAAACTGGAAACTATGTCTGTGGAGGTCTAGATGGATGCCCTAGTAAACAAATGAAGGAGAGTTGTTCAAGCATTAGTTTGTTTGGTTGTGCCATTAAGGATGCCTGTCAGACATGGCTTTGGGGATGTACTCTGATAAACTGGTCATGATTATATATCAAGAACCAATTCACAATAGGCCTTCTTTTCAGTTTGAAACCTACTGTACGGACACACAGGCAATCATTGCCTTGTGCAAGCATGGTGTCACGATCGTCGATAGAGGAAGTGGACCAATGCGCAGCGTGAGATGCGTACATATTTTATTAGTACACCACACAAACAAAACAACAAACGATACGAAACGTGAAGTCCTTGGTTACAATACAAACCATACGGTACACACAAACCAAAAGGAACAAGAAACCACACCAAACGAATGCCTAACGGCTACCTAAGTATGGCTCCCAATCAGAGACAACGAGCTACAGCCGTCTCTGATTGGGAGCCACCCTGGCCAACATAGAAATGCAAAAACTAGACCCACAACCTACAACACAAAACATAGAAACTAACAACCTGGCTCAACATACGAGAGTCCCCAGAGCCAGGGCGTGACACATGGCTGTACTTGTATAATCATCACAGTATATCATACTATCCTTTATTGACTTGAACATATAAGACCTTAAACCTGAGAGCCATGTGTGTGTTATGTGCTTAACGGTGCGCATGCGCGTGCACACACACACACACACACACACACATCTGAGACACTGTCTGACTGACTAGTCCCATTCACCTTTGTACTCAATCATTCAAGTCCATTCGCTCCCCTGTGCGTGACCAAAGATAACCTACATAGATCTGTTCCAGCTTGTGTTTACTCTCCTCAGAGATAACGGTTGTGCCACCACCACCGCCTACCTTCTAGTAATTATACCGTATACCTTATACTAAGGCTCTCCAAGCCTGTTCCTGGAGAGCTACTGTCCTGTAGGTTTTTGCTCCAACCCTAATCTAGCACACCTGATTCTAATAATTAGCTAGTTGATAAGCTGAATCAGGTTAGTTACAACTGGGGCTGGAGTGAAAACCTACAGGAGGGTAGCTCTTCGGGAACAGGGTTGGAGAAGACTGCCTTATACAGTGCACTATTTTACACCAGGGCCCAAAGGGCTCTGGTCAAAGGTAGTGCACTGTTTAGGGAATAGGGTGCCATTTCAGATGCACGTCATTTAAAGCTGTGCCAGGATCCAAGTGCAGGGTATTTACAACAGTGTTTGAGTCGTGTTCTTTTCCCAACAAGGCAAAAAATTTTTTTTTATAATTCGATCAGTATTACTAATATCAAGAGACTTGGGCGATCTGTATTGCTTGTTATGCACAAATGCCGCTCTAATGTGCGGGGGGGAAAATACGTTTTATGTATTGACACAGCAATACAATGTTACATAAAAATACATTTTATTAAATGTTATGTAATCTGACAATATTTATGTATCCATATGTTCAATGTTATTTGTTTTCAGAATTTGTATAATTTTTTTTTTTGGTGGTCCGTTTCATTTCCAATATTTTTGTTTATTTTTATTTCATTTTATTTTTTTACAGTTTAGTAATATTCAACTGGGGGTCATCGAGCACATTTCAGTTGATCTTTAAATGTTTCCGTCTCACAAATGTTCTTAGAGAGAATTCCTTGATGGTTGTGTGTGTGTGTGTGTGGGATGATAAGCTTATGTAGACAATTTTGTGCAGCCAGTGCACTGTTTTCTCCAACTGGGGTGATTTAATTGGAAGGCTGATAATCTGTATACATGTGGAAGGAGATTGCCTTAGTGCCTGGATGGGCACAAGGGTCATGTACAAGCAATCTAACCCATAGATGAATGAAGCCCTCCTTCATGGAAAAAGAACTGTAGTGCAAAACCATCCTTTATTTCCTTAATTTGCTTTCAAGAAATGTATTTGAGCAGTGTAGCAACTGTTTATTTTTTCACATTTCATTTTGTGTCTGTTTCTTAAAGTCTCAGTCACCATCTAACAGACATTTCATGTTACTTCTGAGTTATAACATTTTTTTTTGCTGCTGAGAATGACAATCGTCATGTTGGGTGCAAAACGATTTCAAATGTAATATACATTATTTTTAGTTTTGATCATTTACACTGCACAAATGTTTATACAATGCTTTTGTAAAAATGTTTTGTGTATTTGCCAAAAATATAAAGTTGCAAAGAATACAGTTGACGGCTGTGTTTTGCTTTTAACATGATACCAACACTACCAATAAATACTCATGTTTTACTTTTTAATTAATTGAGACTGTAGTAGTTTAACATACTTTTTTTCTGCTCATGGTATTTATTGGTGCCTTCACATAGTATGCTAGAATCTCTGCATTCCGTTATTGAGGATTTCAGATAAGAGAGCTTTGTGCATATTAACAATAAGAAATGTTCACAAATTATAGCTTTAACTTAACAAAATAGTCATGTTTTCCTCCTTAGTAACACCCCTACAGTAGCTAGGGTTGCAAAACTCCTCTAGCTTTCCCAAAATTCCCAGGTTTTCCAGAAATCCCAGTTGAAAGATTCCCGGAATTGGAAGGGAATAAGCAGGAAATCTGATATCCTCCAACCAGGATTTCTGGAAAACCAGGGAATTTTGGGAAAGTTACCAGAATTTTGGGGGGTTGTGACTGAGAAGAGGGCCAGAGGGCAGGCTGTGGCATGTACAGTTGAAGTCGGAAGTTTACATACACTTAGGTTGGAGTCATTAAAACTCGTTTTTCAACCAGTCAACACATTTCTTGTTAACAAACTATAGTTTTAGCAAGACGGTTAGGACATCTACTTTGTGCATGACACAAGTAATTTTTCCAACAATTGTTTACAGACAGATTATTTCACTTATAATTCACTCTATCACAATTCCAGTGGGTCAGAAGTTTACATACAGTAAGTTCCAGAAAATGATGTCATGGCTTTAGAAGCTTCTGATAGGCTAATTGACATCATTTGAGTCAATTGGAGGTGTACCTGTGGGTGTATTTCAAGGCCTAACTTCAAACCCAGTGCCTCTTTGCTTGACATCATTGGAAAATCAAAAGAAATCAGCCAAGACCTCAGAAAAAAAATGGTAGACCTCCACAAGTCTGGTTCATCCTTGGGAGCAATTTCCAAACGCCTGAAGGTACCATGTTCATCTGTACAAACAATAGTACGCAAGTATAAACACCATGGGACCACGCAGCCGTCATACCACTCAGGGAGGAGATGCGTTCTGTCTCCTAGAGATGAACGTACTTTGGTGCGAAAGTGCAAATCAATCCCAGAACAACAGCAAAGGACCTTGTGAAGATGCAAGAGGAAACAGGTACAAAAGTATCTATATCCACAGTAAAACAAGTCCTATATCGACATAACCTGAAAGGCCGCTCAGCAAGGAAGAAGCCACTGCTCCAAACCCGCCATAAAAAAGCCAGACTACGGTTTGCAACGGGGGTGGCAGCATCATGCTGTGGGGGTGCTTTGCTGCAGGAGGGACTGGTGCACTTCACAAAATAGATGGCATCATGAGGAAATAAAATTATGTGGATATATTGAAGCAACATCTCAAGACATCAGTCAGGAAGTTAATGCTTGGTCGCAAATGGGTCTTCCAAATGGACAATGACCCCAAGCATACTTCCAAAGTATTGGCAAAATGGCTTAAGGACAACAAAGTCAAGGTATTGGAGTGGCCATCACAAAGCCCTGACCTCAATCCAATTGAAAATGTGTGGGCAGAACTGAAAAAGCGTGTGCGAGCAAGGAGGCCTATAAACCTGACTCAGTTACACCAGCTCTGTCAGGAGGAATGGGCCAAAATTCACCCAACTTATTGTGGGAAGCTCGTGGAAGGCTACCTGAAACATTTGACCCAAGTTAAACAATTTAAAGGCAATGCTACCAGATACTAATTGAGTGTATGTAAACTTCTGACCCACTGGGAATGTGATGAAAGAAATAAAAGCTGAAATAAATCATTCTGTCTACTATTATTCAGACATTTCACATTCTTAAAATAAAGTGGTGATCCTAACTGACCTAAGACAGGGAATTTTTACTAGGATTAAATGTCAGCAATTGTGAAAAACTGAGTTTAAATGTATTTGGCTAAGGTGTATGTAAACTTCCGACTTCAACTGTATGTTACCTCTGTAGTAGTCAGTCACCTTATTGTCCAGCCACCACCCCTACAGGCCCTCATATGGATTCTGGGAAACAAAGGAACACAGTAGTTTCAAAACATAAATAACCTTGCCTTGCTTCCAGCAGAGAATAATGCTGTTTGTCCCTCTTCTAGCATGATCTCAGGCTCAGGAATTCCTATAGGCCATCCTATTCTTCCTACATACATTGAACATGGACACTTCTGGCATGTTTTTTCCATCTCCATATCCTCTACCATAGTTGTTTTGAAAGTCTTGAAAATGGACATACCACCACACTGAATTTGAGGCATGTTTGGGCACTGTCTGCAATGCGTGGGTGTAAGCTTATCTTTGTTTAGTGTTCTCAGGTCCTTTTATTCCTGTTGAGCTTAGTAATTCACTTTGTCGGGCATTTAATGAACATGAAATAAAACCTTTTTTCTTTCTTCAGAAATCACATCACACATGCCAGCATTAAAACAATATTGATTCATCAAGAAAAGCTCATGCAGGAGGAGTGTAGGGCAAATTCGTCTACCCATGGCTGTATCTCAATAGTAGTATAGCCCCTTTTCCTTCCTGACGGCTGATCTGAAACAACATAACAGGTGAAAGAAATGTGGCTGAAATCAATTCATTTCACCTATCAGTATTAATTAAGGAAAGGAGATAAGGAAAGGAAGTAATAGAGTACTGAGACAGCCTTCTGTCTGATTGGATATACGCACGTGAACAACAAGTGGTGTATGTGCGCCATCTGGTGGTTACTCGTAAAGAGCTCAGTATTCACATCCTTCTCTTTAAAAAATTGCATTGACCTGCTTGCACAGTGTTTTTTATTTATTAATACCAATGTTTTCCTTTGGATGTTTCAGACATTTTTATTTTGATGTATTGTTGAATGATATTATTATATAATATTTGCCACTATTGCTCTCCAGTAACTATTTTGTTGTACCTCTAAAAATAAACTCATAGTTGCTTCAAAAAATATTTTTTACCAAGTTCGCTATCAGGTCATCAAGATTTTATTTGTGAAACACACAAATAAAAAACAGAAACATTCTACCTGACATTCTTGGATGAATTACCCATACGTACACATGCTTAGCTTGTTTTGTTAAAAATATTAATCAAAAGTAATGTCACTTATGTTTACATCCAATGCATTCCAATATGTCAAATAACATTACAGCATCAACAGCAATTTACAGTAATTACAAGTGAACCAAACATCAGGCTAAATTATAGGTTGCCCAACAATTGCAGTTTTTTTTTATGATGGAAGGAATTATGGGGCTTAGTAAAAGTTAGGACAATTACAGTGATGGGTACAAGACAAACAAAAAAACATTTGGAGAGGTAGTTTCTGCCTCCTTCTCCTGTAGTGGTGTTTATACAGTAAACCAGTGGGTGCCACTGAGCTTGAGGTCCGCTCTTGTGAGAAAGGACCAATGTCCCAATGGAGATATAATCCCACTGCAACATCCAGTGAACAGGTGACTGTCCGTTGGTAATGACAATACAATCAGTACACTAATAAGAGTTTCACTAAATTGATGGCTTTCCCTAATCTATCACTAAGGCACCAATAACAGTTAGTCCAGATCTATTTATGTGAGTCTGGCATAAATTGAATGTTTGAAAGTTTCAAATTATGTGCAAGTCACTCTGCTTGGAATGACATAAGCTTTGACGACGTTGTGTATGTTTATCATTGGGCTCTGGATATGCATATGGACTGAATTAATCCAATACCACATCCCTCTGTGGTGTCTTCTTGAACTTCAACCTATGATGAAAATAATATCCATCCATCTCTCTAATCACCAAGGAGATTAATTGGCTTCTATCCACCTTCTAGTCTATTCGGCACTGCTGTAACACTCCATAGTGTCAGTGTCTCAAAGCAGCTTTTTGGTTGATTTGTTTGTTCGTTTTTTTGTTCTCCCTCCGTAGTCCCTGAGGTAATTAACAAGCAGTCTCTTCCATCCTCTCTGTCTCTCCATACTGAACAACTCCAGCTAGTAGTAGTTCCTGGTCTTGGGTGTCTTGGGTCTTGAGTGTCTGCTTTTTTCACTTATTCCCAGTACTCCAAAATATGTTGGTGTCCCCCTCCAGCCCCACTACTCCCTCATATATTGGGGTCCCCCTCCAGTTTTGTCAGGTCAGTGGCGGTCCCCATGAACATGCTCTTTCCCCTATCCAGCCGGCTCTTCATGTCAGTCAGCCGGAAGGCCTCCATGAACTCGTTAATGTTGCCATCCTGGTTGGTGTCTATGGTGATGGACAGGTCTGAGATGGCCTCATCAGTGATCTCCATCTTTAAGTCGGCACTCAGCAGCTCCCACGTCTGACGGAAGTCCTCCATTGTGATAAACCCTGGAGGAGAGAGGGGAGGAGGAGGGGAGGGAGAGGCAGGAGAAAGGGGGAGAATGGTAGAGAGGGGAGGGAGAAGGAGGAGAGAGAGAGAGGGAGGAGAAAAGTGGAGGAGAGATGGAGAGCCAGTGGGAGTAGGGGAGAGATATGTAGCAGGGCTGGCTTCAGTTGGCTGGATGTGACACTAGGAGATCAGTGGGTTAATTCTCAATTTAACTTCGAGAGTCAGCCACCACCTGCTGCTGACATTAGTTTTAACACCCCACAGATGGATTACAGGGTGATTGGCCTCAATAACTACGGCGTCTGAGTGTACGCACGCAAACTACACATCCCAAACAAATAACCGAGTCAACACAGGTAACAGGTGATTGACGTCTTGTGGGATTGTAGTGTCGAGACAATGATGCTGATTATGCTGTGATGACAAGAAATCCGCTGACACTGTCCTCGATTATAATGGTTTATTACATCAAAGATTTCAGCGTCAATTTACAGATTTCTGCAGAAAATCCGGAGAACAACCAACCCAATCTCTAATATGTTATTTCTCCCCATCCTTTGTTCCAACCCTGGTATTTATAATATGTAACATAATATGGGTGGTTTTTCATTAGACCAATCCCTGGCCTTCACATAACAGACTCTCCTCTGTTTTTGTCACGGTTCAGACAGACGACAAGAGGACCACAATTGCGTCACACCAGAAAGTTTATTAAAACTTAAGGGAAAAGGGAAGTAGGGAGTGAGTGAAGGCTCCAGGGGTTATCCCGTCCAATATGCTGGGTCTGTGCCCCCCAGTGGCAGCGATCGTCCGATGACGCCGGTGGTTGGTGGTCCAGAAGTCCTGGGGGGGGAGGAAACACAGACACAACGGGGCGGATGAAACAAGGCAGAAGTACAGTTCAAGGGAAATCCAAATACGTTGTAGCAAGGCAGAAGGCTGGTCAGAGTTACCGGGGTCGAAGAGTAGTCAGGAGTCGTAATGGCAGAGAGCAGGTCTGGTTTTCCTGGGGCAGAAGAGTATCCAAGAATCAGGCAGGTCCGGGGTCACAAAACAAGGGTGAGCCAGAAGCGCGAGCACACAGGTTCCGGGTGTGAGCTTTGCAGACGATCTGACAAAGGAGAGCTGAAAGACGGGACTTTAAATACTGGGAGAGGTTAGTGGGTAATGCAGCGCAGCTGGCAGAGTAATTAGAGCCGAGCAGAGCAGGAACAGGTGGAGCTCGTTAGGCTGAGTAGAGAGAGAGAGATGAGCAGAGTGGAAGATAGTGGAAACACATTAAGGTGGTAACCCGGTGGAGTGAGAGGGCTCATGACAGAACCCCCCCCCCCAAGGGACGGCCCCAGAAGTCCCAAGAGCAACACCACGCCGGGCGGGAGGAGGGGAGCCGGAGGAGGGCTAGAACTCCTCCGAACGGTCCGAGCGAACGCCCTCATCCTCGGAGGAAGCCGGAGGGCCGTGGTCGGGAGATGGGACAGGTCCCGAGACAGGATCAGGCACAGGACAGGAAGCCGAGCGGGCAGGACGGTTAGGGATCCCTCTGGGGCGGCCCCTACGGATTGCAGGTTGATCAGGATGCCGTTGGTGGAAGGCGGTGATGAGAGTCCTATCCACAATCCGACTAGCTGGCACCCAGGTCCTTTCCTCAGGTCCATAGCCCTCCCAGTCAATGAGGTACTGGAGACCCCTACCCCTCCGTCTGGACCGAAGCAGGCGGCGGACGGTGTAAACCAGACCACCATCGACGAGCCGTGGAGGAGGAGGACAAGGCGCAGCAGGGACCAGCGGACTCTCATGAATGGGCTTAATCTTAGACACATGGAAAGTGGGGTGCACCCTCATGGAATTAGGCAGTTGGAGCCGGACAGCAGTTGGGCTAATCACTCTTATGATAGGGAATGGGCCAATGAACCGAGGTGCCAACTTCTGCGACTCCACCCTGAGTGGCAGGTTCCTTGATGACAACCACACCCTTTGACCAACATGGTAGGTGGGAGCAGGGATTCTCCGACGGTTGGCCCCGGTAGTGTAGCTGGCAACGGATCTGAGAAGTGTGGCTCGGGCCTGTGACCAGGTGCGGCGACATCGACGGGCAAACGCAAGTGCAGATGGGCAAGTAACCTCCCCTTCCTGACTGGCAAATAGAGGAGGCTGGTATCCATAAACACATTGGAAAGGGGACATACCGATGGCAGAGCAGGTCAGAGAATTGTGTGCGTACTCCACCCATGTCAATTGCTGCGACCAGGAGTGGGGGTTGCGTGAAGTCATGCATCGCAGTGCCTTCTCGAGCTCCTGATTTGCCCGCTCTGACTGCCCATTGGATTGGGGATGGAATCCGGAAGTCAGACTGACTGTGGCTCCCAGCAGGTGACAGAACTCCTTCCAAAAAGCGGAGGAGAATTGTGGACCACGGTCAGAAACTACATCCTTTGGCAGTCCGTGGATCCGGAAGACGTGTTCCAGGACCACCTGGGCGGTCTCCTTGGCGGTTGGGAGCTTGGGGAGGGGAATGAAGTGTGCCATCTTGCTGAATCGGTCAACTATGGTGAGAATGACGGTCTTGCCCCTTGAAGGGGGCAGCCCCGTGACAAAGTCAAGGGCGATGTGAGACCAGGGACGTCTGGGCACAGGCAGGGGCTGCAGCAATCCGGCTGGGGGGCTGGCAGGACGACTTGTGTTGGTTGCAGATGGGGCAGGCTTGGACGAATTCCCGTACATCCTTTCTCAGAGCGGGCCACCAGAACCTCTGGGCGAGCAGGTTGTAAGTGCGGGTGGAGCCAGGGTGACAAGCTAGGCGGGAGTCATGTCCCCACTGAACGACCTGGGACCTTAGGTTTTCGGGGGACAAAAGGCGGTCAGCTGGGCAAGTGCTGGGACCGGGCTGGTTACGGAGAGCTTCCAGCACCTGTTCCTCAACAGCCCAGGTCAGAGCTGCTACGATGCAGGGACTTGGCAGAATCGACACAGGATCCTTGGAGGGGTTGTCATCCTTCTGGAATTGACGGGAGAGGGCGTCTGGCTTGGTGTTGCGTGATCCAGGCCGGTATGACAGAGTGAAATTAAACCTGGTGAAGAACAGGGCCCAGCGGGACTGCCTGGAGTTCAACCGTTTGGCCGTGCGGATGTACTCCAAGTTCTTATGATCGGTCCAAACGAGAAATGGAATGGTGGACCCCTCCAGCCAGTGACGCCACTCCTCCAAGGCAAGCTTCACAGCCAGCAGCTCTCGGTTCCCTATGTCGTAATTGCACTCAGAGGGGGACAACCGACGTGAGAAAAAGGCACAGGGATGGAGCTTCCTATCCTCCGCAGCCCACTGAGAAATCACAGCACCAACTCCCACATCCGAGGCGTCCACCTCCACAATGAATTGCCGGTCCACGTCAGGCATCTGGAGGATGGGAGCGGAGGTGAACCTTACCTTGAGGGTACTGAAGGCCTTGTCGGCTGCTGGGGTCCAGGTGAAGGGTTGCTTGGTGCTGGTTAGAGCAGTGAGAGGGGCAGCAACGGTACTGTAGTTCCGGATAAACTTTCTATAGAAGTTCGCAAACCCCAGAAACTGTTGCAGCTTCTTTCTGTTCTCCGGAACTGGCCATGACGTGACTGCTGATACTTTGGCAGGATCCATTTGGATACTTCCCTCTGCCACTATGTACCCCAGGAAGGCCACTGTCTTGACGTGAAACTCACATTTCTCTGCCTTGGCGTAGAGGGAATTCTCCAGAAGACGATGAAGGACTTGCTGGACATGGCGGGTGTGTTCAGACAGGTTTCTGGAGTAGATTAAGATGTCATCCAGGTAAACGAAGACAAACTTGTTTAACATGTCCCGCAGTACATCATTCACTAGAGCCTGGAACACAGCAGGAGCATTGGTGAGGCCAAAAGGCATAACCAGATACTCGTAGTGGCCTGTTGGTGTATTGAATGCGGTCTTCCATTCATCTCCCTCCCGGATCCGCACTAGGTGGTAAGCGTTTCTGAGATCCAACTTGGTAAAAACAGTGGCTCCCTGGAGCAACTCAAAAGCAGAGGTGAGCAGAGGGAGAGGGTAACGGTTTTTCACTGTGATGTCGTTGAGTCCCCTGTAGTCGATGCAGGGGCGAAGAGATCCGTCCCTCTTCCCCACAAAGAAGAAGCCAGCACCAGCCGGAGATGAAGATGAACGGATCAATCCTGTGGACAGAGAGTCATTGATGTAGTCCTCCATGGACCTTCTTTCAGGAGCAGACAACGAATAAAGACGGCCCCTTGGAGGGGCTGTTCCAGGGAGGAGGTCGATGGCACAGTCGTACGGTCGGTGAGGGGGCAGAGATGTGGCTCTTGCTTTGTTAAACACTTCTCTGAGACCATGGTAGCATTCTGGGACATGGGAGAGGTCAGGGGCGGAGTTAGTAGGTACTGGCCGAGGGGGTAGTGCGGCAGCAAGCAGGCAGGTTCGGTGGCAGTCCTCTCCCCACTCCCTGATCACCCCGGTCACCCAGTCGAGCTGAGGGTTGTGCCGGCGGAGCCATGGGTAACCCAGGATGAGGGGTTGGCCTGGAGAGGGGAGCAGGTGAAACTGGATAGTCTCTTGATGGTTTCCGGACAGACCCATCAAGACCGGGGCCGTGACATGAGTGACCGATCCGAGTAAGTGTCCGTCCAGTGCCCGGGCAGGAATAGGAGGTGTCAAACGGAGGTTCTCCAGTCCCAGTTGGCGTGCCAGCTTGATGTCCATTATGTTGGCTTCGGGCGCCAGAATCCACCAGAGCAGCCAGGGTGTGAGTAGAGTCAGAGAGGCGGAGGTGAACTTGCAGCAAGGGTTTGCGGTCGGAGGACTGGATGGTCATTGAGCTCAACCGGACTCCCCCTATGCCCGGTGAGCTTCGGCTTTTAAAGGGCAGGTTACCACACGATGTCCATCACCTCCACAATAGAGGCAGAGGTTTGAGGTGAAGCGGCGCTGGCGCTCTGCAGGAGTGAGAGAGGCTCGCCCAATCTCCATAGGCTCAGACTGATCAAGCTGACTTGGGTGAGTGGCAGTAGCTGACAGGAGCCCAGTCGGATCTCTCCGAATGCCGGTAGTTGGTGGACCTTGGCGCCCCCTCTCACGACGACGGGTCTGTATCCTTCTGTCGATCCGGACAGTCAGTGCGATGGCTTCATCAAGAGTGGAAGGCAGTTCATGGGAGACCAACTCGTCCTTGATATAGTCAGCCAAGCTATGGAAGAACGCGTCCACCAACGATGGTGTGTTCCAAGAACTTCGTCTTGCCAGGGTTCGGAAGTCGATGGAATGGTCTGCGACTGTACGTCTGCCTTGTCGAATACTGAACAGTTCACGAGACGCCTCTGCGGTTGGTGAATCCAGGTCAAACACCTTCAGCATCTCCTCAGCAAACAGGTCGAAGGTTGCACATGCGGGGGTTTGACGTTCGAACTCTGCTGTTCCCCAGAGTCGAGCTCGGCCCGTCAGGTGAGTGATGGCACACCCGACCCTAGCCCCCTCCGTGGCGAAGGTCCTTGGCTGCAAGGAGAACTGAAGTCGGCAGCTAGTCAGGAATGGCCGGACCTGGGTAGAATCGCCGTTGAACCGCTCGGGGTTTCCAATCTTGGGTTCCGGGGCAGCGGCTGAAATGACCGGGGCAGGTAACTCGGAGGCAGGGCTGGTGGGCAGACTGGCTGGGGTAAGGTTGGTGAGGAGTTGGATGATCCTGGCGAGTTGTTGTTGCTGCTGCTGGGACTGCTGCTGGTGCTGCTGGAACTGCTGATGCTGTTGGTGGCCGACCTGAAGCAGAGAGGTGACGTCGCCGCTCATGCGACCTAGCTCTCTCTCAGTGTGTTCCAGGCGTAGCATGGCGGTGGGTTGCTCAGGTTCTTCGGTTTCCATGTCGGGGGAAGTGTGCGCTGAGTCCATGATGGTCAGATCGTACTGTCACGGTTCAGACAGACGACAAGAGGACCACAATTGCGTCACACCAGAAAGTTTATTAAAACTTAAGGGAAAAGGGAAGTAGGGAGTGAGTGAAGGCTCCAGGGGTTATCCCGTCCAATATGCTGGGTCTGTGCCCCCCCCCAGTGGCAGCGATGCGTCCGATGACGCCGGTGGTTGGTGGTCCAGAAGTCCTGGGGGGGGAGGAAACACAGACACAACGGGGCGGATGAAACAAGGCAGAAGTACAGTTCAAGGGAAATCCAAATACGTTGTAGCAAGGCAGAAGGCTGGTCAGAGTTACCGGGGTCGAAGAGTAGTCAGGAGTCGTAATGGCAGAGAGCAGGTCTGGTTTTCCTGGGGCAGAAGAGTATCCAAGAATCAGGCAGGTCCGGGGTCACAAAACAAGGGTGAGCCAGAAGCGCGAGCACACAGGTTCCGGGTGTGAGCTTTGCAGACGATCTGACAAAGGAGAGCTGAAAGACGGGACTTTAAATACTGGGAGAGGTTAGTGGGTAATGCAGCGCAGCTGGCAGAGTAATTAGAGCCGAGCAGAGCAGGAACAGGTGGAGCTCGTTAGGCTGAGTAGAGAGAGAGAGATGAGCAGAGTGGAAGATAGTGGAAACACATTAAGGTGGTAACCCGGTGGAGTGAGAGGGCTCATGACAGTTTTAGGGGGCCCCTATAGTAATGCTTTCCAGATGTTTCCGCAAGCAGAGCCAACTTCCTCTAACACACCATTTGCAAACGTTAGCAAAATCATAAACTGGTTAGATACTACAGGATCAAAACATTCACCTGAAGAAACAATACATGGAATGAAAGTGGAGTAAAAGAGTATTGTTACCGGAGTTGTCTAAATCCACTATTCTGAAGATGGTCTCCAAGGTTGCACAATGGCGGTACAGGGTCATACAGGTTGATATGGTAGTCTATCAAAGTAATCAGACCAATTATTTTACTACATTTAACATTGACTATATTTAACTGCTTGGCTTAAGTAAAACGTTTTAAACGTCTTCCACTACCACAATAATATGTTGAAAGAGTTAAAGCAAGTCCCACAATTTTTCTTCATGGAAAATTACCATCTAGTTTAAATATTGATGTCACAAATGTATCTTTTGTACATTTCTTTATTATTATTATTTTTATTTGTTACATTTGACTGTGTAAAACCTAGCAGTACTACTTATTTCTCTGAGAGTGAGGCAGATATATAGCATTTAGCAAAAAAAACATGATTATTTGTCTCTCTGAAATGAAACCATCAAGTGATACATTTTAAACAAATACATGTCTGTCATTGAACACCATGATTAGATAGTGATTAGACAGTGGAAAAAGTACACCAATCTCTTTCATAATTTATTTGAACAATAAAAGCAAATTTACCAACATATCTAAAAATGTATATAGAGTGTTTTGGAATGAAACTCTTCAAATTATGACATTTTGACCCCTTGGGGTCATGTACCCCTCTTGGTGCTTTTAAGGTTAAAAAAGCATGGAGTGATGGATACATGATCAGTGTTTCTCAACCTCCAGTCTGTGGACCAACACTGGTCCCTGACATGGTTAGCCAATATACATTTAGTCAGCTCTCGTTAATAGATTTGATGTAAGCGGTCCTCAGATGAGGAAGAACCATATCGTTTGGTGGTTCCTGGGACAAAAAAAAGTTTGAGAAAGACTGATAGACATGGCACTGGACTCTGAGTTTACCTGGGACGATTGCACCTACCATTATGTTATGTTATGGAAGTGAAATAGAGGGGTGTGTGGTTAGAATACCTTACTGTAGTTGATAAACAGAACACACAACTATTTGAAAAATATCAGTGAATGCCTTTTTTTATCCTTTCTGATCAATTATGGTAATGATACATTTCATATGTAAAGAACAATTTAGACAGATGCTAAGTGTTTCAATACACCAATGATACAAGAAAGAAGTAAACATGATTGATGCTTATAGAACATAAGGGCCAGTGATCAGGACTCCAAACTGTCAGGTTAGGCCTTCCTTTTCCGCCCTTTGTTGTATGGAACTGGTTCGACTTTGTGATGTCACATCCTTTGGTTATTCCTGTCAGGCAAACATGAAGAATCACAATTTATAGAAACTGGGCCGTGTCACATTGCCAAACGTTAAAAGACCAAAATAGATCAGACCAAAATAAACATGTCCACTAAACAGAAACTGATGAGAGCATGGTGCTGGGTGATAATGTTCACTGAGACAATATTTTAATCTTGTTATCTTCTGGCTCACCTCTGGCCTCAATTAATAGTCTCAATCCTACAGAAGTCTGTAATTCTATGAAGGCTTACTTATGCCATTGCCTCTATGAAATTAGATTTTGAAACAGTTTTACATGTTTGGTAAGGCCTATAATATGTATGTGACTTTTAGTTTCTGAAATATATTTATATACCAGTGGCTATCATGTAACAAGCCATTACAGGGAAATACTGTCGTTTCTATGACATTGTGAGTATTGATTTCTGTGTTTCATAGCTGATTGTGTTTCTGAAATGGAAAGTCAGTGTTGTTTATAGGACTAGGTGGTTTAATGTACATAGGATCATAGAAAAACAGACAAATGACATAGTCCATCACTTACAGTTGAATTCGGAAGTTTACACACACCTTAGCCAAATACATTTAAACTCAGTTTTTCGCAATTCCTGACATTTAATCCTAGTAAAAATGTCCTGTCTTAGGTCAGTTAGGATCACCACTTTATTTTAAGAATGTGAAATGTCAGAATAATAGTAGCGAGAATGATTTATTTCAGCTTTATGTCTTTCATCACATTCCCAGTGGGTCAGAAGTTTGCATACACTCAATTAGTATTTGGTAGCATTGCCTTTAAATTGTTTAACTTGGGTCAAATGTTTTGGGTAGCCTTCCATAAGCTTCCCACAATAAGTTGGGTGAATTTTGGCCCATTCCTCCTGACAGAGCTGGTGTAACTGAGTCAGGTTTGTAGGCCTCCTTGCTCACACACGCTTTTTCAGTTCTGCCCACAAATCTTCTATAGGATTGAGGTCAGGGCTTTGTGATGGCCACTCCAATACCTTGACTTTGTTGTCCTTAAGCCATTTTGCCACAACTTTGGAAGTATGCTTGGGGTCATTGTCCATTTGGAAGACCCATTTGCGACCAAGCTTTAACTTCCTGACTGATGTCTTGAGATGTTGCTTTAATATATCCACATAATTTTCCTTCCTCATGATGCCATCTATTTTGTGACGTGCACCCGTCCCTCCTGCAGCAAAGCACCCCCACAGCATGATGCTGCCACCCCCGTGCTTCACGGTTGGGATGGTGTTCTTCAGCTTGTAAGCGTACCCCTTTTTCCTCCAAACGATGGTCATTATGGCCAAAAAGTTATATTTTTGTTTAATCAGACCAGAGGACATTTCTCCAAAAAGTACGATCGTTGTCCCCATGTGCAGTTGTAAACTATAGTCTGGCTTTTTTATGGCGGTTTTGGAGCAGTGACTTCTTCCTTGCTGAGCGGCCTTTCAGGTTATGTCGATATAGGACTTGTTTTTACTGTGGATATAGACACATGTACCTATTTCCTCCAGCATCTTCACAAGGTCCTTTGCTGTTGTTCTGGGATTCATTTGCACTTTTCGCACCAAAGTACGTTCATCTCTAGGAGACAGAACGTGTCTCCTTCCTGAGCAGTATGACAGCTGCGTGGTCCCATGGTGTTTATACTTGCGTACTATTGTCTGTACAGATGAACGTGGTACCTTCAGGCGTTTGGAAATTGCTCCCAATGATGAACCAGACTTGTGGAGGTCTACACATTTTTTTCTGAGGTCTTGGCTGATTTCTTTTGATTTTCCCATGATGTCAAGCAAATAGGCACTGAGTTTGAAGGTAGGCCTTGAAGTACATCCACAGGTACACCTCCAATTGACTCAAATTATGTCCATTAGCCTATCAGAAGCTTCTAAAGCCATGACATCATTTTCTGGAATTTTCCAAGCTGTTTAAAGGCACAGTCAACTTAGCGTATGTAAACTTCTGACCCACTGGAATTGTGATACAATGAATTATAAGTGAAATAATGTCTGTCTGTAAACAATCGTTGGAAAAATTACTTGTGTCATGCACAAAGTAGATGTCCTAACCGACTTGCCAAAACTTTAGTTTGATAACAAGACATTTGTGGAGTGGTTGAAAAACGAGTTTTAATGACTCCAACCTAAGTTTATGTAAACTTCCGACTTCAACTGTACATCTGACAATCATAATCTCTTTGATTTAGTCAACAAGAGGAACATGATGGAATTAATGTTGAATTTATTCTGTCTGATAACAAACATATAACAATACATAAAAGTAAGATATTGACCGTTTTATTCTACTGCTTCTTTTTATTTTCTTCCACTTTTTTCATTCAGGAAACACTGAAATGGTAAGAGACTGTCGTATATGATGAATGGTGGCAATTATTGCTGTCAACAAAAAGTCCGCTATGCTGCATCGTGTTAGAGGCTTTTATTAAAATCACGAGTTTACAGCATAGATACAGACACGCGTTGTCCGGAGAACGGCTCCTCAAGATTGCTATGGCCGTTCTAACGTCTCACCGTTTAACCCCTATTTATAAACACTGCTGCCCCCTCTTCTGGCCAATCACCAGTCTCCCCTGTCTACAACCCACCCCCTGTCTGTGGTATGTGGTATTACACCTAAAACATTCCCTCTTGATACTACCATAAACAACATTCTATTTCTTCATGAAAAACATTTAACAAAGGCATAATCTTCAGATACTATATTCCCCCCTTTCGAGACGAACTAAACGTCTCGAAACCAAACAGAATAGGATTATGACTAGTAACAACTTATCTTATTAAGTATCTTTAACCTTAAACCAAAACATTCTCCTCTAGAGTGTAAATACCTTTCTTATGAAATATGAATAACTGTTGATGAAGTGTGAACACATTACTATGAATTATGAATAAATCTTTATGGAGTGTGAACACATTACTATGAATTATGAATAAATCTCTATGGAGTGTGAACACATTACTATGAATTATGAATAAATCTTTATGGAGTGTGAGAGCGAAAAACCTGTCAGGCAACCTTTGTTCCAAATCCATCCATCCATCAATCAAGACAGTAAAATTCTCTCACGGTTCCTCTGCCCCAGGCAACCACCGCGGTACTCCAGATAAACTCATAAATCATGTAAAGACATTTGAAACTATGATGTAATTAAATACACATGGAAACAAAATCCTATCCATAAATATCCATTGTACGGCTGGTCAACCCATCGAATCGTACAATGAATCTCTCCCTTCCTAGACCTTCTGTCCCTAAACCCCATCGAAATAAACAAAAGCATCTAAGATCCTCATCTGCATTCAATAACATCAAACATCATTCTACTAAAATCAATACCTAAGAATATGACACAATTATGTATTACACATCAAATATGTCTATATTTCATTGCTGGCACTGGAATGTAGTCCACTACACTTCATGTCCTCCGTAGTCTCCTCCTCCAATGGACTTGTTGATGATGGAATCAGCCACACCCTCCTTGTTTCATCTCCTCCAGTCATATTGTCCCTTCATATTGTCTTTGTTTGAGTATTCCAATCTCCACATGTTCTCCCAAATGCTTCTGGAATGACAAGAAAATAAACGACCAAACAGTATCTTTTGCAAAACCACATTTTCAAATTAAACCTCAACATCAATTTAAGACTTATAAATGATGTATGAATCACATTAACCTATCCCCCTTTGATTCATAAATCATACCAAAAATCATACTAATATTGAAAAAAACAACTTGAAAAAATCATCAAATAATCCAAAATGATATTTATCCATCAGTAGGCCACTTGTCCCTCTTCGTCCAGATCCGGAACAGTCAACAATGGCATCTGAGTGTTGCCTCCAGGCACCACTTCTCCAACCTATCTCAATCTCATAACTTTATCAAAAGTCAGTACAAACATCACACAGTGTTATCAAAGCTGAAACTAAAATCTGACCCATCACTGCCCCTACTGGCCTAACTGATCTTGCAACCAAATCTTCTCAGATCTCCCAAATGTTACACCATATCATGGAAGAGGTCCCCCTTCTCCCTTAGACTCATTCTCCAATGGTAGGCTTGAAGACTATGACATGTAGCCATGTCACCCTTTTAACCCTAGATTTAGCTGTGTTCGGTGCTAACTCTCTTTTAATAGTAAAAGCCTCATATGGAAGCTTCAATGTTGACATGTAACCAAATCCTGTCCATCCCTAATGTAAGAATATAGATGCTTTATCACCCCCAAACCCCCTAAATATCTCTAAGATTCCCCATAGTCACATTGTCAGTCAAGAGCTAATCATTTAACCATCAAAGTCCTGCTTTTCTACTACCTGGTACATAAAAATTACATTATATTTGTCATCTCTAACCTTATGTTCATGCTTATCCAAAGTTATCATATAACATCCCAATATGATATTCCCATAAACATACCCTTTACCTCATATGTTTTATTAGAACAACAACAACTTTTAGCCCTCAATGTTTCACCTGAATACTTCAGGTTTCCACTGTTACCTGACCTTACTTTCCATCTAACAATTCCCATAGGGTAATCCCTTTACCCAAGAACACTTAACCCTACTGTTCTGACAACTACATTATTTTATCGGTCAATGACTGTTGCCGATACCACAGTCATGACAAAGCATAACCCTGACCCAGACCCGCTAGAGGCTGCGCAACCGTCCAACACGTCTTGGGCTGGCATCCCCAACAGACATCAACCCTCAAGATTCCTCACTGATTCTTACAGAATGAGTTAATCTATCTCTAATTTCCACAACAGAGGAACGAGCAGCACTGATCAGATGCCCCCCCCCCTCTGTCATCAAAATCAAAAGACCTCATCCTGCAGCTTCCATGATGAATCTCTCTTCTCCATTTCAGATTAATCTATATTGCTCTCTCTCTGCCATCTGCTCTGCTTTTTTAACCCTATTCGTCGTAACCTAAACCCCTGAGTCTCTCTTGCTACCTTTAATTTCAGAAAAGTTGTCGTCATCCTTCCTACATTTGCTATTACCATCGTATCATTAATCCCTTCCCAAAGTTACCATTAACGTTGTTGATTTAGTTGATGAATTAAAACCCTTAATTCCCTCTAGTGGGAAACTACCAACATCCTATTCGATTATTCCCTATTGGAGTGACTACTGTAATAAACTTATCCTTAACTCCCTCTGTGACTGTGGAAAGTTTTACAGACCTCAACTCTTCCATTATAAGCATCACTTTATGAATTACATAGCCCTTTACCCAATAATTCCCAACCACAACAAATTCTAATGCTTGCACTAGATAAGTACACATATTCTCCCTGACCTTTCTCTGTAACATTACGCAACATAAGTGAACAGTCACTCCTAACCCTCTTCTAAACTATACCTCCTTTTACTCCTGGTCCTGATAACAACACTTATTCTCCATAATTATCTCTCCATATGGGAGAAACGTCATCATCCTAAATGGCATATTTATTATTATTATTATCCTAACTCTAATAACAGTATTTTCCCCTTATAATTGGTGCTGAACCCTTATAATCAAATGCGCTATATTTATGGCTTTAATACCTATCAATGTTGAAAGAGTTAAATTGCTTCTTACTGTTGTTATAATAGCCTCACGTGTTGATGTCCTTAGTTACTCCTAATTTTCCCCCAGTTTTCCCCTAAGACTTTGAACTCTTTCCTTGTACTTCCATCCATCACCACTAGTGTCACTTTTTCCCCAAATCGCAGTCCTATCTCTAAATCCCTGACTTTCAAACTTTTGATTACACAAAATACACCTATAATGACCTTGATCTCCCTGCTGGAAACTGTAAATATAGATACTCAATCACCCTCAAATCATTCAGCAACACATACTTTCTCAATGCATCTGCTCCTAATCGATTTAAACTCCTACCATATCTTCCCACTAAACTTTAAAATGTCCTTCCTCACTGTTCTCTCTCTGTCTTACTACTAACTTTGAAACTTAGCTTACTGTCTCAGAGTTCCTTCACCCCTAGTTCTCCTAACTTATTTTAATCTAATCTTTTCTCTCATAACATTTAAAACCTTTTCCCCTGATTTATTGACAATCTCTTACCACCAAATTTTTAGAATATGTGATTGGGAAAGTTCCCCACCTGCTTCTGACTCATTACACACAGACTTGGCAAATGACTAAACACCTTTTAGCCTAACCTCAAATCTCTTAGTGTAAGAATGTAACCCAAAATAACAGTCACCCCTATTAAGTTTATTTTCCCAGACAGATTGTCTAACAGGCAATCTAATACATTATCATCCTTCCTATGATATTATCTTTTAAGCAAATGATTCCCAAAAACCCCACTTCTTAAAATATTCCACCAGACAGTCAGTCATCCAGTGTGTCTCTGATTGAACCCTTCAATTTAAACCATGCATCTCTTCCCACAATATCCTTGATATATTGTCCTAATATTAGTATGTCTATTGTAATTCCTATTTGTCTTCTATAGCAGAGCTCAATTGATTCCCTAAGAGTATTTAAACTGTTTTACTACTTCCAATCCCTATCCTAACCTAATTAGTTTATTTTACAGAGTGGATATGGATAACCTCTTTAGGCTGAACCCAGATAAGTTTTTCCCCTATTCACTATCACTTCTAATAGTCGGTTGTTTTTACTTTTAGCTATTTTCTCTTCTTCTCTAATCGATGCTATCAGCTGATACCCCCCTTCTGGATATTCTAGACACTCTAGAATATTTAGTGTTCACCTGGAGAACAGGTGATCTTGAATTGCCCCTGTATCTTCCTTAAAAATGTTCTCTTGTTTCCTCCTGACTTGTTGCTGTGAATAGGGAACATCTGGTACCCCCCTTTGCTGGTACAATTGCATTTGATATTGTTCAGTTGAAGCTGTGACAGTGATTGTTGATTTGATTCACTCTGATTCTTCATACTTTTCTTCTTCTCCACCACCAGTTATAAGTTGTATTTGATTGAGTTTTCTTCGTCCAGTTCTTCTCGTTGTGGACCTATCAGTATTCTTCAAAAGGTTATCTTCTAGGTTCTGTTCTTGAAATATCATCTTCCATCATCTTATTACTTTTCTTCAGCATCTTTGCCTCAATGTATTCTTCTTCTCCTCCAATTCTTGGGATTAAAAATGTTCTCCGCAGGTTCTCCTTGTCTCTTCTGTATCTTCAGCGTCTCGAGCTGTTCCTCTAGCTCCCCTTACCTCTCCCAAAGTTGTCTCTTCCTCCAGGCCTGATACGCCTTGGTCTATATCTCCTATTTCTTCTTTGCCAGTCATTGTAGGATAAAATCCTCTTGAACATACAACACCTTTAATCTCCAAATCTTCATCACTTTCTTCATCAGAACTCGAATCTCTTGTCTCCTTCTTCGTTCAACTTTCATCAGAGATCAAGTCTCCAGTATCCTTCTTTCCTCTCTTGCCACTTCCTTCTGATCACAGAGTCACCTCCACCCATGGCCTCTCATCAATCACTCTCATCGTCATCATCCTCATCTCCTTAAGTTCCCAGACATCTCGGTTTTCTTCCGTCTTCTGGATTCATCTTCATCGTTGTTTTTGCTCGTATTCGTCTTCATCTCTGATGCCATAATCACCCTGCTGGATGATGTCTTTCTGCTGAATCCATATGTGAGAAAGGTGTACTAACATCTGCCATTAGTCTCTCCTAACACTACTCTAACCCTACTTTGATCAAAAAATGACTATTTTAATCAATTTTCCCCTATATCAAGCCCTTTATATTCCTTTATTGTGAACTATCCTATTTTAAACCCTATAGATTATATAAGCTTCCCCCCTGTAATTCTTAATATAACCTAAACAAATCCATTAACCATCCTGATTAGTCAACTTCATTAGTCAAACTTCTTCAATACTACAATCCCCATAAACCCCCTTGCTCTATAGGCCCTTGCACTATAAGCACCTAATTCTCTTAAATTTAAAGAATAATGATAGTCCTTGATTCCCAACCCAACTGTAATTAAACCCCCGTGATGCACATAGCCTCCAAAATGCAATTTTTAATTAATCAGTTTGCCAAGCCTATGCGAAATTGTCATAACATCACATATCCTGTATGGGGAAGATTTTGTGAACTAGCCTGATATCTGATCCGATCCTCTGCCTCGTCACCTTGTCACGTGATGCAGTCAGCACTTCCTGTATCTCCTCTCGCCTCTCTCCTGTCTCTCATGAGAAGGGACAAAGACACAGAAACAGCTTTTAATAGTTAATGCCATCACTGAGTATTTCCAACCATTCAATATTCGTTTGTTCTACATTATTCACTGTAAGACTTTAACTCAGGACTAATTATAGATCGCCCAAAAACCTTTTGCTTTCAATCCGTCATTTAATTATTTAATTCAATCTATTATAATCCGTTATCCTATATTTAATTTATAAATTCAATAGGCTCCAAACAAGTTTCATCTTAACCAATCACAGTTTAAACTAGAATCATCGTGTTAAAATCTCTTTATGCGTATTTGTTTCCGTCGTCTGTGTCCCTCTGTCTCCCCTGCCGTTTAACCAATGTGTTGTTTTGCAGAATCCCACACATGCGCAAATATCATTTTACCCTCATAGATCGCTCCAAAATATTTCATTTAATTTTAATCGTCTTTTAATTTAATTAATTATACCCCGTCAACATATATTTGATTTATAACTTTACTACATCTTGCCAAATAGTTTAACGTTCCAATAACAGTTACTGTAACGATTTTAAAAGATTCATGTCCAACGTTCCTTCCCAATAGCTATTAAACCCCTGCAACCACCAACAAGAAACCCCAAAGACCTCCGACCTTAAGCCACCATTTTGTTTTGTAGGCTCAACGCGACCTCATGTCGTAGTTGTTAGCCCCGTAAAATCACACGCACATGCGCACAACCCCTTAAGCCCATGCTTCCCACACAATAGACCGATAGCATTACGCTACAGCGTCACCATTATATACCTTATAATCACACAATTACACATAACAGAGCTCACAAAACATATAACCTGACTTACAAACACATAAACAAGTTTAGGAGACTTTCACCCGTCGCAACGGAATCTCTAAGGATACGTTAGCCTGTAGCACACAACACAACTAGCCCTTAGCCTTAGCCACTAGCTACCTGCAGCCTACCACACAGAAACATACCCTGCACTGGCCTATTTATTTTTTAACCTATTTCTCCTACCGTTTTGTTGCCGAGACTAATGACCATTACACCGAGAAATCAGATCCAATCAAACATCCCGTCGGACGAGAGTCAAATCATAATCACAATCAGATAAACCTCATTAATCCGAGCTCTCTTTAAAAAAAAGAAACCCACCGAATATACATTCTATCGCATACACGGATTTGCCAGCCCATTATCTAAAATGGCCCCCTCGGGGTCTTGAAGCGGTCCAGTGCCCTAAAGAATGCGCATATCTGCCTTTAATCGTCATTGTCACCCGTTACCAATGAAATCTATCTTAATGCTCTAAATCCTCATTGTCACCCGTTACCAATGAAAATCTATCTTATCATTGCCTATCGTTACCAATGAAATATAAACTTATTGCTCTAAATTATCATTGTCTATCGTTACCAATGAAATAACATTTTAGCAGACTCCAGTCGACCAGCAAACAACGCCACCTGAGGCCAGGTTATAATGGAACATCACCTCAGTGTACACAAGTCATATCCAATCTAACAAACTCCGAAGCAGCAAGAACACTCACCCTTTCCATGCCTCAGAGAGAGTTAGCTCGGCGATTGACTGAAACACAGAAGAGACGCAAAACCAGCCCCACGTTGGGCGCCATTATGTCGTATATGATGAATGGTGGCAATTATTGCTGTCAACAAAAAGTCCGCTATGCTGCATCGTGTTAGAGGCTTTTATTAAAATCACGAGTTTACAGCATAGATACAGACACGCGTTGTCCGGAGAACGGCTCCTCAAGATTGCTATGGCCGTTCTAACGTCTCACCGTTTAACCCCTATTTATAAACACTGCTGCCCCCTCTTCTGGCCAATCACCAGTCTCCCCTGTCTACAACCCACCCCCTGTCTGTGGTATGTGGTATTACACCTAAAACATTCCCTCTTGATACTACCATAAACAACATTCTATTTCTTCATGAAAAACATTTAACAAAGGCATAATCTTCAGATACTATAAGACCACCTCATTTTAAAGGGCCAATCTGCATTTCAAACAATAACAAAGCATTACCCTGCCACTGTTTTGGTAAAACAAGCTTATATTTTGGGTTCTGATGGGGTATTTGAACTAAGCTCATTAAGCATTTAGAAGTTATGTTTTTCAAGAATCAATGAGTACCTGTATATATAATCAATTTAAAAGTCCCCAAATGTATGTAGCAATCACAGATTGCCCCTTTAACATAGCCATATATGAAATATGAAATGCTATTTTCAAAGAAAACAACTTACCTGGTCACTGGAGCTACTCTGTCAACAGGTTTCCAAGTATTCTTTACGGTGAATGGTTAGTCTCAGTATGTATTCCAGAAGCATTTGCACCTTTGCATTTCTCTTCAATCCACACACATCAAGTCAAGGTTTGAGATCATCAGACATACTAGTGAGGTGGACAATACCATTTCCCACTTAATTCTTATACTTCACCACTGACATCTTAGCTATGTGCTGCTATTCCATATGGTAGCTGTCTTGTTTCTCTCTTGTTCTCTGGTGTGGCTTGTTAGGCATTATGTCTTAATCAAGGCAACGAGTCTCAAGTGGAATAGGCTGGCTAATGACTTGATAGGGCTAGACTGTTTGTTATATAGGAGGATGGCAAACTGTAACTGTTAAAAGGCAATGTGTTGTTTGGGGATGTACCAAGACTTCATCATTGATTACAGCTGTCTGTATCGACATGATTGTTGGGTATGGGGTTTGTGTGAGTGTTCTCACATAGTTTCTAATTACAGAATGACAAAGATGTAATGTTTACTATGTACTGTTATGGGTATAATAAATTAATTATTACTAGATGCAGCAGCCTGAACGTTCATTATAGCTTTGAAACAGCAATCAGCATATTATATTATAAGGGTTTCTTTATGTCTTTCATCTCATGAAACCCCCCAAAAATGTATCTCCTTGCTTCCCTACAAATTCCCAATTTTTTGCTGACAGTTCCACTTCTTGAGGTCGGTCCCAGGATAGGGTCATGTCAGGATAAATGGAATAGGAATTATAAAGCTTTGGGAAAAGAATTTGCTTGCATATCTCAGCATTCATTAAAGGCCCAATGCATCTGTTTTTATATCAATATCAAATAATTTCTGTGTAAAAATTAAGTACCTTACTGTAATAGACGGGTTGGCTGACAACATCACTAAAATTATGCGCGCTTATCGATGTGGCCGGTAGCCGCCCACTGTTATGAAGCTAGCAACAATGACAAGAAGCTGTCATGTGGGGAATCGTAGGTGGCTCGTTTCAGCTAGTTTTATCTTGTTCTTGATGTTTTGAGTTGTTTTGACTGATTTCATGTCAATGCTAATATGGCTAAATCGCTAGCTAGCTAACCTGCAACTGTATCGATGCATTTGAGAGACGCCAAGTACTCATTGTGAAAATGTATATATTTATGTTTTTAATAAACATTTGGAGACAAAATATAGTTTATATGCTGTCAAAAATCTAAGCCAACCATGTCTGTTTTGCCCCATATTTGCGCACGCGTCGGTTTTGTTGCTAAACAACCAACCAGTCTATAGATTCCCACTAAAATGGTCCAAAATAGCTTTTTAGCAAAAACATATTCCTCAAGCAATACTTTTGCTAGGACTGTCTGGGAGTTGTCTAAGTGGGGAGGGGGAAACTGAAAACTAGCTGTTTGGAACTCTCTTTGTTATTGGTCTATTAACCAATTTACTGCATGGTGATGTCAACATGGAAAGCCTAAACTCCCGCCCCTGCAAACCTGCTTATTAAAAGGTCCTGTGTAGATTGTATTTTTCAACCAGCAACTATCAGGAAATAACACAGATACATTTTTTCCACACTTTTACAGCATCAGTTTCATCAGCTGTTGTACAATATAAAAAACAACAACTGGAAAAACTGAATTTGGACTGCACAGGGCCTTTAAAATGTTCCTGGAAAAGTGTCAGACTGATAGAATGCAGCTAGTAATTTTTTCACTCACGTCCACAGAAAATAATTGAATATGAATGTTTACCTCAGTTTGCAAAACTGAAATAAAAGTTTTAATCAAATGAAAAATCATCTTTAATTCACTGTTATAAAATTATATCAAAAAATGAGGTGAGAATTGTGATTTTATTACTGAGTGTGAAGTATCCTGTCACTTGAAAAGCCGCTATCTGCAGATACTGTACATCTTTTCGCCTTCTACTTTTCATCACTGTATCCATCTATCCCACACTCCCTACCCTGGGAATTTGATTGAAAGCTAAATTTACACCATGTGCAGCCTAATCTCCCTGGTCCCAAATACCATGAATTTAATATAGTCTCCTCTGTAAGGTAGCTAGCTACTCATCCAACAAAGACAGATTTTGGCTAGTCTCCTAAAACAACGTCTGTGTCCTTGAGCCAGAGATATGGATGGTGCATTTTTCTGTCCATATCTCTCCCTTCAAGTGGAGTCCAGCTGGGCCATTTAGAGGGATGCCTATGTCCATTCAACACTCCTCCAGGTCTGGTCAGTGGGATTAATTTACCACAGACTGAAGATACAGAACAAAACTCAATGGCCCTCACACTGAATGACCTTCAAGTCATATTAAGTATTTTCTGTGTCAATATCAACACAATAACACAACTTATTGTAATATAGACAAAATTATGTTAGCTAGGTTAGCTAGGTGGCTAACATTAGCTAGGCTATGGGTTAAGGTTAGGGTTAGGGGTTAAGGTTAGGCATTAAGGTTAGGGTTAGATTAGAGTTAGGGTTAGGGGTTAAGGTTACGGTTAGGTAACATGTTAGCTAAGTAGTTAAAGGGTTAAGGTTAGGGTTAGCTAACATGCTAGCTAAGTAGTTAAAAAGTTGTAAGTATTGTTGCAAAGCTGCTAATTAGCTAAAATGCTAAAGTTGTCCATGATGTGATTCGAACATACAGCGTTTGGGTTGCTAGACCTTCCCATTATACGCCTATCAATCAACATCCCTCCCTTCCTCTTATTTCTGTCTGAAGTAACCTACTGTCTTTATCTGTGATTGAAAGGCACTGTATACAAAATCGTGTACTTCACACGAAAAAAAAAAAGGTTTTTCGTATGCCTGTCTTGAATTTCCAATAAATAATTTGTGTCTAGTTCACAATAATATGTTATAGTGGGTTGGTCAATATATATTAATACATTAACTACAATGGTTCTGGAAATTAAGGGTTTTATTCCAAAACGTGATAAATGCTAATTTTTCACATTATTCATTATTTCATCTGAAATTAATGCTCATGGGTCCCTTTCTATGTGTATGAATTATGGCTGTTCTTATACTTTTAAAACATTTACTTGACATGTGCTTTACAAATTATTATTTTTTTTTTGCAAAACTTGATATCTGACCACGCTATATCCAAAGCCATGTTTTTAGAGAATTGGGACATTGAGATTTCTGCAGTATGATGCATTTACATGACACTACAACATTCTATGGCAGCCATGTTAGCTCCCTTTAACAGAATGAGCATTATAATGCATTTAGCCTAGCTTACATGACACTTCAAAATTCTATGGCATCCATGTTAGCACCCCATTACATTACATGGGGAATATAGAAAAAATGCCATGTAACTGAATGTCTAGAATTAGAACAATATTCAAAATTCTAAAAGTTGGCCCAACTCTTTAAATATATGGCTCTGGCTATATCCACTGTCCAGATGGATGGAACGTCCTCGAGTGGATGTTGAATTGGATCTCGAGTGGATGTTGAACTAGATGCGGAAATGGAACGAGCTGTACGGACCTGCGCGTCTCGGGGAGAGAGGGATGTGTACCGCTAGCAGTGACTGCTAGGATGTTGATCTGTTTATTGGAGTAATTGTTCAACACAAAAAAAAGAACAAAAAAATGACGTTAATGCATACTGCAGGTGTACATTTTCTGTGAAAATCACTACAATAAATGTGCTTTAGCTGTCACCTTGACCAGATATTGGCTACACAGTCTAGCTACTGATTAGGATTTTTCAGTAAACTATGAGATAAACAAAGTTAATCACAAACAGGACGAACATGGAGTCAGAATTAAACATGGGTATCAAATCAAATCAAATCAAATTGTATTTGCCACTTCGCCGAATACAACAGGTGTAGACATTACCATGAAATGCTTACTTACAGCCCTTAACCAACAATGCATTTATTTTTAATTAAAAAAGTACAATAAAACAACAACAAAAAAAAAGTGTTGAGAAAAAAAGAGCAGAAGTAGAATAAAATAACAGTATGGAGGCTATATACAGGGGGGTACCGGTGCAGAGTCAATGTGCGGGGGCACCGGCTAGTTGAGGTAGTTGAGGTAATATGTACATGTGGGTAGAGTTAAAGTGACTATGCATAAATACTACTATTCTTACTCTCAATAGTAAGTTGAGATTGTTGTAGAAACATTTGACTAGATAATCAACTCAAAAATATATCTCAAGACATCGGAGCCTGTGAATTTAAGAATTTAGACTTTATTGAATAACAAAGCCTGAGCTTTGCTCCATGGAGCAACAACTCGCTCTACTTGGCTCAAAGATCTCCTTTTATACCAATACAAGTGCATAGTCATCCTTACATAGCATACACAGTTGCTACCCTTAGGGTAATTGATTAACTTCTTCCATGGCCACGCCACCCTTATCTTTCAACGTCTAGATGTCACATGTTGTTTTTCTCCAAAAAGGCTATGTGAACTTTTCCATATGACCTCTTCCTCTTATCTCATTATATTGGTGGCAGACCCTTTCTCAAAAATAATAAACATACATACATTAAGGCATGGTTACACACTGTATTGGCTATATTGCTTATTTAAACATACATCTGGATTATAGAATGTCAATCATGTTTACTATATTTTACTTTTGACATTTCCCAACATTTGCCTTAATGATACATAAAATAATACCATATATCCCCCTATGGGACATTCCCCAATGTCCCATCAATACAAAGATTAATCACCCATATCACAAGTATTATAACAATCAAAATAATCAATATCTATATCTAATCAAGTAATTGCCATGTCAACATCACTAAGCCTTAATATTAATAAGTTATTCAGATCAGTCAGTCCACTTATAATTTATAATCATAATCAAATTAATTACCCAAAACAACTTTAGAATGACATTTCTTAATTAGTCACCTTTGTTCCATCATTCAAAGTTAAAACTCTCACCTTGGCACATATCGATACTGGCCGAATGTATATTTATATTATACTAATTCTAGCATTAACTTCCTCATAACAAGAATTACAACAGATCAGTACCTTAATGCATTGTCCAAATTACTATAAATTTAGTAGTGTATAATACCTCCTTAATCAACATACTACCTCAACTAACACTCCCTTCCTCTACCGGCACTCAATCTTCTGGCGTCTTCATTATGTTCTTCATAGTTCATCTTGGATTACCCATAGCAATGTCCCAATTCCAATGTCACACCTGAACCACCACACCTCCACCATCATCCTGTTTTGTCCATGTGCAACCCAGTATACCCAAACTAGGAAGAACGTTGCCTTTGCATATACCTCTTTCCTCACATTCTTGAAAGAAAAAACACAAAAGAGAAGGCATTTGATTGCTTTGATTTGATGCTGGATTCAGGGCAGAGGTGGGTCAGACAGGAACCTCTTCAACGCCTTTGTTGTTCCTCTTCAGCCGAGTAAAGGATTTTTGGTTTTTATTGAGGTTTACACCGTTCTGAGCCAATTGATCTCTGCAATGCATTACGACACCATCCGTTGTAACCTCAGGAAAGGACAGATCATAACAGTTCAGTTGAGTTAATTTCCAATCCAAAACATCCCTAGTAACATTGTCTACATGACAAATCATTATGTTTCACATTCTCCCTTGAATTCTTCCAAACTATATAACCCAATTGCTATATATATATAACCCATTCCTATATTTTTGCTCATACTCTATTTGACATTACTCTGGTGTTTCCCTTTCCTTGTTCCTATTCTAACAATTGCTTACACTTCTCTCTTCTAATAACACTTTCCCCTGGAAATCTAACACCAAATATTACATCAAATTGTTTATCTAAGTCTTGGACTGTTCTCCTTATGTCTATGATTCACCTGTCTCCTTCTTTCATTATCCTAAGGTCACACTACCCCATGTGACTTCCCCATACTCTTTGTGCTGGTTTCTCACACACCAATAATATTTTAACCCTTGTATTTTAATAGTGGTCCCTTCCTGTAATTTTTAGTTATGGTTCCTGCCTGTGCAAGAATATACATTCTAATCCTGTCTATATCCCTTCTATGTCTTGTTCTTCTGCTCTTTATTATTATCAGTACTCCATTCCCCTTATTATCAGGTAACTAGTCAAGTGTAGAGAAATCAATGATACGGATATCTGGTGCATCTTGGAGGTCTGGAATCTCTCAGTGGTCTGGAATCTCTCAATCATCAGTTCCCTCACTCTGGTACAATGGTTAAGATGATACCCGATACTCCCCTCTATCCGTACCATCGTTGGTATAACCTGGACAACGATGTGTATGGTTACTTCAATTGATAACCTTCCCCCATCACTAGGGTCTCCGGATCAGCAAGAGTCCCTCTCAATCTATCGACATCGGTCTGTGAAAAGTGTCCTTCAATCAGCCTACCCATAGGGAAGCTCAGAGTTACTGCTGCAAAGACACAAGCACAGACACACACAAAAGACAACAATGCTACCCAAAGGCTGAGGTTGGAACACTCCTATAGTGGGAAACATGAATCTTAGTATCTGTCTCCACCAGTTTTACCATCATTAAGGTAGCCAACAACACCTGGTACAGGCCCCTCCACATAGGCTCTTTCCAGCTCTTTCTTCTGTAGTCTTTTGCCATCACAAAGTCTCCAGGGCACAGAAAATACTCAGATTATCCTACTCAGTTGGGCATAGTTATCTTCACCCATGAAAAGAAAATCTTAAGAACATTGTTAGGTTAGGTGAGACACAGTATGCTACTCATGTCCTCTCATCCGTCAAGAGAAGCCTTGAGATTATGAAGCACACCTGCTTCCAGCTTGTTGTAGTCCACTTATTTCATAGACAGACCACCTCTACACCATGCCTCCTATCACAAAAACAAAAAATGATTTAACCTAACCCATAACACATTATTACTACTTTGATTTAACCTAACCCATAACACATTATTACTACTGCTCACATCCTTAATACACCGTGCATACTTCCCCACAAAACCATAATAAAACATTAAAACCTCTGTAATCCCAACTTCCCCCCTCGGACACATGCATCACATCGTGATTCATCTGTACAAAAACAAAACAAAACAATATTGCCTATCAAACCTAAAATAATAACTAACCTTAAAATGACAACCCTTGAGCATATCTTTACTTAACTGTATTCCATAACACTATTCAAGGAATACTTCTCCTTCAGGACTAACTCTCTCACTTCATCCTTGTCCTGTTTAGACTAATTTATATATAGGATTTTTCCAAATTATAAACTTCTTCACAATTATCCTTATTTTATCTAACCCCCTAATTCAGCATGCCTCTAGAATTCATAGTGCGGTTGATCAGGTCACACTATAAAGCCAGGACAGATTTCAGAGGTCATTGAAATCATTCAATGAATTGTTTCATCCTATAGTATACTACTTCTAACAACCATCAAAACCTTTCATAAATGTTGTAATTCCTTAGTATAGCTCTTTTCAAAATAAATCATACCTATTTACTTATCCCTCAGTAAATAAAACCCAAATTACATGCGTATGCCCCTTTAAGATATTTCACTTCCATCCTGTCAAAAAACCCCAAATAGAAATAAAAATCCTATACAACTAACATTTCATACTAAGTAGTTTGTTTGTGGTTATTTGAACACCATATAGTAAAACAATAAACAAACAAAAATGGCCAGGCCTTATTTATTTTTGTAGCTCCCTATGACAACTTAAAAATAAAACTACTTAATTTTACTAACTAGTTCCACCCTAGCCGACAGACTTTTTCAACCTCCCAATAAAGAAATCCCCATGTTCCTGGAAGAGAAAGTATACATGTCGTTAACATATAATCAACAATCCAAAGATAGTAATTACACACAAAACATCATACATATCTCCCCATTCCTATCTCACCCCTAACATAATATTATAGGAGACTCCCATCAATCCTTAAAATAAAGCTCCCACTTAGAAGACACTAGATAATAACACATTTTATTAAGTTAACTACACCTTCCACTATAAATCTATAACCCCATTTTAGTAATTTAAACGTCACAAACTGTTGCATTGATGTTTTCTTTTTCTTTTTCTTAAATACAAACTTATTGTTTCATAATCCAAAACCCATAAAAAGATGTCTACTTAATCCATCAAGTCAACAGCAACAACTACCTCCCAAGGTTCAACGTACTATAAACAATTTATCGTTATCTGAAGTAATAAACCATCATCATAACTCACTGCTGTTTAAACAAACTATATAATGTCATAATAAAAATGATCAATTATCAAATATCGTTCCTTATTCAACTATCGAGACATGTTCTTCATTAGTTAATCGTCTCCACAAAGCAATACTACCTAATAACATATTCTCATTCTCCTAAATATAAATAATTACTTCTATTAAACAATCCCATTCAACATCACGTCAACCTGTCTCATCACCCAATTAACTTATTTTTTAAACCCTCTACAATATCTATCATACTCTACCGCTAATTTCCCTCATAACGGTACCTCAACAGATGACAAATTATTTTATATTTATAGTAAAAACCAATAAAACATCCAATTCACCAATATGCAATTTCAATTACTATGTTATCCTATTCGATATGGATTGGTAGGACATCTTTCCTATAAAGTTATCAATGAAACCAGTAATTCACATCAATAACATCAATGTAAAATATTTGCTTTCTGTCCCCTACTGGATTTGAACCAAGGACCCTCTGCACACATTGACAACATTCACCATCGAAGCACTGTTACCCGTCGCTCCACCAGTGCCACACAAAGCATCTACTTCCAGTTCATAGAGCAAGTGACGTCACCCAACGAAAACCACACTAGTTCTCACCGCTAACTAGCTAGCAATCTCCTGCCGATAACATTCCACCTTCCACGACCTCCCACAAAACACGCAATCCCCGTACACCTAACGTAACCCATAATGTCCCTTATAGCGCTCTCACGTTTCAGCAAGCCCCAATGTCCAACATCCACAGACAAAAATGGAAATTATTCAATTTTTCCTAGCAGACCTAATAAACCACTTTCAAACAGCGTTCTGCATTTACCTCTATCATAGGGTTTAAAAACGAACTTAACAACATTAACAATCCTAAATTGCCGTAGTAACGTCATGTTTGGTTCAGTTTATCTATTACCATATAAGACATTCACTTCTCCATATGTCGTAAACTATATCCTATTTCTCCTGTAATCAACTAAAATCATAGCCACACAATTAAACCATCACTCCGCCATTACAGAATGAATTAACTATCCTTGCTAAGTAAGCTACAAGTAACACCAAACACTTGCTGTAGTTCACCATCATATATTGAAATAATCAATTTATCACAATCCAATTTATCTATAGACATATTTCACCATTGTCACTCGTTTAATCTAGCAAAACCTCATTCAATGACTACCACGCACTCTTCTCTCCATATCCGTTAACATTTTAGCAGATGCTCTTTTTCCAAACAACACACAATTCGTGAGCTCATACATTTCTATACTTATACTAGCCCCCCTTGGGAATCGAACACCCAACCCTGGCGTTGCAAGCACCGTGCTCTACCAACTGAGCTACAGAGGACCACAGATGAGCGTATAGTGCCTTTTTCTGATAATATTATAATTGTAGCCTATTGCATTACTTTTGTTTAAAATATAAGTTTGTTTATTCAACAAATCTAGAACCCACTATAGCATAATAGCCAAAGCTTCTTGCATCCCCTGGTTTACGTAATGAAAATACATTATCATTCTAGAATTCAACAATTCGCATACATTACTGATGTCACGCAAACCATAGAATAAAGTAATAACAATTAGAATTTTGTCAAATAAATGTTTTCCATCCAACTATTCAAACTTTCTTTAAATAACTATTTCAGCTCGATACAGTCAAACAAGTATGACTCTCTTTTTACCGGAAACTAATTCATGGCATTAGTAAAATCTATTCACATCCCAACAATAACTAATAATATATGTATATTCATAATATTAAAATACCTTACTTTCATTCCAGTCTACCTAAACAATTAAAATTATGGCCATAACTCTATCGCAATTGCCAGTACGCTATTCAGACTATAGTCACTCCTCACTCCTTCCCGTTGAATAAGTGAGTCCTTCAGTCTGAAAAGACGCAGGCTACTAGATCTTCCAATCTTATCCTGACTGTTCCTTCAATCTAAACAACCCACAACTATAGCTAAACTATACTTAGAAAACCTAGACTCTGTTCAGCGATGCAGAATCTATGCTTTATTGAAATGACAAGTTAATCCTCCTTTATTCCAATGATAATGGTCAGTAGTTTTAGTATCTGGCTCATACCACACTTTATCAGAAAATAGCTTTGAAGGACACAGATCTCATACGCTCAACGTAATCAACTTAGCAGTCAACAAGTCAAACCCCACATTCATTGATTTGGAAACAGATCTAACGACCTAACCAAATGAATTATATATCTGCTTCTGAAATAATAGATAGTTTATTATAATGCTTAATTCCACCACCTGTCCTATGTACTCTCTCCCATTTCCACATAGGTCTACGTGTTTGAGCAAGTCAACACCTATAATTTTATCCAATCCCTCGTATTTACCACACTCACATAAAATTAATTATATTCCAATTTATTCATATCTACCAAACCATTCATGTTTCTAATTATTCTTTATTGCCACAAATCAGTTAATCACCATCTAGTCTCAGCGGAACAAACAACAAATTACCCAAATCCTTTCCCTCAGTCATAGAATCCTCCTAGAATCATATATGCTGGTCACTATTCCCTGATCTTACAAAATTCTATGACAGGCATTGTTGTACGAAACTCCAAGATATCATTTACAAGAAAAGCTTATTATTTCAATGTATATATAATTATCAAACACACCTCTATATCTCATCATTCAAACTTCAGAGTGCAACTAATTTACATCCTTATACAACTCTTATTCCATATTTATACAATGTTGTTCTTAAACGCCTTTAATTACTTTGTATAACCTACAGGAATATTTTACTCTATCAAAGGCCCAAATTTGGAATGTTAACCCTATCCTAGTTATTATTTTACTGTAGTCAATTTATCATAATACTGCATCTCCTCTAAAGTTTCTAAATATAATGTCAGAAACATACCCTAACAGATATATCAAAATACAATGCATAGACGTCATATGACCACACCGATACATGTGACCTGTTCCTCCAACAGGATTTATTCTACCCCTCCAGGTAACGTGAATTTTCTACACTCAGTTGGTCAATGAATATCCACGCACCATTTATTCTTCCTCTCTTGGTGTGAGACCGGGTGCGTCCTTCCTACCAGGTTATACTCAAACAGTGGTCCAGGACAGGTGCGCCAACCTTTCTCCACCAAACACCGACACTTCAAACGACCTCAAACACAGCTTCTCTCCTCAACACAGAAAATAAGCTGTTATCTGCAGGATTTCTTATTATTCTCATTCATATAGATGAGCAGCCACTTGTGCCCAAATGAATCAGACAGTTGAATGACTCACAGCCGCCAAGCAACCCATTCCCCATATGAGATGAGCAGACCTACTCTATATATAACACTTTATCAAAATTTTGAAGCCCCTTGTAGCTATTTAACCCGTTCACCTACTCAGGATGACCGGTGTTACTCCAATTTACGGTGTCACCTACGCCGGATGACCTAACTTTTTTACCTGATAGACCCTACCTAATTTTGGCATCATCACAACCCAGGATGATTCCCTACCTACCTGTGCAGACCTCCAACAAAGAATTCCTCATCAGAGCGGTATCCGTAAGTAGCCACCTGCCTGTTCAGTCCCCTGGAATGCTAATTTTAGCTCTCCAAAGCGGTATCCACAGGATTTCTATTTATTTAGCCCCCTAGGTATTACACTTCCTCAACACACCTGGACTTCTACTACGCTTTCCTAAGCGACCTGTAAATTCTGCCCTATTTTTTCTGTTACACTTCCTCAACACAGAAAAAGAAGCGGTATTACACAGGATTTCTGCCTACCTAAGCAGTCCTCAAGACGATTCACTCCCCCAACACGTCTAAAAGCGGTATCTGCAGGACTTAACATGTTATTGTCTGATCGCTCAACCAGCGGGACAACCACCCGTGTCGAAATGACCCAGACAGAGCGATCAGCAAGATGAATCAAATGAATCAAATGAATCAAAAGAATCAAATCAATTGAACAGACGGTTCAGACAAACAACAGCGACATGTATTCTTAAATTCAAAAGCTCCTAGTGTCTAACTTTCTGGTTCTTAAATTTGGAGAGACCTACTTGGTATTTCTTTAGATGTTGCCGAGCCCCGGATCGGACCACACAAACGTTATACTATTTAAGTAAGAACTTGGCTTACCTTTTTAAAAGCGGCCGCTTTTGTTTGTATGGTCCGTCCAAGCCGTTTCACAACTGCAAATGTATACCGTCACTGATCCCTATCAAGTCCCATCTGGGGTGCCAAATATGTTGTAGAAACATTTGACTAGATAATCAACTCAAAAATATATCTCAAGACATCGGAGCCTGTGAATTTAAGAATTTAGACTTTATTGAATAACAAAGCCTGAGCTTTGCTCCATGGAGCAACAACTCGCTCTACTTGGCTCAAAGATCTCCTTTTATACCAATACAAGTGCATAGTCATCCTTACATAGCATACACAGTTGCTACCCTTAGGGTAATTGATTAACTTCTTCCATGGCCACGCCACCCTTATCTTTCAACGTCTAGATGTCACATGTTGTTTTTCTCCAAAAAGGCTATGTGAACTTTTCCATATGACCTCTTCCTCTTATCTCATTATATTGGTGGCAGACCCTTTCTCAAAAATAATAAACATACATACATTAAGGCATGGTTACACACTGTATTATAGAATGTCAATCATGTTTACTATATTTTACTTTTGACATTTCCCAACATTTGCCTTAATGATACATAAAATAATACCATAAGATCCCGACTGAGTTCCTTTTTGTCAGGCCAGGGGCCCTAAGCGACCGCTTATGTCGCTTATACCTGGAACCGGCTTTGACCGCCTGCGACGTGATAGCCTACAACTGCCAGGTGGGAAGCAACTCACGTCGGCAAGCACCTCAATACAACACCATTGCACTGGTCAGTGGTCATTCACACCGGTTTGTCATTACATTAGCTAATTGGCATGTCACGGTGACATCCAGATGGTGACCAATACTACAAGTTATTTCTCCCTCGCCCATCGAAATAAACATCACTTTTTTTTTACAAGTTTTGACCATAACTAGAGCCATGCTGCTGTTACTGCCAGCTAGCCAGCATAAACTATCTAGCTGGGAAGGGCTCATCAGGATGACTGACAAAACCGAATCCGTTCGTCTCCACATTTGATTCACAGCTGCGCGACATACGTCATCAATTTGGACACCAGCGGTGTCCGTATAGCCTTTCCCCTCTGTCAGGGAGAGACACTGCTCAACTGGAGAGACAATGCTCAACTGGACATATTCCGTAGTGATTAGCATTTTGCTAGGACTGTTTTGTTCCAACAGGCGTAAGTAGCGTTGCATGGGTAAAATCACTGGGGAAGCCAAGCCTGGAAAAAAATGCTATATTGCAACATATGTGTTGTGATAATTGCGTTATTTGCTCTATAATCTGTTGGTTCATATGGCTTGCCACATTGATATATAGGCCTTAGGCCGAGACAATAAGAAAACACAGTGGCAGAATAAATTCAACAACATCTTTGTTTCATCACAAAACTGAAGAGCAACATCTGTCCGGTGAAGTCCACAAAGCATATTGCATGTAACAAACAGTTAAATAACCTACAGAATGGTCAAGCAAGTTAATGTTTCCGACATTTTCGGACTACTAAACAACTATTGATTTAGAACCACGGAGAGTTACCGCAAGTCCCAAAGAAAACAGGAGCTGCCTCCACTACTCCAGCACCCTTTCAACTTCAACATTTCAACATCAAATCACCTACAGTGCCTTGCAAAAGTATTCATCCCCCTTGGCGTTTTTCCTATTTTGTTGCATTACAACCTGTAATTTAAATGGATTTTATTTGGATTTCATGTAATGGACATACACAAAATAGTCCAAATTGGTGAAGTGAAATTAAAAAAATAACTTGTTAAAAAAAATTCAAACAAATTAATAACGGAAAAGTGCATATGTATTCACCCCCTTTGCTATGAAGCCCCTAAATAAGATCTGGCGCAACCAATTACCTTCAGAAGTCACATAATTAGTTAAATAAAGTCCACCTGTGTGCAATCTAAGTGTCACATGATCTCAGTATATATACACCTGTTCTGAAAGGCCCCAGAGTCTGCAATACCACTAAGCAAGGGCACCACCAAGCAAGCGGCACCATGAAGACCAAGGAGCTCTCCAAACAGGTCAGGGACAAAGTTGTGGAGAAATACAGATCAGGGTTGGGTTATAAAAAAATATCAGAAACTTTGAACATCCCACGGAGCACCATTAAATCCAGAAACTTTGAACATCCCACGGAGATTGGAGTATCTGTCCATAGGACCACTTTAAGCCGTACACTCCACAGAGCTGGGCTTTACGGAAGAGTGGCCAGAAAAAGCTATTGCTTAAAGAAAAAAATAAGCAAACACGTTTGGGGTTTGCCAAAAGGCATGTGGGAGACTCCCCAATCACATGGAAGATGGTAATCTGGTCAGATTAGACTAAAATTTAGCTTTTTGGCCATCAAGAAAAACGCTATGTCTGGCGCAAACCCAACACCTCTCATCAACCCGAGAACACAATCCACACAGTGAAGCATGGTGGTGGCAGCATCAAGCTGTGGGGATGTTTTTCATCAGCAGGGACTGGGAAACTGGTCAGAATTAAAGGAATGATGGATGGCGCTAAATACAGGGAAATTCAGTCTTCCAGAGATTTGAGACTGGGACAGAGGTTCACCTTCCAGCAGGACAATGACCCTAAGCATACTGCTAAAGCAACACTCAAGTGGTTTAAGGGGAAACATTTAAATGTCTTGGCATGGCCTAGTCAAAGCCCAGACCTCAATCCAATTGAGAATCTGTGGTATGACTTAAAGATTGCTGTATACCAGCGGAACCCATCCAACTTGAAGGAGCTGGAGCAGTTTTGCCTTGAAGAATGGGCAAAAATCCCAGTGGCTAGATGTGCCAAGCTTATAGAGACATACCCCAAGAGACTTGCAGCTGTCATTGCTGCAAAAGGTGGCTCTACAAAGAATTGACTTTGGGGGGTTGAATAGTTATCCACGCTCAAGTTTTCTGTTTTTTTTGTCTTATTTCTTGTTTGTTTCACAATAAAAAATATTTTGCATCTTCAAAGTGGTAGGCATTTTGTGTAAATCACATGATACAAACTCCCCCAAAATCCATTTTAATTCCAGGTTGTAAGGCAACAAAATCGAGGATTTCCCTCACCGGGACCCAGCACCGTTCCTCCGGACCGTACCCCTCCCACTCCACGAGGTACTGAAGGCCCCCCACCCAACGCTTTGAATCCAGGAAGGAATGGACAGAGTACGCCGGGGCCCTCTTGATGTCCAGAGGAGGCGGAGGGACCTCCCGCACCTCAGACTCCTGGAGTGGACCAGCCATCACCGGCCTGAGGAGGGACACATGAAACGAGGGTTTAATACAGTAATCGGGGGGAAGTAATAACCTATAGGTGACCTCGTCGATTCTCCTCAGGACTTTAAACGGCCCCACAAACCGCGGGATCAGCTTCCGGCAGGGCAGGCGGAGGTGCAGATTCCGGGTCGAGAGCCAGACCCGATCACCCGGTACGAAGACCTGGGCCTCACTGCGGTGGCGGTCAGCGTTGGCCTTCTGACGACACACGGCGCGTTGGAGGTGAACATGGGCAGCGTCCCACATCTCCTCTGCGCGCCGAAACCAGTCATCCACCGCAGGAGCCTCGGTCTGGCTCTGGTGCCACGGTGCCAGAACCGGTTGGTAACCCAACACACATTGAAATGGCGTTAGGTTAGTGGAGGAGTGCCGGAGAAAGTTCTGGGCATATTCGGCCCATGGCAAGAACACCGACCACTCCCCCGGCCGGTCCTGGCAGTAGGACCGCAGGAACCTACCCACATCCTGATTTACCCGTTCCACCTGCCCATTAGACTCGGGTGGAACCCAGAGGTCAGGTTGACCGAGACCCCCAGACGTTCCATGAACGCCTTCCAGACCTTGGATGTAAACTGGGGACCTCGGTCAGACACTATATCGTCTGGTACCCCGTAGTGCCAGAAGACGTGTGTAAACAGGGCAAACTGCAGGGCAGTGGTGAGACCGGGCAGAGGAAGGAGGTGGCAGGCCTTGGAAAAGCGGTCCACAATGACCAGGATGGTGGTGTTACCTTGGGAGAGGGGAAGATCAGTCAGGAAATCAACACTTAGATGAGACCATGGTCGTTGTGGAATTGGTAAAGGTTGTTACTTACCCGCTGGGAGGTGCCTAAGTGCCATACTCTGGGCGCACACCGAGCAGGAGGACACATACACCCTCATGTCCTTAGCCAAGGTAGGCCACCAGTACTTTCCGGTCAGGCAGCGCACTGTACGACCGATACCTGTGTGACCAGAGGAGGGTGACGTGTGTGCCCAGTAGATCAGACGATCACGGATAAGAGCAGGCACGTACCGCAGCCCAGCTGGACACTGAGATGGAGATGGATCTGTGCGTAATGCCTGCTCTATATCCGCGTCCATCGCCCATACTACCGGCGCCACAATGCAGGAAGCTGGGAGTATGGGGGTGTTGTCTCTGGGCCTCTCCTCTGTGTCATACAGCCGTGACAATGCGTCTGCCTTCACGTTCTTCGTACCCGGGATGTATGACAGTGTAAAATCGAACCGGGTGAAGAATAGGGCCCACCTGGCCTGGCGAGGATTCAGCCTCCTCGTTGCCCGGATGTACTCCAGGTTACGGTGGTCCGTCCAGACGAGGAAAGGGTGTTTCGCCCCCTCGAGCCAATGCCTCCACACGGTCAAAGCTCGGACAACAGCCAACAGCTCCCGATCACCAATGTCGTAATTCTGCTCCGCCGGGCTGAGCTTCTTAGAGAAGAAGGCACAGGGGCGGAGCTTGGTTGGCGTGCCCGAGCGTTGAAATAGAACAGCGCCTATCCCTACCTCGGACGCATCCACTTCCACTACGAATGATAGTGATGGATCGGGGTGGACCAGTACCGGGGCTGAGGTGAACAGACCCCTCAGTTTCCTGAAGGCCAGGTCAGCCTCAGCAGACCAGCGGAACCGGGACGGCCCACCCTTCAACAGAGATGTAATGGGAGCTGCAACATTGCCCCAGATAAACCTCTGATAGTAGTTGGCAAAGCCCAGAAAGCGCTGCACCTCCTTAACCGTGGTGGGAGTCGGCCAATTACGCATGGCTGAAATGCGATCCCCCTCCATCTCCACCCCTGAGGTGGTAATGTGGTATCCGAGGAAGGAGACGGACTGCTGGAAAAACATACACTTCTCTGCCTTGGCATAAATGTCATTTTTCAAAAGTCGGGCCAGCACTTTGCGAACCAGGGACACTTGCTCGGCGTGCGTAGCGGAATACACCAGAATGTCATCGATGTAGACCACTACACCGCGACCAAAACATGTCCCGAAACACCTTGTTCACAAAGGACTGGAAGAAGGATGGAGCATTCATCAAACCGTAGGGCATCACCAGGTATTCATAATGCCCCGTGGTTGTGCTGAATGCTGTCTTCCACTCATCCCCCTCCCGAACACGCACCAGGTTGTACGTACTCCTGAGATCTAATTTGGTGAATAAGCGCGCCCCATGCATTGACTCGATCATTGATGGAATGACGAAGAGAGTATAACTAAACCTGATTGTCTCCTTGTTCAGTGGTCGATAATCAATGCAAGGGCGCAGACCGCCGTCTTTCTTCTTCACAAAGAAGAAACTCAAGGAGGCGGGTGAAGTGGAGGGACGAATATACCCCTGGCGCAGGGACTCGGTGACGTATGTCTCCATAGCCGCTGTTTCAGCGTGCGACAGGGGGTACACATGACTCCTGGGAGGTACAGCGTCTACCCGGAGGTTTATCACGCAAACTTGGTAGCCTGCGTCTTTGAAAATGCGTGCGCCAAATTGAGGTATTCGGGAGGAATGCACACGGTGGAGGTACTGTCTGGACTTTCCACCGTGGTTGCACCAACGGAAACACCTAGACACCTACCCTGACACTCTCGCGACCACCCCGTGAGAACCCTCTGCGGCCATGAGAAGGTGGGGTTGTGGAGTGCTAACCAAGGGATACCTAATACCACAGGGAAAGCAGGGGACTCAATAATAAAAAAAGTGATCTGCTCACAATGAGTCTCCTGGGTAATCATGGTGACTGGTGCAGTAACTTCCTGAACAAACACGGACCCTAATGGTCGACTATCAAGTGCTCTGATGGGGAGTGGAATGGATAGGGGAACCAATGAAATACCTAGACGGCGTGAGAATGCCCTGTCCATAAAGTTCCCAGCTGTGCCTGAATCGACTAGCGCCTTACACTGGGGAACTACCATGTGATCGGGAAAGTAGAGGGCAGGGTACAGTGCGCTGCAGAGGGCTCTGAACGAGTGTGGGTGTTCAATTCCTGGGGTGATGCGAGAGTGCCCTTTCTGCCGCCTCCAGACCCAAAAGATTGTTGACGACTCCATGTGGTGTACTGTCGCTGTCGTCCTCCACTCTCTCGGATGGTGGCTCCACCCAGCTCCATCAGCTCGGGATCTGAGTCGGCCGGGGTGGGAACGAGCAGACCCCCTCCAGGACGTCTTCTGGCTGCCAGCAGGTTGTCCAAACCGATGGCCATGTCCACCAGTTGCGTGAAATACAACATGGTGTCCCGACAAGCTAGCTCCCGTCGGACGTCCTCCCACAGATGGCACCGGAAATGGTCGATAAGGGCCCGCTCGTTCCACCCGGACCCCGCTGCCAGAGTCCGAAACTCCAAAGCGAAGTCCTGTGCGGTTCTCGTCCCCTGCCTCAGGTGGACCAGCCGCTCGCCTGCCTCTCGACCTTCGGGCGGGTGATCGAGGACCGCCCGAAAGAGGCGAGCGAACTCCCAGTAGTTCTCCAACGCGGCTCCTCCTTTGTTACACACCGCGTTGGCCCACTCCGGGCTTTCCCCGATAGGCAAGAGACGAGGGCGGACACCTTCTCCCGCTCCGATGGGGCCGGCCTGAAGCTGGAGAAATAGAGCTCCAGTTGGAGGAGGAATCCATGGCAGAGCGCCGCCGTCCCGTCGAACCCCCGTGGTCGGAATATCTGGATCCCTCCGGGTGCTGGGGTGTGGGTGGCTGGATCCGGTTGACCAGCTGGTCTCGACAGATCGGGTCCTCTCCTCTCCAGGCGTTGGATGACCTGAAGAATCCGATCCATCGCTTCCCCCAAGCTGGCCAGCATCGTGGAATGCTCTTGGACCTGTGCCACGACTCCAGGCATGCGCTCCTCTCCCGCTGACTCCATAGTGCGGGTGGATAGCGTCAACAAAATACAGGCACACGGGGAACAATATCCCCAGAAATACAAGGTACAGGTAGCTCAACTGAGCTACACTCAACTAACAACAATAACAATAACAATCACCCACAAGGACAAGGGGGGCAGAGGGAACACTTATACATGTACTAATGAGGGGATATGAACCATGTGTGTGTAATTGACAAGACAAGACAAATGGAATGATGAGATATGGAGCGGTAGTAGCTAGTAGGACGGTGACGGCGAACGCCAAAGCCTGCCCGAACAAGGAGGGGAGGCAGCTTCGGAGGAAGTCGTGACAGAGTGTTGGAGTGTGCCCCTGGCTATCCTTACATTTTAAAAACAAGAAAATGGTGCTGTCTGGTTTGCATAATATAAGGGATTTGAAATTATTTATACTTTTGCTTTTGATACTTAAGTATATTGTAGCAATTACATTTACTTTTGATACTGAAGTATATTTTAAATCAAATACTTTTAGACTTTTACTCAAGTAGTATTTTACTGGGTGACTTTCACTTTTACTTGAGTAACTTTCTATGAAGGTATCTACAGTGGGTACAAGTATTTGATACACTGCCGATTTTGCAGGTTTTCCTACTTACAAAGCATGTAGAGGTCTGTAATTTTTTTGCATAGGTACACTTCAACTCTGAGAGATGGAATCTAAAACAAAAATCCAAAAAATCACATTGTATGATTTTTAAGTAATTAATTTGCATTTTATTGTGTGACATAAGTATTTGATACATCAGAAAAGCAGAACTTAATGTTTGGTACAGAAACCTTTGTTTGCAATTACAGAGATCATAAGTTTCCTGTAGGTCTTGACCAGGTTTGCACACACTGCAGCAGGGATTTTGGCCCACTCCTCCATACAGACCTTCTCCAGATCCTTCAGGTTTCGGGGCTGTCGCTGGGCAATACAGACTTTCAGCTCCCTCCAAAGATTTTCTATTGGGTTCAGGTCTGGAGACTGGCTAGGCCACTCCAGGACCTTTAGATGCTTCTTACGGAGCCACTCCTTAGTTGCCCTGGCTGTGTGTTTCGGGTCGTTGTCATGCTGGAAGACCCAGCCACGACCCATCTTCAATGCTCTTACTGAGGGAAGGAGGTTGTTGGCCAAGATCTCGCGATACATGGCCCCATCCATCCTCCCCTCAATACGGTGCAGTCGCCCTGTCCCCTTTGCAGAAAAGCATCCCCAAAGAATGATGTTTCCACCTCCATGCTTCACGGTTGGGATGGTGTTCTTGGGGTTGTACTCATCCTTCTTCTTCCTCCAAACACGGCGAGTGGAGTTTAGACCAAAAGCTATATTTTTGTCTCATCAGACCACATGACCTTCTCCCATTCCTCCTCTGGATCATCCAGATGGTCATTGGCAAACTTCAGACGGGCCTGGACATGCGCTGGCTTGAGCAGGGGGGACCTTGCGTGCGCTGCGGGATTTTAATCCATGACGGCGTAGTGTGTTACTAATGGTTTTCTTTGAGACTGTGGTCCCAGCTCTCTTCAGGTCATTGACCAGGTCCTGCCGTGTAGTTCTGGGCTGATCCCTCACCTTCCTCATGATCATTGATGCCCCACGAGGTGAGATCTTGCATGGAGCCCCAGACCGAGGGTGATTGACCGTCATCTTGAACTTCTTCCATTTTCTAATAATTGCACCAACAGTTGTTGCCTTCTCACCAAGCTGCTTGCCTATTGTCCTGTTGCCCATCCCAGCCTTGGGCAGGTCTACAATTTTATCCATGATGTCCTTACACAGCTCTCTGGTCTTGGCCATTGTGGAGAGGTTGGAGTCTGTTTGATTGAGTGTGTGGACAGGTGTCTTTTATACAGGTAACGAGTTCAAACAGGTGCAGTTAATACAGGTAATGAGTGGAGAACAGGAGGGCTTCTTAAAGAAAAACTAACAGGTCTGTGAGAGCCGGAATTCTTACTGGTTGGTAGGTGATCAAATACTTATGTCATGCAATAAAATTACATATTAATTACTTAAAAATCATACAATGTGATTTTCTGGATTTTTGTTTTAGATTCTGTCTCTCACAGTTGAAGTGTACCTATGATAAAAATTACAGACCTCTACATGCTCTGTAAGTAGGAAAACCTGCAAAATCGGCAGTGTATCAAATACTTGTTCTCCCCACTGTATATGTTGTTTTGGACTGTTGTTTAAGACATTTGCTATTATTGTTGCAAACACAATTATTTCGGATGTAGTAGTCGGGCTAGCTAGCATGCTAGCTAACCATCACAATGGGTTTGGTTATCTAGCTAACTTAGCTAGTGAGTGTTGTAAACCAGATTAGCATCTGAATTTGAATTATTTTGAGTGTAATGCAGTTGATTGGTGTCAATGGTATGAACATATATTCAGCATTATATTCATGCGAGCATTATAATATGATAAATGTGTAATAGCATGTATATTTAGACTTCGCCTGGGCTTGCTAGCAAAGCATTGCAATGCAGTCTGGGATTCATAGTATCACTGTTATGAAGTGGTGGGATTTTCTTTGTAATATTTTTAACACTTGACCTCAGAATGCAATTAGCTGCGCTTTTATGATAATACCTCTGTGTGGTATTGTATTTGTTATGCTTGTGTTCCACACACTATCAAAACTAGTTTAGTTTAATTTACAAAGACTGTGACTGGGGCTTTTCTTATTGCTAATTTGAAGGCTACTGAGTCAATATTTATTTCAAAACGCACACACTAATGATTCATTTCTTCAATGTGATGCTTAGAGTATTTATTATTATATATAGCCAATTGAAGACAATTAGCTATGCTTGTATGATTTGTTGATGTAAATGTAAATGTTGATGAAGACGTTACAAAGTGTAAATTGACATGTCTGGCTAGGTTCACCAAGTGTCCAGTTGAGGGTGCAGCTACTCCAGGAATCCACTGAGGTGAAGCCTCCTGGCTTCACAACTCTTGAAGCAGATGCAGTAAAATACATTAATCTGATCAAGCTTTCCTGTCAATTCATTTCGGGTCTGTATCAGCAAGTCTCCCCCACAAATTACATGTTAACAAAGACATAAACATGTGAAGATATACAATCGAAACAGTGATGAACTTGTGATCGTTGCAAAATGTGTGGTTTACTCAGCTAATGTTGCTATCATTGTAGCTAGTAGTAATCGTTTTGCTGCTGATATCCACCATAATAACTGATCTTGTTAATCTTAAACTAGCTAGCTAGCCCAATAATATCTATCGGAGGACCGCAGTAACTACACGCCACGCCAACTACACGCTGTGTCCACTGGGTACTTGTAACAGTACGACGCCCATTAGCATTACGTCACTACATGCACATTAGCGAGCTAGTACATACTATCTAGTACAACACTAGCTAGCTAGATAGTACACGTATCTGCTGGAACCAGACCCTTTGAACCCAACTCTCGCGTGGCACTGCTTGGTGGGAGCGGTGTGTAGTCGATGTAAAATGTAGTCGATTATCCCACACGCCGCGCCATGTGCGCACCCCCCAGTCTGCGGTCTGCAGATAAACTCTACTCAGCTATCTGTATTCCAGTCTGTCTATGTAGCCAGTTGGCTTTTTGCTATGTTAAATGTGTTATTTGTTCTAATGAATGTCTCCAATTCATGACTGTTGAATGTCAAAACGTAGTCTGCTAAACCACTGATGGGGTAGTTGCCCACTCAATTCAACATGTGTTTTTCCAGTATTAGGGTACGAGATAGCTTTACAGTGATCACAACTGTAGTTACCATGTTGATAATTTTGCATTTGTCTAACTAACCACTGTTACCAACTTGAAAGTAGACCCACAACTTTTGTTTAGTCTGGACAATATTGCAAAATATGTTGATGCTCTCAGTGTCACTGAAGGTCTTACATGTGTTGACTCATACTGCTTTTTTTATTCCTTTGCATGGGTGAGCTGGAAGGATGCCACACACCACTAATTCAAGCTGAACTGGAAGAGGTGGCTGCAGCCATGGTCCATGTTGTGTCTACAACCGTCTCCACACTGACAGGAAAAGACAAGCACTGCTGTGATGGATCCTGCCCAACCCAAATGCTTCAAATGGCACAATTACATAAGAGGCTGTCTGTTTGACAGGTGTTTATCAAACGGAAACCAACAGAACACTATCCCTCACAGGATAGACTAAAAACAGTGAATAAAGTAATTGTTTGATTGAACCTGTTTCATCATAAACTAATAATTAATTACACATTGACTACATATTTTATGTTACCCTTTCCTGATATGATTTAATAAATCCTGACTGATGTCTAGTTTAGTCTTGTCTGGCTGGATGAATTGCTAATACCGCCCAAAAATACTGCCCCCAAAAAACATTTCCATTCCCATTCTATTACATTCTGTGTACCTCAATAATCATAAAGGTCTATGTTTGCTATGACGTGATATATTTTCCTGTGTTGACAGTTTCAATGGTCAAAATAACAAGCATTACAAATGTTTTTATACATAGCACATTTTTTGGGGGGGTCTAGTTGCCAGTTCCCACATCATAAATTGTGTAATCTGCAGGGTTTTCTCTTTATAAAATATTAATTGTTGATGAAAAGGAAATAATATTATGTTATATATAGAAGGCAAAGGGTGACTATTTGAAGAATCTCAAATATAAAATATATTTTGATTTGTTTAACACTTTTTTAGTTACTACATGATTCCATATGTATTATTTCATAGTTTTGATGTATTCACTATTATTCTACAATGTAAACAATAGTAAAAAATAAAGAAAAACCCTTGAATGAGTAGATGTGTCCAAACTTTTGACTGGTACTGTATACAGTGGCTTGCGAAAGTATTCACCCCCCTTGGCATTTTTCCTATTTTGTTGCCTTACAACCTGGAATTAAAATTGATTTTTGGGGGGTTTGTATCATTTGATTTACACAACATGCCTACCACTTTGAAGATGCAAAATATTTTTTATTGTGAAAAAAGCAAGAAATAAGACAAAAAAAAACAGAAAACTTGAGCGTGCATAACTATTCACCCCCCCAAAGTCAATACATTGTAGAGCCACCTTTTGCAGCAATTACAGCTTCAAGTCTCTTGGGGTATGTCTCTATAACCTTGGCACATCTAGCCACTGGGATTTCTGCCCATTCTTCAAGGCAAAACTGCTCCAGCTCCTTCAAGTTGGATGGGTTCCGCTGGTGTACAGCAAACTTTAAGTCATACCACAGATTCTCAATTGGATTGAGGTCTGGGCTTTGACTAGGCCATTCCAAGACATTTAAATGTTTCTCCTTAAACCACTCGAGTGTTGCTTTAGCAGTATGCTTAGAGTCATTGTCCTGCTGGAAGGTGAACCTCCGTCCCAGTCTCAAATCTCTGGAAGACTGAAACAGGTTTCCCTCAAGAATTTCCCTGTATTTAGCGCCATCCATCATTCCTTCAATTCTGACCAGTTTCTCAGTCCCTGCCGATGAATACCATCCCCACAGCATGATGCTGCCACCACCATGCTTCACTGTGGGGATGGTGTTCTCGGGGTGATGAAAGGTGTTGGGTTTGCGCCAGACATAGCCTTTTCCTTGATGGCCAAAAAGCTAAATTTTAGTCTAATCTGACCAGAGTACCTTCTTCCATATGTTTGCAGAGTCTCCCACATTGCTTTTGGTGAACACCAAACGTGTTTGCTTATTTTTTTCATCAAGCAATGTTGTTTTTTCTGGCGACTCTTCCTTAAAGCCCAGGTCTGTGGAGTGTATGGCTTAAAGTGGTCCTATGGACAGATACTCCAATCTCCGCTGTGGAGCTTTGCAGCTCTGTTACAGGAGGGGGTCACAGTTCCGGAGCTACCCACTAGGTGTCATCCTCCGAAAACCTTAGGCATCTCCTCACTCACAGTCTGGACTAATCATGATCCTATTGGTGTCACATGTGTCTACCTGGTCACCTGTGTATTTATGCCCTCACTCCCTGTGTTCCCTTGCTCAGTTTTCTCTGCTAGTTTCACTATGCCAAGCAGTACTAATCAGTGTCTGATCGCAGGACGTATGGACAGGTACGTGAGAAGTGTTCTCCCTGTTTATTTATTATTTCAGTCACAGTTATTATTTCGTATTTTGGCTCTCAGCCTGTTTTTTAGAGTCTTATTTGCTCCACCTTTCTTTTTCATGTAAAGTCCATTATTTTGTATCCTGGCTTCGAGATCATCAGTAAAGATCCTTGTTTCGCCATCTATAGCTACTGCCTACTGTCTATACTGCACCGCACCTGGGTCACACCTCACACCAACCCTTACACAGCTCCTTCAGGGTTATCTTTGGTCTCTTTGTTGCCTCTCTGATTAATGCCCTCCTTGCCTGGTCCGTGAGTTTTGGTGGGCGGCCCTCTCTTGGCAGGTTTGTTGTGGTACCATATTCTTTCCATTTTAAAATAAGTTTCGGATATTTTTTTATAACCCAACCCTGATCTGTACTTCTCCACAACTTTGTCCCTGACCTGTTTGGGGAGCTCCTTGGTCTTCAGATACATCCACAGGTACAACTTAAATTATGTCAATTAGCCTATCAGAAGCTTCTAAAGCCATGACATCATTTTCTGGAATTTTCCAAGCTGTTTAAAGGCACAGTCAACTTAGTGTATGTAAACTTCTGACCCACTGGAGTTGTGATACAGTTAATTATAAGTGAAATAATCTGTCTGTAAACAATTGTTGGAAAAATTACTTGTGTCATGCACAAAGTAGATGTCCTAACCGACTTGCCAAAACTATAGTTTTTAGCAAGAAATTTGTGTGGTTGAAAAAGTGGTTGAAAAATGAGTTTTGATGACTTCAACCTAAGTGTATGTAAACTTCCGACTTCAACTGTATACACTACCAGTCAAAAGTTTGGACACACCTACTCATTCAATATTATTATTATTATTATTATTATATATTTTTTTATGTTTACATTGTAGAATAATAGTGAATACATCAAAACTATGAAATAACACATATGGAATCATGTAGTAACCAAAAAAGTGTTAAACAAATCAAAATATATTTTAGATTTTAGATTCTTCAAATAGCCACCCTTTGCCTTAATGTCAGCTGTGCACACTTTTGGCATTCTCTCAACCAGCTTTATGAGGTAGTCACCTGGAATGCATTTCAATTAACAGGTGTGCCTTCTTAAAAGTTGATTTGTGGAATTTCTTTCCTTCTTCCTTGAGCCAATCAGTTGTGTTGTGACAAGGTAGGGCTCGTATACAGAAGATAGCCCTATTTGGCAAAAGACCAAGTTCATATTATGGCAAGAACAGCTCAAATAAGCAAAGAGAAACAACAGTCCATCATTACTTTAAGACATGAAGGTCAGTCAATAAGGAAAAGGTCAAAAACTTTGAAAGTTTCTTCAAGTGCAGTTGCAAAAACCATCAAGCGCTATGATGAAACTGGCTCTCATGAGGACCGCCACAGGAATGGAAGACCCAGAGTTACCTCTGCTGCAGAGGATAAGTTCATTAGAGTTACCAGCCTCAGAAATTGCAGCCCAAATCTATGCTTCATAGAGTTCAAGTCACAGACACATCTCAACATCAACTGTTCAGAGGGGACTGTGTGAATCAGGCCTTCATGGTCGAATTGCTGCAAAGAAACCACTACTAAAGGACAACATTAATAAGAAGAGACTTGCTTGGGCCAAGAAACACGAGCAATGGACATTAGACCGGTGGAAATCTGTCCTTTGGTGTGGAGTCCAAATTGGAGATTTTTGGTTCCAACCGCCGTGTCTTTGTGAGACGCGGTGTGGGTGAACGAATGATTTCCGCATATGTATTTCCCACCGTAAGGCATGGAGGAGGAGGTGTTATGGTGTGGGGGCGCTTTGCTGGTGACACTGTCTGTGATTTATTTAGAATTCAAGGCACACTTAACCAGCATGACTACCACAGCACTCTGCAGCGATACGCCATCCCATCTGGTTTGGGCTTAGTGTGACTATCATTTGTTTTTCAACAGTACAATGACCCAACACACCTCCAGGCTGTGTAAGGGCTATTTTACCAAGAAGGAGAGTGATGGAGTGCTGCATCAGATGACCTGGCCTTCAGAATCCACCCGACCTCAACCAAATTGAGATGGTTTGGAATTAGTCGGACGGCAGAGTGAAGGAAAAGCAGCCAACAAGTGCTCAGCATATGTGGGAACTCCTTCAAGACTGATGGAGAAGAATTCCAGGTGAAGCTTGTTGAGAGAATGCCAAGTGTGTGCAAAGCTGTTATCAAGGCAAAGGGTGGCTATTTGAAGAATCTCAAATATAAAATGTATTTTGATTTGTTTAACACTTTTTTGTTTACTACATGATTCCATATGTGTTATTTCATAGTTTTGATGTCCTCACTATTATTCAACAACGTACAAAATATTACAAATAATGAAAAACCCTTGGATGAGTAGGTGTGTCCTAACTTTTGACTGGTACTGTGTATATATATATATATATATATATATATATATATATATATATATATACAGTGGGGAAAAAAAGTATTTAGTCAGCCACCAATTGTGCAAGTTCTCCCACTTAAAAAGATGAGAGAGGCCTGTAATTTTCATCATAGGTACACATCAATTATGACAAACAAATTGAGAAAAAAAAATCCAGAAAATCACATTGTAGGATTTTTAATGAATTTATTTGCAAATTATGGTGGAAAATAAGTATTTGGTCACCTACAAACAAGCAAGATTTCTGGCTCTCACAGACCTGTAACTTCTTCTTTAAGAGGCTCCTCTGTCCTCCACTCGTTACCTGTATTAATGGCACCTGTTTGAACTTGTTATCAGTATAAAAGACACCTGTCCACAACCTCAAACAGTCACACTCCAAACTCCACTATGGCCAAGACCATAGAGCTGTCAAAGGACACCAGAAACAAAATTGTAGACCTGCACCAGGCTGGGAAGACTGAGTCTGCAATAGGTAAGCAGCTTGGTTTGAAGAAATCAACTGTGGGAGCAATTATTAGGAAATGGAAGACATACAAGACAACTGATAATCTCCCTCGATCTGGGGCTCCACGCAAGATCTCACCCCGTGGGGTCAAAATGATCACAAGAACGGTGAGCAAAAATCCCAGAACCACACGGGGGGACCTAGTGAATGATCTGCAGAGAGCTGGGACCAAAGTAACAAAGCCTACCATCAGTAACACACTACGCCGCCAGGGGCTCAAATCCTGCAGTGCCAGACGTGTCCCCCTGCTTAAGCCAGTACATGTCCAGGCCCATCTGAAGTTTGCTAGAGTGCATTTGGATGATCCAGAAGAGGATTGGGAGAATGTCATATGGTCAGATGAAACCAAAATAGAACTTTTTGGTAAAAACTCAACTCGTCATGTTTGGAGGACAAAGAATGCTGAGTTGCATCCAAAGAACACCATACCTATTGTGAAGCATGGGGGTGGAAACATCATGCTTTGGGGCTGTTTTTCTGCAAAGGGACCAGGACGACTGATCCGTGTAAAGGAAAGAATGAATTGGGCCATGTATCGTGAGATTTTGAGTGAAAACCTCCTTCCCTCAGCAAGGGCATTGAAGATGAAACGTGGCTGGGTCTTTCAGCATGACAATGATCCCAAACACACCGCCCGGGCAATGAAGGAGTGGCTTCGTAAGAAGCATTTCAAGGTCCTGGAGTGGCCTAGCCAGTCTCCAGATCTCAACCCCATAGAAAATCTTTGGAGGGAGTTGAAAGTCTGTGTTGCCCAGCGACAGCCCCAAAACATCACTGCTCTAGAGGAGATCTGCATGGAGGAATGGGCCAAAATACCAGCAACAGTGTGTGAAAACCTTGTGAAGACTTACAGAAAATATTTGATCTGTGTCATTGCCAACAAAGGGTATATAACAAAGTATTGAGAAACTTTGTTATTGACCAAATACTTATTTTCCACCATAATTTGCAAATAAATTCATAAAAAATCCTACAATGTGATTTTCTGGATTTTTTTTTCTAATTTTGTCTGTCATAGTTGACGTGTACCTATGATGAAAATTACAGGCCTCTCTCATCTTTTTAAGTGGGAGAACTTGCACAATTGGTGGCTGACTAAATACTTTTTCCCCCCACTGTATATATATATATATATATATATATATATATATATATATATATATTTGTGTGTGTATGTATATGTATGTATGTGTGTATGGTGCCTTCAGAAAGAATTCACACCCCTTGACTTAAAAGAAAAAGGAAATCGCAGGACTTTTATTTTGGCATGACAATTCGAGGGACTCTTATTTTGAAATCAGAAATCAAAGGACTTTTACTTTCGCATGACATATCAGAGGACTCTTATTTGAAATATGTTACATCCAGCTCAGCGTTACATCCAGGATGCTGGATGTAACTTCGAGCCAGATGCTGGATGTAACTGAGCTGAATGCTGGATGCAACTCTCTGCCGGATGCTGGATGTAACTCTGAGCCAGCTGCTGGATGTAACTTGGTGCTGGATGCTGGGTGCTGGATGTAATGCTGAGCCGGATGCTATGCAGGATGTTGTAACTTTGAGCTGGATGCTATACTGGATGTAACATCCAGCATCCAGAATTTAGTTCAGTGTTACAGCCCCTACTGCAAAAACACCTAAATAATGTTTTAATACATATAATTTGTATGAATAATTGAAGTTTATCAGAAAAATATAGAAATTACTCTTATCTCTCATTTCTGCTTCTTTACTATAAATAATTAACTGTCCCACTTTGCCAATCAAGGTGTCCCAATTTGCCAGTATCGACAGATTTTTTTTGTCTCAGGACAATTTATGTTTGAAGAAGAGTCATCCATCCTGTCTTTAATAGTTATTTCATTTTTTGTTTGTATAGTGTAGTAGAGTTCTTAAGCTATTTAGAATGGTATCATGTTCGGGGTTAAGACAATGGGATGATTCTGTAAGGTGTTCCGGAAAGCACATTTTCAGAAAGTGTCCCACTTTACCAATACTCATCCTACACTGAACATTGTATACATACAGTATAACTGTAGTTATACATCTTGCAATGTGTACATCCTGCTTAACTGTACAATATTTTGTTTGATTACATTGCATTCCACATCATCAGTTTTTTCTGAGGCAGTGTTATCTTGAACAAGACTATTTTCCTACATCAGAGAGAAGTGTTATGAACAGTTCAATGTTTACTCCCTGAACACCTGTTGGCTTATCATCTTGGAGGCAACTGCTATACAGACGCTGTAGTACACCCCATGGCCAAAAAAGACAAGGCAAAGAAAACAAAGTGTTCTGTGTGTCCTCTCTCTCTCTCTCTGTCTCGCTTTCTCTCTTTCTCTCTTTCATTTCTTTATTTCTCTCGCTGTGTGTGTGTCTCTCTCTCTCTCTCTCTCTCTCTCTCTCTCTCTCTCTCTCTCTCTCTCTCTCTCTCTCCCTCCCTTTCTCACATCATGCCAGTTAACACTAGTAGGACAGTCAAACAAGGTCAATCTGGTGTTTGAATAGATAGAACTCATGTTCCCAGGCTTCTTACTACGAGCAAAAGGTCACTCCTCATCATCCACACAATTCATAATCATCTGACCATCGAGAATCACTTCACTCAAACACATCTCAAAACAGTCAACAGACCCATAGCCTCTCTGAATAGGACTACAAGAACCACACCAAATATTTGATTGGATTCTGACTTGGATGTCAATCTGTGCGCAGAGAAAGATGATTATCTTGCGATATCTAATGGTTTTGCTCTCTAGCTGTTCCCTGGGAGAAACTTTAATTCTGAAATCCTCAGAGCAGAAACCCAAAGCAACTCCAACAGACTCTGCTCCAGTCATCACTCTGAACAGGTGAGACACACCTGGAATAGATACTCTCAATGAGTCATAATAAAAGATATGATTATAGAAAATTAGGATAGTCGTTCTTTCTTAGCAGGTTGTTGGACAAATGTTGTGTAACTACCCGTTTTTTTGTGTAATTTGTTACTGGAGAGCATGATAATTACATTTTAGAGGCAATAAATGGTAGTACATCATTGAGCATTAGCAGTCAATGTCACCTCAAATTCACAATGAATGCATGCTATGCTTTTGATTGATGAAATGATCTGAATCATCAATGACATCAGTCAATTTTTGGAGTTATTAGTTTCAAATATAAAGATACAAATAACCTACTTTAAAGATGCAGATGATGTTATAGTTAGACTTATGTTGATTTAAGTTGATTTGTTGCTCCCATTGCAATGTACTTTAAAACTAACATGCTGATGTAATCATCAATCGCCAATGCTGTTTTGATCAGAGAAAATAGCAGTGTGTTTTTGCAGCTGTAGAGACCAGACGATTACCCATGCTAAATACATATCCATGTCATCCTGTTCCTAGCACTCTGAACACAGAATACTGCTTTCAGACATCCTGTGTGTTTTTAACAAGCCTAGTGTATAATCATGGTTTTATTATGGTTTTTAATGTCACACTCTAATATTAGATAGATGCATTTTGCATCAGAATAGTGGAAAGCATGAGGGACAATTGTTGCCTTTTTTCTCCTCTGAATGAAATGCATTTGATCGCCTTTTCTGCACAGCGAAGTTGACCCACTGGGCACACACTGGTTGAATCATCGTTGATTCCACGTAATTTCAATTAAATTACGTGGAGTCAACGTGGAATAGATGTTGAATTGATGTCTGTGCCTAGTGGGGAATGTCATGTAGGCCACTGTATGTAAAAATCTTAGGAGTAAAAGTCTGTTATTGACTTGTTGCAGGTGCCGATGGGAACCCCTTTCAGACATAAAACAGTTCCTGCTGAGGGGTCTGAACCTGCAGCGAGAGCCTCGGATGGAGGGGGCTGGACTGGCCTCACTGAGGGAGCAGTGGAAGGCTGTGTTCGCAACTCAACACAGTGACTCTCAGACAACACTGGACAGCAATGGTATGGCGCCGGAGGAGATGGCTGCTAACCAATTGTGCTATTGTGTGTGTTTTTTCGCGTTGTTTGTAACTTATTTTTTACTTAACACTTATTCTTCTTAATACTGCATTGTTAGTTAAGGGCTTGTTAGTAAGCATTTCACTGTAAGTGAATACCTGTTGTATTCGGCGCATGTGACAAATACAATTTGATTTGATTTGAAAGCTGTGTAATGTAACTCACTGAAATTGAACATTTTATTAAATCTAGATAATGAATCTGAGATTCCCACCATTTGTTTGAGTCATGTATTACTACACAGATTTGTTGAAGTCATTCTCTATTTCAGTAGTGAACTCCAAGCCAGAGTTCTCTGGAAACACAACAGGGCCACACTGCTGTCAACTGGTTTCTCAGATCTTCATACAAGGTTTGTGTCATATGATAGTTTTCCAATTTTACTGCCTAACTTATAGCACAAATAATCACAATCTTGGACAAATAAGTTTAGTTAATCCAACAGATCTGACAAACACTGAAAAACCTTGCAAGTATGGTTTCCCACATTTGGAGTGACTCTGGTCTGTGGTCTGTCTGTCTCTGCTAGACCTGGGCTGGGAGAACTGGATCATCTACCCAGAGAGCTTCACCTTCACCCAGTGTGCAGCCTGCACCCCACAGCTGAACCCCGCAGGTCCACTGTGTGGCGCACACCTTTCCCCACAGGACCCCCCTCCACAGGTAAAGCATGCAACCCTGGCCTCTCAACCAAGAATGTTGAAGCTGCACTAAAAACATTGAAACTTTGTCCACTACAAAAGCATTAAAGAGAAGTGATAAGAAAAGTTGGCGTATGATTTTTAAAAGTTTACAGTCAAATGCACATTTTGCAGACACAATGTACAGTCGTGGTCAAAAGTTTTGAGAATGACACAAGTATTGGTCTTCACAAAGTTCGCTGCTTCAGTGTTATGAGATATTTTTGTCAGATGTTACTATGGTATACTGAAGTATAATTACAAGCATTCCATAAGTGTCAAGGGCTTTTATTGACAATTACATTACGTTTATGCAAAGAGTTAATATTTGCAGTGTTGACCCTTCTTTTTCAAGACCTCTGCAATCCGCCCTGGCATGCTGTCAATTAACTTCTGGGCCACATCCTGACTGATGGCAGCCCATTCTTGCATAATCAATGCTTGGAGTTTGTCAGAATTTGTTGGTTTTTGTTTGTCCACCCGCCTCTTGAGGATCGACCAGAGTTTCCTGGCCATGGACGCAAAATGTTGATGTTTTGTTCCCAGAGCCACTTAGTTATCACTTTTGCCTTAGGGCAAGGTGCTCCATCATGCTGGAAAAGGCATTGGTCGTCACCAAACTGTTCTTGGATGGTTGGGAGAAGTTGCTCTCGGAGGATGTGTTGGTACCATTCTTTATTCATAGCTGTGTTCTTAGGCAAAATTGTGAGTGAGCCCACTCCCTTCGCTGAGAAGCAACCCCACACATGAATGGTCTCAGGATGCTTTACTGTTGGCATGACACAGGACTGATGGTAGCGTTCACCTTGTCTTCTCCGGACAAGGTGTTTTCCGGATGCCCCAAACAATCGGAAAGGGGATTCATCAGAGAAAATGACTTTACCCCAGTCCTCAGCAGTCTAATCCCTGTGCCTTTTGTAGAATATCAGTCTGTCCCTGATGTTTTTCCTGGAGAGAAGTGGCTTCTTTGCTGCCCTTCTTGACACCAGGCCATCCTCCAAAAGTCTTCGCCTCACTGTGCGTGCAGATGCACTCACACCTGCCTGCTGCCATTCCTGAGCAAGCTCTGCACTGGTGGTGCCCTGATCCCGCAGCTGAGTCAACTTTAGGAGACGGTCCTGGAGCTTGCTGGACTTTCTTCGGCGCCCTGACGCCTTCTTCACAATAATTGAACCTCTCTCCTTGAAGTTCTTTATGATCCGATAAATGATTGATTTAGGTGCAATCTTACTAGCAGCAATATGGGCTCCCGAGTGGCGCAGCGGTCTAAGGCACTGCATCTCAGTGCTTGAGGCGTCACTACAGACCCCCTGGTTTGATTCCAGGCTGTATCACAACCGGCCGGGATTGGGAGTCCCATAAGGAGGCGCACAATTGGTCTGGGTTTGGCCGGTGTAGGCCATCATTGTAAATAAGAATTTATTCTTAACTGACTTGCCTAGTTAAATAAAAAGATATATATCCTTGACTGTGAAGGGCTTTTTGTGCAAAGCAATGATGACGGCACATGTTTCCTTGCAGGTAACCATGGTTAACAGAGGAAGAACAATGATTTCAAGCACCACCCTCCTTTTAAAGATTCCAGTTTGTTATTCTAACTCAATCAGCATGACAGAGTGATCTCCAGCCTTGTCCTCGTCAACACTCTCACCTGTCTTAACGAGAGAATCACTGACATGATGGCAGCTGGTCCTTTTGTGGCAGGGCTGAAATGCAGTGGAAATGTTTTGGGGGAATTAAGTTAATTTTCATGGCAAAGAGGGACTTTACAATGAATTGCAATTCATCTGATCAGTCTTCATGACATTCTGGAGTATATGCAAATTACCATCATCAAAACTGAGGCAGCAGACTTTGTGAAAATTAGTATTTGTGTCATTCTCAAAACGTTTGACCACGACTGTACATGTGCGGCTATTCCATCTGATTCCATAGAAGTGGCTATCGGTGCTTTGTCTGAACAAGTGATAAAATAGAATGTGTTGTGCATCTCTCAGTACAAGGTCACAGGTTTAAGGGTTAGTGCCTTGTTCATCTAAATGGTTCTCACACTTGTTCAGCCAGGAAATGGTAGACTCAATCAGACAGAGCAGATGTCTTAACAACCAAATATGATTTAAGGGTAAAATTAGGACACTATTGTGACTAGCCTACCTCTTATTTTTTACCACAACGCAGGTATTGCACTTTCCTTAATTGTTTTGGTTTTCTTCTCCCTTTTTACCCACTGAACAAATCTGCTACTGCACAGATCATACCGGATTACTTAATTGTATTACTATAGTCTTTCATTTCAGATGATCAACCTCGCTAAGAAGCAACCTCGCTAAGAAGCATAATGATATCAAAATACTGAATCAAATAAAATCTACGTTTATTGTTCGCGTACACAGATTTACAGATGTTATTGCAGGTGCAGCGAAACGCTTGTGTTTCTAGCTCCAACAGTGCAGTAATACCTAACAATAATAATCAGAAAAAAACAATACACACATAATCCAGAAAAATTATATAATTTAAATTAAGAAATATCAGAACGAGCGATGTCAGCCGGGTGGCAGCCGGCTAGAACAGTGATTAAGGTTCAGGGCAGGGTGCTGGGCGGAGGCCGGCTAGTAGTGACTGTTTAAAAGTCTGATGGCCTGGAGATAGAAGCTGTTTCTCAGTCTCTAGATTCCAGCTTTGATGCACCTGTACTGTCTCCGCCGTCTAGATGGTAGCGGGGTGAACAGGCCGTGGCTCGGGTGGCTGAGGTCCTTGATGATCTTCTTGGCCTTCCTGTGACCGGGTGCTGTAGATGTCCTGGAGGGCAGGCAGTGTGCTCCCAGTGAACAGGGAGTACAGGAGGGGGCTGAGAACACACCCCTATGGGGCCCCCGTGTTTAGGATCAGCGTGGCGGAGGTGTTGTTGCCTACCTTCACCACTTGGGGGTGGCCCATAAGGAAGTCCAGGACCCAGTTGCACAGGGAGGGGTTCAGAGCCAGGGCCCTGAGTGCTACGGGGCGATAGTCATTTAGTTCAGTTACCTTCACTTTCTTGGGTACAGGAACAATGGTGGACATCTTGAAGCAAGTGGGAACAACAGACTGGGATATGGAGAGATTGAATATGTCTGTAAACTTTTCAAACTGTGATCTGAAGGTTACTTACAGTTCAGTGACCTTTCCTTTTTTAGGTTTCCTGCTGCAAACCTGCATCCCGACACCTGGTGCCAGTGCTTTACCTGGATGACTACAACACACTGGTCATCTCCTCTGTGTATCTGACCCGGAGCTGCAGCTGCACACCACAGATCAACCCCCATCACCCTACAAACTAAACATGTCAATTTTTCAACTGTTTTATACTATAGTTTAGAGCTCTGTATTCTACATGTTATATACTGTACATGGTCATGCTCACATAAACCCCCACCTCCCTACTAACTAAAAATGTCCATTCTCCAAGTGTTCTATACTATGGTATAGATTTCTGTAAATTGGACCTACTTCATTATGTATGGTCCTGCTCACAGAACTGATGTCGCAAATCAAAACATAGGGTTACTTTGAATGAGGTGTTACTTTGACTGTCTGTTGTTGCTGATCTAGTTTTTTGGGAGTTCTTATAACTATAATCACCATAATACTGTTCATGGAATTTACCTACTTTATTGTATAGTTATTGGGGCTGACATGCAAAGCATCATTGTGGTTTTGTCGAAATAGCTTCATTATATTGTGTAATACGTTTTTATCCAGTGTAAGTACAGTACATTCAGAAAGTATTCAGACCCCTTGACTTTTTCCACATTTTGTTACATTACAGCCTTATTCAATCTACACACAATACCCCATAATGACAAAGCAAAAACAGGTTTAGACATTTTTGCAAATGTATTCAAAATAAAAAACGGAAATATCACATTTACATAAGTATTCAGACCCTTTACTCAGTACTTTGTTGAAGCACGTTTGGCAGCGATTACAGCCTCGAGTCTTATTTGGTATGACGCTACAAGTTTGGCACACCTGTATTTGGGGAGTTTCTCCCATTCTTCTCTTCAGATTCTCTCAAGCTCTGTAAGGTTGGATGTGGAGCGTCACTGCACAGTTATTTTCAGATCTCTTCAGAGATGTTCGATCAGGTTCAAGTCTGGGCTCTGGCTCGGCCACTCAAGGACATTCAGAGACTTGTCCCGAAGCCACTCCTGCATTGTCTTGGTTGTGTGCTTAGGGTCGTTGTCCTGTTGGAAGGTGAACCTTGCCCCAGTCTGAGGTCCTGAGCGCTCTGGAGCAGGTTTTCATCAAGGATCTCTCTGTACTTTGCTCTGTTCATCTTTCCCTCAATCCTGACTAGTCTCCCATTCCCTGCATTTGAAAAACATAACCACAGCATGATGCTGCCACCACCATGCTTCACCGTAGAGATGGTGCCAGGTTTCCTCCAGATGTGACGCTTGGCATTCAGGCCAATGAGTTCAATCTTGGTTTCATCAGACTAGAGAATCTTGTTTCTCATGGTCTGCGAGTCCTTTAGGTGCCTTTTGGTAAACTCCAAGCGGGCTGTCATGTGCCTTTTACTGAGGAGTGGCTTCTGTCTGGCCACTCTACCATAAAGGCCTGCTTGGTGGAGTGCTGCAGAGATCGTTGTCCTTCTGCAAAGAACTCTGGAGCTCTGTCGGAGTGACCATCGTTTTCTTGGTCACCTCCCTGACCAAGGCCCTTCTACCACGATTGCTCAGTTTGGCCAGGCGGCCAGCTCTAGGAAGAGTCTTGGTGGTTCCAAACTTACAGAAATGTGTTGTTACCCTTCCCCAGATCTGTGCCTCGACACAACCCTGTCTCGGAGCTCTACTTACAATTCCATCGACCTCATGGCTTGGTTTTTGCTCTGACATGCGCTGTTAACTGTGGGACCTTATATAGACAGGTGTGTGCCTTTCCAAATCATGTCCAATCAATTGATTTTACCACAGGTGGACTCCAATCAAGTTGTAGAAACATCTCAAGGATGATCAATGGAAACAGGATGCACCAGAGCTCAATTTCGAGTCTCATAGCAAAGGGTCTGAATACTTTTTTAAATAAGGTATCCGTTTTAAATTTTTTATGCATTTGCAATCATTTCTAAAAACCTGTTTTTGCTTTGTCATTATGGGGTATTGTGTGTAGATTGATGAGGAAATAAATCAATTTTAGAATAAGGCTGTAACGTAACAAAATGTGGAACAAGTGAAGGGGTCTCAATTCTTTCAGAATGCACTGTATGTAAATATGATAGGGGAGAATGGGGTAAAGTTGAGCAATTTTTTACATTCAGCATCACTCCGTCAAGGGGAATATAGTATTCTTTCTAATTTCTATTGGGTTCAGGTCTGGAGACTGGATAGGCCGCTCCAGGACCTTGAGATGCTTCTTACGGAGCCACTCCTTAGTTGCCCTGGCTGTGTGTTTCGGGTCGTTGTCATGCTGGAAAACCCAGCCACGACCCATCTTCAATGCTCTTACTGAGGGAAGGAGGTTGTTGGCCAAGATCTCGCAATACATGGCCCCATCCATCCTCCCCTCAATACAGTGCAGTCGTCCTGTCCCCTTTGCAGAAAAGCATCCCCAAAGAATGATGTTTCCACCTCCATGCTTCACGGTTGGGATGGTGTTCTTGGGGTTGTACTCATCCTTCTTCTTCCTCCAAACACGGCGAGTGGAGTTTAGACCAAAAAGCTATATTTTTGTCTCATCAGACCACATGAGCTTCTCCCATTCCTCCTCTGGATCATCCAGATGGTCATTGGCAAACTTCAGACAGGCCTGGACATGCGCTGGCTTGAGCAGGGGGACCTTGCGTGCGTTGCAGGATTTTAATCCATGACGGCGTAGTGTGTTACTAATGGTTCTCTTTGAGACTGTGGTCCCAGCTCTCTTCAGGTCATTGACCAGGTCCTGCCGTGTAGTTCTGGGCTGATCCCTCACCTTCCTCATGATCATTGATGCCCCACGAGGTGAGATCTTGCATGGAGCCCCAGACCGAGGGTGATTGACCATCATCTTGAACTTCTTCCATTTTCTAATAATTGCACCAACAGTTGTTGCCTTCTCACCAAGCTGCTTGCCTATTGTCCTGTAGCCCATCCCAGCCTTGTGCAGGTCTACAATTTTATCCCTGATGTCCTTACACAGCTCTCTGGTCTTGGCCATTGTGGAGAGGTTGGAGTCTGTTTGATTGAGTGTGTGGACAGGTGTCTTTTATACAGGTAACGAGTTCAAACAGGTGCAGTTAATACAGGTAATGAGTGGAGAACAGGAGGGCTTCTTAAAGAAAAACTAACAGGTCTGTGAGAGCCGGAATTCTTACTGGTTGGTAGGTGATCAAATACTTATGTCATGCAATAAAATGCAAATTAATTACTTAAAAATCATACAATGCGATTTTCTGGATTTTTGTTTTAGATTCCGTCTCTCACAGTTGAAGTGTACCTATGATAAGAATTACAGACCTCTACATGCTTTGTAAGTAGGAAAACCTGCAAAATCGGCAGTGTATCAAATACTTGTTCTCCCCACTGTATGTTCTGTGTAACTGTCAATTTGGGGCAGTTGACTTGACATATGGTCACGGGTTAGAACACAGATTGTTCTGTACTGGAGCTAGTCAGTCCTCAAAAGTGTGTGTTGTTTGTGTACAATAAACATCACGGAAAGAACAAGGTTTGTTGTGGTCCTTCCACCCACGTCCTCTACATTAGCTGTACAGTGAGTTATTAGTTAGCTAGACTAACAGTGCTATCCAGATTTAGGGTAGCTACTGAGGTGATTGAGCATTAGCTAACGTTAGCTCACACTCAGTGAGATTCGCAAACCACAACAATGTTGTGTATCCCTGGAAATAATCAGAATTTATGTAAACATCACAGTTTTGAAAACATAGCTTGTCCAAAAAAAGTGGTTTGTTAGCAGAACTTACCGTGAGACAGGGTAAGTTAAACCGCCTACAAATTTCTGTACTGCATGAAATATTACCACTACGTTTTTAAAACCATGTCTATCTTTATTTCCCAAATACAATTCAATTCAACACAATCACAATCGCTTTTTTGTCTTTTACCATCTTTTAACACAGGCTTAACGCCTAACAAACACTTTGTACTTTTTAAAAACACTTTTAACATAGGCCAGACCCTGTTGTTACCTCTTATCCCAGCAATAATGCCTTGCAATATGCCTGGGAAGAAAACACTTCCATTTGCTCAACCATTGGCTGAAGTTACCCCATGGCCATTGGCTCAACTTACCCCAAGGCAAACATTTCGACTATATTAGCCCACACAGCTACAAGGAAGTACTTTCATGCTAGGTTAAGGACCTCATATTGAAGCTTATAGAGATCCCAACTATGTATAGAACAATCTTAAAATGATCTACTTTGGTTTGGAATAGATAAAAGCATCATGATACCTCTAACACAATACATTTATTTGACTTGTTGAAAATTGGTTTTTTGGACCTAACTTGCGTACCACTTTTTCCATGTGGTTTCTGCCTTTACACACTCCATGAAATGATGACCTGTTCCTAAATATTTGGTCAAATTATGAATTTTGTGTATGGTTTCCTAGAAATAAGGGTGGCTCAACTTCCCCCTTGGCTGAACTTACCCCAGTCTCCCCTATTTTCTATGCAGGCTACAGAGACAATGTGTATCATTTCTAAAATGTTATATGATTTTATTACTGATGGATTATTTTGTGGCAGTAACATTAGCTCTCTGCTAGGGAAACAATGTAGACATTTTATTTTTATTACAAGTTTTATTATTCATTTGGACAGTGGATAACCTCCTTTAAATTCATATTATATAGATCAGTTAAGTGTAGTAAGGCATTTTATGTTGCATACATTTATCACACTCAAATTGCACATTCGGAATTAACGTGAACATGCTACGTTTCTAAATCGCATTTTGGCTAAAAAGATACATTCATTTGTTTACCTAAAAAAAGATATGACAATTAAATCTCATAGAATAACTAAAAGGGGGGCACTTAATGCAGAAAATATCTGCTCTTCCTGTACAACAACATAATCATAATTTTGGTCCATGACTCAGCTTCATTCATTGCTATGACAGCCCTTGAAACACAGGAAAGTAATCATTGAGCATTGTTTATTGTACTGGGACACAAATGAGAGCCAATGATGAGACATATCAGCAGTTTCATTACCTTTCGTCTTACCTCTGTGTTGTATTTCTCAGGGGTGGCTGCACTCATTGTTGTGGTGTAAACAGTAATCCTGGGAAACAAGGCATAAGGTTTATATATAAGACACACCTATCTACCCACAGACAGTTATATGACGCTTACAAATCACAGTTAGCGCATGTATGGGTAGATACAGTATGTGCTTAAATACCAGTGTGACATGAAAACGGCTTCAAAATGTGGACCATTCAACTCGAATCTTCAGTGAGAATATACTACAGCCATTTATTCAGGCAGTTTCAAAACAGAGGCCTATTGACATTAGTGCTGTGCACTCTTAGAAAAAAAGGTTCCTTATAGAACCAAAAAAGGTTATATCGCTTGCTTCATATATGGAACCCCTAAAAGTTCTATATAGAACCTTTTTATAGGGTTCTATATAGAACCTAGAGGTTCTTCTTCACTGAACCAAAAGGATTCCATATAGAACCCTGCATGGTGCCATTTAGGAATTATGGCTACTACTATTAAATATAATTTAATAAACAATTAAATAATGGACAGAATAATACCAGCACAGTTCTTTGAATTTATTGTCTATATATGCAAACATAGTTCGGAAATATGCACTGTTGGCCAGGGAGGCATCTCTTTGTTTGAATGATGGCCCACGTCAACTCTGGCTGACTTCTTTATATTACAATGCAATACAATACAACTTTGTCCATTAGTTACAGCGAACAACAAAAATGTTTCTGCTCCGTTCTCAACCCCCCAAACAGCAGACCTCACAGATACAGTTGAAACGAGCACATGTTCAAGCTGCAGTGCAGCGCACCTGGATGGAGAGGATGTTGTGGGTTTAAGGGCCTTGCTCAAGGGCTCAACATTAGGGAGATTTTTTGAGGATGTGAACCCAGCAGCCCTCCAGTTGTCAGATCAATTCCGGACATTTTGTACAGCGTCCGGCCCGGGATTCAACACGGCCATCTTTCAGCCACAGGTCCAACTGCTGCCACAGGTCCAACTCCTTAGCCACTGGGCTACCTCCCACCAGTACAGTATGGGTTGTTGCCGCAAACTGGCTCTAGCCAGAATAGAAAGAGGAGTGGGAGGCCCCAGTGCACAACTGAGCAAGAGGACAAATATATTAGAGTGTCTAGTTTGAGAAACAGACGCCTCACAGGTCCTCAATGGCAGCTCAGCTCAAAAAACACCAGTCTCAACGTCAACAGTGAAGAGGCGAATACGGGATGCTGACCTTCGAGTTGCAAAGAAAAAGTCCAGTGTCTGTGATCTTTTGCCCATCTTAATATTTAATTTTTATTGGCCAGTCTGAGATATGGCTTTTTCTTTGCAACTCTGACTAGGTCAGCATCCCGGAGTCGCCTCTTCACTGTTGACGTTGAGACTGTTGAAGTTGAGACTGTTTTCTTTCGAAAACAAGGACATTTCTAAGTGACCCTAAACTTTTGAACGGTAGTGTATTTCATTATTATTATGGAGAAGAACAATTTACATGCTGTCAGCAGCAGCCGAAAGAGAGATCCCATACGGAAAAGTAATACATGGCTATATATGGCATGATACACTAGCAGTCAAAAGTTTGGACACACCTACTCATTCAAGGGTTTTTCTTTATTTTTCCTATTTTTTACATTGTAGAATAATAGTGAAGACATCAAAACTATGAAAAAACACATATGGAATCATGTAGTAACCAAAAAAGTGATAAACAAATCAAAATATATTTTATATTTGAGATTCTTCAAAGTAGCCACTGATGTATATTCTTTAATAAATTAGAAGATAGAACTGGGTTAATCATGAACATTGAGTTAGAATTGTTTGTTACTGGGCTAGGAATTATATTGGGGCATTTCACTGTGTGTGTGGGTGAGTAGAGAAGAAACTGCCCTAGGGTCAAAGTGCTTGCTCTTTTGTTTCTCTCTTCAAACATTGTGAAGAGAGTGGCACCAAGGGTTGAATGGAGTTTGGGCTAGACCTTGGTCTCATTGGTATCTTCTTGATTGATTACAGCATGATGGGGTGGGGGGGGGGGGTGTCAAGAATTTAGGGCCTTGTCATATTGAGACTAAACATGAGTGTGTGTGCAAGACAGGGGAGCAGTGATTGGTTGGAGTAATAATTCAGCCGTCCTCAGGGACAAAGGAAGTGGGTGTGGAGTGATAAAGAGCGGGAAACTAAGGAGGGAGGGATTTGAACCTAGGGTGGTAGAAAGGAAACTATATAGGTAGGAGGGAGAGAGAGAGACGGGCGAATCTGCAGGTTGGCCTGACATTATAATAAAGTAATTATTGATCCCACAAACACTCTGTAAGATCTTATTTGTAATAAAGTATAGTGGTTATTTTCCACAACACCACCCTTTGCCTTGATGACAGCTTTGCACACTCTTGTCATTCTCTCAACCAGCTTCATGAGGTAGTCACCTGGAATTCATTTCAATTAACAGGTGTGCCTTCTTAAAAGTTGATTTGTGGAATTTCTTTCCTTCTTAATGCGTTTGAGCCAATCAGTTGTGTTGTGACAAGGAAGGGCTCGTATACAGAAGATAGACCTATTTGGTAAAAGACCAAGTCCATATTATGGCAAGAACAGCTCAAATAAGCAAAGAGAAACAACAGTCCATCATTACTTTAAGTTATGAAGGTCAGTCAATACGGAACATTTCAATAACTTTTAAAGTTTCTTCAAGTGCAGTCGCAAAAAGTATCAAGCACTATGATGAAACTGGCGCTCATGAGGACCGCCAAAGGAATGGAAGACCCAGAGGTACCTCTGCTTCAGAGGATAAGTTTATTATAGTTACCAGCCTCAGAAATTGCAGCCCAAATCTATGCTTCATAGAGTTCAAGTCACAGATACATCTCAACATCAACTGTTCAGAGGGGACTGTGTGAATCAAGCCTTCATGGTTGAATTGCTGCAAAGAAACCACTACTAAAGAACACCAATAATAAGAAGAGACTTGCTTGGGCCAAGAAATACGAGCAATGGACATTAGACCAGTGGAAATGTGTCCTTTGGTCTGGAGTCCAAACTTGAGATTTTTGCATCCAACAACTGTGTGTTCGTGAGACGCGGTGTGGGTGAACGGATGATCTCCGCATGTGTATTTCCCACCGTAAAGCATGGAGGAGGAGGTGTTATGGTGTGGGGGTGCTTTGCTGATGACACTGTCTGTGATTTATTTAGAATTCAAGGCACACTTAACCAGCATGGCTACCCACATCATTCTGCAGCGATAAGCCATCCCATCTGGTTTGGGCTTAGTGGGACTATCATTTGTTTTTCAACAGGACAATGACCCAACACACCTCCAGGCTGTGTAACGGCTATTTTACCAAGAAGGAGAGTGATGGAGTGCTGCATCAGATGACCTGGCCTCCACAATCCCCCGACCTCAACCCAATTGAGATGGTTTGGGATGAGTCAGACCACAGAGTGAAGGAAAAGCAGCCAACAAGTGCTCAGCATATGTGGGAACTCCTTCAAAACTGTTGGGAAAGCATGTGCAACGTTTTTATTTTTTTTGGTTACTACATGTGTTATTTTATAGTTTTGATGTCTTCACTATTATTCTACAATGTAGAAAATAGTAAAAATAAAGAAAAACCCTTGAATGAGTTGGTGTGTCCAAACTTTTGACTGGTACTGTAAGTATTCAGACCCTTTACTGAGTACTTTGTTGAAGCACTTTTTGCAGCGATTACAGCCTTGAGTCTTCTTGGGTATAACGCTACAAGCTTGGCACACCTGTATCTGGGGAGTTTCTCCCATTCTTCTCTGCAGATCTTCTCAAGCTCTGTCAGGTTGTATTGGGAGCTTTGCTGCACAGCCATTATCAGGTCTCTCAAGAGATGTTAGATCAGGTTCAAGTCCGGGCTCAGGCTGGGTCACTCAAGGACATTCAGAGACTTGTCACGAAGCCACTACTGCGTTGTCTTGGCTGTGTGCTTAAGGTTGTTGTCCTGTTGGAAGTTGAACCTTCGCCCCAGTCTGAGGTCCTGAGTGCTCTGAGAGTCCTTTAGTTGCCTTTTTGCAAACTCCAAGAGGGCTTTCATGTGTATTTTACTGAGGAGTGGGTTCCGTCTGGCCACTCTACCATAAAGGCCTGATTTGTGGAGTGCTGCAGAGATGGTTGTCCTTCTGGGAGGTTCTCCCATCTCCACAGAGGAACTCTGGAGCTCTGTGAGAGTGACCATCGGGTTCTTGTTCACCTCCCTGACCAAGGCCTTTCACCCCCGATTGCTCAGTTTGGCCAGGCGGCCATCTCTAGGAAGAGTCTTGGGGGTTCCAAACTTCTTCCATTTAAGAATGATGGAGGCCACTGTGTTCTTGGGGACCTTCAATGCTGCTGACATTTTTTGGTACCCTTCCCCAGATCTGTGCCTTGACATAATCCTGTCTCGGAGCTCTAAGGACAATTCCTTCGACTTCATGGCTTGGTTTTTGCTCTGACAACAGTGGGACTTTATATAGACAGGTGTATGCCTTTCCAAATCATGTCCAATCAGTTGAATTGACCACAGGTGGACTCCAATCATGTTGTAGAAACATCTCAAGGATGATCAATGGAAACAGGATGCACCTGAGCTCAATTTCGAGTCTCATAGCAAAGGGTCTGAATACTTATTTAAATAAGTTATTTCTGTTTTTTATTTGTAATACATTTCAAAAATTTCGGAAAACCTGTTTTCGCTTCGTCATTATGGGGTATTGTGTGTAGATTGATGAGAAAAAAATATAATTGTATCTATTTTAGAATAAGGCTGTAATGTAATGTGAAGGGAAATTGTATGTTTGTGCTTTTCTAATAACCAATTTGACTGGGTTCATGCAAGAGACTGATTGATCATGTCTGGGAGGAATCTTCACTAACAGTATCTGCCATTTGGCAGTACGCCCAGAACATTGTTTTGAGAACGGAAAGGAATATCTCAGTTTCAAGGTCTCAGCTTGGAGAGAAGAAGCCTTGTGAGGTATTGGTTGGTCACATGCATGAACCAAATATTAATTATTAATTAATTATGAATAAGCTAAATCATGCAACTATAACTTGTCTGTGTAAGCAGTATATAAGAGAACTAACAGGACTGCCCTGGCAGAGCTCACTTCAGACCGGTACTTTATGCACCTATTTCCTGGCGCCGACAAAGATGGCGGCCTCGCGACTAGCTCTTAGGAAACTTTGCAGTATGTTTTTTTTTTATGTATTATTTTTTACATTATTAGCTCAGAAAGTGTTTTGCATCATTACATACAGCCGGGAAAAACTATTGGATATCAGAGCGGCGGTAACTCACCAGCATTACGACCAGGAATACGACTTTCCCAAAACAGATCCTTTTTTGCTCTCCCCAGGGCAACTGAACTGATTCCAGCGGCTAACCCAAAACATCGCTGGCGGAGGAGAGGCACACCACCCACCGCACACCACCCACCGCACACCACCCACCGCATCCAAGTATTCTACTCGCTAATGTTCAATCTTTGGTTAACAAAGTCGACGAACTACGGGCAAGGATTTCTTTCCAGAGAGACATCAAGGCCTGTAACATACTCTGTTTCATGGAAACATGTCTCTCGAAATCGGTCCAGCCAGATGGGTTCTCAGTTCATCGCGCAGACAGGAATAAATATCTCTCCGGGAAGCAGAAGAGCGGAGGTGTGTGTTTCATGATTAACGACTCATGGTATAATTGTAGTAACATACAGGAACTCGAGTCCTTCTGTTCCCCTGATCCTCCAAGATAATTTTCTTCGGTTATAGCCACGGCCATGTATATCCCCCCTCAAGCCGATACCACGACGGCCCTCAAAGAACTTCACTGGACCTTATGCAAACTGGAAACCACATATCCTGAGGCTGCATTTATTGTAGCCAGGGATTTTAACAAAGCAAATTTGAGGACTAGGCTGCCGAAGTTCTATCAACATATCAACTGTTGTACTCGCGCTGCTAAAATCCTCGACCATTGCTATTCAAACTTCCGGGATGGTTATAAGGCCCTCCCCCGCCCTCCTTTCGGCAAATCTGACCACGACTCCATTTTGCTTCTCCCTTCCTATAGGCAGAAACTCAAAGAGGAAGTACCCGTGCTAAGGACTATTCAACGCTGGTCTGACCAATCGGAATCCATGCTTCAAGAGTGTTTTGATCACGCGGACTGGGATATGTTCCGGGTAGCTTCCGAAAATAATTTAGACGTATACACTGAAACGGTGACTGAGTTTATCAGGAAGTGTATAGGTGATGTTGTGCCCACTGTGACTATTAAAACCTACCCTAACCAGAAACCGTGGATAGACGGCAGCATTCGTGCAAATCTGAAAGCGCGAACCACCGCATTCAACCATGGCAAGGTCACTGGGAATATGGCAGAATACAAACAGTGTAGCTACTCACTCCGCAAGGCAATTAAACTGGAAAAACATCAGTATAGAGACAAAGTGGAGTCGCAATTCAACAGCTCAGACACGAGATGTATGTGGCAGGGTCTACAGACAATCACGGACTACAAAAAGAAAACCAGCCACGTCGCCGACACCGACGTCTCACTTCCAGACAAGCTAAACACCTTCTTCGCCCGCTTTGAGGACAACACAGTGCCACTGACGAGGCCCACTACCAAGGACTGTGGCCTCTCCTTCTCCATGGCCGACGTGATTAAGACATTTAAGCATGTTAACCCCTGCAAGGCTGCCGGCCCAGACGGCATCCCTAGCCGCATCCTCAGAGCATGCGCAGACCAGCTGGCTGGTGTGTTTATGGACATATTCAATCTCTCCCTTTCCCAGTCTGCTGTCCCACATGCTTCAAGATGGCCACCATTGTTCCTGTACCCAAGAAAACAAAGGTAACTGAACTAAATGACTATCGCCCTGTAGCACTCACCTCTGTCATCATGAAGTGCTTTGAGAGACTAGTCAAGGATCATATCACCTCTACCTTACCTATCACCCTAGACCCACTTCAATTTGCTTACCGCCCCAATAGATCCACAGACGACGCAATCGCCATCACACTGCACACTGCACTATCCCATCTGGACAAGAGGAATATCTATGTAAGAATGCTGTTCATTGACTATAGCTCAGCATTCATTTACATTTACGTCATTTAGCAGACGCTCTTATCCAGAGCGACTTACAAATTGGTGCATTCAACTTATGATAGCCAGTGGGACAACCACTTTTTTTATGGGAGGGATTACTTTTATACTATTCCAGGTATTCCTTAAAGAGGTAGGGTTTCAAGTGTCTCCGGAAGGTGGTCAGTGACTCCGCTGTCCTGGCGTCATGGGGGTGCTTGTTCCACCATTGGGGTGCCAGAGCAGCGAATAGCTTTGACTGGACTGAGCGGGAACTGTGCTTCCGTAGAGGTAGGGGGGCTAGCAGGCCAGAAGTGGATGAACGTAGTGCCCTCGTTTGGGTGTAGGGTCTGTTCAGAGCCTGAAGGTAAGGAGGTGCCGTTCCCCTCACAGCTCCGTAGGCAAGCACCATGGTCTTGTAGTAGATGCAAGCCTCAAATGGAAGCCAGTGGAGTGTGTGGAGGAGAGGGGTGACATGAGAGAACTTGGGAAGGTTGAACACCAGACGGGCTGCAGCGTTCTGGATAAGTTGTAGTGTTTAATGGCACAGGCAGGGAGCCCAGCCAACAGCGAGTTGCAATAATCCAGATGGGAGATGACAAGTGCCTGGATTAGGACCTGTGCCGCTTTCTGTGTAAGGTAGGGTCATACTCTGCGAATGTTGTAGAGTTTGAACCTGCAGGATCGGGTCACCGCTTTGATGTTAGCGGAGACCGACAGGGTGTTGTCCAGGGTCACGCCAAGGTTCTTTGCACTCTGGGAGGAGGACACAATGGAGTTGTCAACCGTGATGGCGAGATCATGGAGCGGGCAGTCCTTCCCCGGGAGGAAGAGCAGCTCCGTCTTGCCGAGGTTCAGCTTGAGGTGGTGATCTGACATCCACACTGATATGTCTGCCAGACATGCAGAGATGCGATTCGCCACCTGGGTATCAGAAGGGGGAAAGGAGAAAATTGTGTGTCGTCTGCGTAGCAATGATAGGAGGGACCATGTGAGGATATGACAGAGCATTCAACACCATAGTACCCTCCAAGCTCATCATTAAGTTCGAGGCCCTGGGTCTGAGCCCCGCCCTGTGCAACTGGGTCCTGGACTTCCTGACGGGCCGCCCCCAGGTGGTGAAGGTAGGAAACAACATCTCCACTTCGCTGATCCTCAATACTGGGGCCCCACAAGGGTGCGTGCTCAGCCCCCTCCTGTACTCCCTGTTCACCCATGACTGTGTGGCCAAGCGTGCCTCCAACTCAATCATAATTTGCAGACGACACAACAGTAGTAGGCTTGATTACCAACAATGACGAGACCGCCTACAGGGAGGAGGTGAGGGCTCTGGGAGTGTGGTGCCAGGAAAATAACCTCTCACTCAACATCAACAAAACAAAGGAGATGATCGTGGACTTCAGGAAACAGCAGAGGGTGCACCCCCCTATCCACATCGACAGGACCGCAGTGGAGAAGGTAGAAAGCTTCAAGTTCCTTGGTGTACACATCACCGACAAACTGAAATGGTCCACCCACGCAGACAGTGTGGTGAAGAAGACGCAACAGAGCCTCTTCAACCTCAGGAGGCTGAAGAAATTTGGCTTAGCACCTAAAACCCTCACAAACTTTTACAGATGCACAATTGAGAGCATCCTGTCGGGCTGTATCACCGCCTAATACAGCAACTGCACCGCCCACAACCGCAGGGCTCTCCAGAGGGTGGTGTGGTCTGCCGAACACATTACCGGGGGCAAACTACCAGCCCTCTAAGACACATACAGCACCCGATGTCACAGGAAGACCAAAAAGATCATCAAGTACATCAACCACTCAAGCCACTGCCTGTTCACCCCGCTATCATCCAGAAGGCAAGGTCAGTACAGGTGGATCAAAGCTGGGACCGAGAGAATGAAAAACAGCTTCTATCTCAAGGCAATCAGACTGATAAATAGCCATTCACTAGCACATTAGAGGCTGCTGCTACCTATTGAAATCACTGGCCACTTTAAGAAATGGAACACTAGTCACTTTAATAATGTTTACATATCTTGCACTACTCATCTCATATGTATATACTGCATTCTATTCTATAATATTCTACTGTATCTTAGTCCATGCCGCTCTGTCATTGCTTGTCCATATATGTATATATTCTTAAATCCCATTCCTTACTAGTTTTGTGTGTATTGGGTATATGTTGTGAAATTGTTAGATATTACTGCACTGTCGGAGCTAGAAGCACAAGCATTTCGCTACACCCGCTATAACATCTGCTAAACACGTGTATGTGACAAATAACATTTGATTTGATTTGATTTAAATTAAAAAAATTATTCATTTAAGATTGACTTCGAGTGTTCCTGTGTATAATTTCCACAACAATTTGGCGTCACTAACAGAATGATGATTCTGCCTGCGGACCTATCCAGTGAGGGTCTGCGAGGAATACCGGTGGCGGATTTTATGAAGCGTGAGGGAAATTCCTATCTGACCAACACACAACGAGGACCTGCCCAGACCAGACCCTTACTGTGAGCTGCCCAGGAGGAGACACATCATCCTCGAACATTTGAGGGACACGGCGACTGAATTTCAGTAAGTTAATTTAAATGAATTTATATTTTAAAAAACATAAAACCAATGAAACCCAACAATAAAAAGGTACCCATAGTCTTATGTGAAGTCTATTCACTAGTGCCTTCATAAAAGTAAAAAAATATATATATACATTTTTTTATTTTTTTTGGAGGGGGGGAGTAGATCAGCTTTAATATTGCAGATAGATTGTAACTTCCATCAATGTAATTGTCTGCATCACTTCCAATCCCCCATATGTTTTTTTATCTCGCAAATATACAGTCAAATCAAATCACATTTTATTTGCCACATGCGCCGAATACAAGAGGTGTAGACATTACCGTGAAATGCTTACTTACAGCCCTTAACCAACAATGCATTTATTTCTTAATAAAAAAGTAAAATAAAACAAAAAAGTGCTGAGAAAAAAAGAGCAGAAGTAAAATAAAATAACAGTAGGGAGGCTATATACAGCGGGTACTGGTGCAGAGTCAATGTGCGGGGGCACCGGCTAGTTGAGGTAGTTGAGGTAATATGTACATGTGGGTAGAGTTAAGGTGACTATGCATAAATTATTAACAGAGTAGCAGCAGCGTAAAAAGATGGTGCAAGTAGTCCGGGTAACCATGATTAGTTGTTCAGGAGTCTTATGGCTTGTGGGTAGAAGCTGTTGAGAAGCCTTTTGGACCTAGACTTGGCGCTCCGGTACCACTTGCCGTGCGGTAGCAGAGAGAACAGTCTATGACTAGGGTGGCTGGAGTCTTTGACAATTTTGAGGGTCGTGGTCAAAAGTTTTGAGAATGACACAAATATTGGTCTTCACAAAGTTCGCTGCTTCAGTGTTATGAGATATTTTTGTCAGATGTTACTATGGTATACTGAAGTATAATTACAAGCATTCCATAAGTGTCAAAGGCTTTTATTGACAATTACATTAAGTTTATGCAAAGAGTCAATATTTGCAGTGTTGACCCTTCTTTTTCAAGACCTCTGCAATCCACCCTGGCATGCTGTCAATTAACTTCTGGGCCACATCCTGACTGATGGCAGCCCATTCTTGCATAATCAATGCTTGGAGTTTTTCAGAATTTGTTGGGTTTTGTTTGTCCACCCGCCTCTTGAGGATAGACCACAAGTTCTCAATGGAATTAAGGTCTGGGGAGTTTCCTGGCCATGGACCCAATATTTCGATGTTTTGTTCCCAGAGCCACTTAGTTATCACTTTTGCCTTATGGCAAGGTGCTCCATCATGCTGGAAAAGGCATTGGTCGTCACCAAACTGTTCTTGGATGGTTGGGAGAAGTTGCTCTCTGAGGATGTGTTGGTACCATTCTTTATTCATGGCTGTGTTCTTAGGCAAAATTGTGAGTGAGCCCACTCCCTTGGCTGAGAAGCAACCCCACACATGAATGGTCTCAGGATGCTTTACTGTTGGCATGACACAGGACTGATGGTAGCGCTCACCTTGTCTTCTCTGGACAAGGTGTTTTCCGGATGCCCCAAACAATCGGAAAGAGGATTCATCAGAGAAAATGACTTTACCCCAGTCCTCAGCAGTCCAATCCCTGTACCATTTGCAGAATATCAGTCTGTCCCTGATGTTTTTCCTGGAGATAAGTGGCTTCTTTGCTGCCCTTCTTGACACCAGGCCATCCTCCAAAAGTCTTCGCCTCACTGTGCGTGCAGATGCACTCACACCTGCCTGCTGCCATTCCTGAGCAAGCTCTGCACTGGTGGTGCCCCGATCCCGCAGCTGAATCCACTTTAGGAGACGGTCCTGGCGCTTGCTGGACTTTCTTGGGCGCCCTGACGCCTTCTTCACAACAATTGAACCTCTCTCCTTGAAGTTCTTGATGATCCGATAAATGGTTGATTTAGGTGCAATCTTACTAGAAGCAATATCATTGCCTGTGAAGGGCTTTTTGTGCAAAGCAATGATGACGGCACGTGTTTCCTTGCAGGTAACCATGGTTAACAGAGGAAGAACAATGATTTCAAGCACCATCCTCCTTTTAAAGATTCCAGTTTGTTATTCTAACTCAATCAGTATGACAGAGTGATCTCCAGCCTTGTCCTCATCAACACTCTCACCTGTGTTAACGAGAGAATCACTGACATGATGGCAGCTGGTCCTTTTGTGGCAGGGCTGAAATGCAGTGGAAATGTTTTTTGGGGATTGAGTTCATTTTCATGGCAAAGAGGGACTTTGCAATTAATTGCAATTCATCTGATCACTCTTCATGAGATTCTGGAGTATATGCAAATTGCCATCATCAAAACTGAGGCAGCAGACTTTGTGAAAATTAGTATTTCTGTCATTCTCAAAACTTTTGACCACGACTGTATATACAGTTGAAGTTGGAAGTTTACATACACTTAGGTTGGAGTCATTATAACTCGTTTTTCAACCACTCCACAATTATTTAATTTTTTTACAAACTATAGTTTGTGCAAGTTGGTTAGTGCATGACACAAGTAATTTTCCAACAATTGTTTTCATACAGATTATTTCACTTATATTTCACTGTATCACAATTCCAGTGGGTCAGAAGTTTATATACACTAAGTTGACTGTGCCTTGAAACAGCTTGGAAAATTCCAGAAAATGATGTCATGGCTTTAGAAGCTTCTGATAGGCTAATGGACATAATTTGAGTCAATTGGAGGTGTACCTGTGGATGTACTTCAAGGCCTACCTTCAAACTCAGTGCCTCTTTGCAAGAAATCAGCCAAGACCTCAGAAAAATAATTGTAGATCTCCACAAGTCTGGTTCATCCTTGGGAGCAATTTCCAAACGCCTGAAGGTACCACGTTCATCTGTACAAACAATGGTACGCAAGTATAAACACCATGGGACCACACAGCCGTCATACCGCTCAGGAAGGAGATGAGTTCTGTCTCCTAGAGATGAATGTACTTTGGTGCGAAAAGTGCAAATCAATCTCAGAACAACAGCAAAGGACCTTGTGAAAATGCTGGAGGAAACAGTTTCAAAAGTATCTATATCCACAGTAAAACAAGTCCTATATCGACATAACCTGAAAGGCCGCTCAGCAAGGAATAAGCCACTTGTCACGATCGTTGGAGGAAGTGGACCAATGCGCAGCGTGATGAGTGAACATACGGGCTGACGAAGCGCACCACAGGCTTGGTGCGGGGAGCAGGAACGGGCCGGACCAGGCTGACGATGCGCACCACAGGCTTGGTGCGGGGAGCAGGGACGGGCCGAACCGGGCTGACAATGCGCACCACAGGCTTGGTGCGGGGAGCAGGAACGGGCCGGGCCGGGCTGGCGACGCGCACCATTGGCTTGGTGCGGGGAGCAGGAACAGCCCGGGCCGGGCTGGCGACGCGCACCATTGGCTTGGTGCGGGGAGCAGGAACAGGACGGACCGGGCTGGCGACGCGCATCACAGGCTTGGTGCGAGGGACAGGAACAGGCCGGACCGCACTGGGAACACACACCACTGGCCTTACCCGGGGATCAGGAACGGGCCGGACCGGACTGGCAACACATCTCAGTACCTCTCGCCGTGCCTCTACATTTTCCTTCCCTCTACTCGCCAATGGCTCCCGTAACCCGGTGGCCTTCTCTCCTCGTCCACTAACTCGCCCCTTATCTGCCTCCAGCAGCCCCGTCGTCCACGGTGTGAGCCCCCCCCTAAAAATGTATTGGGTTTGTCTCTCCCCCGTGGCTATGGCCTCCATGGCTCTCACCAGACTCTCCATCTTCTGCTCCCAAGTCCAACCTCTCTCCTCCTCACGCGGCTTGACCCAGTCGAGGTTGATATCCATAAGAGTCCTCTCTGGTGTTGGCTCCTGGACACGCTGCTTGACCCAGTCGAGGTTGATATCCATAAGAGTCCTCTCTGGCGTTGGCTCCTGGACACGCTGCTTGACCCAGTCGAGGTGGATATCCGCTAGAGTTACCTCTGGCGTTGGCTCCTGGACACGCTGCTTGGTCCAGTTTTGGTGGGATCTTCTGTCACGATCGTTGGAGGAAGTGGACCAATGCGCAGCGTGATGAGTGAACATACTTTTAATTTAGATTCACCACACGAACAAAACAACAAAACGATACGTGAAGTCCTAAGTAACAGACACAAACCATACACGGAACAAGATCCCACAAAACACTGTGGAAAACAGGCTGCCTAAGTATTGTTCCCAATCAGAGACAACAAGCAACAGCTGACACTCGTTGCCTCTGATTGAGAACCACCCCGGCCAACACAGAAACACATGAGCTAGATAAAGAACCTATAACCCAAACACATAGAAACTACACACCCTGGCTCAACATAACAGAGTCCCAGAGCCAGGGCGTGACACCACTGCTCTAAAAACGCCATAAAAAAGCCAGACTACGTGTTGCAATTGCACATGGGGACAAAGATCGTACTTTTTGGAGAAATGTCCTCTGGTTTGATGAAACAAAAATAGAACTGTTTGGCCATAATGACCATCGTTATGTTTGGAGGAAAAAGGGGAACGCTTGCAAGCCGAAGGACACCATCCCAACCGTGAAGCACGGGGGTGCCAGCATCATGCTGTGGGGGTGCTTTGCTGCAGGAGGGACTGGTGCACTTCACAAAATAGATGGCATCATGAGGAAGGAACATTAGGTGGATATATTGAAGCAACATCTCAAGACATCAGTCAGGAAGTTAAATTTGCTTGGTCGCAAATGGGTCTTCCAAATGGACAATGACCCCAAGCATACTTCCAAAGTTGTGGCAAAATGGCTTAAGGACAACAAAGTCAAGGTATTGGAGTGGCCATCACAAAGCCCTGACCTCAATCCTATAGAAAATTTGTGGGCAGAACTGAAAAAGCGTGTGCGAGCAAGGAGGCCTACAAACCTGACTGTAAGGGACATAGTGGGACATTTGGGACAGAGGTATGAATAATTTAATAAGAGACGTTTTTGACAATTTCCAATTATTATTATTACTCAATACTATAATTTAGGTAGCACCAGTGATTTAAGTAAGAAGGTAATGTTATCTAAAACAATAATCTGTTTCCATTACTTGGAACTGTGTCCAGAATTGAAGTAGATCCAAGTAAATGTTGTTAGTACCGAATATTGAGCTGATAAGCCAGTACCAACTTTTTGAAGGTCCTAGCAGATTTGTTAAACAACAGGTTTCATATTTTGTCTAGTTGATGTCACAGTCAGTACAGATCATATGTCAATGCAACAGGTCAAAATGATAAGATTACAAGAAAGGGGCTCTGGGATTGTTTACTTTAGAAGGTGCCTATACAGTTTAACGGGACACTGTATCATCTGATATGTCTGAAGTATGATTCTGTATACGCATGGTTTTATCAAGACTTCCTGCCCAAGATGCAGTAAGCTCGATTAGGATGAAGAATTTTTAGGACTGATTAAGATGTTGATTTTCTTTCTTCCAGGACTTACGGAATGTCCACTACCAAGTTTACCAATGATTCTGTATCTCTCCCTTTGAAAGTCTTCCTGGGGCAGGTGCTTTAGGAGAGCAGTTATTGAGACTGTGTACTATACAGTATAAAGGTACCCGGATCCGGCTGTTAAGGGAGCTCCCAAATAAAGTAAGGGCTGGCCATTTTGTTTGTTTTTACCCTATGTTTTACCACACACGCCAGCACCCACACACAACCCACCTGTTAGGAATATTTGTTAGTGGTGTTAATACTGTGTTTGATTTATTGTGTGGGGTCTTTTTATTTTTTATTTTAGTGGATTTTTCACGGGTTAGAAAGGATGCACCTTAAAGGGTACATAAATGACATTTTCGGAAGTATCTACTGTCCGAGTTTTAGTTGCACACATGCAAATTCTCTTGATAAGAAATACACTGAAAAACCCTATGTTTCACTTCTTTCCTTTCTCAAGTAATATAAAGGTGCTACAGTATCTTTCCCATCTACACTACACTGGTCTTTTGTTCAGATCTGGGGCTTAACCACCGCAGCTACATTAGGTATAATTCCACCATCACTCTCCAGCAACTAGGTCGCTGGTTATGCTTTGCTATGCCCAATCTATATGACATCTTCTCAGCAATGGCTTCTTACCATAGCTATCAATGGCTACTTTAGTTGACGAGTTTCTGACATGCATTCATGTGGCGGTCATTCATATTACACCCGTCTTTTGGGTCAGACACTCTTTGGCATGTGTCCCATCACTCATTTATAGCATGCACGACTGGGTTCGAAGCAGCAAATGTATATCTTACAGCTTCCAGAAAACAGATTTCAAAATAGGGATTTAATTGCTAATTGAGGTAGGACAAAAATACAATATAGAATTGTTTTGAATTGTATGGGGTAGGCCTCGTCTCCGAGGAATGCTGGCTTTCAGGGGCATTTCTTGGAGACGAGGCCTACCCCAAACTATTCAATAAAATTCCATATTGTATTCTGTCTCTGTTGTCATCCAGTTAAGCCTGTACTCGATTGAACTCGGGTTGTAAACAAACTTCTGCAATTCAGGTTTAGGCTGCAGAATCAAAATTCAATCAGATAATTTTGATGCTTGTCTATTTAAAATTTTGAGACAAACATTATAAACCCAACTTTTGGAGAGAATTAGGCGAATAGAACTTCTGGGTCAATCTACAAAAATGGTGTCTTTACTGTCACGGCCTTAACCACCAGGAAAAATACTTCAAAGTGTATATATGTCTTAATAATATGTAAGACCGTTATATTGCAAACAATGTTTTTAGTATAGTGTAGAACACTATCTGTACCATGAAACTGGCTTGTACCTGAGTCTTGGTTCAGTGACATATTTTGAGTAAAAAATAAAATAATTATCCCACTTTAAATGTCATAATACAAAAGCAAGTATTAGCATTATTTAGTGGATTACTTAAAGGTCTATTGCCGACGTTATCTCAATATCAAATAATTTCTGGGTAACAATTAAGTACCTTACTGTGATTGTTCTAAGTCAAAAAGAAACAAATTCCCAGCCAGCACAATGTTCTGAGAACCATGTTTCTTAGAGCTTGGTGAGAGCTTGGTTGTCCTATGGTTATTTTGCATACAATCTTCCCACAAAGTTCTGGGAATGGTATAGTATACATAACATTCTGAGAACCATGTTCATAGATGGGAATTTCAGTACTTCAGCATAACGTTTTCTACAGGTTTCATCATGGTTTTATTTAAAGTCATGTTGTCAGAACATTAAGAGAACTTTCCATAAAAACCACAAGAAAACAGTAACGTTCAAAGAACGTTCTATGAATGTTATTTAAAAACATACATTCCGTTCTCAGCATCAACAAAACTCAGGTTCAGGTGTGTTGGCCCCGCCCACTAATTGGCCACATCTGATCTTAATGAGTGCTTGTTTCCTTTGAAATGGGGTCTGTTTGAATAGACTAAATTTAACAGCGTTGGTGTAGTGGACTAATTCCATGGATAGAAAACAGAAGATCATAGGTTTGAATCACACTTATACCGTGCCACAATAAAAAGTGTATTTTTGCATAATGAATGCCTAAGCAGATTAATTTTCATGTGTCCTATCTGTGCTTGGAGTTTAAAACAGTTAACCCAAACTAAGCTAGCTGTGTTACTAAAAGTCGTATTGAAACATATACTCAGAAGGTTATTTACCTTAGAACCAATGGGGAAACAAAAAACGTACATTCTAACAACTTCCAAGGAACCAAATGTGCTAACTTGGTAGCTTCTTAGCAAGAGCAATTTCTCAAGCAAGAATTTTGAAAGGACTGTCTGGAAGTGGTCTGACTGGGGAGGGGAAAATTGAAAAATAGCTGTTATTGGCAGTGAGGTTTGGAACTCTCTTTCTTATTACTTTGGTGACTAGTAAGCGGGTTGACGTTTATTGGGATAAGTCTTGTCCTGGAGGCAAAATTGGCTATATTGTAAAAATTCATGAAAACAAAAATGTGCTTTTTGCTCTTAATTTAAGGTTGGGGTTAAGCATTTGGGTTAGCAGTGTGGTTAAGGTGAGGGTTAAGATTAGGGTTAGGTTTAAAATCAGATTGTATGACTGTGGCTGTGCCAGCTAGTGACCACTCTGCAGAGATTGATGACGGAAAACGCTAACTTGCGACTATTATTTTTTTAAACCTCCGCTTTGGGCTTGATGTGTCAATGTGTAGTTCATTCATGCATAATCTTTGAGCAGAATTACTGTTTTACCTCAATTAGCAATTAAATCCCTATTTTGAAAGCAACTGTTTTCTGGAAGCTGTGCGGAGCCATTTTCCCCACATTTACCCCCACGTGGGCCAGCCCCCTAGCAATTTGAGTTTCAGACAATGAGCTTCAGCCCCTTGCCATTTGAGTGGCAGCTAGCAAGACAAACACACAGTAGAGCGAGGGAGAGAGCAATGACGTGGTGCACATATCTGCACATTTGTGACATGTACGTAATTTTTGGGGACCATTTTTGGCTCGTGGGCGCCACTTTCAGAACTACTGGCTAAAAAGTACAAAAGTACCGGATAATATTTTTTACTAATTTACCGCCTGGTGATGTCACCAGCAGGCCAAAACTCCATCCCACCAAAACAGGCAGATATGACATAGATACAGAAAGTAAACAGGATAGTGGGTCAATTTCCGTAACAACTAAGAGCGTTGAAGCTCGAGGCTCAACTTCTTGGCTGTTTTGGTGCCTTGGCTAGCACGCTGAAACAGTGGAAGCGAACGCATGCACATGCACAGATACTGTGGTGCTGATCGTGGCAACGTCATTTCGCTAAATCTACCTTTAAACTGTAATTTATGTTGATATATAAGGGGTTAACTATTGTCTGGAGAAAAAAAATGTTAAAAAAGGTGGTTTGGCCAAATAGCCAACGTTTTTGTAGCCACAATAGGGTGTTCAGCCATAAGCACTTACTCAATCACTTCAGCACCTGTTTTGTCCAGGTAGTCGGCATCAAACACTTCCAAAAGCAAAATAATGCTTCTATTGTGACTCAGATTAGGCATATACAAAAGTAACATTTAATATTTCTAGCTTGAGCTGCTCAATCAAAACACAAAAGCATTACAGATCTTGAGTGCATCCAAGTCACAAGTATACTGAACAAAAATATAAATGCAACATGCAACAATTTCAAAGATTTTACTGAGTTACAGCTCATATAAGGAAATCAGTCAATTGAAATAAATCCTAATCTATGGATTTCACATGACTGGGCAGGGGTGCACCATGGGTGCGCCTTGGAGGGCATAGGCCCACTCACTGGGGAGCCTGGACCAGCCAATCAGAATTAGTTTTTCCCCACAAAATGGCTTTATTACAGACAGAAATACTCCTCAGCACACCCCCTCAGACGATCCAGTTGGTGAAGAAGCCGGATGTGGAGGTCCTGGGCTGGTGTGGTTACACGTGGTCTGCGGTTGTGAGGACGGATGGACGTACTGCCAAATTCTCTAATAAGCCCCTGGTTCACCTGGAGAAGATTGACCCCAACAGACACATGTTAGAAGGGGTGTGTTATGAGGAGCCTCTGTTGGCTGTCAGGGACAAAGTGGAGTTGGATGCAGCTTATGGTAGAGAAATGAAAATTAAATTATCTGGCAACCGCTCTGGTGGACATTCCTGCAGTCAGCATGCCAATTGCACACTCCCTCAAAACATGAGACATCTGTGGCATTGTGTTGTGTGACAAAACTGCACTTTTTAATGTGGCTTTTTGTCCTCAGCACAAGGTGCACCTGTCTAATGATAATTCTGTTTAATCAGCTTCTTGATATGCTACACCTGTCAGGTGGATGGATTATCTTGGCAAAGGAGAAATGCTCACTAACCGGGATGTAAACAACATTTGAGAGAAATAAGCTTTTTTGTGCATATGGAAAACTATAGGGATTTTTTAATTCAGCTCATGAAACCAACACTTTACATGTTGCGTTTTACATTTGTGTTCAGTGTATTTATTCTGGGCTTGCATTGAATTCTACAACGGGCAGAAAGGAGTGTTTGAATCAGTCAAGTTTCCTCTCGCATCCTCTACAAGCCAGAACACACTGGACACAGACGTCAGTTCAACGTCTAGTTTTGATTTACGTTTTGGTTGAGTTGTCAACTAATGTGAATTCCATGTGAAATTAACAAAAAATACCATTATCATTGGATTTAGGTTAAAAGTTTGGTGAAAAAAGACTAAATTCCCTTGTGTTGACGTTTTTAAAAATCCAATCAGTTTTCCACATTGTTTCAACGTAATCACTTTTTATTTTTTATTTTATGATGTGGAAACAACGTTGATTCAACCAGTTTTTGTCCAGCGGGAATGCTGAACACAATTTTATTTTAACTTCATTGGTTGTCGATGCGGTTGGTCCTTTTGCAGGTAGGAATGTGAGACAGGTAGTGTGCACAGATTTCAATTACGACACGCGTGCATACTTGCGAGCTCATGCACGTGTTTACATGGTTCTGCGCACGCTTCAGGTGATAGAAATCTGAACACACTACCAGCACTTTGATAAGGGGATTTAATTATACTTTCCTGTGTATATATTGTTTCGCATTCCTACCGTCAAAAGGACCAACAGTGGTAACAGCCAGTAGAGGGTGTTTAAATGTAATTTTGTTCAACATGCTTGTAAAGGTTGTGAGAGGAAACTTTCCTGATCCAAACACTCATTTTTGCCCGACGTAGAATTCAATGCAATGCAACGTCAGGTTTCCAGGCAACTTCTGGGCATATCAGGAAATGTTTTAAGTCGCAGAGATGGTTGTGAAACAACTTGCCAAACAATATATGATGCCCTTTATAATAATAATAATATGCCATTTAGCAGACGCTTTTATCCAAAGCGACTTAGTCATGTGTGCATACATTTTTACGTATGGGTGGTCCCGGGGATCGAACACACTACCCTGGCGTTACAAGCGCTATGCTCTACCAATTGAGCTACAGAGGACTACATAACCGTGAGCTTTCACATTAGCCTACTTTTGGAGTAAACAGATTGTTTGATCGCATTTGTGAGTCAATTAGTCAATTTGAGTGTCTGCGGGTTTTCACTCCTCCCTTGTACTTGATTGATGAATTAAGGTCACTAATTAGTAAGGAACTCCCCTTACATGGTTGTCTAGGTCTTAATTGAAAGGAAAAACCAAAGACCAGCAGACACTAAGCCCTCCTTGGAATGAGTTTCACACGCCTGTGCCTACATTGTGAGCCATATTGCAGTGCATGAACCGTTAGCAGAATTGTTGATTAGATTGTGCTGGTATAGCCCAACAGCTGCCAAACCTTATGTCATTTGGTCATCATCACCAAGGGATAGGACATGGAAAATTAAATCCAGCTCGCATTCGTTTTTGCTTTCATAATAGCATATTTTAGGAATTTGCATTGCCATATCAAATCAAATCAAATCAAATTGTATTGGCCACATGCGCCGAATACAACAGGTGCAGACATTACAGTGAAATGCTTACTTACAGCCCTTAACCAACAATGCATTTATTTTTAACAAAAAAGTAAAAATAAAAAAACAACAAAAAAAGCGTTGAGAAAAAAAGAGCAGAAGTAAAATAAAATAACAGTAGGGAGGCTATATATACAGGGGGGTACCGGTGCAGAGTCAATGTGCGGGGGCACCGGCTAGTTGAGGTAGTTGAAGTAATATGTACATGTGGGTAGAGTTAAAGTGACTATGCATAAATCATTAACAGAGTAGCAGCAGCGTAAAAGGATGGGGTGGGGGGGGCAGTGCAAATAGTCCGGGTAGCCATGATTAGCTGTTCAGGAGTCTTATGGCTTGGGGGTAGAAGCTGTTGAGAAGTCTTTTGGACCTAGACTTGGCACTCCGGTACGCTGTGCCGTGCGGTAGCAGAGAGAACAGTCTTTGACTAGGGTGGCTGGAGTCTTTGACAATTTTGAGGGCCTTCCTCTGACACCGCCTGGTATAGAGGTCCTGGATGGCAGGAAGCTTGGCCCCAGTGATGTACTGGGCCGTACGCACTACCCTCTGTAGTGCCTTGCGGTCGGAGGCCAAGCAGTTGCCATACCAGGCGGTGATGCAACCAGTCAGGATGCTCTCGATGGTGCAGCTGTATAATTTTTTTAGGATCTGAGGTCCCATGCCAAATCTTTTCAGTCTCTTGAGGGGGAATAGGCCTGGTCGTGCCCTCTTCACGACTGTCTTGGTGTGTTTGGACCATGATAGTTCGTTGGTGATGTGGACACCAAGGAACTTGAAGCTCTCAACCTGTTCCACTACAGCCCCGTCAATGAGAATGGGGGCGTGCTCAGTCCTTTTTTTTTTCCTGTAGTCCACAATCATCTCCTTTGTCTTGGTCAGGTCTCTGACCTCCTCCCTATAGGCTGTCTCATTGTTGTCGGTGATTAGGCCTACCACTGTTGTGTCGTTGGAAAACTTAATGATGGTGTTGGAGTCGTGCCTGGCCATGCAGTCATGGGTGAACAGGGAGTACAGGAGGGGACTGAGCACGCACCCCTGAGGGGCCTCCGTGTTGAGGATCAGTGTGGCAGATGTGTTGTTACCTACCTTTACCACCTGGGGGCGGCCCGTCAGGAAGTCCAGGATCCAGTTGCAGAGGGAGGTGTTTAGTCCCAGGATCCTTAGCTTAGTGATGAGCTTTGAGGGCACTAGGGTGTTGAATGCTGAGCTGTAGTCAACGAATAGCATTCTCACGTAGGTGTTCCTCTTGTCCAGGTGGGAAAGGGCAGTGTGGAGTGCAATAGAGATTGCATCATCTGTGGATCTGTTGGGGCGGTATGCAAATTGGAGTGTGTCTAGGGTTTCTGCGATAATGCTGTTGATGTGAGCCATGACCAGCCTTTCAAAGCACTTCATGGCTACAGACGTCAGTGCTACGGGTCGGTAGTCATTTAGGCAGGTTATCTTAGAGTCCTTGGGCACGGGGACTATGATGGTCTGCTTGAAACATGTTGGTATTACAGACTCAGTCAGGGACATGTTGAAAATGTCAGTGAAGACACTTGCCAGTTGGTCAACACATGCTCGGAGTACACGTCCTGGTAATCCGTCTGGCCCTGCGGCCTTGTGAATGTTGACCTGCTTAAAAGTCTTACTCACATCGGCTACGGAGAGCGTGATCACATAGTCATCCGGAACAGCTGGTGCTCTCATGCATGCTTCAGTGTTGCTTGCCTCGAAGCGAGCATAGAAGTGGTTTAGCTCGTTCTATGCTTTAGCTCGTCTGGAAGTCTTGTGTCACTGGGCAGCTCGCAGCTGTGCTTCCCTTTGTAGTCTGTAATAGTTTTCAAGCCCTGCCACATCCGACGAGCGTCAGAGCCAGTGTAGTACGATTCAATCTTAGTCCTGTATTGACTCTTTGCCTGTTTGATGGTTCGTCGGAGGGCATAGCGGGATTTCTTATAAGCGTCCGGTTTAGAGTCCCGCTCCTTGGAAGCGGCAGCTCTACCCTTTAGCTCAGTGCGGATGTTTCCTGTAATCCATGGCTTCTGGTTGGGGTATGTACGTACGGTCACTGTGGGGACGACATCATAGATGCACTTATTGATGAAGCCAGTGACTGATGTGGTGTACTCCTCAATGCTATGTTCCAGTCTGTGCTAGCAAAACAGTCCTGTAGCTTAGCATCTGCGTCATCTGACCACTTTTTTATTAACCGAGTCACTGGTGCTTCCTGCTTTAGTTTTTGCTTATAAGCAGGAATCAGGAGGATAGAGTTATGGTCAGATTTGCCAAATGGAGGGCGAGGGAGAGCTTTGTATGCGTCTCTGTGTGTGGAGTAAAGGTGGTCTAGAGTTTCTTTTCCTCTGGTTGCACATTTAACATGCTGGTAGAAATTAGGGAGAACGGATTTAAGTTTCCCTGCATTAAAGTCCCCGGCCACTGGGAGCGCTGCATCTGGATGAGCGTTTTCCTGTTGACTTATGGCCTTATACAGCTCATAAGTCAACAGCTCATAAGTCAAAGTTCATCATAGCAGCTGTGTATTATGATGGGTTGGTGTCTCTGAAGTTTATTCCATGACTATTTATCAGCTTTTTTAGAGCAGTTTGCTGCAAGACATATGAGTTATGAAATAAAACATGAAATCTGTAGACAAGATTATTCCTATGCAGTGTAGGTTGTGTTTAGTGCATGTGGTGACTGATGCCCATCAGATAAATAAAAGACCTCTTCACATTTTCACCTTCTGACATTTTCTCATTTCTAGGTTAGATTTTCATAATGCTGCCTTCTCTTATATTCCTTGCTTTAGCTTATTGTCCATTATCATTTCACAGTTGCAGAAAGAATCCTTTTCAGATGGATACAACACAGACAGTGTGATCAGACCTCGCGCCATACAAAGTAAAATTTCCCCCTAGATTAATCCTGGTTTTATTCTGTCTCCTGAAGGGCCATTTTCTCAGTATTGCCTTTTCAACTTCGACAGTTCATAATCAAAATCCAGGTTCAGTTTTCAGATAAGAAATGTGGGGTTTTCCTCACTGAAAATGTATCCTATTTTGTGATCAGCTTTGTATGGCTGTTTGTTATGCCCATTATGAAAATAAATGCAGTTGGCAGTGGGGTGGGTTGGTTTGTTAGTGGAAAATGTACTTGGTGCACACTGCCATCTACTGTTTTAAATAGACCAATTGTAAATGTCCACTCAATACACACAGGTCATGTCCTCGGTTTACATTTCTAGCATGTCTGAAATGTTTTCTTATCTGACATACAGTACCAGTCAAAAGTTTGGACACACCTACTCATTCAAGGGTTTTTCTTTATTTTTACTATTTTCTACATTGTAGAATAATAGTGAAGACATCAAAACTATGAAATAACACATGTAATCATGTAGTAACCAAAAATGTTAAACAAATCAAAATATATTTTATATTTGAGATTCTTCAAATAGCCACCCTTTGCCTTGATGACAGCTTTGCACACTCTTGGCATTCTCTCAACCAGCTTCACCTGGAATGCTTTTCCAACAGTCTAGAAGGAGTCATCCCAAACCATCTCAATTGGGTGGAGGTCGGGTGATTGTGGAGGCCAGGTCATCTGATGCAGCACTCCATCACTCTCCTTCTTGGTAAAATAGCCCTTACACAGCCTGGAGGTGTTGGGTCATTGTCCTGTTGAAAAACAAATGATAGTCCCACTAAACCCAAACCATAACACCTCCTCCTCCATGCTTTACGGTGGGAACTACACATGCGGAGATCATCCGTTCACCCACACTGTGTCTCACAAAGACACAACGGTTGTAACCAAAAATCTCAAATTTGGACTCCAGACCAAAGGACACATTTCCACCGGTCTAATGTCAATTGCTCGTGTTCCTTGGCCCAAGCAGGTCTCTTCTTCTTATTGGTGTCCTTTAATAGTGGTTTCTTTGCAGCAATTCGACCATAAAGGCCTGATTCACACAGCCCCCTCTGAACAGTTCATGTTGAGATGTGTCTGTGACTTGAACTCTGTGAAGCATTTATTTGGGCTGCAATTTCTGAGGCTGGTAACTGCTGCAGAGGATAAGTTCATTAGAGGTAACTCTGGGTCTTCCATTCCTGTGGTGATCCTCATGAGAGCCAGTTTCATCATAGCGCTTGATGGTTTTTGCGACTGCACTTGAAGAAACTTTCAAAGTTCTTTAAATTTTCCGGATTGACTGACCTTCATGTCTTAAAGTAACGATGGACTGTCGTTTCTCTTTGCTTATTTGAGCTGTTCTTGCCATAATATGGACTTGGTCTTTTACCAAATAGGGCTATCTTCTGTATACCCACCCCTACCTTGTCACAACACAACTGATTGGCTCAAACGCATTAAGAAGGAAAGAAATTCCACAAATTATCTTTTAAGAAGGCACACCTGTTAATTGAAATGCATTCCAGGTGACTACCTCATGAAGCTGGTTGAGAGAATGCCAAGAGTGCGCAAAGCTGTCATCAAGGCAAAGGGTGGCTATTTGAAGAATCTCAAATATTAAATATATTTTGATTGTTTAACAATTGTTTGGTTACTACATGATTCCATATGTGTTATTTCATAGTTTTATATAAATAAATAATATGCCATTTAGCAGACGCTTTTATCCAAAGCGACTTACAGTCATGCGTGCATACATTTTTGTGTATGGGTGGTCCCGGGGATCGAACCCACTACCTTGGCGTTACAAGCGCCGTGCTCTACCAGCTGAGCTACAGAGGACCAGATGTCTTCACTATTATTCTATAATGTAGAAAATAGGAAAAATAAAGAAAAACCCTTGAATGAGTAGGTGTGTCCAAACTTTTAACTGGTAGTGTATAAATGAACCTTCCAAGTCCCACTTTATGAATCAAAAGCATAAAGGCTAATATGGGTTACATTTGAACAGAAGACACAGTGCCGGAGAAGATGGCTGCCGTTTTACAGCCCTCTAACCAATTGTACTATTATGTGTGTTTTTCCGCGTTATTTGTAATTTATTTTGTACATAATGTTTCTGCCATCGTCTCTTATAACCAAAAAGAGCTTCTGGATATCAGGACAGCGATTACTCACCTCGCATTGGACGAAGATTTTTTCTTCAACGAGGCGGTCGCGAAGGATATCCTACAGACACCCGACAAGGCCCAGATCCCCGTCATTCGCGTGAGGAAGAGACAGAGATATCGCGGACGCAGATCCGGGTGCCTTGTAAGGATCCGACGGCGAGCGAGTAAACTGCCTCTCCCATCAATCCTATTAGCCAACGTTCAAGCTTTTGAGAATAAAATGGACGATTTAAGATTACGGTTATCCTACCAACGGGACATTAAAAACTGTAATATCTTATGTTTCACGGAGTCGTGGCTGAACGACAACAATGATAACATTCAGCTAGCAGGCTATACGCTACATCGGCAGGACAGAACGTCTGACTCTGGTAAGACAAGGGGTGGCGGTCTCTGTATATTTGTAAACAACAGCTGGTGCACAAAATCAAATACTAAGGAAGTCTCGAGGTTTTGCTCGCCTGAGGTAGAGTATCTTATGATAAGCTGTAGACCACACTATTTACCAAGAGAGTTTTCATCTATATTTTTCATAGCTGTCTATTTACCACCACAAACCAATGCTGGCATTAAGATTGCACTGAATGAGTTGTACAAGGCCATTAATCAACAGGAAAACGCTCATCCAGATGCAGCGCTCCTAGTGGCCGGGGACTTTAATGCAGGGAAACCTAAATCCGTTCTACCTAATTTCTACCAGCATGTTAAATGTGCAACCAGAGGGCAAAAAACTCTAGACCACCTTTACTCCACACACAGAGACGCATACAAAGCTCTCCCTCGCCCTCCATTTGGCAAATCTGACCATAACTCTATCCTCCTGATTCCTGCTTATAAGCAAAAACTGAAGCAGGAAGCACCAGTGATTCGGTTAATAAAAAAGTGGTCAGATGACGCAGATGCTAAGCTACAGGACTGTTTTGCTAGCACAGACTGGAACATGTTCCGGGATTCTTCAGACAGCATTGAGGAGTACACCACATCAGTCACTGGCTTCATCAATAAGTGCATCGATGATGTCGTCCCCACAGTGACCGTACGTACATACCCCAACCAGAAGCCATGGATTACAGGAAACATCCGCACTGAGCTAAAGGGTAGAGCTGCCGCTTTCAAGGAACGGGACTCTAACCCGGACGCTTATAAGAAATCCCGCTATGACCTCCGACGAACCATCAAACAGGCAAAGAGTCAATAAAGGTCTAAGATTGAATCATACTACACTGGCTCTGACGCTCGTCGGATGTGGCAGGGCTTGAAAACTATTACAGACTACAAAGGGAAGCACAGCCGCGAGCTGCCCAGTGACACAAGCCTACCAGACGAGCTAAACCACTTCTATGCTCGCTCGAGGCAAGCAACACTGAAGCATGCATGAGAGCACCAGCTGTTCCGGATGACTATGTGATCACGCTCTCCGTAGCCGATGTGAGTAAGACTTTTAAGCAGGTCAACATTCACAAGGCCGCAGGGCCAGACGGATTACCAGGACGTGTACTCCGAGCATGTGCTGACCAACTGGCAAGTGTCTTCACTGACATTTTCAACATGTCCCTGACTGAGTCTGTAATACCAACATGTTTCAAGCAGACCACCATAGTCCCCGTGCCCAAGAACTCTAAGATAACCTGCCTAAATGACTACCGACCCGTAGCACTGACGTCTGTAGCCATGAAGTGCTTTGAAAGACTGGTCATGGCTCACATCAACGGCATAATCCCAGAAACCCTAGACCCACTCCAATTTGCATACCGCCCCAACAGATCCACAGATGATGCAATCTCTATCGCACTCCACACTGCCCTTTCCCACCTGGACAAGAGGAACACCTACGTGAGAATGCTATTCATTGACTACAGCTCAGCATTCAACACCATAGTGCCCTCTAAGCTCATCACTAAGCTAAGGATCCTGGGACTAAACACCTCCCTCTGCAACTGGATCCTGGACTTCCTGACGGGCCGCCCCCAGGTGGTAAGGGTAGGTAACAACACATCTGCCACACTGATCCTCAACACGGGGGCCCCTCAGGGGTGCGTGCTCAGTCCCCTCCTGTACTCTCTGTTCACCCATGACTGCATGGCCAGGCACGACTCCAACACCATCATTAAGTTTGCCGACGACACAACAGTGGTAGGCCTGATCACCGACAACGATGAGACAGCCTATAGGGGAGGAGGTCAGAGATCTGGCCGTGTGGTGCCAGGACAACAACCTCTCCCTCAACGTGACCAAGACAAAGGAGATGATTGTGGACTACAGGAAAAAAAAAGAGGACTGAGCACGCCCCCATTCTCATCAACGGGGCTGTAGTGGAACAGGTTGAGAGCTTCAAGTTCCTTGGTGTCCACATCACCAACGAACTATCATGGTCCAAACACACCAAGACAGTCGTGAAGAGGGCACGACAAAGCCTATTCCCCCTCAGGAGACTAAAAAGATTTGGCATGGGTCCTCAGATCCTCAAAAAATTCTACAGCTGCACCATCGAGAGCATCCTGACTGGTTGCATCACCGCCTGGTATGGCAACTGCTTGGCCTCTGACCGCAAGGCACTACAGAGGGTAGTGCGTACGGCCCAGTACATCACTGGGGCAAAGCTCCCTGCCATCCAGGACCTCTATACCAGGCGGTGTCAGAGGAAGGCCCTCAAAATTGTCAAAGACTCCAGCCACCCTAGTCATAGACTGTTCTCTCTGCTACCGCACGGCAAGCGGTACCGGAGTGCCAAGTCTAGGTCCAAAAGACTTCTCAACAGCTTCTACCCCCAAGCCATAAGACTCCTGAACAGCTAATCATGGCTACCCGGACTATTTGCACTGCCCCCCACCCCATCCTTTTTACGCTGCTGCTACTCTGTTAAGTATTTATGCATAGTCACTTTAACTCTACCCACATGTACATATTACCTCAACTACCTCAACTAGCCGGTGCCCCCGCACATTGACTCTGCAACGGTACCCCCTGTATATATAGCCTCCCTACTGTCACTTTATTTTACTGTATATATAGCCTCCCTACTGTCACTTTATTTTACTTCTGCTCTTTTTTTCTCAACACTTTTTTTGTTGTTTTATTCTTACTTTTTTTGTTTAAAATAAATGCACTGTTGGTTAAGGGCTGTAAGTAAGCATTTCACTGCAATGTCTGCACCTGTTGTATTCGGCGCATGTGACCAATAAAATTTGATTTGATTTGATTTGATTTGATTTGTTGTTATAGAAGAATAAGACCTAATACATTTCAAGTTTGTTATGTTTCAAGCAGTTATGAAACATGGGTGGGTGTTGCTACAGTACACTGTCTGTTCAGAGAAGTTGTGCTAGGCCCACTGCACACCCTTGACTGTAAACTTGCACTGCTGTAAATGTGTCAGACTTTGCATTCTTCCTGAATTGCATGAAGCTTATGCTATGATTGACTTCCTAACTGTTAATGATTATATTACTGAACAAAAATATAAACGCAACATTCAATTTCAACGATTTTACTGAGTTAAAGTTCATAGAAGGAAATCAGTCAATTGAAATAAATTCATTAGGCCCTAATCTATGGATTACACATGGCTGGGCAGGGGCACAGCCATGGGTGGGCCTGGGAGGGCATAGACCCACCCACTGGCGAGCCATGCCCAGCCAATCAGAATGAATTCTCCCCCCACAAAAGAGCTTACTGTCCCCCCCTCCTCCTCAGACGGATGTTCAGGTCTTGAGCTGGCGTGGTTACACGTGGTCTGAGTTGTGAGGCTGGTTGGACGTACTGCCAAATTCTCTAAAACGACATTGCTTATGGTCGAAAAATGAACATTCAATTCTCTGGTAACCGCTCTGTTGGTCATTCCTGCAGTTAGCATGCCAAATGCACACTCCCTCAAAACTTGAGACCTCTGTGGCATTGTGTTGTGTGACAAAACTGCACATTTTAGAGTGGCCTTTTATTTTCCCGAGAACAAGGTGCACCTGTGTAATGATCGTGCTGTTTAAACAGCTTCTTGATATGTCACACCTGTCAGGTGGATGGATTATCTTGACAAAGGAGAAATGCTCACTAACGCTTTTTGTGCGTATGGAACATTTCTGGGATCTTTTATTTCAGCTCATGACACATGGGAGCAACACTTTACACATGTTGCGTTTATATTTCTGTTCAGTATATTTCATGGCGTTAAGCATTCCATGGAGGGCCTAATGTCTGCTGGTTTTTGTTTTTTCCTTTCAATTAAGACCTAGACAACCAGGTGAGGGGAGTTCCTTACTCATTAGTAACATTAATTCATCAATCAAGTACAAAGGAGGAGCGAAAACCCTCCGTGGAATGAGTTTGACACGTGGGGTTAAGAATGAACAACAATTCAGGCGAAAAGACCAGACTTGAACGTAACACTTAACTAGTTGCCTTGAACGCAGCTCCCTAGCAACTCAACAAGCACCAGCTGGTAATCATTGCCAGTCAGCCTCAACTATGTTTTTGTAACACTTAACTTGTTGCCTTGAACGTAACTCCTCAAACAAGCTCCAGCTTCTACTAACTGCTAATCAGCCTCTACACCTGTTCTCACTCTCCTTAATCACCACTACCACCCTACTTAAACCTGACCAAACAGACAGTCCTCCTCTCTGTTTTGAAGGAATTGCCTTCACCACAGCAGCCTAATGACCACCGCCTGACGGTGAAGTCTACCTGAGACGCCAAACTATACAGAGTAAACCCCTCCGGCTCCTTCATCTGCAGCCCATGGCGTCATCCGGTCCATTCTCATTTCCCCACTGAATTCTTGTTTTCACATCCTTTCCATTTCCTCAATAAATATTCTAAACCCATTTCAAGTCTGGTCCTTAACCTCATGAAATGCATTGTATTTATTTTGCAGTGTCAAGATGAAGATAGCTGTTTTTTGAGCCACTGGACAGACAGGGCAGTATCTGGTGAACCAGGTGCTACAACAGGGTCGCTGTCACTGCCATCGTCAGTAACCCAGCAAAACTGACAGTGCAACATGAGAAATTATAGGTCAATAATCTAATGTCTTGTCTGAGTACCAGTTGTATGCTTTTTACATTTCTCTGTCTTGCATGCAGCAGCACTGTTTTTGTTAGAGGTTTCATAAAATGTGAACCTGGGCCTGACAGCCTACCATAAAATTGCTTTTTTCTCTATTATGTCAGGTGGTTAGTGAACCACATAGAGTGAGGGAAAAAAGTATTTGATCCCCTGCTGATTTTGTACGTTTATCCACTGACAAAGACATGATCAGTCTATAATTTTAATGGTAGGTGTTTTTGAACAGTGAGAGACAGAATAACAACAAAAAAATCCAGAAAAAAACGCATGTCAAAAATGTTATAAATTGATTTGCATTTTAATGAGGGAAATAAGTATTTGACCCCTCTGCGCAAAACATGACTTAGTACTTGGTGGCAAAACCCTTTTTGGCAATCACAGAGGTCAGATGTTTCTTGTAGTTGGCCACCAGGGCCCGTATCCTTAAAGATTCTGAGAATCCTCTCAGAGAGCTCCTAACTTAACCTAAAAATTCCTTGCCAGGAGTTTTAGCTTAGAAGTGATTCCAGAACATTTTCAGTGAACTCTGAGCCAGGAATGGATGAAAAATCCTATCTTAGTGAGGAGGTGTGGTTGACCCCGTTGCTAGGTATGAGTCATCATTTCAAAAGCCGTGATTGGTTGATCCTACAAGTTTGATGAAAATGAACTTTTGGTGATAATGAGCAAAGGATGTACCCTCAAATCAATAAACATAATTATACACTCTAATCTTATGCAGACTATAATTGTAAATAATATTTCACATTCAAGAAAATATCTGGAAAATGAATAGTAAGCTGTAGGGGTTATAGCCTAACATTAGAATCTAAAATATGTGAAAACTTAAGCTCATTACACCCTGTTCAAATAATGATTTGTGTCTCATTTGCTCATATTAATATCCTAGCTGGCATATTTTGTACTTTCACTTCCATATGGACCCCATTGAAAACAAGATGGCCTATCTCAAGGGGCTGTCCTTAATGAAGTAGAAATTGCAACGTTACAACTCAGTGTGAACTTAACGAGGGTAACACAGCTCAGCTTTTAACAATGTCTGTGATTGCTGGCTGGTCTATTTATGAAGGCTTGTTAACAAATATCCTACAAACACAGAAAATGGAGAAAAAAAGGAATCGCAAGCCGAACTGGACTGAGGAGCAAGGTTTGTTGCTGGCCCAGTTGGTGAACGAACATAAAGGTATGTTACGAGGAAAATTTGGCCCAACTGTCACTAGCCAAGGCAAGAGGCGCGCCTGGGACACAATATCCCAAACAATCAATGCCTCTTTTCCACTGGTGGTGCGGACAGGCGACGATTGTGAGAAAAGGTGGTATGTGCTGCAGTCCAAGGCAAAAGATGAGATTGCAGCACACAAGCGGGAATCCTCACTCACAGGTGAGCAAAATACTATGGCCTACCACATAATCTGGCAATTTGCTCCTGCTGGCAAAGTTAATTTACATGCCTAAGTACTGTGTTCATTGACTGTTTCTTTCTAGGGGGTGGACCACCTGCAAAGCGGCTGTCCCAGGTGGCCGACACTGTCTTTCAAGTCCTGGGACACTCTGAGGTCAGTGTCACCGGGCTGCCAACAGGCATTGACACGTCAATGATGCAGGCCCTTGAAATGCAGCAAAGGTAGGACACAGGGTTATTCATATCAACAGTGTTTATTCATTGCAGAAGCCATTTCATGTGTTATCCATGCTCATTGTATTAAATTAATTTAATCAAAACAATAATTAAACTAGGCCTATGTATTTCTGTAGCATGGAGCCATCACAAGAACCGGGCCCATCAAGTTTGCCGCCTGAACCATCTGCAGCTGCTACTCAGGATAGCCCGGCGGATCAAACACCATTCCCATCCGCAGCACCTGCTCCGTCAGCATCCCTGCAGGAGAGAAGATTGCAACTCACAATTGATGTGTTTGAACAACAAAAAAAGTCCTTTCCCTTCAGGAGGAGTACTACCGCCTTAAAATTGAACACCTAAAAAATTAACCATTTAGAGATTGTGTTCTGTGTCTTGCATTTAACAGTTGCAGGTGATGTGCAGTAAAACTGTGGTAGTTCTTAATACCATCACAAGTTCTCAAATGACATGGGGCTACAGCTTGCCTGAAATGTAAATTTGTGAAGTTTGCCCTGTAAGGCAGTCCACTCTGGGCTAGGTTCCCCTGTGGAATGTGAATATCTTCTTCACCACCATCCTCATCGTTGTCTCCATCCTCATCCTCATCGCCATCCTCCAGAGGTTCTGCAATCTGTCTAACCTTGCAAATATTGTGTAATATTGCACAGGCTATGATGAGTTTGCTGACTTTTTTCAGGCCTCAGCCGCACCTCTCCGTGGAGAACATGAAAGCGCCTCTTAAGCTGGCCTATGCCACGCTCCACCACCGCTCTTGTTGTCTTGTGGGCCCTACAATAGAATACAGACCTTTAATTATTTGATGGAAATATTGCACTACTTGGATGCTCTAACATATTGCTTGCATTTCATTTCCATGATTTTTGTATTGTTTGGCTTACCTGTTATAGTTTAGTTGGGGCCCTTGGCGTGGCTGGAGGTAAGGTGTAAGGAGCCATGGTTTGCATGGGTAGCCACTGTCCCCTAACAAGTGGCAATTAGCTGGCACATAGCGTCTCTCAAAAAGCTGTCTGATGCCACTCTCGGAGAGCATTCTCGCATCATGTGTGGAGCCTGGCCATTTAGCCACAATGTCCAAAATCTTCCAGGCCGCATTGAACACTATTTGCACATTGATGCTGTGGAAATTCTTCCTGTTAACAAAGACAGCCTCGTCCTCTGATGGCGCAATTATTCTCACATGTGTTCCATCAATTACACCCACAACGCCAGGGAATCCTGCAATGTCCATAAATGCCCTTTTATGTGTGTGTAAAGTGCGGGCATCCAGCGGGAATGAAACAAATTGTGTCACAATATTAGGTTGTGACAAAGCTGTCAGTGTTTGGGTGATGACTCTGCTGACGGAGGATTGGGACAGACCCAAGTCATCACTGCTGCATTGTTGCATTTTCCCTGTTGCCAAATACCTCAGGGTTGTGATTACTTTCTTCTCCGGTGTAATAGCGTTGTGGCGTCGAGTTGGTGAAGTAATTGCATCTCTAAGGAGATCCACCACAAACATGATTCCTGCACGATCCAATCTGTAGCGTCTCAATAATTCCCTGTCATCCAGTGTTTGCAGGACATCTCTCCTGCCTCCTCTGTTGGCCATTTTGTGCAGCTGCTTAGGGTAACTCCTAAGCCACTAAAAGTCCTCTTCCCTGCTCTTAGCAGATCTCGCCTTAGGAGCCCTTTTAAGCGCTAGGACTCTTGAGGAATAGCTTTTATATTAACTGGGATTTTCGTGTCACTTTTAGGGGAAATTCTAAGAAAACGTCATGCCTCTGAGAATTTTCTTAGAATTTGGCCGCTAGGAGCCACTTTTTGCACAAAAATTCTTTAGAGATACGGGCCCAGGTTTGCACACATCTCAGGAGGGATTTTGTCCCACTCCTCTTTGCAGATCTTCTCCAAGTCATTAAGGTTTCGAGGCTGACGTTTGGCAACTCGAATCTTCAGCTTCCTCCACAGATTTTCTATGGGATTAAGGTCTGGAGACTAGGCCACTCCAGGACCTTAATGTGCTTCTTCTTGAGCCACTCCTTTGTTGCCTTGGCCGTGTGTTTTGGATCATTGTCATGCTGGAATGCCCATCCACGACCCATTTTCAATGCCCTGGCTGAGGGAAGGAGGTTCTCACCCAAGATTTGACGGTACATGGCCCTGTCCATCGTCCCTTTGATGCGGTGAAGTTGTCATGTCCCCTTAGCAGAAAAACACCCACAAAGCATAATGTTTCCACCTCCATGTTTGACGGTGGGGATGGTGTTCTTGGGGTCATAGGCAGCATTCCTCCTCCTCCAAACACAGCGAGTTGAGTTGATGCCAAAGAGCTCCATTTTGGTCTCATCTGACCACAACACTTTCACCCAGTTCTCCTCTGAATCATTCAGATGTTCATTGGCAAACTTCAGACGGCCCTGTATATGTGCTTTCTTGAGCAGGGGGACCTTGAGGGCGCTGCAGGATTTCAGTCCTTCACGGCGTAGTGTGTTACCAATTGTTTTCTTTGTGACTATGGTCCCAGCTGCCTTGAGATCATTGGCAAGATCCTCCCGTGTAGTTCTGGGCTGATTCCTCACCGTTCTCATGATCATTGCAACTCCACGAGGTGAGATCTTGCATGGAGCCCCAGGCCGAGGGAGATTGACAGTTATTTTGTGTTTCTTCCATTTGCGAATAATCGCACCAACTGTTGTCACCTTCTCATTCCAGCCTTGTGTAGGTCTACAATCTTGTCCCTGACATCCTTGGAGAGCTCTTTGGTCTTGGCCATGGTGGAGAGTTTGGAATCTGATTGATTGATTGCTTCTGTGGACAGGTGTCTTTTATACAGGTAACAAGCTGAGATTAGGAGCACCCCCTTTAGTTACCTTAAATGTATTTAGACTGGATTCAACCAAATGTTTCAATGTTTTTATTCACACAATTAATCCATTTGTGATGTGCAGCATAGTTTGTTTATTTGACCCTATAAAGACACAAGCTACATTTGGGTGAGTTGAATTAAGCAAATATTTAAAATGGTAGAATGAGTCATTGAAGGTATAGGGCTAGGGTGTCAAACATAAGGCCCGCAGGCCGAATCAATCAATCCATAATTGTCATAAATGATTGTTATAAAATAAAGTTGCACTCTCTAAATATGATCCCAACAATTTAATGGGTATAACCAACGTTCCGCCACGCAGTGCCTTCTTCAGAGTTGTAATTATTTTTACACAGTTTACTTACTTTAGTCAGCACCTCTTCAAAAAAAATATGGGTGTGCATCAGCATATTATTTTTACTAGAATCAATGATTGTTACCACATGGGGGCATTACAGTATCATAAACTGTAAATAATATGTGTGTACAAGTTTTTCATATGGAGTAAAATAGATGTTCTATTTTGCAGTTATTCATTAATGATAGTCAGCTATTATTAATTCAATGATTAATTGAATACTGTAATACGTAAACACATTTTGAACATAATAATGAACAAATGTTAACCAAAGTAGGTCAGCATTCTGCAGTGTGTAGTTGACTGAAGGTTCTTACTATAGTCCTTTTTTTCTTGAGATGGGAAAACTAGTTTTTTTATTAAGTTGAACATGTGCTCTTTATGACAGAATGTGAAAATTAGTAACCAAAAAGTAACCAAAAAAGTGTTAAACAAATAAAAAAGATATCTTATATTTGAGATTCTTCAAATAGCCACCCTTTGCCTTGATGAGAGCTTTGCACACTCTTGGCATTCTCTCAACCAGCTTCACCTGGAATGCTTTTCCAACAGTCTTGAAGGAGTTCCCACATATGCTGAGCACTTGTTGGCTGCATTTCCTTCACTCTGCGGTCCGACTCATCCCAAACCATCTCAATTGGGTGGAGGTCAGGGGATTGTGGAGGCCAGGTCATCTGATGCAGCACTCCATCATTCTCCTTCTTGGTAAAATAGCCCTTACACAGCCTGGAGGTTTGTTGGGTCATTGTCCTGTTGAAAACAAATGATAGTCCCACTAAGCCCAAACCAGATGGGATGGTGTATCACTGCAGAATGCTGTGGTAGCCATGCTAGTTAAGTGTGCCTTGAATTCTAAATAAATCACAGACAGTGTCATCAGCAAAGCACCCCCACACCATAACACCTACTCCTCCACACTTTACGGTGGGAAATACACATGCGGAGATCATCCGTTCACCCACACTGCGTCTCACAAAGACACAGCGGTTTGAACCATAACTCTCCAATTTGGACTCCGGACCAAAGGACAAATTTCCACCGATCTAATGTCCATTGTTTGTGTTTCTTGGCCGAAGCAAGTCTCTTCTTCTTATTGGTGTTCTTTAGTAGTGGTTTCTTTGCAGCAATTTGACCATGAAGGCTTGATTCACACAGTCTCCTCTGAACAGTTGATGTTGAGATGTGTCTGTTACTTGAACTCTGTGAAGCATTTATTTGGGCTGCAATTTCTGAGGCTGGTAACTCTAATGAACGTATCCTCTGCAGCAGAGGTAACTCTGGGTCTTCCATTCCTGTGGCGGTCCTCATGAGAGACAGTTTCATCATAACGGGTTGATGGTTTTTGCGACTGCACTTGAAGACATTTTCAAAGTTCTTGAAATGTTCCGTATTGACTGACCTTCATGTCTTAAAGTAATGATGGACTGTTGTTTCTCTTTGCTTATTTGCCATAATATGGACTTGGTCTTTTACCAAATTGGGCTATCTTCTGTATATCACCCCTACCTTGTCACAACACAACTGATTGGCTCAAACACATTAAGAAGGAATGAAATTTCACAATTTAACTTTTAAGAAGGCACACCTGTTAATTGAAATGCATTCCAGGTGACTACCTCATGAAGCTGGTTGAGAGAATGCCAAGAGTGTGCAAAGCTGTCATCAAGGCAAACGGTGGCTATTTTAAGAATCTCAAATATAAAATATATTTTGATTTGTTTAACACTTTATTGGTTACTACATGATTCCATAAGTGTTATGTCATAGTTTTGATGTCTTCACTATTATTCTACAATGTAGAAAATAGTAAAAAAGAAAGAAAGATCCTTGAGTGAGTAGGTGTGTCCAAACTTTTGACTGGTACTGTGTGTCAGATAAGGTATTTCTGTTTTTTATTTTTAATAAATTTGCAAAAATGTTAAAAACCAGTTTTCACGTTGTCAATATGGGGTATTGTGTGTAGATTGATGAAGATTATTATTTTTTAAATCCATTTTAGAATAAGGCTGTAACGTAACAAAATGTGGAAAAGGGGAAGGGTCCTGAATACTCTGCCAACGGTGCTTCAACAAAGTACTGAGTAAAGGGTCTGAATACTTATAGAAATTTGATATTTCAGTGTTTAATTTTTTATAATTTTGCAAAAATTAATAAAAACCTGTTTTTGCTTTGTCACTATGGGGTATTGTGTGTAGATTGATGAGAGAGAAAAACAACAATTTATTCCATTTTAGAATAAGGCTGTAACGTAACAAAATGTGGAAAAAGTCAAGGGGTCTGAATATTTTCCGAATGCACTGTATGTAGCTAGCTCAGCAGAACCTCCGATGGTAATTATATTTCCGGAGTATAAAGCCTCTTCACAAATGGTTTCTATCAAGTCATAGCTGTCACATCACTGGCACTGTTCTCTGATGAGGAGATTCGTAATTGCTGTTCCAGTGAAACAACAGACACTAACTTGGACAGCAGCAAGTAAGGTGCATGTAAGATACTACCAAAGTTACTTTTATTGTCCAGAACAGCTTGATGGCTTTAAATCCTTTCTGATTTTATTGATCATGTTCATTTAACACATACACATTTACATTTTAATATTTCTTAATGTACACGGAAAAGCATTGGGTAAAATTCAAACAAATGTATTAGTGTATCACCCATGTTATTGTGATTCAAAGTAGTATTTTTATGAAATCACTTGACAAACATAACAATGATAAAATCATTTGTTTCGATATCATTGTCCTTTACTTAAAATGATGTGTACAATATAGCATTGCTAAATGATTGCCCTTGGTATGTCTTTAGATTCTCCTGGAACATGTTGAGAGAACATAAGTGTTTTTTTGCAAACATGTTCATATATTTTACAAATAATAAACTAAAAAGCCTATGACAGTGATACGACTTTGACATTTTCGCTATGGTTGCAATTACAGTTCCTTTTTGCAGAGTAGCTTACCAGAAGCACAAACTGCTTGCACAGTCGTGGACACTAGATTTGGCGATGATGATTATATGGTATATTTACAGAAAAGTGCTAATATCATTGCTGTGTAATCTTATGTACATAAAAACAGCTTAAATATTGATATGGAGCAGATGCACTTAATAGGTCAATAACTACAACAGTCCAATGTTCTCCAGTCCTTTTTGAGTCCCTCTGTTATTCTTGTGCCATTCCATAAATAGCGTTGATTTTCTCCTGGAACATTTTGACAACAACCCCCCTCTTTAGTTTCATGGTAGGTCCTGGAGAGAATATAGAAGAAGGAAATGATATTCAATCAGACTTAACGTGCTCTCAAAATGAGTGTCCTCTTTTTCTTGTGCTCCAATCACATTTGACATACTCAACAGCATGGAAGAAAGATGATATCATGCAATGGTATCCAGAGGAATGTTGTTTAGTATGAAACAGTCACAAGACTGCCTTGTCAGATACTATACGTGATGAACATTACTGGCAAAACATTTACTTCGCTCTCAGAGTTCTTTGTCAAATTATGAAAAAGCTAATTATCTATTGAAAATTACATACAGTAACGTCACAAGACTAGCTTTAGTTTAGCAAACTAGCTTTAATTTAATAAAAATATATTTTTCACACTGATTGACTCACCCAGTTCTCCCCCGGATATGGAGAAATCTCTGTCCAAAATAAACCACTTCTGGACCCTCTGGGCGTTGGAGGGGGCCTTAGCGTTCACGCGCTCTATGCCCTCCTGAATGGCCTTGTAAATAGCTGGCTCCTTACTGGCTATAATCTCAGAGGCCTTGGTTGCCATGACGCCACGCTGCTGGCAGAACGCCAAGGCCTCTGGGGTCAGCTCGTCCGTCGGATCGCCATTGTCGTCGACTACACACTACGGAGGGAGAGTGGGGTCAAAAGTTAGGAGTGATCCAAGAATCTTTCTGAACAGAGCCTGGATCCAGATCTGTTTGTGCTGTATAATTCTATTCTAATTGCTTAATAATTCTAAAGCAAGAATTCTAAAGCATGCCAATGAACATAGGAGTTGGCAATACAGTCCACATCTAACGTTTGAGGCCTTACTTTGAGCGTGAGCATCATGGAGAGGAATTTCAGCTTGTCTCCGAGCAACATGGCATTGCTGATGATGGCGGTCTCTGCTTTCACTGCATCCTCAATGGGCACAGGTGGAATATTCTCCCCTCCTGCTGTTATGATCAGCTCTGCAGGACAAGATATGTCATACTTAGCTAGATATTTAGATCATAGATCTACATGATGTTCAACTATGATTATCTTGTATATCCAGGCTCAAGGTAGAAGTTACCCTTAGGCACAGACTTAGGATCAGGGGAAGGTACACAAAATTGACCTTAGATCAGTGTCTAGGAGAAACAGCATCTTACTCCCATCGACACCCAACACTGGCAGCCATGTTGTGTAGTGGCTATATACTGTACATCTAGAAAATAAACTATAAATAAGTACTATACCCTTTATCCTCCCTGTGATGAACAGGAAGTTGTCCTTGTCGTGCTTGCCCAGGTCTCCAGAGTGCAGCCAGCCCTCCTGGTCCAGGGCCTCCTCAGTCTTTTCTGGCTCGTTCAGGTAGCCCATGAACACATGACGCCCCAAGAAACAGATCTCACCATTCCCATTCTCGTCTGGCTTGTCTAACTTTGTCTGGCAGCCAATCACCACTTTTCCACAGCTGAGGACAACATCATGATATTTTCTGTCAATTCTTTATACAGTGAGACCGCAAAGCAAGAAGGTATTAAATGTCACTTTTATATCTGATGGCTTATCGGTATCAATTCATGTTTTGCTATTACAATGATAGTTTTGTCAACTACAAATTAATGAATGTAAACAGTCATTAAAAATGGCAGTGGACATCCTAGTTTTCTAGTTGCTGACCTCATGATCTTGAAGTTATTCTCCCAGGAGATGGTGTGAGGGCCGGTGCTTTCACTCATCCCATAAAGCTCATACAAGGGGAGGCTAAGGCTCATGAAGTACTCCAGGGTCTCCTTAGTGATGGGTGCTGCTCCTGTTAAGCAGTTCCTGCAGCGGTCCAGGCCCATGGCCCAGCGAACCTTCTTAAACACCAGGTTGTTTGCCAGCATGAAGCCCCAGGGCAACAGGTTCTCACTGGAATCCACAACAAACAGGGAGGAATAACACACATGGTGTAAAAGATTAACGAGATTCTCTGTTACTTTTGTATACTTTTAAGCCAGTAGTTCTGAAAGTGGCATTCACGAGCCAAAGGCGGTCCCTGAAAATTAGGTACTACATCACACGTGCAGATATGTACACCACTGTCTCTCGCTCTGCTGTGTGTGCATCTTGCTAGCTGTCACTCAAATGGTGAGGGGCTGATTGGCTGGAACTCTAATTGCTAGGGGGCTGGCCCATGTGGTGGAAAATGTAGGGGAAATGGTGCCGCACAGCTTCTATTAAACAAACTAGGGGTTTCCTGGCTAATTGAGGTAAGACAGTAATTCTGCTCACAGATTATGCATGAATGAAAAAAACACATTGACACATCCAGCCCAAAGCGGGAGGTTAAAAAATACTTACTAGTCGCCAAACTTGGCTGGAATTGAATCTAGTTTAGAATACAAAAAATGCTATTTGGGCGTGAGTGAGGATACATGTTTTTATTTTATTGTTGTTGATAAGATCATGTCTATGGGTGAAATTTGATGCACTGAAAATCTGCATTATTTCTGAAGTGTGGGTTTGATTGAACAACAAGAACCTGAGATAAATTCTTACCCATTCATGGCACTGTAGCTGGCTTGCAATCCGATGGATTTAGCCCAGTCTGCCACTCTTTTCCTCATACCAGAGGACTTGGCACCAATGGCTTTCATCTTCTCCTGCATCTTCTCCCACACACGGGGAACTCCCAGGAAACTGGTGGGGCGCACCTCTTTCAGTGTATTCCCCAAAGAGCCCTATGAAATTATCAAGTTACATCCCGTTACTCCAGTCCCACCCTTCCCAACCAAGTGAAAACCAAACCACTACACCTCAATCAATTGTTCTCATTGTAAATAGCATTTTGAAAGGAAAGTAATGCACAGCATCATTATCTGTAGTATAATAGTTAGGGATTCTGACCTTCAGGGCGTCTGGTTCTGCGAAATACGTCGCCCCTGCGAATCTCATGGCGATCCACATGTCGTTGACCTGGGCAGCTACATGGCTCAGGGGCAGGTAGCTCACCACCACCTCCTCACCATGTTTCAGATCTGGCATGGTGCCCGCCGCATTTGAAGTCCAGGTGATCTGAGGAGAGAGTCGGTCACCACTTAGAGGAAAAACTATAAGCTACATTTTTGTTTGTCCTTGCCGTGAACAATACATGGACAAAATTGTGACTCTTTCACATACTGTATCCAGTGCCCAGTGGCCCCAGAGCTATCTCCACCATATAGTACTACTGTAATGTGTCTGAGGGAGCCACCACATCCTGTGAGGATGAAGGGGGAGCCAGCTGGATACTGCAGTACAGTAAATGTACATGTCAATATAGAGCTTTTTCCTCAATAGCCTATTTTTATTGTCATGTCATTGTCATTACTCACATTGTCATGACTCAGCATGACCCCTTTGGGTTTGCCTGTGGTTCCAGAGGTGTAGATGAGCGTACAACACTGGTTAGCCCTCTGACTGTCCACCACAGCATTCAGCTGTTCATCAGACACCTCCTCACCCAGCTTCATAAACTCAGCCCACTGTAGGAGGACAGAGGTTGAGTCAGTAACGCCTGGTTCACATTATAGATCCAATCCGAATCATACTGTGCTGGCTTGGATATTTTCTTTTCACATTATCCTTTCCAACAACTATGGTGGATGTGTAACAAAGCCAGCCCAGTGCAGCTCAGTTTTCTCAGTAATGTGAATGGATTAACAGTCTCACAGTTACAGTGTAGGACATGAAAAATTATAGGAAATACTGTGTGCTACTAACATTGCTATCTATTATGCAAATAAATAATGTTTTTTTCCAGCTGGGTAAACTTGATCTTGCTTATAGATATTTTTTCGATGCAAACTTACAGTGTACAAGTTTGGCAGCTTCTGTTGCAGTTCATCCTTGTACTGAACGATAGCTTTCAAGTGTGGAAGCTGGTCCTTAATCTGAAAGGTATGGACAAAGTAGGAATTTTAGAATTAATCATTTCGGCACAAAAACAAGAAACATATTCACTTGATCGACTTACAAATAAAACAGAGCGCAGTATTGGATTCATACTTTTTTTAAATTCTTTTTTTCATAATTCTGGATGGATGTTTGCATAATTCTGTGCATAGGTTCTATGGCTATTGGCATTTTTCAGTTTTTAAGATCTATTGCACACCTATATTACTTGACATGGATAAACAAACCAAAATGTATTAATGTTTTTCTTTATGTCTACTGTGTAATATTTATTTTGATGTTAATGTGTCATATGTATTCAATTGACTGGATATAGTCAATTGACCAGATGTACATGCCTCTAGAGGTTATTTAAGTAGGTGTATTTCACAGTGGTGTATGACCTGACGAAGATCCAACTCAGATCGAAACTTATTTTTTCTGCGTCTAATTAAATCACCAGAGTTGTAGACATTTCTTTTTTATTTTATTGGCAGACACAACCAGGGCAACAGTATAGTTCAGTATGTGTTATGGGGTCTCACCTGGAGGATTTTGAGGAGCTGTTTGTGGTTCTCCACCACAAGGACGTTGGCCTCACAGTAGTCTGCTACATACAGACATGCCTCGGGGGAGTTGGTGGTGTAGATGCCGGCAGCAAAGCCCCTGGCACACAACACACATCAGATCAGACAACTTTCTTATTGAGGTGGTTTAGACTGTGATTGCTGTGTGGGATGAATACTTTCTATGAGGAAGCATTTGGTTGTCCAAGTCTCACAGCATTTACAGTATGAACAATAGTGCAGGGTAGTGCATGGTAAGATAGTGCATGCTAGATGTATAATAATAGGGGCGGCAGGTACAGTAGCCTAGCGGTTAGAGAGGCGAGCCAGTAACCGGAGGGTTGCAAGTTCGAATCCCGGGTCTGATGTGGGAAAACATTGGCCTGCTGTTGTGCCCTTGAGCACCTCTCCAAAAACCTGTGTGTGTCTTTCAGAGGGGTTGGGTTAAAAGCGGATGTCACATTTCGGTTGGACAATTGACCAATAAAGTGATCTTAATCTTGTTAAAAGTTTGTTATTATTACCCAGCCAGGATACAGCCAATGTCTGAGATGAACCACTCTGGAGAGTTAAAGCCCAGAATACCGACACCATGGTAACGCTCCAGCCCCAAATACAGTAGAGGGAGGAAGAGAAAGAGTCCGAAAGAAACATTTATAGTCAATAAGAATGTTGCACACTGCCTCATTTACTGTTGACCTACATGATGCTTTGAAAACTACTCCACTTCATCGCCTCTCCTTGACACTGGAGATGTAACTTAATCTTTGAATCTAACACACCCAAGTGTTTTGTTTTTCACCAGCACCATTCTTACAAGGAGACAGAAATGACAATGGGAGAACAAGGAAATTATTTCTGATGTGTAAACATTCATAATCCCCTTTCTCTTGAGGTCAAATTCTAAATAGCCCATAGTCCAGGGATCATCAGCTAGATTCAGCCGCGGGACGATTTTTTTATTGAGCGGAGGGTCGGGGGCTGGAACATAATTAAGCAATAAGGCCCTTAGCCGTGGTATATTGGCCATATACACTACCGGTCAAAAGTTTTAGAACACCTACTCATTCAAGGGTTTTTCTTTATTTTTTACTATTTTCTACATTGTAGAATAATAGTGAAGACATCAAAACTATAAAATAACACATGGAATCACGTAGTAACCAAAAAAGTGTTAAACAAATCAAAATATATTTTATATTTGAGATTCTTCAAATAGCCACCCTTTGCCTTGATGACAGCTTTTACACTCTTGGCATTCCCTCAACCAGCTTCACCTGGAATGCTTTTCCAACAGTCTTGAAGGAGTTCCGACATATGCTGAGTACTTGTTGGCTGCTTTTCCTTCACTCTGCGGTCCGACTCATCCCAAACCATCTCAATTGGGTGTAGGTCGGGGGATTGTGGAGGCTAGGTCATCTGATGCAGCACTCCATCATTCTCCTTCTTGGTAAAATAGCCCTTACACAGCCTGGAGGTGTGTTGGGTCATTGTCCTGTTGAAAAACAAATGATAGTCCCACTAAACCCAAACTAGATGGGATGGCGTATCACTGCAGAATGCTGTGGTAGCCATGCTAGTTAAGTGTGCCTTGAATTCTAAATAAATCACAGACAGTGTCATCAGCAAAGCACCCCCACACCATAACACCTCCTCCTCCATGCTTTACGGTGGGAAATACACATGCGGAGATCATCCGTTCACCCACACTGCGTCTCACAAAGACACAGCGGTTTGAACCATAACTCTCCAATTTGGACTCCAGACCAAAGGACACATTTCCACCGGTCTAATGTCCATTGCTCGTGTTTCTTGGCCCAAGCAAGTCTCTTCTTCTTATTGGTGTCCTTTAGTAGTGGTTTCTTGGCAGCAATTTGACCATGAAGGCTTGATTCACACAGTCTCCTCTGAACAGTTGATGTTGAGATGTGTCTGTTACTTGAAGTCTGTGAAGAATTTATTTGGGCTGCAATTTCTGAGGCTGGTAACTCTAATGAACTTATCCTCTGCAGCAGAGGTAACTCTGGGTCTTCCATTCCTGTGGCGGTCCTCATGAGAGCCAGTTTCATCATAGCGAGTTGATGGTTTTTGCGACTGCACTTGAAGACATTTTCAAAGTTCTTGAAATGTTCCGTATTGACTGACCTTCATGTCTTAAAGTAATGATGGACTGTTGTTTCTCTTTGCTTATTTGCCATAATATGGACTTGGTCTTTTACCAAATAGGGCTATTGATAGAAGAATTTGGTAAATTAATAATGACTAATTATTACACCCTGAAACTGTGTGAAAGTGTTAGAATCATAAGACTATAAACTGATAATATGTGTAGCTTAGTTAGAAGTACAATGAGGCAGTCAGAATATTGTGAGAACGGAGATAACTGAGGAATGCAGGGAGTAAACTATGATAAGAACATATGTGTGTGACCTGATGGTTAGGAGAAGCAGAGGAAAACATGAGCTAAACCCATGTTTAGTGGAAAAATACAGCCCGCCTAAAAGGGGTGGGATTTTTGTATGACGTGTGAGTATAAAAGATGGACTCTGAAATTGTGATAACAGAATTCTCAATGAATAAAGGCCTGACTATGCAGACCGGGACTCTGTCCGTTTCTTGATCCACAAGCATTACAACCTTTTGGGAGACGCACAGAGACACTGAAATAGTTAGTAAATAAATTATCTTAACAGCTTGGTCCTTTCGAGCCGGATTCCAATACCTGCCTCTGTCATTCCAGGTAACTCTGAAAACCGTCGACGGGCGAATGATACATTCGTAAATAGAAAGACCTGCCCTTTGGCATTAAGGGTTCAATAACACAGGCCAGAGGACACCTGATTAGTGACAGAGACGGTGACGGAATCCAAACCTACATTGAATCTCGGCTGCAAGGATAAGGTCAGTAGTCTTTATTCATTCATTGGGGAAATTGATTTGAGAACTTGCTAAAATATTGACTGAAGGTTAATCGTCATAATTTAAAGTAGCAAATTGATCAATGCGTAGCCAATTTAAAGTGAAATGTTGGTGGGTCTGTAACGATTCACGGTAAAGGCCATTACCAAAAGAAACTACCCTGTATTCAGAGAACCTGTAGTAGATTATAGAACAGTAATGTTCAACAAATAATCCAGGTTAAAGAAATATAGTGGAAGAGAAGTGAAGAGAAGGTTAATATAATTGAGTAAATTTGGACGGTTAAGATCACTAGGAGAGGGAGAACCCATTTCTGTTGTATGAGACTGTCAGGAATTGTCAAGATTACATTTGAGGGGATAAATTCCTCTGTAACGGTATGAGATAATTCTGGGGGACTAGTCAAGACTACCTATACAGGGAGGGGTGATTCCAGGTGTTGTGTGAAACTGTTTTGAATTACTTGTTGTATTGACTCGTTATATAGAAGAGGTGGCTAAGGGATTTTTAACAGTACCAACCATGGGGGGCAAATCCTCACAAGAGGTCCCAGAATTAACTGGGGACGAGAAATGTATGGAAATGCGAGACAAACGGAATGTGTATTATGGTCCTATTTGGAGAAAGAAATATGGATTTATTGGGCGTCTTGATGTAATTAAACTGGAATCCATGATTAAACAAATGCATGTAAATTGTGGTACTGATCTAAAGAAACAGAAAAGAGAGGGCTTAGAAACAGCCAGAATATGGCTAGCAGAAGCTAGAAAGCGGGAAGAAGGCAGCAAGAAAAGAGAAGGTGGTAGGAAGAGCAGTGAAGAAGAGTTTAAGACCTTGCCAGCCCCTTTTAAAAGCAAGAAAGGTTATATCCAAACTTGGCAGACCAGGCATGGAGAGAAAATCCAGATGATGTGTACGTGGTGAGGAGAAGGAGAGTGCAGGGGAACAATGTTGCCCCCCCACCGGCCCCACCTCCCTATGAGGAAGGAGGGGCTGGAGGAGGAAGGGAAGACCAAGGTGAGGAAGAGCAAAAGGTAGAGGAGTACAGCACAAGGGCAGAGAAAGTCAGACAGGAGTTGAAAAGAGAGAAAGATGAGACAAGGAGAAAGCTAGAGAGGTACAGTGGGGGAAAAAAGTATTTAGTCAGCCACCAATTGTGCAAGTTCTCCCACTTAAAAAGATGAGAGAGGCCTGTAATTTTCATCATAGGTACACGTCAACTATGACAGACAAATTGAGGAAAGAAAATCCAGAAAATCACATTGTAGGATTTTTAATGAATTTATTTGCAAATTATGGTGGAAAATAAGTATTTGGTCACCTACAAACAAGCAAGATTTCTGGCTCTCACAGACCTGTAACTTCTTCTTTAAGAGGCTCCTCTGTCCTCCACTTGTTACCTGTATTAATGGCACCTGTTTGAACTTGTTATCAGTATAAAAGACACCTGTCCACAACCTCAAACAGTCACACTCCAAACTCCACTATGGCCAAGACCAAAGAGCTGTCAAAGGACATCAGAAACAAAATTGTAGACCTGCACCAGGCTGGGAAGACTGAATCTGCAATAGGTAAGCAGCTTGGTTTGAAGAAATCAACGGTGGGAGCAATTATTAGGAAATGGAAGACATACAAGACCACTGATAATCTCCCTCGATCTGGGGCTCCACGCAAGATCTCACCCCGTGGGGGTCAAAATGATCACAAGAACGGTGAGCAAAAATCCCAGAACCACACGGGGGGACCTAGTGAATGACCTGCAAAGAGCTGGGACCAAAGTAACAAAGCCTACCATCAGTAACACACTACGCCGCCAGGGACTCAAATCCTGCAGTGCCAGACGTGTCCCCCTGCGTAAGCCAGTACATGTCCAGGCCCGTCTGAAGTTTGCTAGAGTGCATTTGGATGATCCAGAAGAGGATTGGGAGAATGTCATATGGTCAGATGAAACCAAAATAGAACTTTTTGGTAAAAACTCAACTCGTCGTGTTTGGAGGACAAAGAATGCTGAGTTGCATCCAAAGAACACCATACCTACTGTGAAGCATGGGGGTGGAAACATCATGCTTTGGGGCTGTTTTTCTGCAAAGGGTTCAGGACGACTGATCCGTGTAAAGGAAAGAATAAATGGGGCCATGTATCATGAGATTTTGAGTGAAAACCTCCTTCCATCAGCAAGGGCATTGAATATGAAACGTGGCTGGGTCTTCCAGCATGACAATGATCCCAAACACACCACCCGGGCAACGAAGGAGTGGCTTCGTAAGAAGCATTTCAAGGTCCTGGAGGGGCCTAGCCAGTCTCCAGATCTCAACCCCATAGAAAATCTTTGGAGGGAGTTGAAAGTCCGTATTGCCCAGCGACAGCCCCAAAATATCACTGCTCTAGAGGAGATCTGCATGGAGGAATGGGCCAAAATACCAGCAACAGTGTGTGAAAACCTTGTGAAGACTTACAGAAAACATTTGACCTGTGTCATTGCCAACAAAGTGTATATAACAAAGTATTGAGAAACTTTTGTTATTGACCAAATACTTATTTTCCACCATAATCTGCAAATAAATTCATTAAAAATCCTACAATGTGATTTTCTGGATTTTTTTCCCTCATTTTGTCTGGCATAGTTGACGTGTACCTATGATGAAAATTACAGGCCTCTCTCATCTTTTTAAGTGGGAGAACTTGCACAATTGGTGGCTGACTAAATACTTTTTTTCCCCACTGTACATGGCTGAGGCCAAGAGAACGGGAGAAGAAGAGACAGAAAACGGAAGTTAAAGAGCAGAAAGCCAGAAAGAGAAGGCTAAGAAAGTAACTAGAGTACTAGGGTACAATAGGGGGGTCAAGGGACCGAAGGGTGGAAGACCCAGGTCCCTGAGGAGACTTGAACCCCACAACAAAAGTCCAGTTAGGAGCTAAGCTCAGGAGGGAGTCAGTATGAGTCAGGAGATGAGAGAGTAGGAGGGGGCCAATACCCACTGATAGCCTTACCTAATCTATTGGCAGGGAATGAAGGGGCCCCAGCAACCTTAGATGTATACAAGCCATGAACACAGAGGGACGTGGCCCGAGCGGTAGAAGGAATAGTAAGGTTTGGGCTGCCGTTAGAGGGCAGTGGGTTTCAGGGGATGCCCAGAGGGCACTTTTGCCATGGGCCGATCACGGAGAGTATGTTGGGAAAAATAACTGAATTGTGTAATAGCCTCAGAGAACATTACCATCGTCATGTAGACTTCTCTAAAGTACATGAGTGTAAACAAGAGGATAGTGAGACTGTCAGCCAGTACTTAGAGAGGCTTAAAGATGTGTTTAACGCAAACAGTGGCATATCCGAGCCAGAACAGAGACAGGGGAGTGATACGCCCTACCATCAGCAACTAAAGATAGCGTTCCTCAGTGGAATGAGACCAGAGATAAGCAGAACCATTAAAAATACCCTGATTGGCTGGGGCACAGCAACACTCATTAAGAGAGACCTAAAGGGAGTTCAGTCATGCCAACTCTCGGGGAGATAGTGAGGCCAGAAACAAAGGGGCAGTGTCCTGGAAATCACAGTCTGTTTTGTTTTTTTGTCAGTTCTGCTGGGAGTATATTTGATGATGGGGATTTGTGTTGAATGAGAGGCTAAAGACTTCATAAAATAATAATTGGAATAATAATTATATATTAACTTGCTCACCCAGACATACGTCATGGGTGAGACATAATTGATATAATATTGTACAAAGCCAATTTAGGGTTTCCATTAAGGAACGTCAATCAATACATTGGATATTAATACTATGGAGATAAATTCAATATATGCTGGTCAACTACGGCATGTGTTTGGTGTTATTTGTAGCCTACTTAGAAAGGACAGTTACCTATATCTGCTGTATTCTAAACAATGACAGATTGGGAGTTTCATAAGAGGTGGATTTAGTAAACGAAGCAGAGGGTAATGTGAAGCGGATGTCTGAATAGTTTGTTTATACAACAGTGAGTTATGCAGACAGTTCACGTTGAACAATGGGAGATCGTTTTTACTATTAGGCTGATGGCGTAGTAAACATTTTTCGTAGGTTCTACATTTATTAAACAATAGGTTTATATTTTAATACATTAATGCAACAGGTTTAAATCAGTAGATTACCGGAAGGTGGTTATGGGCTTGTTATTTATAGGTTTAGTGAATTTAATGAAGGGACAGTAGGAGACAACATATCAATTTTTAAAAAAAATAGATGCCTGGAATAAAATATCACTGCTTACTTATACGAAGTAAGGGATTATATTGGCAAATGAGTGAAATATGACATTAAGAAGGGTGACAGGAACAATATACGGGGAAACAGATATTTCCTATGTTCTTTATTACATTTTGCATTTTGGCCATTTGGCAGACGCTCTTATCCGGAGCGACTTACAGTTGAAATATTAAAATGTAATAGTCACTGTTTTGATATGCGGAAATATTGACACATGGGTAAAACAATGTGTCAGTAGGGGGGATGGTAGAGCAGGTTAGATGGTAGAGCAGGTTAGGAAACACTTTGTGGCCTATGGTATAACGGTTTATTTTATTTTTTATAATTAAAAGTGTTTGGAAGACCTTACAGAATGCCACAGTTGGCAAGACCAGAACAGGCAGACATAGAACTAGAGAATACACTAGCAGAACACATAAGAAAATTGTTCGTTAACAATACCCGTATGTCTAAGAATTTGTGTCCTACAGGAGAATTAAAGGAGAAGGTGATTCTTAGTATATAACCTGGAGACTGGGTGTGGATCCAATCGTTGAGGAAAAAGGATTGAAAGCAGCCACGCTGGGAGGGACCATACCAAGTCCTATTGGTAACTGCCTTCGCTATAAGAATAGCTGAGAGAGCCACTTGGGTCCACGTTACCCACTGCAAAAAGGTAGGCCCACATACCAACACCGTTGAACACACACAGAGTTAAAGAGAAGAACTGACCCACTAGGGTTCGGGGGTAAACTCTGTTAACGAAGAAACTCTACCCCGACCTTTCATCACTGTGGGGTGTTTATAGAGGTATGGGTATGGGGAAGTACCAGGCAGGTGGGTCAGGGACAGGATTGGGATGGCGGTTTTGGGGATTTTGGGGGACTCTGAGCTGCATCATCATGTTAACCATATTATGGATTAATCCAGGTCAACCTAAACAGGGAAATGATGCACTGGTTCGATCTCGTAGAAATACTGAAACCAAGAAAGACTATTGGGGGAATTATTATTTTATAGTTAAAGTCAGTTTAGGACAAGATGGGGGATTCAAGATACCATTCGACTTCTCCCATGAAGAGATAGGAGGTTTTGGGGGCTTTGGTAAGAAGGGGGCGTGTACAAGAAAGTTAGGTCCTAGACGGTATGGTAAATACATTTGCACTGGGGAACGCTCATGTACTTGGGCAAGGGTGTTTAAACATACCTGGGGAACATACTATGAGAATGGAATGGACGCAGCACACCAATGGGGAATTAAACAAACCCATGATGAATGTAAAACAGAACTGGTGATAACGGTAAAGTCAATTATGCAAGATGACATAGCAAGGAACTATTGGGTCTGTGTTGATGATGTTGGGGCAAATACATGTGTGAGGCTCATTTTTCAGGAGAGAAATGAATCTTCCACCCCCGAGACAGAACAGCAGGTAGATCTAATGTTATCACCAGAGGTATCAAAAAATTGTCTAATACCCCTTGGAAGGCCCTCAGAAGGAATCCTAAATAGCACTAAACCACCAAGGGTAGAATATTTCCTCTTGCAGGAAATGAACCAAGGAGAAGTAGAAGGAATTTCAAATGAGAACTTCTGGGTAAGGTGGATGAACTACACAGCTAGGGCTTTGGGTCAAACTAATTGTTATGCCTGTTCAACAGGTAGGCCAACCCTTCTAACTGCACCTATGCCTCAGACCATGTTCTCTTGTGTGATAGATTTGGGATCAAACCAAACCTCACCTAATTGTTCTGATATTAAAATAACCACTCTTAAAAAGGATAATACTAAGGCACCCCAATTCACCATGACCCCCGGAGATTATCAATGTTATAGACACCAAAGTAATGCGAATCACAGATCAAATTGGAGAAGGGTTTACAACAACGTTTTTCTGGTGGGTTACAATTAATAAAAATGTTGACTGGATTAATTACATCTACAAAGGTTCGTTAATTAGACAAGGGATGCAGTGAAGGGAATTTCAGACCAACTATCCGTCACCTCACTCATGACCTGACAGAATAGTTTGGCTCTCGATATGCTTTTAGCAGAGAAGGGCAAGAGTTTGCAAGATGGTGGGAGGTCATTGTTGTATGTTTATCCCCAACAATACAGCCCCAGATGGCACAGTAACTAGAGCACTGGCCGGTTTCACGGCATTAAGTGAAGAATGGGCTGAGAATTTGGGGGTGAATACATCAATGACTGGTTGGTTTGATAACATGTTTGGAAAATGGAAAGCTATTGTTGCAACTATTCTGGGTGCAGCTATAGCTTCTATGGGTATGATTGTTCTTTGTGGATGTTGTCTTATTCCCTGTGTCCGAGGGTTGGTGAGCAAGGCGTTGGAGTATGCAGTATAATAATAATAATATAATATGCCATTTAGCAGACACTTTTATCCAAAGCGACTTACAGTCATGTGTGCATACATTTTTACGTATGGGTGGTCCCGGGTATCGAACCCACTATCTTGGCGTTACAAGCGCCATACTCTACCAATTTAGCTATAGAGGACCACAAGTATCACAGCAGATGGTGAGATACGGCCCAATCCCGGACTCCGACCTAAGGAATGAAGAATATGACCCACCAGGCTTGGTGGAGGACGACAATGATTCAGATAGTTTGAGACTGGATGAAACTTTTCTTAATTCTAATGTGTGAAGGTTGCAGTGAAAATCTAACGAAGAACTGTGACTGGATATTTTCCTAGAACTATAAATCTCTAGTTTAAAAGTTATTGTAATGATTTTTTGTGTATTAAAGTCTTGTTTTAAGTATGATGTACTAGTTAACCGATGTTGCAGGATGTGATGAAGCAAATGTTCTTCACTATAGGCTTAGACTGTTGTTTCCAGATAGTGGGTAAACAGGTTAGATACCATTGCTAAAGAGTAACGTTACACTTTTAATCATGGGGTAACCCTGATGAACCTGTATTAAATTAGACACTTTTTGATGTTTAGTATACTATCTTTTCAATAAATGTTATAGTGAAAATCCTAACATGGAGAGTGAGTTATGGTTGGAAGTAAAATTTGGTAGCAATGCAAGATAAATTGTATTTTTATAGTCTGTTTTGTACTAGTGATTCATTTTATATGCAAAATCAACTTATATACTTCAATGTGTGTGATTCCTTTCTATAACAACATATATTTTGTGAGTATGTGTGTAATATTTAGTCAAAGGGTGGAATTGATAGAAGAATTTGGTAAATTAATAATGACTAATTATTACACCCTGAAACTGTGTGAAAAGTGTACAGCCCGCCTAAAAGGGGAGGGATTTTTGTATGACGTGTGAGTATAAAAGATGGACTCTGAAATTGTGATAACAGAATTCTCAATGACTAAAGGCCTGACTATGCAGACCGGGACTCTGTCCGTTTCTTGATCCAAAAGCATTACAACCTTTTGGGAGACACACAGAGACACTGAAATAGTTAGTAAATCAATTATCTTAACAGCTATCTTCTGTATATCACCACCACCTTGTCACAACACAACTGATTGGCTCAAACACATTAAGAAGGAATGAAATTTCACAATTTAACTTTTAAGAAGGCACACCTGTTAATTGAAATGCATTCCAGGTGACTACCTCATGAAGCTGGTTGAGAGAATGCCAAGAGTGTGCAAAGCTGTCATCAAGGCAAAGGGTGGCTATTTGAAGAATCTCAAATATAAAATATATTTTGATTTGTTTAACACTTTTTTGGTTACTACATGATTCCATAAGTGTTATGTCATAGTTTTGATGTCTTCACTATTATTATGTAGAAAATAGTCAAAATAAAGAAAGACCCTTGAATGAGTAGGTGTGTCCAAACCTTTGACTGGTACTGTATGTCAAATAAGGTATTTCAGTTTTTTATTTTTAATACATTTGCAATGTGGGGTATTGTGTGTAGATTGATGAAGATTATCATTTTTAAATCCATTTTAGAATAAGGCTGTAACGTAACAAAATGTGGAAAAGGGGAAGGGTCCTGAATACTCTGCCAACGGTGCTTCAACAAAGTACTGAGTAAAGGGTCTGAATAATTATGGAAATGTGATATTTCAGTGTTAACTTTTTTATAATTTTGCAAAAATTAATAAAAACCTGTTTTTGTTTTGTCATTATGGGGTATTGTGTGTAGATTGATGAGAGAGAAAAACAACAATTTATTCCATTTTAGAATAAGGCTGTAACGTAATTTTTTTTGGAAAAAGTCAAGGGGTCTGAATACTTTCCGAATGCACTGTATGTAGCTAGCGCAGCAGAACCTCCGATGGTAATTATATTTCCGGAGTATAAAGCCTCTTCACAAATGGTTTCTATCAAGTCATAGCTGTCACATCACTGGCACTGTTCTCTGATGAGGAGATTCGTAATTGCTGTTCCAGTGAAACAACAGACACTAACTTGGACAGCAGCAAGTAAGGTGCATGTAAGATACTACCAAAGTTACTTTTATTGTCCAGAACAGCTTGATGGCTTTAAATCCTTTCTGATTTTATTGATCATGTTCATTTAACACATACACATTTACATTTTAATATTTCTTAATGTACACGGAAAAGCATTGGCTAAAATTCAAACAAATGTATTAGTGTATCACCCATGTTATTGTGATTCAAAGTAGTATTTTTATGAAATCACTTGACAAACATAACAATGATAAAATCATTTGTTTCGATATCATTGTCCTTTACTTAAAATGATGTGTACAATATAGCATTGCTAAATGATTGCCCTTGGTATGTCTTTAGATTCTCCCGGAACATGTTGAGAGAACATAAGTGTTTTTTTGCAAACATGTTCATATATTTTACAAATAATAAACTAAAAAGCCTATGACAGTGATACGACTTTGACATTTTCGCTATGGTTGCAATTACAGTTCCTTTTTGCAGAGTAGCTTACCAGAAGCACAAACTGCTTGCACAGTCGTGGACACTAGATTTGGCGATGATGATTATACGGTATATTTACAAAAAAGTGCTAATATCATTGCTGTGTAATCTTATGTACATAAAAACAGCTTAAATATTGATATGGTGCAGATGCACTTAATAGGCCAATAACTACAACAGTCCAATGTTCTCCAGTCCTTTTTGAGTCCCTCTGTTATTCTTGTGGCATTCCATAAATAGCGTTGATTTTCTCCTGGAACATTTTGACAACAACCCCCCTCTTTAGTTTCATGGTAGGTCCTGGAGAGAATATAGAAGAAGGAAATGATATTCAATCAGACTTAACGTGCTCTCAAAATGAGTGTCCTCTTTTTCTTGTGCTCCAATCACATTTGACATACTCAACAGCATGGAAGAAAGATGATATCATGCAATGGTATCCAGAGGAATGTTGTTTAGTATGAAACAGTCACAAGACTGCCTTGTCAGATACTATACGTGATGAACATTACTGGCAAAACATTTACTTCGCTCTCAGAGTTCTTTGTCAAATTATGAAAAAGCTAATTATCTATTGAAAATGACATACAGTAACGTCACAAGACTAGCTTTAGTTTAGCAAACTAGCTTTAATTTAATATAAATATATTTTTCACACTGATTGACTCACCCAGTTCTCCCCCGGATATGGAGAAATCTCTGTCCAAAATAAACCACTTCTGGACCCTCTGGGCGTTGGAGGGGGCCTTAGCGTTCACGCGCTCTATGCCCTCCTGAATGGCCTTGTAAATAGCTGGCTCCTTACTGGCTATAATCTCAGAGGCCTTGGTTGCCACGACGCCACGCTGCTGGCAGAACGCCAAGGCCTCTGGAGTCAGCTCGTCCGTCGGATCGCCATTGTCGTCGACTACACACTACGGAGGGAGAGTGGGGTCAAAGGTTAGGAGTGATCCAGGAGTCTTTCTGAACAGAGCCTGGATCCAGATCTGTTTGTGCTGTATAATTATATTCTAATTGCTTAATAATTCTAAAGCAAGAATTCTAAAGCATGCCAATGAACATTGGAGTTGGCAATACAGTCCACATCTAACGTTTGAGGCCTTACTTTGAGCGTGAGCATCATGGAGAGGAATTTCAGCTTGTCTCCGAGCAACATGGCGTTGCTGATGATGGCGGTCTCTGCTTTCACTGCATCCTCAATGGGCACAGGTGGAATATTCTCCCCTCCTGCTGTTATGATCAGCTCTACAGGACAAGATATGTCATACTTAGCTAGATATTTAGATCAAGATTCCACATGATGTTCAACTATGATTATCTTGAATATCCAGGCTCAAGGTAGAAGTTACCCTTAGGCACAGACTTAGGATCAGGGGAAGGTACACAAAATTGACCTTAGATCAGTGTCTAGGAGAAACTGCATCTTACTCCCATCGACACCCAACACTGGCAGCCATGTTGTGTAGTGGCTATATACTGTACATCTAGAAAATAAACTATAAATAAGTACTATACCCTTTATCCTCCCTGTGATGAACAGGAAGTTGTCCTTGTCGTGCTTGCCCAGGTCTCCAGAGTGCAGCCAGCCCTCCTGGTCCAGGGCCTCCTCAGTCTTTTCTGGCTCGTTCAGGTAGCCCATGAACACATGACGCCCCCAGAAACAGATCTCACCATTCCCATCCTCGTCTGGCTTGTCTAACTTTGTCTGGCAGCCAATCACCACCTTTCCACAGCTGAGGACAACATCATGATATTTTCTGTCAATTCTTTATACAGTGAGACCGCAAAGCAAGTGGGTATTAAATGTCACTTTTATATCTGATGGCTTATCGGTATTAATTCATGTTTTGCTATTACAATGATAGTTTTGTCAACTACAAATTAATGAATGTAAACAGTCATTAAAAATGGCAGTGGACATCCTAGTTTTCTAGTTGCTGACCTCATGATCTTGAAGTTATTCTCCCAGGAGATGGTGTGAGGGCCGGTGCTTTCACTCATCCCATAAAGCTCATACAAGGGGAGGCTAAGGCTCATGAAGTACTCCAGGGTCTCCTTAGTGATGGGTGCTGCTCCTGTTAAGCAGTTCCTGCAGCGGTCCAGGCCCATGGCCCAGCGAACCTTCTTAAACACCAGGTTGTTTGCCAGCATGAAGCCCCAGGGCAACAGGTTCTCACTGGAATCCACAACAAACAAGGAGGAATAACACACATGGTGTAAAAGATTAACGAGATTCTCTGTTACTTTTGTATACTTTTAAGCCAGTAGTTCTGAAAGTGGCATTCACGAGCCAAAGGCGGTCCCTGAAAATTAGGTACTACATCACACATGTGCAGATATGTGCACCACTGTCTCTCGCTCTGCTGTGTGTGCATCTTGCTAGCTGTCACTCAAATGGTGAGGGGCTGATTGGCTGGAACTCTAATTGCTAGGGGGCTGGCCCATGTGGTGGAAAATGTAGGGGAAATGGTGCCGCACAGCTTCTAGTAAACAAACTAGGGGTTTCCTGGCTAATTGAGGTAAGACAGTAATTCTGCTCACAGATTATGCATGAATGAAAAAAACACATTGACACATCCAGCCCAAAGCGGGAGGTTAAAAAATACTTACTAGTCGCCAAACTTGGCTGGAATTGAATCTAGTTTAGAATACAAAAAATGCTATTTGGGCGTGAGTGAGGATACATGTTTTTATTTTATTGTTGTTGATAAGATCATGTCTATGGGTGAAATTTGATGTACTGAAAATCTGCATTATTTCTGAAGTGTGGGTTTGATTGAACAACAAGAACCTGAGATAAATCCTTACCCATTCATGGCACTGTAGCTGGCTTGCAATCCGATGGATTTAGCCCAGTCTGCCACTCTTTTCCTCATACCAGAGGACTTGGCACCAATGGCTTTCATCTTCTCCTGCATCTTCTCCCACACACGGGGAACTCCCAGGAAACTGGTGGGGCGCACCTCTTTCAGTGTATTCCCCAAAGAGCCCTATGAAATCATCAAGTTACATCACGTTACTCCAGTCCCACCCTTCCCAACCAAGTGAAAACCAAACCACTACACCTCAATCAATTGTTCTCATTGTAAATAGCATTTTGAAAGGAAAGTAATGCACAGCATCATTATCTGTAGTATAATAGTTAGGGATTCTGACCTTCAGGGCGTCTGGTTCTGCGAAATACGTCGCCCCTGCGAATCTCATGGCGATCCACATGTCGTTGACCTGGGCAGCTACATGGCTCAGGGGCAGGTAGCTCACCACCACCTCCTCACCATGTTTCAGATCTGGCATGGTGCCCGCCGCATTTGAAGTCCAGGTGATCTGAGGAGAGAGTCGGTCACCACTTAGAGGAAAAACTATAAGCTACGTTTTTGTTTGTCCTTGCCGTGAACAATACATGGACAAAATTGTGACTCTTTCACATACTGTATCCGGTGCCCAGTGGCCCCAGAGCTATCTCCACCATATAGTACTACTGTAATGTGTCTGAAGGAGCCACCACATCCTGTGAGGATGAAGGGGGAGCCAGCTGGATACTGCAGTACAGTAAATGTACATGTCAATATAGAGCTTTTTCCTCAATAGCCTATTTTTATTGTCATGTCATTGTCATTACTCACATTGTCATGACTCAGCATGACCCCTTTGGGTTTGCCTGTGGTTCCAGAGGTGTAGATGAGCGTACAACACTGGTTAGCCCTCTGACTGTCCACCACAGCATTCAGCTGTTCATCAGACACCTCTTCACCCAGCTTCATAAACTCAGCCCACTGTAGGAGGACAGAGGTTGAATCAGTAACGCCTGGTTCACATTATAGATCCAATCCGAATCGTACTGTGCTGGCTTGGATATTTTCTTTTCACATTATCCTTTCCAACAACTATGGTGGATGTGTAACAAAGCCAGCCCAGTTCAGCTCGACTTGGCTCAGTTTTCTCAGTAATGTGAATGGATTAACAGTCTCACAGTTACAGTGTAGGACATGAAAAATTATAGGAAATACTGTGTGCTACTAACATTGCTATATATTCCCCCCCCCAAAAAAAATAAAATAATAATAATAATATTTTTAAAAAACATTGCTATCTATTATGCAAATAAATAATGTTTTTTTTCAGCTGGCTAAACTTGATCTTGCTTATAGATATTATTTCGATGCAAACTTACAGTGTACAAGTTTGGCAGCTTCTGTTGCAGTTCATCCTTGTACTGAACGATAGCTTTCAAGTGTGGAAGCTGGTCCTTAATCTGAAAGGTATGGACAAAGTAGGAATTTTAGAATTAATCATTTTGGCACAAAAACAAGAAACATATTCACTTGATCGACTTACAAATAAAACAGAGCGCAGTATTGGATTCATACTTTTTTTAAATTCTTTTTTTCATAATTCTGCATGGATGTTTGCATAATTCTGTGCATAGGTTCTATGGCTATTGGCATTTTTCAGTTTTCTCTATATATTATTGTATACGCATTTGTCTCACCCGTTTTTAAAATCTATTGCACACCTATATTACTTGACATGGATAAACAAACCAAAATGTATTAATGTTTTTCTTTATGTCTACTGTGTAATATTTATTTTGATGTTAATGTGTCATATGTATTCAATTGACTGGATATAGTCAATTGACCAGATGTACATACCTCTAGAGGTTATTTAAGTAGGTGTATTTCACAGTGGTGTATGACCTGATGAAGATCCAACTCAGATCGAAACTTATTTTTTCTGCGTCTAATTAAATCACCAGAGTTGTAGACATTTCTATTTTATTTTATTGGCAGACACAACCAGGGCAACAGTATAGTTCAGTATGTGTTATGGGGTCTCACCTGGAGGATTTTGAGGAGCTGTTTGTGGTTCTCCACCACAAGGACGTTGGCCTCACAGTTGTCTGCTACATACAGACATGCCTCGGGGGAGTTGGTGGTGTAGATGCCGGCAGCAAAGCCCCTGGCACACAACACACATCAGATCAGACAACTTTCTTATTGAGGTGGTTTAGACTGTGATTGCTGTGTGGGATGAATACTTTCTATGAGGAAACAGCTGGTTGTCCAAGTCTTACAGCATTTACAGTATGAACAATAGTGCAGGGTAGTGCATGGTAAGATAGTGCATGCTAGATGTATAATAATAGGGGCGGCAGGTAGCCTAGCGGTTAGAGAGGCGAGCCAGTAACCGGAGGGTTGCAAGTTCGAATCCCGGGTCTGATGGGGAAAAACATTGGCCTGCCGTTGTGCCCTTGACCTCTCCAAAAACATGTGTGTGTCTTTCAGAGGGGTTGGGTTAAAAGCGGATGTCACATTTCGGTTGGACAATTGACCAATAAAGTATTCTTAATCATGTTAAAAGTTTGTTATTATTACCCAGCCAGGATACAGCCAATGTCTGAGATGAACCACTCTGGAGAGTTAAAGCCCAGAATACCGACACCATGGTAACGCTCCAGTCCCAACTACAGTAGAGGGAGGAAGAGAAAGAGTCCGAAAGAAACATTTATAATCAATAAGAATGTGGCACACTGCCTCATTTACTGTTGACCTACATGATGCTTTGTAAACTATTCCACTTCATCACTTCACACCTACTCATACAAGGGTTTTTCTTTATTTTTTACTATTTTCTACATTGTAGAATAATAGTGAAGACATCAAAACTATAAAATAACACATGGAATCCCATAGTAACCAAAAAAGTATTAAACAAATCAAAATATATTTTATATTTGAGGTTCTTCAAATAGCCACCCTTTGCCTCGATGACAGCTTTTCACACTCTTGGCATTCTCTCAATGTCACGCCCTGGCTCTGGGGACTCTTAAATGTTGAGCCAGGGTGTGGATTTTTCTATGTTTAGTTTTCTATGTTTTTGTTCTAGATCGTGTTGATCTATGTTGGCCAGGGTGGTTCCCAATCAGAGACAGCTGTAGCTCGTTGTCTCTGATTGGGGACCATACTTAGGCAGCCTGTTGGCACCAGTTAGTTTGTGGGATCTTGTTCCGTAAAGGTTTGTGTTGTGTAACCTCAGGACTTCACGTATCGTTTTGTTGTTTTGTTCGTATGTTGTGTACAAAATAAAATGTACGCTTATCACGCTGCGCCTTGGTCCGTCTCTTCCTGTAACGATCGTGACACTCAACCAGCTTCACCTAGAATGATTTTCCAACAGTCTTGAAGGAGTTCCCACATATGCTGAGCACTTGTTGGCTGCTTTTCCTTCACTCTGCGGTCCGACTCATCCCAAACCATCTCAATTTTGTTGTGGTCGGGGAATTGTGGAGGCCAGGTCATCTGATGCAGCATTCCATCACTCTCCTTCTTGGTAATATAGCCCTCTTCTGTATACCCACCCTACCTTGTCACAACACAACTAATTGGCTCAAACGCATTAAGAAGGAAAGAAATTCCACAAATTAACTTTTAAGAAGGAACACCTGTTAATTGAAATGAATTCCAGGTGACAACCTCATGAAGCTGGTTGAGAGAATGTCAAGAGTGTGCAAAGCTCTCATCAAGGCAAAGGGTGGCTATTTGAAGAATCTCAAATATAAAATATATTTTGATTTGTTTAACACTTCTGGTTACTACATGATTGCATATGTGTTATTTCATAGTTTTGATGTCTTCACTATTATTCTACAATGTAGAAAATAGTAAAAAAATAAAGAAAAACCCTTGAATGAGTAGGTGTTCTAAAACTTTTGACCAGTAGTGTACAACAAACCCTGAGGTGCCTTATTGCTATTATAAACTGGTTACCAACATAATTAGAGCACTGAAAATAAATGTTTTGTCATACCCATGGTATACGGTCTGATATACCACGGCTGTCAGCCAATCAGCATTCAGGGCTCGAACCACCCAGTTTATAATGAAAAGTATGAAAATGTATGCACTCACTACTGTACGTCGCTCTGGATAAGAGCGTCTGCTAAATGACTAAAATGTCAAATGTAAAAAATGTATAATTACAAATCATTTGTAGACCACAAATTGACTGCAAGAATCCAAAACAGATATCTTTGACTAAAACATAATCATTTCAAACCTTACTTACATTTGAATATGATCATGCATCTCTCTATTATCCGTGGGAGTACTTGGGAACAGATTTCTTAAGTTAAAATCACTTGGCGCTAATTTCCTGGAGTTTTTTCAGTCTTATTTCCAACAATGAAAAAAGGTAGTAATAATAATAATAATCTATATATAATTTTATTTTGCTCAGAAAATTTTGGGGGCCAAATAAAACCACCCACGGGCCAAATTCGGCTCGTGGGCCGCCAGTTGGGGAACCCTGCCATAGCCTATTTGAAGATGATTTTCAGTGATGTTAACAGATCTGCATTATAGTTAATTAGAATTCACTGGCAAAGTTGAAAAATACTCCTACGTGTCTATATAGAGCAACTAAAAAATGCAGAACACATCCTGGTACAAAAAGTACATCATAACATTCTGTAGATAGAGCAACGGAAAAACTTTGAGAGATCATTTTCGATTAAATTCCACTTAAGCATAGAACAGAGAGCAACTAAAGAGCACAGACACTGACACAACAACTACATCAATAAACAGACCTTGAGGAAGCTCTTGGCCGCCACTCGGCACTGCTGGTAATACTCCCTCCAGGTCAGGGTGACCCACTGCCCGTCTTTCTTAGATGCCAGTGCAGGCAGGTCTCCATAGCTCTCCACCGTCTCCAGGAACATCTGGTGGACGGTCATGGGGGCCTCGGAGCCAGGCCCTGTCTCGGTCATCCTCAGCTTGACCGCCTGGTCCCTGGAGGTGCACCAGAGCTGCTCCGCTGGGGCCAGAGACACATCCGACAGCTTCAGGGGCACCGAGGCACCTGTAGTACGGGGACAGCAGGGGCAGCAGTTGCCTGCCATCAGTGGTAGTTTATGGAGTAATCTCAGACTAGTATTCCCTTTCCCTGTTCCCACAAGAACGCAGTGGACCGCAGGTAGGTACAGAATGAGAATGTGTTCTCAGTCAACTTACCTGGTAAAATAAGGGTTAAATAAAACAGAAGTCAGGGGGGTGTGGCTATGTCTGAGAATCAGACTGGACTATCTCTACCACACCCTCATTCGCTGTCTCAGTGTGAAGTATAACCATTTGAACCCTCTTAACTAGAACTGAGCTGCCTGTATCATGTTGAAGCTATGGAATGTCACTGCCTACCCACCAATTAGGTTTGAGTGGTGAAACTGGCTCTGATTAAATAGAAAAGGTCAAAAACAAGGGGGACAGGTTAAAAATGTTCTTCCTCATAGATTAAATAACACATTTCCTCGAAGACCAGAATAACTGTAACCCTGAACTGATTATGCTTTTAGGCACATTTCTGTCAAACTGTTCCACAAGTTTCTTTATAACTGCTGAATTATGAACTACAAAACATAATCATGTTCGTCTTACATGCGATAAAACATCTGATCTGCTTCAGTTAAATTGAGTCCATCTCCTACATAAAAAAACTCTTAGCCCTACCTATGATCACCATAAACTGCTATTACCTGAGAGAGGATCCCATTGAGGTCCCTCTAGTCCAGGTGATCTGGGTGGTTTGGCTGGTACTTCAGGTATGCTTGATGGGGTTATCACTGCAGGTTCTACAGCAGCTGTCTCCTGGCTGTCTTTGCACTCTCCATCTGACTCTGACTCAGAGTTTGGCTGTGGATGGTCCACTACTCCACCATTGATGAGGGGACTCGAGTGGTTTCTGTTCTGTTGGAGTTTGGCGACTGGTGGTAACTGTTCGGTTTCGCCAAGAGGAATGTCACTCACACAACTAGAATGAAGCATATGAAAATAAAAGATGCTTAAATAAACACTCAGTCATAAAACACTGTACCATTATTTGGTGAATATTCAGCAATAATAAACTGGTACTTCAGCATATAAGGTTACTATAAGTCCACATACCTCTCAGAACTCTTCTCTACAACAGGAACCCCATTGGTAACAATGGAATCCTCTTGTTCAGACATCTTGTAAATGCTTAAATAAAATACGTCAAATATCTACATTAGATGTGCAGAAACCACTTGATCATGATCAACGAGCTATAAATATCAAATGAATAAAATCTCTAAATAGTTTGTGCAAAGGCTCCTGATATTCTACTAATTCAAGAGAAAAAGTGCACCCTCCTGGATCCTTATATGAGTGGGTATTGCAACATGACAGCGTCAGGGGTTGTGTCAATAGCTGCTTAGCTCGATTGATAACGAATGGCGAAATTAAAGGGTTTGTGCCAAAAACTTGTAACCATTTGCAGAGCTTTTTCCAATCTTTCACTTAAATATAGTAGGTTACACCAAGACGGTTGACTTTTAACTAAGAAAGTGACACTGAGAAAGAGCACGTATTTATGCTGAAAAACCTTTTTTGTCCTACTTCAAAGGCAGATCTCAGTCAAGGTTCTGTACAGTTGTTATCTCCATAGACACACATAGTAAATATGTTGGTTATTACATGTCTCAAATACAACATAGGCCCAAAGCATGTAGTGAAGTGCACATAAAGTAACATGTTGGGTTACTTGACCATCATACCTCATCATTATCTCTGACATGAAGTCAATCAGCCTATGATGAAAAATGTCAGTGAAATTATGCCATCTAGTGTTTGTATCTTGAAATTGAAGACAATTTTCACACGGCTCTGCTGTAGTTTAGCTATGACAATCATAATGATGACATGCCTTGAGTATACAATTTTGCCAAGAAGCTGCCAAACATGTATGGAGAGAGAAAGGTGGATGGTGTCACTTGACTGCAGTTCAAATTCCAAACGAGCAGTTAAAATATTGAGACATAGCTCATAACAGTGATAGAAAATGTTAATCTGGTTCATGAGGACATTGTTTTGTTTCACCACTTCAACAAGAAAAGAACAGAAGATCCGACCAGATAGATCAGATAACTACGGTCAAAATGTCTCTAGGGCAAAGTTCATCATAATTGCAAAACAATTGCCTAAGTTATGTGGCAAAGTAAACACTGAACTTTTGCACAGAATGATGCAAACATTAGTGCTTACTGACATTTCTGCAAAAAAACGATGAACTGTAATACATAAATTGGATAGAATCTCTATGCTCTCTTAATGGACCAATGCAGATGTTTTTATCTCAATATCAAATCATTTCTGGGTAACAATTAAGTACCTTACTGGGATTGTTTTAAATTAAAAATTGTAAAAAAATAAACTAAAATAGCTTCTTAGCTAGAACAATTTCTCAAGCAAGAATTTTGCTAGGACTGTCTGGGAGTGGTCTAAGTGGGAGGGGAAAACTAAAAACTAGCTGTTATTAGCAGAGAGGATTGGAACTATTTCTTATTGGTCTGTTTACTGCCTGGTGATGTCACCAGAGCAGGCAGGTCAAAACTCTATCCCACCAAAACAGGCTGAAATTTCAGGCGGTCTTTTCAAACAACTCATACACTAAAAGGGCATATCATCAATTTCATAATTTCACTGTATTATTCCAACCTCATAGTGTGGAAATATATATACAATCTAGTTTTGGACTGCACTGGGCCTTTAACATATTACCTCTAAACAGGAAGCAGGTTGACACAAAAAAATACAATACTCTATCTATGTTCCTACATGAGTAAGGCTCAACCCATCAAGTAATGAGTTGTCCAAGCAGGCTTTAACAAGACACATCATAGCAGGAGATAATAAAGAATAAGCCTGAGCCTGTTGGCAAAACAATAAAACACGAGGAACCTGCTTGGTTGAGTTTAGTTTGACCATGTTTTTTTGCATGCATGTCCTGAGATCTAGGCTAGGTCATGTTTGTTTGTTTGCTTTGAACACATGTATCTATCTATATATAGCTTAGGCAACCAACGCATGCAGCTATTATAGGCTACTGGTCAAATTTTTTCACTCTGAACATGCCTTTGCCACTGAAATTCAAACATTACATTGGATATATACTGTGAAAGCTACTGTATCAGTACCAGAAAGCAATCTAAAGGTCAAAATAACAGTTACTCTTGGTTTTAATGGTTAGACAATTACATGCAATTATAGGCAACTTAACACCTCCCAGTATCAGTCAATGCTTTGCTGTAGATGCTGTACAAATAATCCTAAATATTCAGAGGTTAATAATGCAAGAACTGTCCAACTGTTTCAAATGTATTTCACAAACCAAGACAGATGGACAAATGTATTCCAAGACAGACGGACACAGACAGACTGACAGACAGACAGAGACAGACAATTGACCCCCGTTCACCACTCTGACAGGTGAGCAAGGACTGTAGGAACATGTTGCAAGAGCTGTCTGTGATTTGTAGATTGACGTGGTGGTCTGGCACATGAAAAAAATAGCCTATCGTGAAAGAATCCAAGCACACATCAAGAAATTGATGAATTCATTCCAGAGTAGTAATATTCAGCAGACAATTATAATACCATTCTATTGAATAAAGACAGAGCAAATATCCTACCTTGTTCAGAGACTTTGTTCAGACAGGGACAGACAGAGGCAGGTGCTATAGGACATCAACTTGGCAGGAGAGAGCGCAGGGAAAACCTGAATGGACCTCGACGTGATGTGCACAACGTGGGACTGTCACCCAGGACAGCAGCTGATAAGCTGTATGGGGGACAGTACTGTCCAACTCAGGTCTTTCTGCTCTCTTACGTAATTTCCCCCATACCTGAGGGTCAAATTGCTAGTTAACGATCCACCAGTAGACTTGAACAAAGGTTACCTTCTGCAGCAGTAGGTGCTGGAAACTGACAAGGAGCTGTGTGGGGGGTAGCATACTACATTAGAGCCTAGGGATCTAAATTAAGCCAGTGTTGACATTGCTGTGCCTATTTAAGTTAATGTTAAACAGTTTTAAGACACATTTCATTAGAAATATATATCTGATTCTAAGAATATGAAGTAAAACCATCACTTTAGGTCAAGACACTGGTCATTTTGACTGGACTAAAGCACGTTATTGTGTCAGCCCTTATCAGTTCTAAATCGTGGGGATATAACATTAATTGATAAAGCAAGATAACTTCTGACAGTTTATGAGGAAAGAGGAGACTTTGACCCACAATACACAGATCTTTAATCTGTGGAACAAACATTGTGTAACAACAACTTGTTGTAATTTGAAACACCTCTGCATTGAAATAAGTGTAACAAATCAATGTAAACTATATTGTTATTGACCTGTATTTAATCTCTGGTGGTTAAATTCTGCATTTTAGGTCAAAGTATCATTCTTATGTTATGTCTTGAGGGGTGTTGGATTGTGTGAGTTGAGAACTGCAATAGTCTGAAGCTGGACATGGTGTTTTAGTAAATGCAGGTGAGAGTTCAACCATGCGCTCCAGATATTCTGGGCACCAAGGTCATTTAGTCATACCACCAGTCACACCACACCTGCCCTCAGTTATCATTGCCGCAGCAAGTCTCTGGAGATATGACAGAAATATTAACAAGGCTACAATATCAAAATAGCAACAACAGTATATAGGCCAAACTTTTGAGAAATTGTCTATGAAATTGGGTCCTGCTTGTGACATCTCGAAAACATTTGCTTTAATTTGAGAGAAAAAAAGAACATAAAAAATATTATTGTTTAAATCGTTCACAGAACTTTGTTTATTTAAAAAAAATTACATAAAGGACAACTGTACAATTACATCAATCAACATATCAATCAAAGATGGCTGACTGAACACAGTGTAGATCACCTCAAGATAAAAACGTAATATTCAATATCTGTAAATTAGACTAAATATTAGCATTTCACATACTGGTGGGTAATAACCTTCAATCTGGATAACAACACAAAACAAATCATAAGGCTAGAGAAATGTGTCGACAAATATTACGAAAACAAGCAACACCCAAACATGACGAGAGTAAACAAGGACATCCAAAAGAAAACGTGACTCCTCAACTGACAGAGTAAGGGTGGAAACCGATCTGTTAAAATCAATAAATGACAAACTGGGCATACTTGAATTAGTCAATAAAGATATAAAGGAGTTGAAGGCGAGCCTCGAGATGAATGACGAAAAAGCTGCGACAATAGAGAAAGAAAAGAACAAGCTAAAAGGGACAGTCAATCAGAATTAAATGCACGTTAATGAACATAAAAAGGATAATATATTTCTGAGAGAAGCCTTACTTGACATACAGACTAGATCTATGAGAGAAAATCTGGTCATTACTGGTATCCAAGAGAAAGAAGGAGAAGTTCCTGAGGGTGTAGTGAGGGAGTTCCTCCTTACAGCGCTTCAGATCCCACGCGAAGCTGTCGACAAAATCCAACTCGAACATGTACACCATTTCGGGACAGAGATCTGAGCGCCCAGTCGCTGCCAAATGTCTTTCTTTAAAGATAAAATAATGGATAAAAGCCTTGGTAAAGGACTTGCTGGCATGAATGATCAGTTCACAAAAGAAATTGCAGAACGGCGCAAAGTTCTGTACCCAGTCTTCAAGGAGAATAGATTAAAAGGGAAACGTGTAGCTCTAGTAGTCGATAAACTGTATATTGATAACCAAATGTTCAGAGACACAAAGTCTACTCCATTGCCTTTCTAAATATTACAAAGTTCCCATAGAGGATTCAAATAATGGAACACCCAATACTAGCCATGGTAGGGATTGTAATAAAACCATATATAGAAAAGCAATAAAATAATAACAATTGTTAAAGAAATAAACTACACTATACCATTCTAGATAGGGAATGTTGTAAAATGATTAGTATTAGACTTTCCATTATAATATTTCATAATTTGATAAGACAGCATTAGAAGAAAGGATCATTAGCAAAATAATACAACTTCAAATATAAGGAAACTAAAGTACTCAAATCAACATAGTGGAGATAAAACACAACAAACAGAGGACATAGAAGGCACAGTATGTGGGTATGTGCGGATGTATTGTGATGGAATGTGGGGTGTGTGTTTTTGTGTTTGGAAAAGTGTGGAGTTAAGTGAGTGAAAAAGGATAATGGTTGCAAATCCCAGAGCCCATGTGTGTTTGTGAGCAGGGGATGTGAGAGAGCTTTCAATTTTGTGCCGATATGGGATATACATTTTAAAATAAATTATAAATATAGTTTATTTATTGTCCTATCATGATGGAATGGTCCCCAACCCTATACACCTACCTGAGCGACCCATACACTAAGGATAAGTCCTTATCTGTTTTATGGGCCTACTGTAAGTAGCCTATACGCAGCCAAATCACAACCGTGAAGCACGGGGGTGGCAGCATCATGCTGTGGGGGTGCTTTGCTGCAGGAGGGACTGGTGCACTTCACAAAATAGATGGCACCATGAGGAAGGAAAATTATGTGGATATATTGAAGCAACATCTCAAGACATCAGTCAGGAAGTTAAATTTGCTTGGTCGCAAATGGGTCTTCCAAATGGACAATGACCCCAAGCATACTTCCAAAGTTGTAGCAAAATGGCTTAAGGACAACAAATTCAAGGTATTGGAGTGGCCATCACAAAGCCCTGACCTCAATCCTATAGAAAATGTGAAGGCAGTACTAAAAACGCGTGTGCGAGCAAGGAGACATTTCACATTCTTAAAATAAAGTGGTGATCTTAACTGACCTAAGACAGGGAATTTTTACTAGGATTAAATGTCAGGAATTGTGAAAAACTGAGTTTAAATGTATTTGGCTAAGGTGTATGTAAACTTCCGACTTCAACTGTATCTGTGACCAACAGACGCATATCTGTATTCCAAGTCATGTGAAATCCATAGATTAGGGCCTAATTAATGTATTTCAATTGACTGATTTCCTTATATGATCTATAACTCAGTAAAATCTTAGACATTTTTGTGTTTATATTTTTGTTCAATATATTTTATTTAATTATAAATACGGCATTAAAATTTTGAAAATCTGATTTCCCCCTAGCTGATCATTGTCTGCAGCCGGCTCTGATCGTAGTGTAGGCCTAATGAAACAGGCAGGGAGAGTGAGCTAGTCAGTGATGGCTGGTGAACACTCAACCTTCTGGCCCGTAGCCCTGTGTGGCATCGACTGTGCCACAAAAGTATGCTGAAGTGGCAAAGTCGATATCCGCGTTTATAAACACAGGGTCGTACAGTTATTGTCGTTTCTGGTCGTAAAAACAGTATTTTTAGTTAATTCTAGGGGATGGTGTGCAATTGTTTTTTTTTCAGTACAAGGGGAGGGTTATGTGAAAATATTTGTTATGATGGGGAGGGTTGTGCATTTTTTTATGACTCCTTGAGTTGGACCAACTGTAACAACAATACTGTAACAACACAGAATAAAGCAATTAATAAAAGTCCAAAGATTTACATTTACGTCATTTAGTAGACGCTCTTATCCAGAGCGACTTACAGGAGCCATTAGGGTTAAGTGCCTTGCTTAAGGACACATCGACAGATTTTTCACCTAGTCGGCTCATGGATTAGAACCAGCGACCTTTCAGTTACTGACACAACGCTCTTACAGTGAGGGAAAAAAGTATTTGATCCCCTGCTGATTTTGTACGTTTGCCCACAGACAAAGAAATGATCAGTCTATAATTTTTATGGTAGGTTTATTTGAACAGTGAGAGACAGAATAACAACAACAAAATTCTGAAAAACGCATGTCAAAAATGTTATAAATTGATTTGTATTTTAATGAGGGAAAAAAGTATTTGTACTTGGTGGCAAAACCCTTGTTGGCAATCACAGAGGTCAGATGTTTTTTGTAGTTGGCCACCAGTTTTGCACACATCTCAGGAGGGATTATGTCCCACTCCTCTTTGCAGATCTCCTCCAAGTCATTAAGGTTTCGAGGCTGACGTTTGGCAACTCAAACCTTCAGCTCCCTCCACAGATTTTCTATAGGATTAAGGTCTGGAGACTGGCTAGGCCACTCCAGGACCTTAATGTGCTTCTTCTTGAGCCACTCCTTTGTTGCCTTGGCTGTGTGTTTTGGGTCATTGTCATGCTGGAATACCCATCCACGACCCATTTTCAATGCCCTGGCTGAGGGAAGGTGGTTCTCACCCAATATTTGACGATACATGGCCCCGTCCATCATCCCTTTGATGCGGTGAAGTTGTCCTGTCCCCTTAGCAGAAAAACACCCCCAAAGCATAATGTTTCCACCTCCATGTTTGACGGTGGGGATGGTGTTCTTGGGGTCATAGGCAGCATTCCTCCTCCTCCAAACACGGCGAGTTGAGTTGATGCCAAAGAGCTCCATTTTGGTCTCATCTGACCACAACACTTTCACCCAGTTCTCCTCTGAATCATTCAGATGTTCATTGGCATACTTCAGACGGGCATGTATATGTGCTTTCTTGAGCAGGGGGACCTTGCGGGCGCTGCAAGATTTCAGTCCTTCACGGCCTAGTGTGTTACCAATTGTTTTCTTGGTGACTATGGACCCAGCTGCCTTGAGATCATTGACAAGATCCTCCCGTGTAGTACTGGACTGATTCCTCACCATTCTCATGATCATTGCAACTCCACGAGGTGAGATCTTGCATGGAGCCCCAGGCCAAGGGAGATTGACAGTTACAGTGGGGGGAAAAAGTATTTAGTCAGCCACCAATTGTGCAAGTTCTCCCACTTAAAAAGATGAGAGAGGCCTGTAATTTTCATCATAGGTACACGTCAACTATGACAGACAAAATGAGAAAAAAAATCCAGAAAATCACATTGTAGGATTTTTTATGAATTTATTTGCAAATTATGGTGGAAAATAAGTATTTGGTCAATAACTAAAGTTTCTCAATACTTTGTTATATACCCTTTGTTGGCAATGACACAGGTCAAACGTTTTCTGTAAGTCTTCACAAGGTTTTCACACACTGTTGCTGGTATTTTGGCCCATTCCTCCATGCAGATATCCTCTAGAGCAGTGATGTTTTGGGGCTGTCGCTGGGCAACACAGACTTTCAACTCCCTCCAAAGATTTTCTATGGGGTTGAGATCTGGAGACTGGCTAGGCCACTCCAGGACCTTGAAATGCTTCTTACGAAGCCACTCCTTCGTTGCCCGGGCGGTGTGTTGGGGATCATTGTCATGCTGAAAGACCCAGCCACGTTTCCTCTTAAATGCTCTTGCTGATGGAAGGAGGTTTTCACTCAAAATCTCACGATACATGGCCCCATTCATTCTTTCCTTTACACAGATCAGTCGTCCTGGTCCCTTTGCAGAAAAACAGCCCCAAAGCATGATGTTTCCACCCCCATGCTTCACAGTAGGTATGGTGTTCTTTGGATGCAACTCAGCATTCTTTGTCCTCCAAACACGACAAGTTGAGTTTTTACCAAAAAGTTATATTTTGGTTTCATCTGACCATATGACATTCTCCCAATCCTCTTCTGGATCATCCAAATGCACTCTAGCAAACTTCAGACGGGCCTGGACACGTCTGGCACTGCAGGATTTGAGTCCCTGGCGGCGTAGTGTGTTACTGATGGTAGGCTTTGTTACTTTGGTCCCAGCTCTCTGCAGGTCATTCACTAGGTCCCCCCGTGTGGTTCTGGGATTTTTGCTCACCGTTCTTGTGATCATTTTGACCCCACGGGGTGAGATCTTGCGTGGAGCCCCAGATCGAGGGAGATTATCAGTGGTCTTGTATGTCTTCCACTTCCTAATAATTGCTCCCACAGTTGATTTATTCAAACCAAGCTGCTTACCTATTGCAGATTCAGTCTTCCCAGCCTAGTGCAGGTCTAAAATTTTGTTTCTGGTGTCCTTTGACAGCTCTTTGGTCTTGGCCATAGTGGAGTTTGGAGTGTGACTGTTTGAGGTTGTGGACAGGTGTCTTTTATACTGATAATAAGTTCAAACAGGTGCCATTAATACAGGTAACGAGTGGAGGACAGAGGAGCCTCTTAAAGAAGAAGTTACAGGTCTGTGAGAGCCAGAAATCTTGCTTGTTTGTAGGTGACCAAATACTTATTTTCCACCATAATTTGCAAATAAATTCATTAAAAGTCCTACAATGTGATTTTCTGGATTTTTTTTCCTCAATTTGTCTGTCACAGGCCTCTCTCATCATTTTAAGTGGGAGAACTTGCACAATTGGTGGATGACTAAATACTTTTTTTCCCCACTGTATTTTGTGTTTCTTCCATTTACGAATAATCGCACCAACTGTTGTCACCTTCTCACCAAGCTGCTTGGCGATGGTCTTGTAGCCCATTCCAGCCTTGTGTAGGTCTACAACCTTGTCCCTGACATCCTTGGAGAGCTCTTTGGTCTTGGCCATGGTGGAGAGTTTGGAATCTGATTGATTGATTGCTTCTGTGGACAGGTGTCTTCTATACAGGTAACAAATTGAGATTATGAGCACTCCCTTTAAGAGTGTGCTCCTAATCTCAGCTCGTTACCTGTATAAAAGACACCTGGGAGCCAGAAATCTTTCTGATTGAGAGGGGGTCAAATACTTATTTCCCTCATTAAAATGCAAATCAATATATAACATTTTTGACATGCGTTTTTCTGGATTTTTTTGTTGTTATTCTGTCTCTCACTGTTCAAATAAACCTACCATTAAAATTATAGACTGATCATTTCTTTGTCAGTGGGCAAACTTACAAAATCAGCAGGGGATCAAATACGTTTTCCCCTCACTGTACCCACTAAGCTACCTGCCGCCCAATGATGGTAGTGACTGCCCGTTACTGCTTAACACTTATTAACCATCATTTATTCACATTACATTACAAACAAGAATACAGTGGTTGACAAATTAGCAGCTTGCAAAAATGTTACATTAGTTTCTGTATTGATCCTTAAAGCGTCAGCATGCTTCATTTGGGCTGGCGAACCGAACTAATGTGCTTGGATACTCCCTTAAAAAAAACGAGAAAAGAGTGCCGTTGCTCTTGCTCAACAAAAAATGTATTCTGTGTCATCACAACTTTTGGAAATATTTCAACAAAACAATTGAGGTAAGTTGATCTAATGTGTAGAAATGTTGAAAATGTTGTAGATATATTCCAATGAAGTTTGATCTATAATTACATTTTAAATATACAAGTAGGAACGCCTTAAGATAAATAATCCACTTGTTTAGAGAGAAAAATGTAGATAATCTTTGATTAAAGTAGTAATATGTTGGATGAGTGTGGGGGCAACTCGCCCCTCCCCTACTAGGGGGTAACTGGCCCCTGGGGGCTAGTTACCCCTTTATGGTTATGAATGTGTTTCTACCTGTCATTTACACAATGACTAGCCCAGTTAACGCTAGTTTATGCTAACTTGCTAGCTAGCAACTTCACTAGCAGTAAATGCTAGCCAGCTAGCTAGTTAGCATAAGCTGCTTGGAGTGCTAGCTAGCAACCTTACTACCAGATCGTCTGAGGTAAAATACATTGAAAAGGTAACGTAACTTAATTGTAGTTGTAAATGTTTCCACTAGTGACTGATAGCGTTACAGTTAATGTTACTTTACAGCCTTTTAGCTATTTTACACAACATGTTATGTCATATACAGTGTATTCGGAATGTATTCAGACCCCTTGACTTTTTCCACATTTTGTTACATTACAGCCTTATTCTACAATTGATTAAATCGTTTTTTTCCCTCATCAATCTACACACAATACCCATATTGACAAAGCAAAAACAGGTTTTTAGAAATGTTTGCAAATGTATTAAAAATAAACTGAAATATAACATTTACATAAGTATTCAGACCCTTTACTCAGTACTTTGTTGAAGCAACTTTGGCAGCGATCACAGCCTTGATTCTTCTTGGGTAAGACACTACAAGCTTGGCACACCTGTATTTGGGGAGTTTCTCCCATTCTTCTCTGCAGATCCTCTGAAGCTCTGTCAGGTTGGATGGGGAGCGTCGCTGCACAGCTATTTTCAGGTCTCTCCAGAGATGTTCGATCGGGTTCATGTCCGGCCTCTGGATGGGCCACTCAAGGACATTCAGAGACTTGTCCCGAAGCCACTCCAGCGTTGTCTTGGCTGTGTGCTTAGGGTCATTGTCCTGTTGGAAGGTCAACCTTCACCCCAGTCTGAGGTCCTGAGCACTCTGGAGCAGGTTTTCATCAAGGATCTCTCTGTACTTTGCTACTTTCATCTTTCCCTCGATCCTGATTAGTCTCCCAGTCCCTGCCACTGAAAAACATCCCCACAGCATGATGCTGCTACCACCATGCTTCACCGTAGGGATGGTGCCATGTTTCCTCCATACGTGACGCTTGGCATTCAGGCCAAAGAGTTCACTCTTGGTTTAATCAGACCAGAGAATCTTGTTTCTCATGGTCTGAGAGTCTTTAGGTGCGTTTTAGCAAACTCCAAGAGGGCAGTCGTGCATTTTACTGAGGAGTGGCTTCCGTCTGGCCACTCTACCATTAAGGCTTGATTGGTGGGATCTGCAGAGATGGTTGTCCTTCTGGAAGGTTCTCCCATCTCCATAGAGGAACTCTGGAGCTCTGTCAGAGTGACCATCGGGTTCTTGGTCACCTCCCTGACCAAGGTCCTTCTCCCGCGATTGCTCAGTTTGGCCGGGCGGCCAGCAATAGGAAGAGTGTTGGTGGTTCCAAAGTTTTTCCATTTAAGAATGATGGAGGCCACTCTTCTTGGGGACCTTCAATGCTGCAGAAATGTTTTGGTACCCTTCCCCAGATCTGTGCCTCGACACAATCCTGTCTTGGAGCTCTACGGACAACTCCTTCGACCTCATGGCTTAGTTTTTGCTCTAACATGCACTGTCAACTGTGGGACCTTATATAGACAGGTGTGTGCCTTTCCAAATCATGTTCAATCAATTGAATTGACCACAGGTGGACTCCAATAAAGTTGTAGAAACATCTCAAGGATGATCAATTGAAACAGGATGCACCTGAGCTCAATTTCGAGTCTCATAGCAAAGGGTCTGAATTAGACTGTTTTTGCTTTGTCATTATGGGGTATTGTGTGTAGATTGAAGAAGAAAAAAATAAGTAATCAATTTTAGAATAAGGCTGTAACGTAACAAAATTTAAAAAAAAGTCAAGGGATCTGAATACTTTCCGAATGCACTGTAGCTAGATAGCTAGCTACGTTTTTAAGAGAGAGCTTTTCAATTTGCATCTCTCCCCGTTTTCAGTCACAGGTGGGGACTGGATTAGGTGTGAGCAGTGCAGGAGGTGGGCTCATGAGTTGTGCTACAATTTTACTGGGGATAGCTTTATGTGTGACCTATGTACAAATTAGAATTCTTATTCTTATTAAAATGTTATATTCCAATGTTATTAGTTATATTCCATTCCAATATTAGAGTCCAATTAATATTTATTTTTGTATGAATAACAAAGAACTATTGAAAACATTTTGCTCCTGAATGTCATTTTAAAAACTGCTGGGATTTAAAATCTAGCATTATTCAAATAATATTTAGTGCAATTGTACATAATGGATTGTATGGAAAAGGAACAACAAAGAAATAACAAATAATTCATGTGCAGGTGAGTTAAAAAGAGGGACTTTACATCAAATCTCCTCAGTGCTGATATTAATGGTGACATGTGCAACACCATTTCCCCCCATATTTAATTAAATAATTAAAATAAGACAACTAGACTTAGCTTTTAAGTATTACTTACTAAATAATTTCTAAATCAAACTGATTAAATGGATTTTAACACACTTGTGTGAAACCCTATGCCATGATCTTCTACCGGGGTAACTGACACAACCCGGGGGCCAGTTACCCCATGGGGGAGGACCGTACTTTAAAAAAACACCCCTTTTCTAAAAACAACATTTAATGAAATAACAAAACAATAAAGTGTATTTCCCTTTATAGTTCATTCGCTTAAGCATTACCTTCATTCACATACTATTTTTTTTCTCCAAATGTTGCTTTTTTTGTCAGCAATTAGACTTTGTCCATTTTGGGATGCCCGTAGCCAGTATTCCTCAAAATAGTCAGAATGAATCTAAGATAACTCAACAAATGTCATTAATTTTGACGTTTTTGCCGAGGAGCTCTTAGACGCGCAATTTTTACATATAACTAAGATGTTTGGTGCAGTATTACTCAATGAAAACAATTGCATGAAAACGAGTCGTCTTTCGTTGAATGACAACAAAGACTCCCTACAGTTGACCAATCACGGACGAAGCGTCGTAGACTTCGGCTCCCGAACTTCGACTGACCTTGAGAAAAAAATGTGTGTGACCGAACAGCCTAAAAAACCCTTACCGAAGTCCAAAACGTTGTCATAATATACGCACGAACTCTTCCGAACTGTTTCGGCTGGGAAGCACGCGGACGCCAAGAAGGCATGATATTGCAAACACTGCAGTGGCAGTGGAAAACGTCCATGAACCATTCTAACAACCCCAACCTCTTGGTGAGGACACATTTTCCCATGATCATTGCGCTCTACGTCAGTAAAAAAATGCCGACTACTAAGATTAAAACAATTAGATTTATTCTCAGAATAGCTACCTCAGCTCGGCATGCAGTGCGCGAATGGCAAACACTTGTCCTGAAGCATTGTACCCGCGAAAATTATATTAGTGCACGCTGTGCAAATTCAGTTTGGAGAATAGCTATTCAAACGGATATGATGTCTGCACTGCACTTGAGGATGAAGTTGTATTCAAGAATCAAAACGTTGTTTCAAAACTGTAACATTTTAAAAATCGTGCCTTCCATGATTGGTGTAAAATGTTGTAAACATAACATTTTCGATTAGAATAACCATTCCATTTATAGCATACAGACACCAGTGGCCCAGACACTCGAATAGTATTTCACCCCTCCACGTGGTGGCGATATTCCGCGTTTGAGGAGGTTGCACAGAAGAAGAACTCGCATTAGCAACAAACATGGCGGCGCTTATACAGTTGCCTTTACAGTAATTAATTCATAAAAATTGACTTGTGTTTAGAAGCGACCGGATCGTTGATACAAAGAACTACCTGATAAGCTCATCGTGGAAGAGACCAAGGATTCGGCGCCTGCCACTCAGAATGCATCATCCACCATTGACAAATGTATTTGCTGACATCTGTTCCAATGTCAGCAATTCAATTTACAAGAGAACTGGTACATGAATAAACGTCAACCGTTCTTGCAAAGGGAACAAAAACATATTATGTGGCACCTTTTCTGAGAAACCTGGGGTCTGGACTCACGCACACTATGGCCAAACACAACCCTGTACTGCAGCTGTCAAGTTTAGGTAAACCATTTATTCGTTAATTTATTCATAATCACCCCCAAACCCACCCTCAGTCCAAGGCATGATATGTAAGCATTAAAAAGTCATCACTGGCACTAGCTCAATTATATTTAAGAGGAAGTTGAGTCATAGTCAGTCTTTTGCATAGCAGAGACTGTCTCATCTAACATCACTCTGTTGTTTAGATCTTGACCCTCAGGTAAACTTCTACTGGATGAGAGGACAGAGGACCTTTCCAAGGGGACATCAGGGTGGCCGCGGCAAGCCAATCAGATTCCAGATTGACGATAAACCACACAGTCAGATAAGGATACCTCAACAACTTCCACAGGTACTACATACACAGCAACAGTGATGCAAAACTCAGTGATTATCAAGTTATTATCTAGCCCATGATCATTACTCTCAGTTCCATTACATTACACATAAGAGTAATTGGACAAAGGCGTCTTCTGTACGGGGGAGTTTTGTTAAGAGCCCCTACGCTCAAACTGTACATTAACGCATCGCTTGTGGTGTGGTTTTGGAAGCATAAGGACCTTATTTTTAATATCTACGAGAAATAAACGAAAAGGTTAAATTGATACACACCTTGATAGTGTTCCCACACGGCCATATCTCCATGTTACAGCACTTGTTTACGGAAAACAGACGGAAGACAAGAGGCGACCACCTGTGCTAATTAGCTATCTAGTTTGTTCCGAACACCTGTGTGTAAGCGTAACTCGGGAAGTGTAGCTGAAGTGTAGTTTTGTTGGATGAAGGCACCCATAGCTGTATGGATCAGTGCAAAACTGCTACAGTAAGTGTATCTTTTTTATTTGAAGGATTCTTTCTCGCTGATGAAAGATAAGGGCCATATGTTTCGAAAGCCGTATCGCAAGCAATGTTATTGATGTTTCTAAACGTTAAAATACAGCATGGGGATTGTAGTTCACATGAGCCAGTTGTGGGCAAAGCTAATGGCTGAAAACTGTAGGGAGAAGGCAGAATGCCGCCTAGAGTTTTAGAGAGCTAGCTATTATCATATGTCAAACATTGACGTCAATTCGTCAAGCTGGGTTTTGGCCAAACTGGTTTTTGGGGATGGAATTAGACCTACATTAGAGTGCGAGTCGTTTGCAAATTGATCTCCATGGACCATCTCTTCCAGTTTGTCTCCCTTGAGGCAGCGATTTCTGCTGATGACCTAGAGATAAAGTGTGCCCCAGACCTGCTTCCCATGTTCAGGAGACAGTATGAGAACAACATCTTCACAGGTAATAATGGAGTTGGCTCTGGATGTAAAATGAGTGTCACAAGGTTTTGGTTGTTAATCTAGTAATATTGATCAATATGTTTGCGCTAGCCTGGAACCGGTCTGTTTCCTCTTTAGCCATTTACTTTGTCATTCTCATAGGTGGCGCATCAACTAACCACACATTGTTTCCACTAGTGGTGGTGGTATCAATGTATTCTGTGTAGGTGTCTATTTTAACATGGATATTTTTCTCTCTTTGCTTTCCCAGGAGCCAAGGTTCCTGACCCAGGGTGTTATGGCCACACCCAGTTCCACCTGGTCCCTGATAGGTACCGCAGGGACAAAATGGCCAAACGGAACCTGACTGACCAGATCGCGGTCTACCTGAGAGCTAATGGCATTGCCAGTCAAGGTGTGTAGAGTCATTACTTGAAAATAAGGTGTTATTCTCCTTACCATCCTGAGCATTAGTAACTTTTCATTCATTTTACCATTCAGCTGTTTTCTCTGACTGCTCTTGAATAAATGTATTCTTGATGCATTTTAGTTGTGAATACCACCATTTGTTGTTAAAGCACATTTGTAATCTTGAACAAAACATAACCAGGTTTCTGGAGCCACGAGGATGAGGATGTGACCAGGCCCTTTGTGTCCCAGGCTGGGATCACTGATGGCCAGTACTTCTCCTTCTTCTGTTACCAGCTCAACACCCTGGCCCTGTCCATGGAGACGGATGCTGTTAACCCCAGGAAGAACTTGTGCTGGGGGACAGACAGTATTTGTCTGTATGAGGTGAAGGATGTTGTTGTGGTGGGGCTGGATGACAGGGTCCTCAAGCTCCTGGTCTGGTTCCTACTGGGCAGGTCAGGTGGACATGTAGGGTAAAATAAGTGTTTTTGTTGAACTGTTTCCATCTGGATTCAACAGTGGCAAATGTCAATTCATGGACACTGAACATGTACAGTATGTATGTGTATATATACCGTACATCTCTGGTATGATCTGGCAGAATGTATTAATGTGGGGGAAAAAATAAGGAAAACAACAGTTGCATACAGGGTTGATTGGTGTCGACATCACTAAGGACCTATCATGGTCCAAACACACCAAATAGTAGTGAACTGGGCACAACAATGCCTCTTCCCCCTCAGGAGGCTGAAAAGATTTGGCATGGGCCCCTCAGTTCCTCAAAAAGTTGCATCATTGAGAGCATCTTGACTGGCTGCATCACCGCTTGGTATGGCAACTGCTCGGCATCCGACCGCAAGGCACTGCAGAGGGTAGTGGGTGCGTACGGCCCAGTACATCACTGGGGCCGAGATCCCTACCATCCAGGACCTCTATACCAGGCGGTGTCAGAGGAAGGCCCTACAAATTGTCAGACTCCAGACACCCAAGTCATAGACTGTTTCAATGGGGAAAGATTGGCTCATACCCCGCTTCGGTGATTATTGTTGAACACCCTGCTTCTGGTGTTCTGCTATTTGCCATTAGGTGTCGCTTAGTCAATGTGGAAAAACGGCACAGCCACAGGTGGAACAAGTTGCCAGATGTATAAATCTGAAGCATCCGGTTAGAATTTCCACTACCCACCAAATATGGTGAGGAGAGGAAGCCCAGTGGGAGAGTATGGAGCGAGATGGAACTGGGCCGACATTCTGCTAATATTTCTCATAGAAGAAAAGCCCGATCTCAATACAGTTATCTGTTCCCAAAACTAGAATCGGTTACAAACAGAGTGCACTACGTTTTGTAGATGTGACCCTTTGCCAAAGTTTCCTAATGGAAATATGCAAATTAATGCTAGAACGCGCCAATAGGATCTTGGTAGCTTGTGCTTGGCTCTGCCCACTATGCTTAATTTGCTCCCATTAAAAACTACACAGATGAACTATCTTGTTAGTTATAAATATATTTGCCACAACTATTTATCAGGGATACTGACAAAGATGATCCATCATTAGGATTTTTATTTACCATTCATATACAACAGGAAAGTTACATCTGAGTTAGGACAACAATAATATAGCATTTTAAAATGTATATTAAAGGCACACGGCTTTAACACTGACAGATAATGTAAAATAAACGTCATATGGGACTTCAAGGGATTAATTATATCAGCAAAGCAGAGAATGTACTTGTTTGTCAAAGTACAAGGTACTGCACACCAACTACCATATGTAATTGATAAGTGCAGTTGAAGATGAGTAAGAAGACTTGTCAAACAGGAAGACATAGGCATTTATGTTAAACCACAGGCACACACATCCTGTTAGGCAAGAGAAGGCCTCTCGAGCTATCTCATCAACCGAACCAAACAACACACTGTGCTTAGATATCACTGCTATTTTCACAACGTCATAGGTACTGGTAGTATGATGGTTAATGAATCATGGACAAATACAAATATAGGGATAATTTCTGTCTAAATGCAGAAGAAATGCATTGTTGCATGAATATAATTATTGACCCACAAAGAAAACATATTTTACTAAGATTTTTCAGTTCACGCATTCAGAAAGGGTGACATTTTATGGTAGATGTCTTTGGTAGAGGATGTTTTTGTGGAAAAGGTGTTCCTGCAACAGTTTGCCATAAGACGTTTTCTTGTTGAGTAAGGTTATGAAACTACTTATCATTGTTACATTTTTTTTGCTATTGATTTATGAATAAGAAATGGTTTCAAGCACACTCAGAGAACCAAATTTAGCACTAGGAACATACATTTCTTATAGTTTATTTACCCTGTTGATGCTGTATCTGTTTAAATCTTTCGTTGTCTCGTTGTGGTATTGTCATCCATTCCATTATTACCTTCCCTTGTCCTAAAATAGCAGAAATTAAAAAGAGCATCTTAGTATTGAAAAGACCGTATGTGCAAAATAATGTCACTGTAAGAATCAGTCAAACAATACAATTCCCTTGAATAAGGCATGATTAGCTTTTAAAAAAATACTCACAATTTATGCGTTTGTTCAGCATGCATCCCATTTTCTGAGAATAAGAAAATGTGAGAGTTTAATTTTATACCTACAAAGGACGACCATCATGTTATATAGAACACAATACATGGAGGATAAAACAATGGTCCTGAAAGCTACTGCAAAGCTGTATGCAAATGTTGAGGGCGTCACGCTGCTTGCTTAGCGAGTATCGCTTCCTCCTGATTCGACTCACGTGAAACGTGACCACCCTCCCGAAGTGTCTTACCAGTCGCGCCACACGAAAAGCTAGCTATTCGGTGGCGCAAGTGGGGACACTTCAGGTTGAGGAGTAAGTTTCACACATCCCCATATGCTACACAAAGCTGTATGCAAAGCAGTATGTATGTTATTACCTGTTGGCGAGTTACTGCTCTTCCGTGAGCTCCACCTCTCATAGAGCAGAATGAGGAGGACCAGGATGATCACCTCAGCCACGATGGCTATGAAGGGTTTCAGAGGCTCCATGAAGGTGATGACCCGAACTTCCACCCGGCTCACACTGGCCTTGATATTATAGATGGCGCTGCAGACATAGACACCAGAGTCCTCCTCTGTCAGGTTCATCACAGTGAGCTTGGTTGTGTTTCCATCCACAATAATAATCTTGTAACGAAGGGGGTCAGTAGATGCATTGATCAGTTCCTGAAACCAAAAGAAAATGATGGAACGAAGCCTCTAAGACAAAGCGGTACTATTGATAATTGTCATAACTGTCAAATGAAATAACATTATATGACTTATTAATGGTCAACTGTAAGTTGAGTGAAATAAAAACATCTTAGGTTACAATACGCCATCAACATTAGTTATTAACTACGTCTCCCTTTACACATTGATTACATTTGGGCAGCCTTCTCACCTGCTCAGTTCCGTTTGCTTTGTACCAAAGCCAGGTGTTAGGGGGAAGCTTGGTTTTACAGGCCATCGCCACAGAGTCCCCCACATAGGCAACAATAGGCTTGTCCGTCTTATCGCCCACCTCTGGGGCTGGAGGAAAAGAAAGGTACCAGTATCAAGATCACAATGCTATCTATAGGCACACTTCATTACTCAATACAAATTGCCAGCGCCTTGCACAGATGGGTTTTTAGTCAATTTCTGTGCATTCTTGTAATGTTGTGAAGGATCATGTCACTAAACTTTTTATTTAATGAAAACGTGTAATACTGGATGACAGAGAATATGTAGCCTAACTTGACATGCCTGTAGCAATACATGGCTTTGAATGAGACTAGAGAATGTGAAATATGGTGTATGCATCAACTTATGTCATATAACATACTGTACCTGCCAAATTGAAATCAATTTTTGCCTCCTTGTCGGTATCACTAAAGATGCATGAGTAATTCCCAAGGGTATCCTCATTAATTCTGAACCTGTAAAAGATATAATCATTGCTAATATAATCATAGCTTAATTTTCACTTACAGTGGGGAAAAAAAGTATTTAGTCAGCCACCAATTGTGCAAGTTCTCCCACTTAAAAAGATGAGAGAGGCCTGTAATTTTCATCATAGGTACACGTCAACTATGACAGACAAATTGAGATTTTTTTTTCCAGAAAATCACATTGTAGGATTTGTAATGAATTTATTTGCAAATTATGGTGGAAAATAAGTATTTGGTCACCTACAAACAAGCAAGATTTCTGGCTCTCACAGACCTGTAACTTCTTCTTTAAGAGGATCCTCTGTCCTCCACTCGTTACCTGTATTAATGGCACCTGTTTGAACTTGTTATCAGTATAAAAGACACCTGTCCACAACCTCAAACAGTCACACTCCAAACTCCACCATGGCCAAGACCAAAGAGCTGTCAAAGGACACCAGAAACAACATTGTAGACCTGCACCAGGCTGGGAAGACTGAATCTGCAATAGGTAAGCAGCTTGGTTTGAAGAAATCAACTGTGGGAGCAATTATTAGGAAATGGAAGACATACAAGACCACTGATAATCTCCCTCGATCTGGGGCTCCACGCAAGATCTCACCCCGTGGGGGTCAAAATGATCACAAGAACGGTGAGCAAAAATCCCAGAACCACACGGGGGGACCTAGTGAATGACCTGCAGAGAGCTGGGACCAAAGTAACAAAGCCTACCATCAGTAACACACTACGCCGCCAGGGACTCAAATCCTGCAGTGCCAGACGTGTCCCCCTGCTTAAGCCAGTACATGTCCAGGCCCGTCTGAAGTTTGCTAGAGTGCATTTGGATGATCCAGAAGAGGATTTGGAGAATGTCATATGGTCAGATGAAACCAAAATATAACTTTTTGGTAAAAACTCAACTCGTCGTGTTTGAAGGACAAAGAATGCTGAGTTGCATCCAAAGAACACCATACCTACTGTGAAGCATGGGGGTGGAAACATCATGCTTTGGGGCTGTTTTTCTGCAAAGGGACCAGGACGACTGATCCGTGTAAAGGAAAGAATGAATGGGGCCATGTATCGTGAGATTTTGAGTGAAAACCTCCTTCCATCAGCAAGGGCATTGAAGATGAAACGTGGCTGGGTCTTTCAGCATAACAATGATCCCAAACACACCACCCGGGCAACGAAGGAGTGGCTTCGTAAGAAGCATTTCAAGGTCCTGGAGTGGCCTAGCCAGTCCTCCAGATCTCAACCCCATAGAAAATCTTTGGAGGGAGTTGAAAGTCTGTGTTGCCCAGCGACAGCCCCAAAACATCACTGCTCTAGAGGAGATCTGCATGGAGGAATGGGCCAAAATAATAATATAATAATAATAATAATAATATGCCATTTAGCAGACGCTTTTATCCAAAGCGACTTACAGTCATGCTTGCATACATTTTTTTGTGTATGGGTGGTCCCGGGGATCGAACCCACTACCTTGGCGTTACAAGCGCCGTGCTCTACCAGCTGAGCTACAGAGGACCACGGCTACAAAATACCAGCAACAGTGTGTGAAAACCTTGTGAAGACTTACAGAAAACGTTTGACCTGTGTCATTGCCAACAAAGGGTATATAACAAAGTATTGAGAAACTTTTGTTATTGACCAAAGACTTATTTTCCACCATAATTTGCAAATAAATTCATTAAAAATCCTACAATGTGATTTTCTGGAATTTTCTTCCTCATTTTGTCTGTCATAGTTGACGTGTACCTATGATGAAAATTACAGACCTCTCTCATCTTTTTAAGTGGGAGAACTTGCACAATTTGTGGCTGACTAAATACTTTTTTCCCCCACTGTATATCTAAAATATAGATGTTTTGTCAGTCTAAGAAACATTCACTATCAAATGTCAATTAGGCACATCATTAGAAGATGTTGGCAAGAAATGGGCTCTAGCCTCTGGCCATGGGCCAGGATTGGTTACAGTCTGACAAACAGGTGATTGCTGGTAGTCAAGGAACCCACTGCTCTGGGATACAAAATAACAGAGGCAAAGTGTATAATTTTAACTGCTTCAGTAGTGAAATATTACCAAGTCCTGTACCAAAAGTGTATTTGCACAAAGTAATACATCGTAGAGGTCTTCACGGGTCAACCCGAATACCCGAGACCCGACCCGGGACCCAAACTTTTCCCTCAGGTCTGGGTCGGGTCCTGTTTGATTGTCATCGGGTCTCTGCCCTAGTCTTGGGTCTATGTAACTACAGCTGATAAACTCGATTGGACCCGAATGGACCCACTCTGCATAGCCTATATTATATTTATTTTACGCTAATAAACTGAATTGAATGACTTCTAGAAGGCCTAGCCAACATATAAATACCTATTCGTTAACCAGAAGAGCAATTTAGCTGATAAACATTATTTTTTTATTACTCTGGTCCAATCGAGTCTGGTCTAGAGGTACGGGTTGGTTGTCGTCAAAGTAGATACTGAAGATATTCTCCCAACCTGTATAATTAACATAGTTATCATAGACCATTGTATATTTCTGTGTATATTTACATGTAGATGACAGACAGTTACATTTCAGGTTTACATTCTCTATCCCTGATGGAATAATGAATACATACTTACACTCTTTTGAGATTATATTGTTCATTCTCCAATTGTACAGTAAGCCGAGAGTTAGGAATTTCAATCCCATCTTTTCGCCAGTACCCGGTAATGTTTGGTAGTTTGTTTGGATTACCGGTCCAGGTACATGCTAGCTCTAAATCGATGGGTTTCAAGATTTCAACTTTTTCAACCAGACTGTCCCCTGTGTTTAGAATTTTGGTGGGATTTCAAACAGATAGAAAGAAAGAAGCTAAAATGAGACAACTGTTCAACCCTATAATACAGCTAAAATAGATATGTAAACTTTACACAAAACATGCAGATGAACATATACCAGAATTTCAGACAAAACATTTTCTAAAGTATCACAAGATGATTGAGTGAAGAATGGAATTAACATGTAACACTACACCACTACAATATAAAATTGTGAACACCAACAACACAAACTAGTGACTAAAACAAGAACTCTCTAGTAGTTACCTTTCAGGACTGCACTCTTAAAGACTGTTGTGACTGGATCCGTCAAAACCAACTGAGGATTTGTTTCTGCTGTAAGGGAAATTAACATAAACATTGTTGTTTGATATGAAGAGTGTTACTGAGTGATGTGTTGTGTTGGATTTGCACCAAACATAACACTTTGTACTCAGGACCTAAAGTTCATTTTCTTTGCTTCATCTTTTGCAGTTTTACTTTAGGGCCTTAATGCAAACAGGATGCATGTTTTGGAATATGTTTTATTCTGTACAGGCTTCCTTCTTTTCACTCTGTCATTCAGGTTAGGATTGTGGAGTAACTACAATATTGTAGATCCATCCTCAGTTTACTCCTATCACAGCCATTAAACTCTGTAACTGTTTTAAAGTCACAATTGGCCTCATGGTGAAATCCCTCAGCGGTTTCCTTCCTCTCCGGCAACTGAGTTAGGAACGATGCCTGTATCTTTGTAGTGACTGTGTGTATTGATACACTATCCAAAGTGTAATTAATAACTTTACCATGCTCAAAGTGATATTCAGTGTCTGCTTTTTTTTTAATCATCAACCAATAGGTGCCCTTCTTTGCGAGGCATTGGAAAACATTCCTGGTCTTTGTGGTTGAATACATTTCAGCTTTTCATGTTTTATTAATTTGTAAAAATTAATAAAAACATAATTCCACTTTGACATTATGGGGTATTGTGTGTAGGCCAGTGACACAAAATCTAAATGTAATCATTTTAAATTCAGGCTGTAACACAACAAAATCTCGGAAAAGTAAAGGGGTGTGAATACTTTCTGAAGGCACTGTATGTACATACTTTTTCAAAGCTCAGTAGTCTTAACACTAAACATAGTTGGGTTGATCCACGAAAAGAGTAAATTTTGAGTCCCTTTGATATTTTAAGTAGAAATTGTGCACAAATATTGCATTATAAAAGCCTGGCATATTAAATGAAGTGCCCTTCAATATAGACCACATGTAAAATTCAATAAATCAAAAATTCTGAGTTTTGACATGTCCCTCTGTGAAGAATTCAGGCTGTTCTGGTGGCAAAGCGGGCTCCGACCCGGTACTAGATGGGAGTACCTAATAAACTGGCCAGTGAGTTTTAATATGCTGAAACTATTCCTTTAATAAAAAAAATGTCTAAAGGAACATTGAACATCTAATAGTGAAATAGTGTGCTTTTTGTCCATGTTGTGGTAGAAAACTGAGCAGTTCGAGCATAACACGTCAACCCTGTTACCTATAGATAAACAGGCTAGAAATGTTTTAACAACACTCCCTGTTGCACACAACAAGCTTCCATTCCCCCTATCACAAGGTGATTCATGGCTGATTTAAGATTAAATTGTCAACCCTGATACGGTCAACCCTTTATTTAGCACTTAATAGGCACTTACTACAGTAATGTCTTTATTTAACCTCTTGAGATGATAAAACATGTTTTCTATTGAGTTGAACATGTGGTATTTTTTTTACCAAGTTACACTACCGCAAAAGGTACTCAATTTGGTGGAATGACCGAGTACTGTATATTATATATATCTGACATTTAAGCAGTTAACTGCCACAAAGGGTAGGCCATGTAATAGTCATGTAAAGCACAGGATGCTAACAGTACACATTTCAAAGTCATTGCCAGCAGCACACCACCAGTAACGGAAATTTGTCTCAGTAATGAAAAAAATGGCATCTCTGGTGATGCAGTATCGAAGCATGCAACAGACCAAGTTATTGGGTCCAATGTCCTCCTGATACATAATACTGAAGGATTAGAAGCATATTGAATACACCACACCAATGCAGTTACTGTGAAAATCTAATGCACATTTGCAGATGTACTGCTGCAGCGAAGACTCACAGCCACAATTTTTCATCACAACTGGCCAAGCAGAAAGACCTGTGTACAAAGCTGATACATATAAAATACAGAATCTATATTTACTTGTATAGATGCCTCTCCAGCAGAGAGGCAGCAGGATGAGCTGAAGGGAAGGGATCCAGGGCGAAAACATGGTTGTTTCAGTCAGTCAGCTAGTCCTGTATTATCTGCTGCATAGAGTTTTTCTATCAGATCTCTCTCTCTCATCAGCTACCTGCTACTCCTCTCTCTCTCTCGCTGGGGCCTCCTTCCCTCCCCTCCTTGTTCTTCCCCTCAGCATCGGTGACGCAGCAAAGATATCAGCCTACTTCCTCCTCTGCCTGCTGGTGTTCATCTATAATTCATACAGACACAGACCAAGGGTACAGACAGTCCTGTCCCATAGTGCAACAGCAACCCTGTAATGGAAGGTGCAAAAAAAAGTACAGTACAGTGAGTATCATATGACAACCCTACACTACAGTACAAACATTTGGTTGAAAAATAACTTGTGGTGGGAGGGGGGGGGTAAATAGATATACAGGTCATGTAAGATGTGGTGTAGGACGGCTGTAAGTCACATGGTACAGTAGGCCTGTCATCTTGGAGATCACTGTCCAAAGTCCTTGTCCATTATTCCCCCCAAATGATATGTACAATATCAGATTTATACCATAAACATCACCTGTGCTAATATTGGCAACGGTTGAGTTTACTTCAGTATTCAATACCATTTCTGTATTCACAATTTTTATATTCGAATGAAATGCATATGTTGAAAGTTGTTTACCTTGGACAAGACAGTATAGTTGAATGTATTGAGTGCAGATCTAGTGATTTACTCAGTGGTATACAATTTCCACTCTCTCTGTCTGGGACATCTATTGGCGCTCAGGCTGTGGTTGGGGATGTAAGGGGATTAAAGTCAAACTCGTAGCATGAGACAAGAGTAGTGAGTCTAGCGCCCTGCCCTGTCTGTAGAATATACCACTGTACCAGTCTAAACCACAATAGTACCCATCTCAAAAGCAGTCCCTGTGAACTTTCACTTTCATTACTTATATTAAATGTTTTAATTTAAACCACCTGTCCCCAAATGGATTAATCCAGATTATTGTGTTAGCAGAAATTCCTCAGATTTAGTTACACGGCCCATCAGTGATCAGCCGTGCCCTTCACAGCGCCATCCCTCAGTCTAAGGCCTCTCTTGGCTTAGCCTGCTTGGAGACCAATCGAATCCAGGGACTCAGTGACCAAAACTTGTCTGCAAATCCCCTGGTAGGGTATTCACCCGGTTGAGGCTGAGAGTGAGTAGTCGAGCAGTTTGGTGAAGAGCTACAGTAGTAGAGCACTGTCCAGTCCAGCTCTCTCCTCTAGTGTTCTACCAGAGGAAAAGGAGACGTCACCATGTCCACCGAGGGGATGTCTAGAGAGGAGGCAGAGGAGTACCAGAAACAGATGGTGGAGGAAAAGTAAGTCACTACTACTAGCCCTTATTTTACTGTACTGTAAAAAGTCATACAAAGTGGTAATCAAACAACTAGAAAGGATGCTTAGGGGGAAAGGAATGCTTCAAGGTTGGGTCAATTCCATTTCAATTCAGCCAAATATAAGAAGTACAGATTGAATTCTTATTCAATTGAAATTAAATGTAAAATAAATTATACTCCTGAATCTGAGGCCAACCTCATTGGAATTATTAAAATTGACATTTTGTATTATATTTATTCAATAGCAAGCAAGAGCAGAGGATTTAGTTTGAAACTTTAGCTTTTGTGAAAAATTTTAGCACTTTTTTATTATCCTAGTTATGTGAAGTAAAAAAGCCAAACAGTTGTAAAGGAGATACAGTGCAATGAGAAAACCACCTGTAAATGTACCTTGAGTCAACAGTATTACACTGATAAAAGTAAAATAAAATGGAACATATTTTACCATTTTTATGAAGAATGCTTTACCAAATATTAGGATCACAAGAGTCAAACTGAAGGCAGACTAACCACCATACAGTCCTAGATTACTTCACACCCAGATTAATTCAGAATTACTGTCTGTCTCCAATTGCTGAGAGTGGTGGGATTGACAATGCTGCCATAATCTGGAGATTAATATAAAAATATATATTACTCTGCTGCCCCAGAAACTGAGTCATTTATATTTTTTTGTTTTCCTACATTATCTTATTTAGAACTGACGCCTATAAAATGTGATTGATTGATATGAAAACTGCAATGGCCTTGAATAATTATCATTGCACAGAAGCATAGAAACAGATCTGTACACAGATTTGTATCTCTGAAAAAAAGAATGCAAACCTTTACACAACCAGCATCACACAGTGAAAATACAAGCTGTTTACCTTTTTAGAATTTTGGAAGAGTTATATGATAGACTGCTGGACAATATATTAATAAGCTTTTATAGGTTTGGTAACATCGTTTCTGTTCTTGTCTGAAAACAGGATGGAGAGAGATTCAGAGTTCTTGGTAAAGAAGGCTGAGAGGGCCACACTGAGAACGTGCTTAAGAGACAAATACAGACTACCAAAGGTAAGACAGTCTCCTGTCATTCTCCTCCATGCTCATGTCATATGAAACAAGAGGAGAAATGCATAGAAGAAATACTTTGAAAAATGATTTTTTTGATAAAAATGCCCTCAATAGCAAAATGGCCTCAATAATAAAAAACACACATTTGTAATTTTCTGTGAATGACGTAAGGTGATAATCTTATGCAATTTCTCAGTAAACGAGAACACATTATCACAAATGAGTAAAATGATGCAACAGAGGCTGTGTCGGTCGGTGTCAGAGTGTGTGACTGAGTACATTTACAGGAGCACATGGCCTGCTAGTCAGATAGGCCTGAGTAGAGCAAAGAGATTAAGGCATAAAAAAAGACCAGTGACCGCGGCTATCCTGCGTTTGAGCCCCAGGCCTGAAATGCCCTGTGTGTATGTGTGTGTGTATGCCATCTATATCACAGGCCCTGTCAGGGTCATAGAGGGTCACATGCAATGCTAAGCTGTTTATTTAGCTGTTGGACCTAGGGGCAGAAATGTTTTCTGACCACGTGACCGAATCAGGTGCCTTCCGGCCCAAAATCGTACCTGGTCAGGTCACATGGTCAGGAAATAAATATTATATGTTTTTTTTAATGGGCCAGGAAGATAAACTATAGAATTTAAACATGAGAATATTGATACTGGACGTGGGCATAATACATTCGTCCTCAGCCAGTCTGATCTGTGCATTGCTTGCTGTGTTTAGAGTGAACAGGACGCAAACCTGATGGAGTTGGCAGGAGACGACATCGACGTGCCTGAAGAACTACTCAAAATGGTGGATGAGGATGCCACAGAGGAAGAGGAGAAGGACTCTATCCTGGGCCAGATACAGAACCTCCAGAACATGGACATGGACCAGATCAAGGAGAAAGCCTCGGCCACCATGGTTGAGATGAAATCTAAAGCAGAGGAGAAGTGCTCTGTAATGTGATGAGAGGAAACATTGGTTCAGTTGATTTGAGATTAGTACCTAAGCACCAAGTTTGACCAACGATTTCCAAGGTTGGACTTCCCTGAAATATTCCAGCTTTCAAGTATTCTAATCTAGACTGTGGGCTTGGATTTATCTGAAACACATACAGTAGGCCTACTACACGATCTAAATGTAACCAGTCTTAAATTGGTTAATCTGTCAATAGAGGGCCCTCTCCCAGGGAGATGACTCTTAATCTGTCTTTCTCAGAAAGCTGTGGGGAGGAGGTCAGGACAAACATCACAGGGATGGCAGTAAAAGTATTTTTGTTGTTGTGGTTAATACGGTTTTCTGTTCTTTTTATATACAGTAAACCTCATGTCTTCTTTGCAAGAATCTACAATTAGGAGGATAAATGTCATCATGGTTATAAATGCTCTGAATTGTTTCATGATAAAAATAATACATTCCTCTGAATCTTCGGTAAAGCCTTTGTAAAACGGACTGTATACAACTGGATTTTTGTACTTCAAATCAATTTTTATTTGTCACATGTGCTGAATACAACAGATGTAGACCTTACCGTGAAATGCTTACTTACAAACCATTAACCAACAATGCAGTTCAAGAAATAGAGTTTAAAAAATATTTACTAAATAAAATAAAGTAAAAAATAAAATAAAAAGTAACACAATAAAATAACAATAACGAGGCTATATACAGGGGGTACTGGTACCAAGTCAATGTGCGGGAGTACAGGTTAGTCGAGGTAATTTGTCCATGTAGGTAGGGGTAAAGTAACTATGCATAGATAATAAACAGCGAATAGCAGCAGTGTAAAAACAAGGGGTGGGGGGGTCAATGTAAATAGTCCGGGTGACCATTTGATTAATGGTTCAGCAGCCTTATGGCTTGGGGGTAGAAGCTGTTAAGGATGGGGGGGGTGACTTGGGTGACTGGAATCTTTGACAATTTTTTGGGCCTTCTTCTGACACAGCCTAGTACTTGAGCTTCTTTGTAATAAATACAGAGATGTTTCATAAGAACCCCATGAAAAACAATCCATGTCCAGAACTGTGGTTTATATAATGAGAGACAAATCAAATCAAATCAAATGACAATGCCTCCATGTGGATAAAACCATTACATTTTACTGAAGTCTTCTACAGAAACTGCTCTTAAAGTTCCAGGATATATACAGTGAGCTGATTTTGTACGTTTGCCCACTGACAAAGACATGATCAGTCTATAATTGTAATGGTAGGTTTATTTGAACAGTGAGAGACAGAATAACAACAAAAAAATCCAGAAAAAAACGCATGTCGAAAATGTTATAAATTGATTTGCATTTTAATGAGGGAAATAAGTATTTGACCCCTCTGCAAAACATGACTTAGTACTTGGTGGCAAAACCCTTGTTGGCAATCACAGAGGTCAGACGTTTCTTGTAGTTGGCCACCAGGTTTGCACACATCTCAGGAGGGATTTTGTTCCACTCCTCTTTGCAGATCTTCTCCAAGTCATTAAGGTTTCGAGGCTGACGTTTGGCAACTCGAACCTTCAGCTCCCTCCACAGATTTTCTATGGGATTAAGGTCTGGAGACTGGCTAGGCCACTCCAGGACCTTAATGTGCTTCTTCTTGAGCCACTCCTTTGTTGCCTTGGCCATGTGTTTTGGGTCATTGTCATGCTGGAATACCCATCCACGACCCATTTTCAATGCCCTGGCTGAGGGAAGGAGGTTCTCACCCAAGATTTGACGGTACATGGCCCCGTCCATCGTCCCTTTGATGCGGTGAAGTTGTCCTGTTCCCTTAGCAGAAAAACACCCCCAAAGCATAATGCTTCCACCTCCATGTTTGACGGTGGGGATGGTGTTCTTGGGGTCATAGGCAGCATTCCTCCTCCTCCAAACACGGCGAGTTGAGTTGATGCCAAAGAGCTCAATTTTGGTCTCATCTGACCACAACACTTTCACCCAGTTCTCCTCTGAATCATTCAGATGTTCATTGGCAAACTTCAGACGGGCATGTAAATGTGCTTTATTGAGCAGGGGAACCTTGCGGGCGCTGCAGGATTTCAGTCCTTCACGGCGTAGTGTCTTATCAATTGTTTTCTTGGTGACTATGGTCCCAGCTGCCTTGAGATCATTGACAAGATCCTCCCGTGTAGTTCTGGGCTGATTCCTAACCGTTCTCATGATCATTGCAACTCCACGAGGTGAGATCTTGCATGGAGCCCCAGGCGAGGGAGATTGTCAGTTCTTTTGTGTTTCTTCCATTTGCGAATAATCGCACCAACTGTTGTCACCTTCTCACCAAGCTGCTTGGCGATGGTCTTGTAGCCCATTCCAGCCTTGTGTAGGTCTACAATCTTGTCCCTGACATCCGTGGAGAGCTCTCTGGTCTTGGCCATGGTGGAGAGTTTGGAATCTGATTGATTGATTGCTTCTGTGGACAGGTCAAATCTTGCGTTTTTTTCTGGATTTTTTTGTTGTTATTCTGTCTCTCACTGTTCAAATAAACCTACCATTAAAATTATAGACTGATCATGTCTTTGTCAGTGGGCAAACGTACAAAATCAGCAGGGGATCAAATACTTTTTTCCCTCACTGTATCTCTCTATATAATATGAAAGAGGCTGGTTGAGACCGGTTTAGCTATTCAAAGCTCAATATTACATATTATATTATCATTATCTAACAAAAGGAAAGATAATTGCAAAAAACACAACCTTTTCAAGGCATATGTAACAGTACTAAACAGTACGAGTGGCGCAGTGGTCTAAGGCACTGCATCTCAGTGCTTGAGGCATCACTACAGACCCCCTGGTTTGATTCCAGGCTGTATCACAATCGGACGTGATTGGGAGTCCCATAGGGCAGCGCACAATTGGCCCAGCGTCGTCCGGGTTTGGCCGGTGTAGGCCATCATTGTAAATAAGAGGGGCCGGTCTGCAGACAGCTGTTCCTCCTCATGGAGGTCTACTTTGGCGATATGGGGCTTGCCGATGTTGACGTCCGTGGTCCAGTCCACCAGCTCATGCACAGCCTTGAAAGAGCCCTGTATACACGCTGTGAACCACAGCTGATCCTACAGAGAAGAAGACAAGGAGTAGAATCATATTTTATTGACCTTATATATTTATACTATAGCTACAATGGAGATCAAAACTCTCTTGTCCAAGGTGAGCACTGCCCTAAGATGACACCAGCTGCTCCTACAGAGGGGACACAGGGCACACATAGAAACAGGAAGGTAGTTTTAAAAAACTTTATTCAAGAGATCAAACAAAAGGGGCAAAGACAGTATAATAAAGTAGTAGTAATGTGAGAATCTAGAAAGTGGTGATTCTTTTTTGTACCCTTACCCTGAGCTTCTGTAGAGAGTTGAGGCCTGTGTAGAGGCAGTGCTGGGGCAGACTGCTGGAGAGCAGGTAGATACCAATCTCCTCTGGTGTCTCCCTGTTCATATTTTTGGGGTCAACAAATACAGTACCAGTCAAAAGTTTTAGAACACCTACTCATTCAAGCGTTTTTCTTTATTTTTATTATTTTCTACATTGTAGAATAATAGTGAAGACATCAAAACTATGAAATAACACATATGGAATCATGTAGTAACCAAATAAGTGTTAAACAAATCAAAATATATTTTATATTTGAGATTCTTCAATTAGCCACCCTTTGCCTTGATGACAGCTTTGCACACTCTTGGCATTCTCTCAACCAGCTTCATCTGGAATGCTTTTCCAACAGTCTTGAAGGAGTTCCCACATATGCTGAGCACTTGTTGGCTGTTTTTCCTTCATTCTGCGGTCCGACTCATCCCAAACCATCTCAATTGGGTTGAGGTCGGGGGATTGTGGAGGCCAGTTCATCTGATGCAGCACTCCATCACTCTCCTTCTTGGTAAAATAGCCCTTACACAGCCTGGAGGTGTGTTGGGTCATTGTCCTGTTGAAAAACAAATGATAGTCCCACTAAGCCCAAACCAGATGGGATGGAGTATCGCTGCAGAATGCTGTGGTAGCCATGCTGGTTAAGTGTGCCTTGAATTCTAAATAAATCACAGACAGTGTCACCAGCAAAGCACCCCCACACCATAACACCTCCTCCTCCATGCTTTACGGTGGGAACTACACATGCGGAGATCATCCATTCACCCACACCGCGTCTGACAAAGACATGGTGGTTGGAACCAAAAATCTCAAATTTGAACTCGAGACCAAAGGACACATTTCCACCGGTCTAATGTCCATTGCTTGTGTTTCCTCATGAGCGCCAGTTTCATCACAGCTCTTTATGGTTTTTGCGACTGCACTTGAAGAAACGTTCAAAGTTCTTTAAATGTTTCGTATTGACTGACCTTCATGTCTTAAAGTAATGATGGACTGTCGTTTCTCTTATTTGAGCTGTTCTTGACATAATATGGACTTGGTCTTTTACCAAATAGGGCTACCCCCCCCACCTTGTCACAACACCACTGATTAGCTAAACCACACTGAGAAGTAAAGAAATTCCACAAATTAACTTTTAAGGCACACCTGTTAATTGAAATGCATTCCAGGTGACTACCTCATGAAGCTGGTTGAGAAAATGCCAAGACTGTGCAAAGCTGTCATTAAGGCAAAGGATGGCTATTTGAAGAATATATTTCGTTTTGTTTAACACTTTTTTGGTTACTACATGATTCTATATGTGTAATTTCATAGTTTTGATGTCTTCACTATTCTTCTACAATGTGAAAAATTAAGAAAAACCCTTGAATGAGTAGGTGTGTCCAAACTTTTGACTGGTGGTGTATGTAAATTAGATATTTTGTTATTTCATTTTCAATAAATGTGCAAACATTTCTAAAAACATGTTTTCACTTTGTCATTATGGGGTATTGTGTGTAGATGGGTTAGGAAATAAAATCTATTGAATCCATTTTAAATTCAGGCTGTAACACAACAAAATGTGAAATATAAGTCAAGGGTTATTAATACTTTCTGAAGGCACTGTATATGCATATGCATAGTTTTGAGCCAGGTGCTGGACATCAAAACATATCTCCAGCAAAAAGAAAGACTTTGCAGTCTGCACAATGCCATCTATTCTCCTAATGTTGTTTCAGTAAACCCCAAGAAAGGAAAATGCTCTCATTTGTATTGAACAGAGCTAGGAAAAAACATCATGGCATCAGTGGCATATTGAGTTTAAATTCCCTTCCCTATCCTCCTATCCCTTTGGTGTTCACGGATCTGAAAAGCTTTAATGGATTAGGCTATTGGATTAGTTACACCTTTTCAGATCTATGAACACTTGAAGGGGTAGTGGATAGGAAAGAAACTGTGAGAATTGGTGACAGGAGCCTGGGAAAGGAACAAGTTTGCATAATTTTAGAACTGGGTGAAAGACTGTAGCAACTCACCGGGGAGAAGTTGATGATGTGGGCCTGGCAGAAGGACATGTCCTCTGGTTTCTTCACAATGTGGGTGTAGATGACCAGCACGTCAGAGAAATCTGCAGCAAACCCAGCTTGGTCTGAGCCCCACACTCAAAGTCCAGATATATACTCTCAGGCAGTTCTAGACTAAAAACACAACGTTACATCCACAATAAGTATATTGATAACGTCAGCTAAACAACTCAAATCGAAACGTACTGTAATTACGTTCATTCTTTGATTGTGTTTGAGGTGTGTCCTTACCGTGAGCCTTGGCCCACTGACGTTGTGAGCCAGGGCCATGTCAGAGCTGTCGCCAGGCAGAATAGGGTCCGTCAGATCCCTCCTCTCTGATAGGCTGCTGCGGATCTCCAGAGCCTGCTTCCCGTTAGTGGCGTTGAACTGGCCCATGTCTGGATAAAACAAACACAGAATATGTATTTTTTGTTGTACTGCTGTTACTTACTTTGCATGGTACTGCATTAGAGCAATTCTGTATACTTTATTATTAATTGACTTGCATACTCCATGACCACAAATAGGTGACATTTACAAAATTATTATTATTTTACCAACACATAATTGGTCCATTACTCTGTACCCTCAGCCACTTTGTCCAGCAACACAGTGATCTTCTCATCCTCCAGAAGACGTTGCTTCAGAAACTTGATGAAGACTATTGGTGAATCCACTAGAGCTCAGCTCAAAAGCGTCTGCATCTTGGCAGCTGCACAAGAGAAGAATGGAACAGCATTGGGAAATATATCATTTCATCTGTTCATACAAAGTAACATGCTACAAATAGAAGTTTAGATATATTTTTGAGTAATCATCAGATTACTTACATTGAATATCCAAAAACAATGTTAGCGGTGACCCTCAATAGTACAGTATGTTTGGGGTGGTTTCATCGTTAATATTTCTAAAAATAAAAATTAAATAGTCACAATATTACAACAAACAATATGGTGAAGGGCTTTATATCCCATGCTACCAATAGGGAGGGGACACTGAATAATAGTGAACATAGCATAAGTATCATGGTTAGCATACCCACTGGGCACAGACATCAGTTCAACTTGGATTTACATTTGGTTGAAACATAACTTTGTCTAGTTTTGATTTACATTTGGTCCCCATGTTATTGGATTTAGACGAAAATGTTGATGAATTAAAAACGACATTCCCTTACGTTAATGACTTTTTGCAAATCCAATCAGTTTTCCACCTTGATTCAGTGTAATCACATTTCATTTATTTGTTGAAATGATGTGGAAACAATGTTGAGTCAACCAGTTTTTGCCCAGTGGGTAGTATCCTAGTCTTTACCCACCTCTTCCTACACATATCCAGCAGGAACACATTGAGGCCCGTCTCCTTCTCCTGCATCAGTTTGAGGATGCTCTGCACACACAGGCAGTTGGCTGAGCGTTACGGGTTTGAAGCATCCACAGGTACCATGAAGCTGTTGCCGTAATTCTCATAAACATGACCAGCATAGTACAGCAAACCTAGGAGAAGGTAATGGGAATGAATTGAACAGGGGTAAATGAGACAGTGAATAGAGAAGTGAATGAAATAAGACAAAAATGTGACTTCTCAAACGTATGTAACCAAAAATGCCATGATTTGATTTTGTTTAGAAAAACCAGCTCAAACAAACTAAGATTTGACTGAAACTTGACAAGAACGGATCAAATTCTTCTAGGTCTTCTTTCATACACTGCTGGCGCAGGAGGTTGGTGAGGTTATACACATCCACCATGGGCGCCTTGAGCTGGGGGTGGTTCTGGTATGAGAGGTTCCCGATCAGCAGGGCCATTATATCTGTCGCTGTGATGGGAGACAAATATCACCAATGACTATGAGTTTAAATCAATTGTGGAATAATGAAACATTGACCAACATGAAGAGAACATTTACATTTTGTTCTGCTTACCAAAAGGAGGTTCTTGAGTGCTGTTTAGGATGAGTTCACTGGTACCTACAATCCCAAGACTTTCATTATATAACACAGACATTGCACATGTTGTATTGATACACATTCTCTATGTACTGTGCAAAAACATTTATAAAAACTAGGAACAATGATAGATCAGCTCAAATATTATTTCAATGCGTGTCAAAGTGTCACTTTCCTTGCTTTAAAGGCAAAAACATAATCTGTGGGGAAACATTTTCAGAACGATTACTGGAATTTTGATTTCCTGTGCTTGCATTTCAACTGAATTCAAGTACTATTTTTCACTAATTAGGTGGAGGTAAGTCAGAGGCCAAAAGATCAACATGCCTAATGTTAGCCATTTGTAAGTGATCATTAAGAACGAAAGTATGTGGACACCTGCTCGTCGAACATCTCATTCCAAAATCATGGGCATTTATATGGAGTTGGTGCCCCCTTTGCTGCTATAACAGCCTCCACTCTTCTGGGAAGCCTTTCCACTAGATGTTGGAACATTGCTGCAGGGACTTGCTTCCATTCAGCCACAAGAGCAGTAGTGAGGTCAGGCACTGATGTTGGGCGTTCGATGGGGTTGAGGTCAGGGCTCTGTGCAGGCCAGTCAAGTTCTTCCACACCGATCTCGACAAACCATTTCTCTATGGACCTCGCTTTGTGCACGGTGCATTGTCATGCTGAAACAGGAAAGGGACTTCCCCAAACTGTTGCCACAAAGTTGGAAACACAGAATCGTCTAGAATGTCATTGCATGCTGTAGCGTTAAGATTCCCCTTCACTGGATCTAAGGCGCCTAGCCCGAACCATGAAAAACAGCCCCAGACCACCAAACTTTACAGTTGGTACTATGCATTCGGGCAGGTAGAGTTCTCCTGGCATCTGCCAAACCCAGATTCGTCCGTCGGACTGCCAGATGGTGAAGCGTGATTCATCACTCCAGAGAACGCTTTTCCACTGCTCCAGAGTCCAATGGCGGCAAACTTCACACCATTCCAACCGACGCTTGGCATTGCGCATGGTGATCTTAGGCTTGTGTTCGGCTGCTTGGCCATGGAAACCCATTTCTTGAAGCTCCCTACAAACAGTTATTGTGCTGACGTTGCTTCCAGAGGCAGTTTGGAACTCGATAGTGAGTCTTGCAACCAAGGACAAACGATTTTTACGTGCTACTCGCTTCAACACTCGGCGGTCCCGTTCTGTGAGCTTGTGTGGCCTACCACTTCGCGGCTGAGCCGTTGTTGCTCCTAGACGTTTCCACTTAACAATACCAGCGCTTACAGTTGAATAGGGCATCTCTAGCAGGGCAGAAATTTGACGAACTGACTTGTTGGAAAGGTGGCATCCTATGACGGTGCCACATTGAAAGTCACTGAGCTCTTCAGTAAGGCCGTTCTACTGCCAATGTTTGTCTATGGAGATTTTATACACTGTCAGCAACGGGTGTGGCTGAAATAGCCAAATCCACTAATTTGAAGGGGTGTCCACATACTTTTGGTGATGTAGTGTATTTTAACAAATAGGTGGCCCGCTGAGGCAAAGTGGTTATTAGCACCAAAAATGTCCATCTTATCTGTTCTGGGAACAGAAGCGGTCATACCCTGCTGGAGAAATGAGGGGATGGAGGTTTATTTCTGTCACGATCGTTGAGAGACGGGTCAGACCAATGTGCAGCGTGGTATGCGTACATGTTTATTAATACGAATAAACACTTGACAAAATAACAAACAACGAACCGTGAAGTTCTATGGGCTGTAATGAAACTAGCCAAACAGAAACTCAAACAAGATCCCACACTAAGGTAGGCAACCAGGCTACCTAAGTATGATCCCCAATCAGAGACAACGAGCGACAGCTGCCTCTTATTGGGAATCACACCGGGCCAAACATAGAAATATAAACCTAGATCTAAATATAGATATACACATAGAAACTCACGCCCTGACCAAACCAACTAAAGACAACCGGCCTCTCAAGGCCAGGGCGTGACAGTACCCTCCCCCCCAAAGGTGCGTACTCCGGCCGCACCAACCTAACTCATAAGGGGAGGGTCCGGATAGGCATTCAGCTTCGGAGGCGGCTCCGGCTCCGGGCGTGACGACCTCTCCCTCTCTGCCTCCCCGTTGCACCCCTGGTCTGGTCTGGACCTCGGCGCGATGCTTCCCCTCTCCTTCCTCCCACGATGCACCAAGCCCTGTCTGGACCCTGGTGTGGGAGGCCCCGAACCTGGAGAGGGGCTGACGTCTGGGCCTGGATCGGCAATCCTCCCGCGATGCACCAAGCCCTGTTTGGACCCTGGTGTGGGAGGCCCCGACCCTGGAGAGGGGCTGACGTCTGGGTCTGGAGTGGAGCCGCTGACCGGAGCTGAACTGGACCCCTGTGGAGCGGACTGCCCTGGCTCCGGAGTGGAACCGCTGACCGGAGCTGGACTGGGCACCGGTGGAGCTCCTGCTCTGTCACTGGACTGGAGCAGCTGACCGGGGCTGGACTAGGCACCGGTAGAGTGGATTAATCTGGCACTGGAATGGAGCCGCTGACCGGAGCTGAACTAGGCACCGGTGGAGCGGACTACTCTGGGAACACGCACCACTGGTCTGGTGTGAGGAGCAGGGACGGGTCGTGCCAGACTGGAGACATGCACCACTGGTTTGGTGCGAGGAGCAGACACGGGCTGTGCCGGACTAGATACACGCAACACTGGTTTGGTGCGGGGAGCAGGTACGGGGCGTACCGGGCTGGTGACACGCACCGCTGGTTTGGTGCGGGGAGCAGGAACGGGTCGTGCCGGACTGGATACACACACCACTGGTTTGGTGCGGGGAGAAGGTATGGGGCGTACCGGGCTGGCGACATGCACCACTGGTTTGGTGTTGGGAGCAGGTACGGGCCGTACCGGACTGGATATGCGCACCACTGGTTTGGTGCGGGTAGCAGGCACAGGTCGTGCCAGACTGGAGACACGCACCACTGGTTTGGTGCGAGGAGCAGGCACGGGCCGTACTGGACTGGATACACGCACCACTGGATTAGTGCGGGGAGCAGGTACGGGGCTTACCGGGCTGGCGACACGCACCACTGGTTTGGTGCGGGGAGCAGGTACGGGCCGTACTGGACTGGATACACGCACCACTGGTTTGGGGCGGGGAGCAGGTACGGGGCGTACCGGGCTGGCGACACGCACCACTGGTTTGGTGCGGAGAGCAGGTACGGGCCGTACTGGACTGGATACGCGCACCACTGGTTTGGTGCGGGGAGCAGGTATGGGGCGTACCGGGCTGGCGACACGCACCACTGGTTTGGTGTTGGGAGCTGGCACAGGCCGTACCAGGCTGTGGAGGCGCACTGGAGGTCTGGAGCGTAGAGCTGGCACAACCTGTCCTGGCTGGATGCCGACTTCCGCACGGTACGTACAGTGGGGAGAACAAGTATTTGATACACTGCCAATTTTGCAGGTTTTCCTACTTACAAAGCATGTAGAGGTCTGTAATTTGTATCATAGGTACACTTCAACTGTGAGAGACGGAATCTAAAACAAAAATCCAGAAAATCACATTGTATGATTTTTAAGTAATTAATTTGCATTTTATTGCATGACATAAGTATTGGATACATCAGTAAAAGCAGAACTTAATATTTGGTACAGAAACCTTTGTTTGCAATTACAGAGATCATACGTTTCCTGTAGGTCTTGACCAGGTTTGCACACACTGCAGCAGGGATTTTGGCCCACTCCTCCATACAGACCTTCTCCAGATCCTTCAGGTTTCGGGGCTGTCGCTGGGCAATACGGACTTCCAGCTCCCTCCAAAGATTTTCTATTGGGTTCAGGTCTGGAGACTGGCTAGGCCACTCCAGGACCTTGAGATGCTTCTTACGGAGCCACTCCTTAGTTGCCCTGGCTGTGTGTTTCGGGTCGTTGTCATGCTGGAAGACCCAGCCACGACCCATCTTAAATGCTCTTACTGAGGGAAGGAGGTTGTTGGCCAAGATCTCGCGATACATGGCCCCATCCATGACACTGCTGGTCCTGCTCACACTCCCCTACCCTATGCTTTGACTTCTTTCTCCCCTCTCTCTCCAGATAAAATCTTGCGACTAGTGACTGCAGGCCGCCCAACAACCTGCCCGCTTGACCCCATCCCCTCCTCTCTTCTCCAGACCATCTCCGGTGACCTTCTCCCCTACCTCACCTCGCTGATCAACTCATCCTTGACCGCTGGCCATGTCCCTTCCGTCTTCAAGAGAGCGAGAGTTGCACCCCTTCTCAAAAAACCAACACTCGATCCCACTGATGTCAACAACTACAGACCAGTATCCCTTCTTTCTTTTCTTTCCAAAACTATTGAGTGTGCCGTCTTTAGCCAACTCTCTTGCTATCTCTCTCAGAATGACCTTCTTGATCCAAACCAGTCAGGTTTCAGGACTGGTCATTCAACTGAGACTGCTCTTCTCTGTGTCACGGAGGCTCTCCGCACTGCTAAAGCTAACTCTCTCTCCTCTGCTCTTGTCCTTCTAGACCTGTCTGCTGCCTTTGATACTGTGAACCATCAGATCCTCCTCTCCACCCTCTCCGAGCTGGGCATCTCCGGCGCGGCTCACTCCTGGATTGCGTCCTACCTGACCGGTCGCTCCTACCAAGTGGCGTGGCGAGAAGCTGTCTCCGCACCACGTGCTCTCACCACTGGTGTCCCCCAGGGCTCAGTTCTAGGCCCTCTCCTTTTCTCCCTATACACCAAGTCACTTGGCTCTGTCATATCCTCACATGGCCTCTCCTATCATTGCTACGCTGACGATACACAACTAATCTTCTCCTTTCCCCCTTCTGATAACCAGGTGGCGAATCGCATCTCTGCATGTCTGGCCGACATATCAGTATGGATGACGGATCACCACCTCAAGCTGAACCCTGGCAAGACGGAGCTGCTCTTCCTCCCGGGGAAGGACTGCCCGTTCCATGATCTCGCCATCACGGTTGACAACTCCGTTGTGTCCTCCTCCCAGAGTGCGAAGAGCCTTGGCATGACCCTGGACAATACCCTGTCGTTCTCCGCTAACATCAAGGCAGTGACCCGATCCTGCAGGTTCATGCTCTACAACATTCGGAGAGTACGACCCTGCCTTACACAGGAAGCGGCACAGGTCCTAATCCAGGCACTTGTCATCTCCCGTCTGGATTACTGCAACTCGCTGTTGGCTGGGCACCCTGCCTGTGCCATTAAACCCCTACAACTCATCCAGAATGCCGCAGCCCGTCTGGTGTTCAACCTTCCCAAGTTCTCTCACGTCACCCCCCTCCTCAGCACACTCCACTGGCTTCCAGTTGAAGCTCGCATCCGTTACAAGACCATGGTGCTTGCCTATGGAGCAGTGAGGGGAACGGCACCTCCGTACCTTCAGGCTCTGATCAGTCCCTACACCCAAACGAGGGCATTGCGTTCATCCACCTCTGGCCTGCTGGCTCCCCTACCTCTGCGGAAGCATAGTTCCCGCTCAGCCCAGTCAAAACTGTTCGCTGCTCTGGCACCCCAATGGTGGAACAAGCTCCCTCACGACGCCAGGACAGCGGAGTCACTCACCACCTTCCGGAGACATTTGAAACCCCACCTCTTTAAGGAATACCTGGGATAGGATGAAGTAATCCTTCTAGCCCACCCCCAAAAAAAAAAAAAAACATTGTTGTAAAGTGGTTAACCCACTGGCTATAGGGTGAATGCACCAATTTGTAAGTCGCTCTGGATAAGAGCGTCTGCTAAATGACTTAAATGTAAATGTAATCCATCCTCCCCTCAATACGGTGCAGTCGTCCTGTCCCCTTTGCAGAAAAGCATCCCCAAAGAATGATGTTTCCACCTCCATGCTTCACGGTTGGGATGGTGTTCTTGGGGTTGTACTCATCCTTCTTCTTCCTCCAAACACGGCGAGTGGAGTTTAGACCAAAAAGCTTTATTTTTGTCTCATCAGACCACATGACCTTCTCCCATTCCTCCTCTGGATCATCCAGATGGTCATTGGCAAACTTCAGACGGGCCTGGACATGCGCTGGCTTGAGCAGGGGGACCTTGTGTTTCTATTGTCTCTTTTTGGTCCATTTAGATTGTTCATGTAGATTGTATACAAAAATAATTTAAAATGTTATTGTTAAAAAATGTCATGTTTTACTGTGACTTGTTGTAGGCTCCTAAGTGGACCATAAGGTTAAAAACCAAACCAAACTTTAAAGAATAAAATAATAATAAATAAATAAATAAGTAACTCCGCCAGAGTGTCTCTTTTGGGTCACTTTTGCCGGTCCCAAGCCCGGATAAAGGAGGAGGGTTGGAATTGTGACATAAAAAAAACAAGAATCGACAGAAGAATGTTCATTTGTTTTTTACTCACTTTTTGTTTCTCCCATGATGTTATTCCTCTCTCCTACAGCGTCCATCACAATTACATGCACATGGCCAATTATGCAAATTAGGTGATGACGTCATTTAGCGACTACTAGCGACTTTTAGGACAGCCAATAGCTACTTTCCTTACTGAGGAGTTGGCAACACTGTCACAATACCTCATTGTCTGCTTCATATGAGGCAATATAAAACAGTTGTTTTTTAACCACTCAAGGCTTTATAAAACGGTCGTTTTTAACCACTCAATCTCTTATCCTTTCTTCCTATAGTAGTAGCAGCGAGTATCTATAGTATTATTGATTATTATTATTATCATCAATATTACATTTATTATCTGAAAGAGGCTTTGGTATTAGCCTGTCTGGGGGCTGCGCATGTGAGACAGGGCGAGAAACCTTAGGTGCTAAGTCTGGTGTGTTTGATACAATAGTGACGAACAAAGTGAGAGCGGGGTATGGCCATATATTACATATGCCGACCATGGCTAAGGGAAACATTTACATTTACATTTACGTCATTTAGCAGACGCTCTTATCCAGAGCGACTTACAAATAGGTGCATTCACCTTATAGCTGGCATCCTAAATAAGTTTTGTTCTTTTTTTCTTTCTTTTTTTAACTAAGCTACAGTGGTGGCTACATTTCATCATCATGTCAACGTATTATCACCACTGGTCATGTAGCCTACCTGCCTCGTCGCCAAGTGAGGATGATATTTCACAATCATCAAATGCAATGAGTATTATGGTTTCGATAGGTTTTAGCCTGGTCTGGCGGAGGAGAGTGAGAGCAGGGTGGATCGAGTCATGTAAGCAACAAAGTGAGGGACTTTGTGCTGGTGAGCAGATTGAATGGTATGTGCGTGTAATCAATTATATTGTATGCAGAAACCGTGGCATGAGGCGAGGTTGTAGATATAATTGGTTTTTGTAAACTATGGAGCTAGACTAGATTATCTAGGTTTATGGTTTGGCGCCATCTACGGGCCTAATATTACACAGACTAGTCATTGCTCTCCTTCCAAAACCTGGTTACATTTGTATAAAATTCAAGTATTACTAACCAGGGGCGGACTGGGACAAGACTTCGGCACTGGTATTTTATCCACACCAGCCCACGTCACTGCGCGCGCTAGCCAACCCTCCCCTGCTGGCCACCAGCTATATATTTACCCTGACCATACACAACCCTACTTAGACACAGACAGCAGTGGTGACACATACACATTTTTTGCCTCCCTGTTGTGCTGTCCATCTGTCTCAGCATCTTCTCTGCTGTTACTCTGTGCTTCTTCTTGTTCTCTGTCTGTCTGTCTGCTTAAGCCTTATAAACATCTCCTTTTCAGGACCCTGTCTTTCAAAGATAATTCGTGAAAATCCAAATAACTTCACAGATCTTCATTGTAAAGGGTTTAAACACTGTTCCCATGCTTGTTCAATGAACCATAAACAATTAATGAACATGCACCTGTGGAACAGTCGTTAAGACACTAACAGCTTACAGACGGTAGGCAATTAAGGTCACAGTTATGAAAACTTAGGACACTAAAGAGGCCTTTCTACTGACTCTGAAAAACACCAAAAGAAAGATGCCCAGGGTCCCTGCTCATCTGCGTGAACATGCCTTAGGCATGCTGCAAGGAGGCATGAGGACTGCAGATGTGGCCAGGGCAACAAATTGCAATGTCAGTACAGTGAGCCTAAGACAGTGCTATAGGGAGACAGGACGGACAGCTGATCATCCTCGCAGTGGCAGACCACGTGTAACAACACCTGCACAGGATTGGTATATCTAAACATCACACCTGCGGGACAAGTACAGGATGGCAACAACAACTGCCCGAGTTACACCAGGAACGCACAATCCCTCCATCAGTGCTCAGACTGTCCACAATAGGCTGAGAGAGGCTGGACTGAGGGCTTGTAGGCCTGTTGTAAGGCAGGTCCTCACCAGCCATCACCGGCAACAACGTCGCCTATGGGCACAAACCCACCGTCGCTGGAACAGACAGGACTGGCAAAAAGTGCTCTTCACTGACGAGTCGCAGTTTTGTCTCACCAGGGGTGATGGTCGGATTCACGTTTATCGTCAAAGGAATAAGCGTTACACCGAGGCCTGTACTCTGGAGCGGGATCGATTTGGAGGTGGTGTGGTGTGTCACAGCATCATTGGACTGAGCATGTTGTCATTGCAGGCAATCTCAACGCTGTGCGTTACAGGGAAGACATCCTCCTCCTTCATGTGGTACCCTTCCTGCAGGGTCATCCTGACATGACCCTCCAGCATGACAATGCCACCAGCCATACTGCTCGTACTGTGCGTGATTTCCTGCAAGACAGGAATGTCCGTGTTCTGCCATGGCCAGCGAAGAGCCCTGATCTCAATCCCATTGAGCACATCTGGGACCTGTTGGATCGGAGGGTGAGGGCTAGGGCCATTCCCTCCAGAAATGTCTGGGAGGTTGCAGGTGCCTTGGTGGAAGAGTGGGGTAACATCTCACAGCAAGAACTGGCAAATCTGGTGCCGTCCATGAGGAGGAGATGCACTGCAGTACTTAATGCAGCTGGTGGCCACACCAGATACTGACTGTTACTTTAGATTTTGACCCCCCCCTTTGTTCAGGGACACATTATTCCATTTCTGTTAGTCACATGTCTGTGGAACTTGTTCCGTTTATGTCTCAGTTGTTGAATCTTGTTATGTGCATACAAATATTTACACAGTTTGCTGAAAATAAACGCAGTTGACAGTGAGAGGACGTTTCTTTTTTTGCTGAGTTTCCATTATAAAAGCCAAGCTAACAGCTTAGGCTATGTTGTAAATAAATGCCTGTCAAGGTGTTCCCCTGAATCAACACCTACCCTAACTGTTCATTACTAACACAGGGCTCCAGACTAACACTTTCCCCTGGTGTAACTAGTGCCACTAACTTTTACAGTTGGTGGCACCAGCCCATGATTTGGTCGGACCCAAATCATGAGGAATCATCTTATAAAGTCCTTCATAGTGCTTTATTAAGAAGTATAATAAATAGACTACTGAGGTATAGAAATAGGTTGTTTCATCTAACACGTTCAAGCAGGAATGCATGATTCAAGATATTTTGATATGTAACCTAATCCAGTGATTGTCATGAATTTCGGTTAGGCAATTAGACGATAGTTGCTATTGTACTGTCAAAATAGAACTCCAGAATTTCCAGATTTGTTTTTGGTTCAATAGAGATGAATAACATACATATTTAAGTGCACTAACTAATATCATAGGCTAATTAATTTGGGGTTCAACACCTGAGGAAGTGGAAACTCAAAACACATTATCTAGATTGCTAACTCTAAATGTAATACCCACTGATCTCGAGCGCATGGGGGGAAGAGGAGAGTGGCTCGCTCATCACAGCAGCAGGCCCCAGCGAGGGCACAGGCACAGGAGCAGACATTTTCATTACAGGAATCATGACGATAATGCACTTGACTGTTTGACCAAATTATGGTTTTAGCAACACAAAAAATAGGATATTTTGAGTGAGGTGACAATGTAGAATGTGCTCTTTCTACTTTTGTAGGCACCCTTTCCGTTTTTTACGATCCATGATCTTGGCTGTCTAACTGATTAGCAGGTCTCTTTGCTGATGCCGTGTTTGACTTTGAATGTAAGTTTGCGTAGCCTATCGGAAAACAGCGTCAGCTCATCTTGGTAAGGGGGGCGGTCATTGCCCACTGATCAGACAAAGGCCCATTATACACTGAGTGTACAAAACATTAGGAACACCTTCCTAATATTGAGTTGCACCCCTTTTCAGAACAGTCTCAATTCGTCGGAGCAAGGTCTCTACAAGGTGTCGAAATCGTTCCACAGGGATGCTGGCCCATGTTGACTCCAATGCTTCCCACAGTTGTGTCAAGTTGGCTGGATCTCCTTTGGGTGGTGGACCATTCTTGATACACCCGGGAAACAGTTGAGCGTGAAAAAAACAGCAGTGTTGCAGTTCTTGAACCGGTGTGCCTGGCACCTACTTCCATACCCCGTTCAAAGGCACTTAAATATTTTGTCTTTCCCATTCACCCGCTGAATGGTACACATACACAATCCATGTCTCAATTGTCTCAAGGCTGAAAAATCCTTCTTTAACCAGTCTCCTCTCCTTTATCGACGCTGATTGAAGTAGATGTAATAAGTGACATCAATAAGGGATCATAGATTTCACCTGGATTCACCAGGTCAGTCCATGTTATGGATAGAGCAGGCATTCCTAATGTTTTGTAAACTCAGTGTAGATGATTATAACAGAGAAAATGCACAAAAATCTTTTAAACAGATAAAAATACACCTTATGGAACAGCGGGGACTGTGAAGCAACACAAGGCAGCAGCTAATGGGGATCCATAATAAATACAATACAAAGTTATAGATTTCAATACATTTTACAATTACATTTTTTAAAATATCAGCATAAAGTGACAATTGGAGCGCTCTCAGCAAGACAAGGAAGCGGTCCTGGGAAAAAAGGGGTCAGCAGCATGGAGTCAGTGGTCCAGTAGTCCCTTACAGAGCCCTTCTTCACAGCCCCATCAGCAGCACCGTGACCAGGAAGGTGTACATTTCACTGATGGTAGTGTTCACCCATTTTGAGAGCTTCCCTTTTACGCCAGGGGCAGTCTTCTCTTTCAGTTCATGAGCATACCTGCAAACAAATATGCATATTTAGTAGGCTAAAGGCATTCTAAATGTTGATACATTTGAAAAGAGCCTTGGGTTTTTCTCTAATACGATAATAAGCATACCTGTTGGTTTCCTGCACCACACCCTCCACCAATTCCTCATCAAGGAACAGTTTAAAACATTCTGCCTCTGAGGAGGTACGCAGGGTGCTTGTACATCAGACAGGGCGTCATTGAAGTCGATGGTGTGAAGTGACAGGATCTCCAGCAGCGGGGACCATCCTCCTCAACTTCAACTTCTTCTCCCTCACAGCCTACAAGATTGGCAGCAGCACCAGCATCTTGAGAAGGTGAGGGATGCTCATTGCCTCCAAGGATGGGGTGGGCACCATTGTTCTCAGATATCTCACACTCACAGTCCAGAAGGTTTGGGGCAGATATTCCTTATCACTATCTGATTATTCCAACTCACTCTCATACACAGATTCTTCATCAGACTTACAAAATATTTATCCTATCTCTTCATCAGTGAGGCGTTTCTTTTTGAAACCAGACATTATCTCTATACTCAGTGGCTATCAGTGTCTGTCAAGAGTTACGTCTTTCTGTCAGGACTGACTTAGATTGTAACTATGGTTACTCAGGGTTGCCAGCTCAGACCCCCCCATCCCCTTCCAAAAAAAGATTGCAGTTTTGAAACTGCAATAAAAGTGCAGTAACTGCAGTCGACTGTGGTTTTTTGGACGCAGTAATTGCTGAATAATTATTATTATTTTTTTTTATTTTTTTTTTAATCCAGAGCGACTTACAGGAGCAATTAGGGTTAAGTGCCTTGCTCAAGGGCACATCGACAGATTTTTCACCTAGTCGGCTCGGGGATTAGAACCAGCAACCTTTCGGTTACTGGCACTATGCTCTTAACCACTAAGCTACCTGCCGCCCAATATATAATAACTGCAGTGCACTGTAGTTGAACTGCAGTTATACTGCACTGTAACTGCAGTTACACTGCAAAAGTACTGCAGTAAAAAATATATTTTGGACACAGTATTTGTAGCATACTGCAGTTATACTGCACTCTGACTGCAATCTTTTTTCGTAAGGGCCCTTTCCAGGGGTTTTATTATTATTTATCTTATAAACTTCTCCTGTGCTTGCCCCCCATATATTTATAAATCCAACATCATAGTAATATTCCCTCCATCATATCTCCCCACTATACCCATGGATTTGAAACCCCCCCAACAAACCCTGGTTAGCTTTCACACTACGGCTAGGCAATAGGCTTGTATTTGAGGTGATAATCTATAAAGTGATAACATTGTATTTGCTTTGTGATTTGTCAAAAACTGTAAACGACATGTCAAGTCATGTGCTCCGGTTCTTGTATACACTGTAACAAGCACATAGAAGATTTGAAATATGCTGAAAAGTGGCAATGGGCGCAGCCATCTTTCACTTCGTTTATTTGCGATTTATAGTAAATGGCATTCTGGGATTAGGGAGTTTTCGCTTGTCAAACATACATTTGTTTATTTGCATTTTATAGTGAATGGCATTCTGGGATCAAACATAAACAAACATGGCTGCCATCATGAAGTCTAGCTGTTAGCTCGCTAACTTATGTTTTGTTTTTTGTCAGCGCAACCTGTTTATGGAATGAGTTTGGCTGTGGATGTGTTCCGTGTGATGCTTGGATGATGAAGTTTGCATTTATCTTTTACAATAAAAGGAATGAGGAATAAAGTTTTATTTTCCATTACTACAAAACATTTAGATCCTTTAAAGACAACAATGCTATTTAGACTTGTTTGTTGCATCATATGTAGATGTTTTGTTGTTACTGTTCTAATCACATATTTGCGATGGTGCGCTGCAGGGACCACTCAACAATGATCACAAATATGTGATCATATGCGTAAAAAGGTTATTAAGTAACTTACTGTCTTATGTAACCATACCAAACTTAACATATCATACTAATTTGAGTGTCCCGGATTTACTTTTACTATGTTATGTCTAGTCTATGAGACCAGGCTGAATGCCCAGCTATGAATACAAACTGGCTACTTGTATGAGAAAAATACTTCTTATTTATTAAATATAGGCTGAGTGTGATGTCATTGCAGATTTACAGGAGCTGTTGCCTCGCTCCTCAATTCCCCCATCCATTGTACATACAGTTAGGCTAACAAGTAATAATACTAACAATAATAACAATACTTTTTTTCTCTGAAAAAGGTAGGGCTAAAAATAATTGACACCCATTTTCAATACCTCACCTTGCGAGGATAACGCCACTGAGCCTTTTTCTAAAATGTTTTATGAGTTGGAGAACACATTGGGATGGATCTTATACCATTCCTCCATACAGAATCCTTCCAGATCCTTGATATCCTTTGTCTGCGCTTATGGACTGCCCTCTTCAATTCAAATCACAGGTTTTCAATGGGTTTCAAGTCCGGAGACTGAGATGGCCATTGCAAAATGTTGATTTTGTGGATTTTGATGTGTGCTTGCGGTTATTGTCTTGCTGGAAGATCCACGTGGCCAAGTTTCAGCCTCCTGGCAGAGGCAACCATGTTTTTGGCATAGGCAATCCTGGTACTGGGTAAAGTTCATGATGCCATTGACCTTAACAAGGGCCCCAGGACCAGTGGAAGCAAAATAGCCCCATAACATCAAAGATTCACCTCCATATTTTACAGTAGGTATGGGGTTATTTTCTGCTCATGCATTCTCATTTCGACACCAAACCAACCACTGGGGTTTGTGGCCAAAGAGCTCTATTTTCATGTCATCCAACAAATGTAAACGCTTGGAGTTTGCTAAACAGCATTGTCACTTGGATTGGAACCGGTAGTTTGGTCTGATGAGAATACATGAGCAGAAAATAACACAATACCTACTGTAAAATTTGGTGGTATAGCTTTGCTGTTATGGGGCTATTTTGCTTCCACTGGTCAATAATTTTGACCCCTATCTTTGAGAGAAAAAAAGTATTACTTGTTAAACAGTTAATATCCTTAAAACAAGGAAGTGTTTTCACAAATGAAATATCTATAAAACAATAGTTCTAGGATAGTCATTTATTACAAAAATGTTAAAAGACAACAGGATGAAAATATTAAGAAAACATCAAAACAACTAAGTCATTGGAAATGTGAACTGCTGTCATTCTGGGATCATAATATACAAGGATGACAGACTTTTTGTCCTCTATGACAATAGCTGCAGTGTCTCCTCAGTCAAGACTAGTTACAGGTGGAAACCGTATGCAACAGTTTGCAACCAGTGACAATAATTTCAATTGAAATTCACATAATCTCCTTGCTGTTAAAATCAGCATTTCTAAGCAGCAACACCCTCCATGTCAGTACATCCTTATCAGTTGCACCGACACACAGAGTTACCAGCCATGGCGCATCACATGTCGTTCCAGGTCAGTGCTGTTCATGAGAGTTCGGCCACAGAGCTCGCATGAAAGTGCATTTTCATTTCTGGTCGATGGAATTATCCTCAGGGTAGTGGAGGCATCTATACTCAGGGTAGTGGAGGCATCTATACTCAGGGTAGTGGAGGCATAGAATAGGAATGGTAATAGAATACGTAGCAGAGTTAAACACCTAACATGGAACCAGAAACAGTTTGATCAATTGGATGTCAATAGTTTCATCATGTCAAAATGTACATACCTTTTGGTGCAGTTGTGTTGTCATTTTCCTCCATCTCATGATCTTGCTTCTCTTCACTCATGGGGTTGTCTTCTACAGGCCCTTGCTCCTGTTTTGTATTGCACTCAGGTTTCAGACTGTCATTCTTCACCTCCTCCTCATGTTCCTGTTTCTCACTATGATTACTGTGTGTTTCCTCTTTGCCCTCTTCATTTTCAAGCACTGGCATCTCATGACAGTCCATAAATTGTTCCTCTACCATCTCCATGTCCTCATTCTCGAACTTCTCATGGCATTCCTCATATTGTTCCTCCTTGTTCTCCTCATAACTAAAATCATGGCTCTCATGGAATTCACTGTTTTGGGCAGTGTTCTCTGATACCTCATTATCTCCATCTTTGTTCACCTCATCTTGTTGCCCTTGGTTCTCCTCACAGTCCATGGATTTTTCTTCTACGTTCCCTTTGTTCTCATGTCCTTGAAATTCATAATTTTGTTTGGCAATGTTCTCCCCATTTTCCTCCAACACTTTTTCCTCAATGGTATCCCCTTCTTTAAGCCCATGCGTTTCTTCATGTCTTTTGTTAGTTTCTTCCTGGTCTTTCTCTTCTTTGTTTCCTAGCTTCTCTATGTTCTCCCCCTCCAGCACCTGCCGCTTCTCACTATGTCTGTTGTTAGTTTCTTCCTGGTCTTTGTTTCCTAGCTTCTCTATGTTCTCCCCCTCCAGCACCTGCCGCTTCTCACTATGTCTGTTAGTTTCTTCCTGGTCTTTATTTCCTAGCTTGTCAGTGTTCTCCCCCTCTTCCTCCAGCCCTTGTTTCTCACTATGTCTATTTGTTTCTTCCTTGTGTTCTTCCTCATTCCTTCCTCTGCCCAGTCTGGTCGCCAGTTCCTCCAGATGGACCTGTCCCACCAGCTCATGGTTCCTCACGACCTACAAGAGAGAACACCACAAGTCAGAAGACATATTTACATCAGATATAGAAGGAAAAATGACTCAACGGAGAAGACTTGACTGTAGAAAAGACTTTCAGAATTAACATTAGCAAAACAATGTGTAAGAATACTACTAGTTGTGACCTTTGATGGGCTATTTGTCAACAGAACCACTGTCCATGTGTAGAGACACAAGCTCATCCAGAAACAACCCTGATCACCAAGGCACTGTGTCGCTCTGATGGGAGTGCAGGTGTAAGCAGTATGACAGAAATTCCACCTAGTCTTTCAGAGGAAAAGGTGGATACACAACCATATTGCTTGCACCTATGCAGTCCTCTCAGATCCTAAGGGTAGAACACTAACCTGGTGCTTATCGCATAGGTGTGCCTCCAACTCGCTCAGCTGTGTGAAGTCAAAGTAGCACAGTCGGCATTTGTAAGGCTTGATATCGTCGTGCTTAATAAGCATGTGCAGATGCAGCTTCTCGTCACTGGAACTGGTGAAGGTGCACTTGTGGCAGCGGAACACAAGGCCCTGGAGATATCGCGATAGCTTTGGACGACGCACCTCTATCGGGGCCACCGGCTCCTCTGTTTGGGAAAAAAATGTAATAAACCAGGAACAGCAGCATAAAGTCTGGTAAGATACTGATAAGTATCTGACAGAATAAATGGTTGACAGCCACATTAAGTGTCTAGTTACATTAAGTGTCTAGTGAGTGTCATGGATGTATAAAGCATACTTTTGTATAGTCATAAAGGCATATATTGTATTAATACTACAAGAACACCTACCACGATGGAGGATGATGTGGTCGATCATGCAGTTTTTGTTTTTGGTGTGGTAAAGACAGAGAGGGCAGCGTAGGTCCTTAGGAGCTTCTGTTGCGCTACTGGCATGTGCCGTCTCTATGTGTATATCCAACTTCTTCCTAATGTAAGCATTCAGAGAACAAAAATGTACACTAATTTGGCAATACAGCATATTGAGGCTTAATAGATGGAAAGAATTATGACCAAGAAGTGATGTACATAATTTAAAGAGGGAGTTAATTTAGCAACCCTTGTTGTCACAGGTGCTACTTGTTCAATCACTTCAATTAGTTTTTATATTATTTAGATATCCATAGCAGGAATGTGTATACAAAGCACCAACTATGACACAGCAAAGGCAAACATTGGCATTTGAGAAGATTCTACCACTGAAAATAATATATTACCTGAAGCCTGTGAAAAATGAGCAGTCCTTGCACCTCACAAGCCTTTTCCCATTGTGACGATTTATGTAGTGCCGGCGCATACTCTTGATGTATGTTGAGGTGTAGATACAAAACTCACAGACGAATAAGCCATCTTGAGTGGTCGCGGTGGCCTGTTGGGCTGGATGTCTGGAGGCCTGAGCCACCTGCCTGTAGTGGTCGAGCTGCCGCTGGACATCTGGGGGCTCCAAGTACACTGATTCTGTAAGGGAAAGTACACTGGATATTAGTACCACATTACATTGTTACTCAACAGATGCCTTCTCTGATTTAAAGAAAGGTAGGGGAGGTGTGCTAATGACAAAATACTCTTGCGGGGTCAATATGCAAGACGTTATGAGTTTTTCAAAAATATAGATTTTCTTGTCTGTATGCTGCACAACACATTTGATCATTTATAGGAAAGGTTCTAATCTAATCATGAAGTTTAATCATTACAATTCAAACAATGAATGTAAAGGGGAGCACTTGCTTTCAGTGAGGTCTGTTTCCTCAGAATCATCAGACATGTGATTGCTTTCCTGACGTTCTGGCAGGTTAGGGGCCTTTTCATTGGCCCTCAGGGTGTGTTCCTTGTCCTGGCTACCGGTCACGGAGGAAGGGAGGTTCTTGGATGGATACTCAGCTACTCCAGCAAGACAGATTCAAAAAGGAAACAGGTTTTAAATGTTTTCTACGGCTTTTGCTATTTCAAATGACATTTTATACAGTATCAAATTCTGTCAAATTAACATAGATTTTTTTAAAATATATATTTAAAATGTGGTGACATGACAAATCAAATGTTATTGGTCACATACACATATTTTGCAGATGTTATTGCGGGTGTAGCGAAATGCTCCCTAGCTCCAACAGTGCAGCAGTATCTAACAATACATAGCAATACACAAATCTAAAAGTAAAATAATGGAATTAAGAAATATATAAATATTAGGACGAGCAATGTCGGAGTGGCATTGACTAAATACAGTAGAATAGAATACAGTATATACATATGAGATGAGTAAAGCAGTATGTAAACATTATTAAAGTGACTAGTGTTCCATTATTAAAGTGGCCAGTGATTCCATGTCTATGTATATAGGGCAGCAGCCTCTAAGGTGCAGGGTTGAGTAGCTGGGTGGTAGCCAGCTAGTGACAGTGTGCTATATTAGTAAGGTTGCCTCACCGCCATGTACTTTGAGCAGGTGGTTCTTCAAGAGGCTCAAGATGGTAGTTCTGTACCGACAGAGCCCACAGTGGAAGGGTTTGATGGTCCCAGGTCGAAGTCTAATATGGCGGTCAAACCTGAAGAGATTTGCAGACAAGCAGTCATTTCACAAATTGATTTATTCAGATGGTTAAGTAAATCTTTATGGTTTATATACAAACAAGAAATAATGTTGTATTGTGGTACCTAAGAAGGTAACATTACAAGATAAAATAAATCACATACTATCAATACTCTCCTCTGATGTAAATGTTAATATACAATCCTCTTACATCTGCTTGTGTTGATGAGGTACGTTGTCCAGCCGTTTGAGCACTGCCGTAGCTGCATGGCTCCGCCCCTGTGAGCGTAAACCTTTCAAAGACATGAACGTTTGCCCGCAGTGCTTGCGCTCCTCTCCTGCTGACCCCCCGTCTGGTTCTGTTGTCGACGGGACAGGGGAAGGGGACACCAGTGGACCCATCCCTGTTGCAACAGATTCCACCTTTGTCACAATCCAATGACTGTTCGATTCCTCTGTCATCAGAACATCGGGCAGTTCTTGTCTTTCATGCTGAAAGACAAATAAATTATTAAGGTTGAGAATCACATAGGCTACATATGGGAAAACACAGATGTATTTTTCCAATGTTGTACAGTACTACCATCTGTCAAACAATCACAAGCCCATAGGTTTGCACTTTACTGCATTATGTGCCACTTACCGTAACAGACTTGGTCTTTAGTGGCGGCTCACTAAGGTGTTGTTTACTCTTCTGTCCATCTTCCAGCTTCTGAAACTCCTCATTATGATGGTCGAGGTGGGAGCCAAGGTCTGCACTGCCCTGGATTTGGAGGTTACAGTATCCACATCTGTAGACCTCTGTGCCATTCTCTGAAGTCTTTGAAAGTATAGTGAAGTCCTGTTTGAAATCTTCGTTGTGGAAATTGGTGTAGTGTATACTTAGCAGGAGATTTGAGTTGAAGAATAATTTCACACATTTCTTGCATTTAACTGGACACAATGCACTGCCTTTCTCACATTGTGGATCAAATAATTTGCAGACAGGTTTCTGTTGCCGGTGACGATTTCTGGGCTTGGGGGGAGAGTGCATTGTGTTATTCGGGTTGAGTTCGCTAGATTTGTGCATGCTGTGAGAGACTCCTGGATGGCAAATCACATAATGGGAAACCATGCCTTTTTCATTAAGACATTGGAAAAAACAGCGAGAACAGTTTATCTTCTCACCAGGTGATCTGGTTTCCTGACTCAAAGAAGCCTTATGGTCTGGTGAGTTTAGAGGAATGCGGTGAGGTCTGAATGCTGGAACGAAGTGGTTGTTGAAAGCAGCATTGCCATGTTGCCTCCTATAGTGGGCTGCAAGGTACTTACAAATCAAAGTTGTATACGAGCACAGTGCACACTTGTAGGAAAACTCTTTGTCCTCAATTGGAGCCACTGTACTGTGGTTAATGCGAAGATGGCGGGCAAGACCCTTTTTAGTGGTGCAAAAGTACTTGCAAAGGTGGCACTTGAATATGATGGATTTCCTATTTTTTAAAATGGCAATTGAGGTCTGGGAGCCTCTGTATTTGGAGAGCAGTTGTTTTTTAATGGCAGCGGATTGTTTCAAGGCCGGTTTGAACATATTGAAGGCAGATCGTTTGTGATCCATCTCATAGTGAGCTTTCAACTTCTTGAATTTTGCATGGATGACTGGACACATATTGCACCGGAAGCCTGCCAATCCCACCCTCTTACCCGATCGGACTTTCACACATTCATCTGGGTCACTGAAGTGTACAATTTCTTGTTCAAGTCTCTCAGTTCTGGCTTTGATGGCTGGATGCCTCATCTGGCAGTGAGTTAGAACACCATGAGGGCGAGAGTTCACATACGGACAGATTGAACACTTGAATATCAGAGTCCCATCATCTGTACTAGGTTCAGGTTCCTTTTCATAAGTTGATGTATCATATTCCGGATGTTTCTTTCCACAATGAGTTAACATACCATGGAGGGTGTTGAACTCTCCGGAACAGACAGGGCACCTACATCGCTGGCTTGGCTTTGAGGTTTCATGAACATCAAGCTGTTCATGGACCTTCATATCATATTCTGGATGTTTCTTTCCACAATGAGTAAACATACCATGGCGGGTGTTGAACTCTCCTGAACAGACAGGGCACCTATATGTCTCGCTTGACCTCGAGGTTTCATGAACATCAAGCTGTTCATGGACCACTGGTTCTTGGGTCTGCCTACTACTAATGACATCTAACACAGACCCATCTTCCTTGACAGACCATGGATGAACTACACGGTAGTGGCTGCTGATACCCCCCACTGAAGTAGCCTTAAAGGAACACGCTCGGCATGGATAGACTTTTGTGTCACCTTCCACGGACTGAAATGATGGGGAGGTCTTCGGAACTTCCCCAAACCTGAGGGTAATATTTTCATGTTTAACATTGCGCTCTGGGTTAGGCTTAGTTTTTTTAGATCGAGAAGTCTTAGGGCCGGCATGTAACCTCAGGATGATGGACTCAAGTCCAGTATTTCTATCTGGATGACGTTGCCGGTAGTGCCGGAGAAGTCCCTTCGCTTCAGTGTGTGAACAAACACACCACTCGCAGTGATAACCTGCTTGTAAATGGCCATCTTGGTAAGCCCAACGTATAATTGTTGTGATTGGGGCTTTCTCTTGGTGGTTATTCCTCAGATGCCTTTTCAAAATATATATATGGGGAGTTATATAAGAGCATTTGCGGCACTTTAAGGACCTGAGCGGAGCAGCTTTCTGCGTGCGAGATTGTGAGGCTTTCATGGAGGACTTGTTAGGTTGTTGGGTTATTGATTTTTTATTTGAGCTGCGAACAATGGCAGTATACCGGACAACTTGATCCGCAGTTGCTGGCAGATCACTATGTCTTAATTTCTGATGATTCAAAACCCCCCTAACTGTGGGATTGTCATAGTCACAATGCTGGCAGTAAAACAACTTCCCCTCTTCTTCTTGGGATGAGTTAAGGGAGTCTTCTCGTACTGGCTGGGATTTTCCCATTTTGCCCATAACCGTAGCAGTATATTCAAGGATTTGCTTAGCAGTTAGTGTCATATCAAGGTGTCTTTTCCTTTGATGATTCAAAACCCCAATCACTGTTGTATTGCTATAGTTGCAAAACTGACAGAAAAACATGTCTTCAACCTCGTCCTTCAAAAGAGGATGAGACAAGATAGGAGGAGAGTTGGGTGAGTGGACTGCTTTTGATTGAGATTGTTTGGTTTGCCCTTGAACCACAACAGTATGCCTTAAGATCTGCGCAGCGTTTGTTTCGAGATCACCATGCATTTTATTTTGATGATTCAAAATCTCCCTTACTGTAGAATTGCTATAATCACAATATTGGCAGAAGAACTTCTCTAATTCTTCTTGGAAAACATCAGATGTTAAGAAGAATGAGTTAGGTGATTTGCCAGTTTGGGCCAAAATCATAGCAGCAGTATATTCAAGGATTTGTTTATGAGTTGCCTTAAGATCAGGATGTCTTTTCCTTTGATGATCCATAACCCCACTCATGGTTGAATTGCTATAGTTGCAAAGCTGACAGAATAACACAGCCTCTTCCGTCACAAGAGGAAGAGATAAGATGCGAGAAGAGTTAGTTGAGTTGACTCTTTTAGACTCTGTTGATGTTTTCGTTAGCCCTCGAACCTCAGCAGTATGCCTGAAGATGTCATCAGGAGTTGTTTCGAGTTGACCGTGTCTTCTCTTCTGATGATTAAAAATTCCTCTCATTGAGGGATCTCCATAGTTGCAAAACTGGCAGAAAAACAAGTCAGCTACCTCATTCTCAACAGTGGATTTGAAAGAGGAGTTAGAGGAGTCAAATTCAGTAAACTGAGGCTTTTCACATTGACCATGAACCTCAGCAGTATGCTTGATGACATTATCATCAGTCACCTTGAGATGACTGTGTGAGGACTTCTGATGATTCAAACCACCTCTCACATTGGGGCTGCTACAAATCACAGCAGTATGTTTAATGATCCTTTCAGCAGTTGACTTACGAGTCCTGTGTCTTAACTTCTGATGATTCATAATGCCTCTCACTGTGGGGTTGCAATAGTCACAAAACTGGCAGAAATATGGACTCTCAACATCTGCCTGCGAAACATCGGATATGGGAGGGAATGTGTTAGAAGACTTCACTTCTGGAAGTTTGAATGGCTTTAAAATGTCTTCCTGGGCAACATAATTTTGGAGGGGAGTGCTAGGTGAGACTATTCCTATGCCCTGTGACGTTTTGCTTTGACTACGAACCTCAGCAGTATGGAGGTGTATCTGCTCAACAGAAGCCTTGAGATCACGGTGTCTTGACCTTTGGTGATTCAACACCCCCCTCACTGTGAGGTTGCCATAGTTGCAATGCTGGCAGAAAAACATGTTCTCTGCATCTTCCTGTGCAACATCGGGTCTGGAGAGGGAAATGTTGGTGGACTTAACTTCTGGGAGTTTGAATGGCTCCAAAACCATCTTTTGAGGAGGCACCTGTGTTTCGTCCTTAGGTTTCCTAGAAGTGGCAAGAGATGCTTGTTTTATGCTGTTAATTGTCAATTTTGCCTTCGGGTGTTTTTTTTGGTAGTGGACAAGCATGACATCCACTGACTTATTGCTGTATACACAATATTTGCAGTGATACAGTTCCTCATCCACTCCCATGGAAGCAGAACATGCTTTTGGGGATGTAGGGGTGATATTAACAGTTTCTTTACATGGGGTCAGAGACCTCTCAGGAGAGACAACCTCTGCATTCTTTAGACTGGAGGTTTGCCCTAAATGTTGCGATTTAGAGGGTTCATTTTCAGAGGGCTTGGTAGTAAAATTGCAGTACATTAAGGGATTGCTCATTTTCAGTTTTGGATGCTTGTTTTTGTAATGAGGTTTCAAGTATTTGCCATTAGAAATGGTGAATGGGCAGGCAAAGCACTTGTACACCAAATCAAGCTGATCTGATCGCATCATGAACACATTTGGAGCTTCTGGGTGATGATCCTTATAGTGCTTCTTAAGGTCATCAAGGGCGGCAAAATCAACAGGACACTCCAAGCAACGGAAGGTGGCAGTCCAATCATCTGGATTCATGATGTACTGAGAGTCATATCTGATGTAAGGGTGCATTCTCTGGTAATGGGTGCTCACACTGCGAGATGACTTGTGACTGTAGTCACAGTGTTTGCAACGATAAAGTATTTTTGGGATGTCCCTGCTTTCTCCATTTGCCAACTGATCATGCTCATCCATTTCATTTCCTGAGGCATCTAGTTCAGTTCTCCAGGCATTCCCGTCCTCTTCATCCTCGCTAACCTCAAAGGTGAAAGCAGTGCCCCCTGATACCTTGCTTTGGATGACTGTACTTTCAGGGCTTGTTTTGATATTTTTCTTAGCAGGACTTAAAGGGGTGTCATCACGCGTCCTCTTCCTGGTGGTTTTAGCTAATGGCTCTGTCAGTGAGATTCCATTATACGATTCAGGTTTGAGATTCCGCTGTTCTGTCACCGTTCTGTCCAGCAGACTTGACCCCATGCTGTAAAAAAGGTAACTGTGCTTACTTCGCTGGTGAGTGTGAAGATCTTCCAACCAAGTCGCAGAGAAGTTGCAGAGCGAGCAGCAGTGAGAGCCCTTCTGTACACTTTCTGTATGAAATCTCTCTTCAGTTACTTTAGAGACACCTTTACCATTGTCTTGGTCATAGATAAGGAAAGGCGCATCTGACATGAGGTTCACATGATGCGCACGTGATGGCCTTGGGAGGTTGGACGCATTCAGTTTCAAGGAATTTAAAGATGACCCACGCGCTGAACTTCCAGATACGACTCTGAATTTAGAACAATTTCCTGAGGATCCCACTTGAGTTCGCAGGTTCTTCAACAATAAGCTAGAGCTATGAATGTTTATGGTTTTTAAGGTAGACTTGGAATTCACTCTCCCCACGTTCCCTTGTTTGCGTTGGAGTACTGACACATTTTTGTGGTCCTTCTTACCTGGCAGTGACACTTTGTCATTGAGAAGCTTGCCCCTCAAATACTGTTTCTGTGTTAAGGTCCCACCCTTACCAGGACCCCTTACCGGCACCTTGTGATACGTTCGTTCATGTTTGATAATAACTGTCCAACTGGAAGACGTAAACACACAATGACGGCAAGAGAAAACTTCCTCTGAACTGTTGTAGAGAGTGCTTCTGTGAGGTGGTGTGGAACTCTCTGAGGGAGTAGAACTCCCTTCACTTTGTGAAGGATCCACATCAACGCCATGCACCTTCTTCATGTGTTCAAGGAGGAAATATTTTGATTTGAAGAGGAGGACACAATGGTTACACTGGAATGACTGACTTGGAGACATGGATTGTTGAGAGGTTGGTTGACCGTGGGTCATTTGGTCAGACTTGTCGAGGCTCCCGGAATCTGTGGGAGTATAAAATATCTTAATAATGAATGAAAATACTATACAACTGCAGAATAATAATGTGTATCATCAGATACTAATGACGAAATGTGCCATGCACCTAAGCATTACCAGACCAACTAAGCAGCTTAAAAAAACAGGTGATAAAGTTCACCATTCTCCTGTTTACAACTTATATTATGGTATAAGAAAAACAAGTCATACCTTCCTCCATCTCTCCTGGCTCTGTGGATTCTTGATCCCAGAACTTCACTGACAAAAAGGAGAGAAACCTGTTGGGCAGCATAATAATTTAATGACAGTAACCAGGTTTCCATACAACCATTTTTAAATGAATTATGCGAGAAATGGTGGTGGAAACGCCATTATGCGCAAATACTGATATAATAACCATCATATTGAAGTAAACTTGGAGTCACGTGATGATATGTTGTGTGGTCCTCCCACTACGACTCGGGAAAGCATGCAGTTTATTAGACTACAGATGAAATAAGTTATGATGAAATTGCACAATAATGAGCTTAATGGTCCTTTCCAATAAATATTGAGGGTCTTATTCTGGTGAGATGACGATAGATGCTTGGCTGCTGTTTGACAAATAAAAAGAATCTCGCTCTCATCTATAATAATCTCATGTACAGTATATTCGGAATGTATTCACACCCCTTGACCTTTTACACATTTTGTTACATTACAGCCTTATTCTAAAATGGATTAACTTGTTTTTTCCCCCTCAAATCTACACACAATACCAAAGCAAAAACAGTTTTTTTGAAATGTTGGCAAATTTATTAAAAATAACGGAAATATCACATTTACATAAGTATTCAGACCCTTTACGCAGTACTTTGTTGAAGCACCTTTGGCAGCGTTTACAGCCTCAAGTCTTTTTGGGTATCACGCTACAAGCTTGGCACACCTGTATTTGGGGAGTTTCTCCCATTCTTCTCTGCAGATCCTCTCAAGCTCTATCAGGTTGGATGGGGAGCGTCGCTGCACAGCTATTTTCAGGTCTCTCCAGAGATGTTCAATCGAGTTCAAGTCCGGGCTCTGGCTGGGCCACACAAGGACATTCAGAGACTTGTCCCGACTCCTATGTTGTCTTGGCTGTGTGCTTAGGGTCGTTGTCCTGTTGGAAGGTGAACCTTCGCCCCAGTCTGAGGTCCTGAGCGCTCTGGAGCAGGTTTTCATCAAGGATCTCTCTGTACTTTGCTTAATTAATCTTTCCCTCGATCCTGACTAATCTCCCAGTCCCTGCAGCTGAAAAACATCCCCATAGCATGATGTTGCCACCATCATGCTTCACCGTAGGGATGGTGCCAGGTTTCCTCCAGACGTGACGCTTGGCATTCAGGCCAAAGAGTTCAATCTTGGTTTCATCAGACCAGAGAATTCTGTTTCTCATGGTCTGAGAGTCCTTTAGTTGCCTTTTGGCAAACTCCAAACACGCTGTCATGTGCCTTTTACTGAGGAGTGGCTTTTGTCTGGCCACTCTACCATAAAGGCCTGATTGGTGGAGTACTGCAAAGATGGTTGTCGTTCTGGAAGGTTCTCCCATCTCCACAGAGGAACTCTGGAGCTCTGTCAGAGTGACCATCGGGTTCTTGGTCACCTCCCTGACTAAGGCCCTTCTCCCCCGATTGCTCAGTTTGCCGGGCGGCCAGCTCTAGGAAGAGTGCTGTTGGAGAGGTGCATCACTGCAGCCCTCGACCAACGTTCAATCAAATAAATTATCTAACATAAATCATGTAGCAGATATATGATAGGGTAGAAAGAGTATGTGGCCTTTTCTGTAGCCTACAGGCTGGAGATAAAATGTATGACAATGTAATGAGACGGGCACTTTTTACATCATTCAGATTTCTCTGATCAAATAGCCTAACCTAAATGGTGCCCAATCAAATAAAAAATGTGTTGTAATGTTAACAAACAACATATCCTAAAAGCAGGACAGTTCAAAGTAAAATGGACACTATGGAATGGACAATCACAGCTGTTGTTCAGGAGTTTCACCCCATTGTCATAATCAGTGGTTTCAAGTTTGTCAAGTCTGTCAATTTTTGACAAGCTGATCATAGTGAAAAATAAAATACTTCTTGCATTTCCTGCTGTGTAAACATATTGCAAATAGACTCATGATAACTCCTGATAAAGATGGGTAGCTGATATTCAGAGCTTAAATAGCCAAATTGATTACATTTACATTTTAGTCATTTAGCAGACGCTCTTATCCAGAGCGACTTACAGTTAGTGAGTGCAAACAATTTTTCATACTGGCCCCCCGTGGGAAACGAACCCACAACCCTGGCGTTGCAAGCGCCATGCTCTACCAACAGGAATCAGGACTAATAAAGCCAATGCAACAGCCTGCTTTACAAATGGTGGGCCTAGCACATGGATGGGCATTCATAAAATTCTATTGTAGGCTGATGTGGTTGGCTACACCCCAGTAAGAACGAGCAGACGTCTTTTTTTTGTGTGTGTTTTACAAACGTTAGGCTTACCACATAGATGGGCATTCATAAAATTACATTTCAGGCAACACTGCAGACTACACCTCAGGAAGCACGGGCCGATGCCTTTTGGACTTCTTTTTTTTGGTGCAGTCCGGACTGGCCTTGATTTCCACATCCACGGACATTGGTTTTTCGTCCGGTCCAAATCTGAACCAAATTCAAATTTTGTCTGGTCTGGACCAGCCTTGATTTGGCCCTAACATAGACATCTATAAATTATGTATTTTCAACTTATATTCAAACCAAAAATGAGCCTGATTTCAACATCAGGAAAATACGGATTTTTCAACGTCTTGGAAAATATGTATACTAGCCTTTAAAGTCCTCCAGAAGATAGTGGATCCGTCAAGACAGGTATATAGCGACCACTAGCGGCTGGCTGGATAACAACATACTGCAAACTCCGATAACTCACTGCAGAGATTGACCAAACATCACGTGCTGCATTTGTTACTAGAATCAAACTTGTGAACAAAATTAAAATGATCCGACGATCTGTTTGGCCTCTCAATCAAGTTCACACCATTTTCGTCCCAGCTCTAGGTCACTTGTCGAACAAGAATTAACAAGGGGCGTGGAATCTGAACCCCTCTATTTGATCCACCTTAGAAATCTAAAATGTTTTAGCTACAATGCAAACAGTTACAAAACGTGGAATAATTTACCAAGACGGAATAGATTGAATAGCCTACTTACACGTTTCTACCGAGAAAATGGTCGCCTCAGACAATGTTTTGAGTCCTCAATGTGCTAGCTAGCTTCGTAGATGTTCGTCGCCATTTTTTTCCCGCTCCTACAACAACCTCATGTGTCTTCTTACGTCTGCGGACCAAGCTACGCTGGTGACCAGAAGCTAGATACTACAAAGAACTCTGCAGTCAAGCAAGAAACGGGGTGGCGGTGCAATGCAAAAAAATCTGCCAATTACCGCTAAAGCCCATCCCTTACTGTCTCTGATGGGCCCTCGTGCATACTGATTTATTTTGAAAGAAAGTCAACTGAACATACACTGTACCTATAAATTGTAACCACTTTAACTAAGACTTGCATGTGAGTGTCATCTTTCGTATTTTCCTAAATAAAGTTCAATTTAGAAACGTAGACATCCTAAAATCTACTAGCGACGAATTTATTAGTTTCCACTTGGCTTTCATAAGTGTCAACCACGAATCTGAAAAAATATGATCATAAAACAATTAGCTGTGCCAGAATTGGTGTTGTTTTGATATCCCACGTGGAATATCGTCCCACAAGCGGAACATCAACCGACCGTGCGATTGTTTCTGGCGGAACATTTAACATGTCATACCAAACATTCCGCGAGAAAGAACAGGAAGTCATTTTAGCAAGGTAAGTTTGCATATTTTGTAAAAATATGACAGTTCAGTGAAAAATATAAAATGTAACACATATCGTCCTACAATCTCCAATAATATAGCAAGTGAACTCTAACCTGAATCCATAGATTATTTAGACGAGGCGGCCGATAGTGGAGATCCAGCGCACATGCACTAGGCTTGATGTGCATTCCCGGCGGTCGTGTCCCCCGTGGACCTGCTTATACATACAGAGTCCTATTTAGGCTGAAAAGGTAACATGTTCCTCTAACTAGCTTTAATGGCGAGAAGGCGGGAAAAAGCGTCGAAAGTATGCGTATTTTATTAAACACCATTTTCCTATTTTCGGACAATTTATGATGTTGCACATTGCGTTCAGCCAAGGGTGTGCAACATCCTAAATTGTCCGAAAATTGGTGGCGATAGTGCAGATCCAGAGCCCACTATAGGCTGCCTAGGCTATAGATTATTAAGACTCATTGATTCACGGCAGGACATACATTGTGAATTGCACATGTAACAAAACACTTGGCTAGCTAACGTTAGCTAGCTACTTAGTGTGGCATTGCCTGCTTGCGGTTTATTATGAATTCACTAGATAGCTCATGCTATCTGTCTGATAACTGTTAGGAACAGTAGCTATTAACAATATCGCATAGTCAGACAATTACTCTGGTCTAGCTGGCTGATAGGCGCTATTAGAGATAGGTACTGTTTGGAGTAGCACAGATAATTTTCGACCAACCTTAACTTGTCGATACTTCCTCAATTCCCGACTTGGAAGACAACTAATGTCTTCTAAATGTCCATGTTTAGTTGCAGGGGGTTCGTTGGAATTGAGAAAATACTCCAGAATTTCCGACCAACATTAACTTGTCGATACTACCTCAATTCCCGACTTGGAAGACAACCAATGTCTTCTAAACGTCCATGTCTAGTTGCAGGGGGTTCGTTTGAATTTAGAGAATGCTCCATTATTAAATTAAATCCATTGTTTGCTCTATGAAGTAATCCAACAATGTATACGCTGCCATCTTGTCTATTTTAAATCTCTCATTGATTGAGACCGGTGGGTGTCCACCCAAGTGCTGCATGTCATGACACTCGCCTGTCTTGATCAATGAGAGAAGATTTGAAATTGACAAAATGGTGGCATACACAATGTTGGATTACTTAATGGAGCCTGTTACAATCTGCTAGCTACATGTTAGCTAAACTCAAATAGTGGATTATCTTTGTCTTTCCACAGTCTGTGATGGTGTGTGTCAGTCATGGAAAGCCATTCAGCTATGGCACAAAATAAAACACTAGTCTGTAAAGGCAAAGAGTGCAACCCTATTGTGTGTGGTCTGTCCTTCGTGACAAAGGACATCATTTGTATATGAATGACAACGTGTCATGTTCCCCTCATGTTTCCCCTCACTCCAGATGTGACAAGTGTCAGTGAGGATAATGTGCGTTTGACTGCAGAGAGAGGAGATGATGCTCCCTGCCAGATTCACTTCTCAGGTCATTCTGAGCACCTGGAGGAGGCTTCACCATGGAACCTGCTACTCCAACCTCCCTAGCCTCTCCAGCAAATACCTGAACAAGCAGAGGAAATCCATGGTCTCTACCCACCACCCAGAAAATAGTGTTTTTAAACGAGTCTTCCACAGCCCGCGAGCATGGTTGTTACATCCACCAACCAGACTGGAAGCCACCACCACGCCCTGTGGGAAAAGACTGTTCAGCCTGTCAGCGGCTGGGATTGTAAACTCTGCCCCAGCGCCCGTGCAACCCTACCTCAGATTAATGAGACTTGACAAACCAATCGGTTAGTAGCTTTAATGTTGATTTAGGATTTGAATGTTCTATTATGTGGTAGGTGGATAACTGATCGTATTATAATTTTGTCTGTTTAATGGTAGCCCTTTACACTCGTACCCGTATACGGGTTGAAAATGGCTAGATTTGGGCACTAATAAACACCTAAATTGGAACGTAGTGGCTCTACAGTAACATGCTATACATGACGTAAGAGCTCTGACTCTGCGCTTTACAGCGCTGTATGGATTTTGACTGACAGCCGTTCTGAACTTGAGCACCACGCACAACAAGAAGTTGTGTATTTTGAAAGATGAGATGTTGAGGATTATAATAAATACCGCTTTGATGTCATACAAGCAAGCCAAACACCCGTGAGTCCAAATGTGCACTTCACATTTCCAATCATAAAACTCATCATATACAGTGTCAACGTTTATGATCACTATGTTTGATGTACAGTTACAAGATGACATGGCGTCATAACCTGAGTTGTTCTGAACAGAATGAGCCTGTGTTTGTTTATTGTGAAAACAATTTGTCGCAGCATACACACCTAAATGCACTCATGACACACCAAATTTACAATCCGTTTTTCTGAATTGCCTTGTGAAAGCCTAACACTGTAAGATCATATTTTTTTACTTCACTTAGTCATGTTGGCAATAGAACAACCTTTCAAATCATGCCCACCTAACCCAGATTGTGGTTTTTAATGGACCGTTTTTGGATTGCGTAAACAACAACAGTAATTGAGTGATTTCAGGGTTGTTTTCCAAACAAACAACTACAAGTGTGCTTTCTCTAGTTCCTCAACGGCACAGCTAGTAGAGCTCCAAAAAGTACCTTATAGTTGAAGACTCTTCTTTGAGTCATAAAAGTGCATTGAAATAGCTTAGGAACTGCACACGTTGGAGAGGTGTGTGCCCACTTGGAGACATAAGTTAGTCCTCTCACTCAAACCCTTGTCATTTTTTTGTCTTATGTTGCCCCTACCCCACATTTTCCAGGAATTGTCTTATCATGTTACTGAATGTATCCAGAGTATTTTCAGATTTCGTTATCAACAAATACGGCAAAGTACAGTAAATGTAAAATGCACATAAAAACAACAGTGTAATGTTTGGATTCAGTCTTGTGTCAGGTGAACTCTTGTGTACTCACCTTTTGGTCTAATAATTTTCCCATTATCTCAAAACTGTTCCCTTTCATTTGCTACCGTGGTTATGCAAATGATTTTCATAGTTCTTCTGTAAGAAACATTTCAATTTAGCCCTATTCATATAGGCCAATTCCCATGAATGTGATGGGTTAAGATGTGTATGTATGAGGTGTCTGAGACGCCATCAGTTGTTCTTTATTCAATGTTTTGAAACATTGATCTGATTGCCTGTTCTTTGTGATATAGGAACATGGTTGTTGTACCTGCCTTGCACTTGGAGCATCGGCCTGGCTGCAGACCCAGGCTGCCTCCCACATCTGGGCATGCTCACGTTATTCGGCACTGGGGCCCTGCTGATGAGAGGGGCTGGCTGCACCATCAATGACATGTGGGACAAGGACTTTGACAAGAAGGTGATCCACTAGTTATCACTTTTTCATAGTATAGGCATACTCATCCCTTTTGTTAAAGGCCTACTCCAGTCTCCTTTTCACCTCATTTACCTCTCTGGTATGCAATCTGGTTTCCGCTCAGGTTATGGATGTGTCACTGCAACCTTAAAGGTCCTAAATGATGTCACCATTGCCCTTGAATCTAAGAAATGTTGTGCTGCTATTTTTATTGACTTGGCCAAAGGTTTTGATATGGTAGACCATTCCATTCTTGTGGGCCGGCTAAGGAGTATTGGTGTCTCTGAGGGGTCTTTGGCCTGGTTTGCTAACTACCTCTCTCAAAGAGTGCAGTGTATAAAGTCAGAACATCTGCTGTCTCAGCCACTGCCTGTCACCAAGGGAGTACCCCAAGTCTCGATCCTAGGCCCCACGCTCTTCTCAATTTACACCAACATAGCTCAGGCAGTAGGAAGCTCTCTCATCCATTTATATGCAGATTATACAGTCTTATACTCAGCTGGCCCCTCCCTGGATTTTGTGTTAAACGCTCTACAACAAAGCTTTCTTAGTGTCCAACAAGCTTTCTCTGCCCTTAACCTTGCTCTGAACACCTCCAAAACAAAGGTAATGTGGTTTGGTAAGAAGAATGCCCCTCTCCCCACCGGTGTGATTACTACCTCTGAGGGTGTAGAGGTAGTCACCTCATACAAGTACTTGGGAGTATGGCTAGACGGTACACTGTCCTTCTCTCAGCACATATCAAAGCTGCAGGCTAAGGTTAAATCTAGACTTGGTTTCCTCTATCGTAATCGCTCCTCTTTCACCCCAGCTGCCAAACTAACCCTGATTCAGATGACCATCCTATCCATGCTAGATTATGGAGATGTAATTTATAGATCGGCAGGTAATGGTGCTCTCGAACGGCTAGATGTTCTTTACCATTCGGCCATCAGATTTGCCACAAATGCTCCTTATAGGACACATCACTGCACTCTATACTCCTCTGTAAACTGGTAATCTCTGTATACCCGTCGCAAGACCCACTGGTTGATGCTTATTTATAAAACCGTCTTAGGCCTCACTCCCCCCTATCTGAGATACCTACTGCAGCCCTCATCCTCCACATACAACTCCCGTTCTGCCAGTCACATTCTGTTAAAGGTCCCCAAAGCACACAAATCCCTGGGTCGCTCCTCTTTTCAGTTTGCTGCAGCTAGCGACTGGAACAAGCTGCAAAAAACACTCAAACTGGACAGTTTTATCGCAATCTCTTCATTCAAAGACTCAATCATAGACACTCTTACTGACAGTTGTGGCTGCTTCGCGTGCACTACGACAGCATCGCAGTGCTAGCTGTGCCACTAGAGATCCTGGTTCGAATCCAGGCTCTGTCGTAGCCGGCCACGACCGGGAGACCCATGGGGCGGCGCACAATTGGCCCAGCGTCGTCCAGGGTAGGGGAGGGAATGGCCGGCAGGGATGTAGCTCAGTTGGTAGAGCATGGCGTTTGCAACGCCAGGGTTGTGGGTTCGATTCCCACGGGGGGCCAGTTAAAAGAAAATATGCACTCACTAACTGTAAGTCGCTCTGGATAAGAGCGTCTGCTAAATGACTAAAAATGTAAATGTAAATTGTTGTCTCTACCTTCTTGCCTTTGTGCTGTTGTCTGTGCCCAATAATATTTGTACCATGTTTTGTGCTACTACCATGTTGTGCTGCTGCCATGTTGTGTTGCTACCATGTTGTTGTCATGTTGTGTTGCTACCTTGCTGTGTTGTCGTGTGTTGCTGCCATGCTATGCTGTTGTCTTAGGTCTCTCTTTATGTAGTGTTGTGGTGTCTCTCTTGTCATGATGTGTGTTTTGTCCTATATTTTTATTTTTAATCCCAGCCCCTGTCCCGGCAGGAGGCCTTTTACATTTGGTAGGCCGTCATTGTAAATAAGAATTTGTTCTTAACTGACTTGCCTAGTTAAATAAAGGTTAAATAAATACAATAAAATAAAATGAACACCCGATTTACTTAACAAAAAGGCACATCTCAATAGGTGGTCCAGGGTGTCTCATGACATCGCACAAGTGCTTTTGTTCCTCAAGCAAGGGAGGAGGCTGATGAAATCAGCAGGGCACCATCAGACTAACTACTACTTGAATTTTGCTCAAAACATACTTTTTTTTGTCCTTTAGTGTGTGTACTTTTGATTTGGGATATCGTTTTTCAACAGGAAAAGTTTTTAAAAATCCCTGGAGGGTGTCTTTAAATCACACTTGTCACATAGTTTATGACCAAAAGCAATTAATCTTTACTCAAAGCAGCACCAAATGGAACAAACTGACATGGAAATTATACAATCATAGGACTTAATTGAAAGGCTTTCGACTGTATTCATGTTTTTGCCTCATCTTTTTTTTTTTGCAGGTTGCCAGGACAGCTACTCGGCCAATTGCTGCAGGGGAGATCTCTCAGATGCAGGCCCTAGTCTTCTTGGGAGGTCAGCTTTCTCTGGCACTGGGGGTCCTGCTTTGCCTCAATTATTACAGGTACATTCCCCATTCAAACCAAAGAACATATTAGCCAGCTGTGAAATACTTTTCTAAAATTAGATTAAGGCTAGATTGTGAAAGTGCACATAATTGTGACCGGAGCGCTGTCTTGTCCAAGAGCAGACCACTTGGACAGATGTGATGACATTTGACTTTCCCATTCACAGTATAGCTCTTGGAGCTGCTTCCCTATCTCTGGTAGTCACATATCCACTAATGAAGAGGATCACCTACTGGCCACAGCTTGTATTGGGTATGTCTATGTAAATACTTTTTAATCTGCATTGTTTCAATTGTCACAAATAATAGCTACCCCTTTGCAATAGAGAGTTAGAGAAGTAATTACCCTTGCATGAGCCAGAATGGCTCATAGGGCGATCTGGACAAAAATCCATATCGCGATAAATGTACCCATTTTTTACGATAACAATGAATCAGCGATTTAAATTACAATAAAATATTTTGGGGGAGGTGGTAGAGCTAGGCGTTCTGGACAACAGTCGTATTAAATGTAACTATTTTGCTCGATAACAACCAATACAATGATAAATAAATGTTTTGATGGACTGTTACTTTACATTAGCAGCAGGGCTCTAGACACAAAAATAATCTGTGCCAAGTAAAACAACAGAGATGGTAGCCTATGATAAAACAAGTAAGTTGTTTCATCTAACATATCCAGGAAATGCATGATTGATATTTTGATGTGCCACCTGGCAAAATAGGATCCAGAATGATCAGATTTATTTTAGGCTCTTCAGAGAATATGCCAACATCTTTGTGCATATTGTCCGGGGCTATATTATTCACCACCTAAGGAAGTGGGAACTCAAAACACTTAGCTAGATTGCTAAATGTGATATGGTTGCTAGATAGCCATGTAGGCTAATCGATTAATCTATCAGTAAATGTAATGTCCTACAAAACTTTCCAGCGCTAGGCCTAGGCTACTTGATGTAGGCCTACTCATTGCAAATGGCGCTACCTATTCGTTGCAAAACCATACTAACTACATCCTACTCCGGTTGTAAAGTGGTGCCATGAATTCAATATTAAGAGGTGAGAAATACATGATATACTAACAGAAAGCTGTGACTCTCCTCTCTGTAACTAGAACAACAGTAGTTGTATTTTTCCCGCAATAGCATTTTGCGCAATGGTCATATGCTTGTGCTTCTCAGAATGCATCTCTCCCTCCTCCATGCGCACAGTGTGGAGAGGGAGTGAGAGTCAGCAGTTGCTAGTGAAACAGGGACAGGCAGATACTTTCATAGCAGGAATCAATATAATGCATAGGCTATTACTGTAGACCGAATAATGGTTTTAAATCAATCTACAGGAACGTTATGTGGCAAAATGCTTTGGTAAGAGGAAATGTCAGTAATTTTCGGTTTATCGTCACACCTCTAAGCAGGAGCCTGTTTCCTGTTTCTGTAGCGTGAGGCAGCTTGATGTATAAGTACACCCCCTGGACAGGACTTTAGTTTGCCGCAGGGCCTTACCCCCAATCTGGCTCCTTAATGCTGAGTGCCAAGCAGAGACTCATCGGGTCCCATTTTTACAGTCTTTGATATTACTCGGCCAGGGATCGAACTCCCAACCTTCCGATCTCAGGGCGCACACTAACCACAAGGCCACTGAGTTGGTCTTTGCGATAGAGCTGCCATATACAGTGCATTCGGAAAGTATTCAGACCACTTGACTTTTTCCACATTTTGTTACGTTACAGCCTTACCCTAAAATGGATTAAAGAGGGGGGGAAATCCTCATCAATCTACACACAATACCCCATAATGACGAAGCGAAAACAGGTTTTTAGATTGTTTTGCAAATTTATTAAGAATAAAAAACAGAAATACCTTAATTACATATCTATTCAGAAACTTTGCTATGAGACTCGAAATTGAGCTCAGGTGTATCCTGTTTCCATTGATCATTCTTGAGATGTTTTTACAACTTGGAGTCCACCTGTGGTAAATTCAATTGATTGGACATTATTTGAAAAGGCACACACCTGTTTATATAAGGTCCCACAGTTGACAGCGCATGTCAGAGCAAAAATCAAGCCATGAGGTCGAAGGAATTGTCCCTAGAGCTCCGAGACAGGATTGTGTCGAGGCACAGTCTGGGCAAAGGGTACCAAATCATTTCTGCAACATTGAAGATCCCCAAGAACACAGTGGCCTCCATCATTCTTAAATGGAAGAAGTTTGGAACCACCAACACTCTTCCTAGAGCTGGCCGCCTGGCCAAACTGAGCAATCGGGGGAGAAGGGCCTTGGTCAGGGAGGCGACCAAGAACCCGATGGTCACTCTGACAGAGTTCCTCTGTGGAGATGGGAGAAACTTCCAGAAGGACAACCAACTCTGCAGCACTCCACCAATCAGGGCTTTATGGTAGAGTGGCCAGATGGAAGCCACTCCTCAGTAAAAGGCACATGCGTGCCAAAAGGCACCTAAAGGACTCTCAGACCATGAGAAACAAGATTCTCTGGCCTGATTAAACCATGATTGAACTCTTTGGCCTGAATGCCAAGCGTCACATCTGGAGGAAACCTGGCACCATCCCTACGGTGAAGCATGGTGGTGGCAGCACCACACTGTGGGGATGTTTTTCAGCGGCAGGGACTAGGAGACTAGTCAGGATCGAGGGAAAGATGAACAGAGCAAAGTACAGAGAGATCCTTGATGAAAATCTGCTCCAGAGTGCTCAGAACCTCAGACTGGGGCAAAGGTTCATCTTCCAACAGGACAACGACCCTAAGCACACAGCCAAGACAACGCGGGAGTGGCTTTGGGACAAGTCTCTGAATGTCCTTGAGTGGACCAGCCAGAGCCCGGATTTGAACCCGATCAAACATCTCTGGAGAGACCTGAAAATAGCTGTGCAGCGACACTCCCCATCCTACCTGACAGAGCTTGAGAGGATATGTAGAGAAGAATGGGAGAAACTCCCCAAATACAGGTTTGCCAAGCTTGGAGCCTCATACCCAAGAATACTTGAGGCTGTAATCATTGCCAAAGGTGATTCAACAAAGTACTGAGTAAAGGGTCTGAGTACTTATGTAAATGTGATATTTCCTGTGGGTTTTTTATGATAAATTAGCTATAAAAAATATGTCTGTAACGTAACAAAATTTGGAAAAAATCAAGGGGTCTGAATACTTTCTGAATACTCTGTAAACAAAATAAAACGCTTGTTTCTCCTCAGGACTGACCTTCAATTGGGGAGCACTGCTTGGATGGTCAGCGGTCATGGGCTCCTGTGAGTGGTCGGTGTGCCTACCTCTGTATTTCTCAGGAGTGATGTGGACATTAATTTATGACACCATCTATGCCCATCAGGTATTAAGTGTACACGTGCTATGACTGTCATGTTGTGGCAATTTAAGGTTGCTGTTGCAAATGTTGGTGCTTCCTCAGTTCATGCTGTTTGTTGGAGAATATTCTAGATTGTTCTGTGAATGACGACTCTGTTTATAATGTGTGCATTACATTCCTTCCTATTGTCACCAGGACAAAGATGACGACATCAGGGTAGGGGTCAAGTCTACAGCATTGAGGTTCCAGGAGCAGACCAAGCCGTGGCTCAGTGGGTTCATGGTGGCCATGATGTCAGGGCTGATTGTGGCTGGGGTCAATGCAGAACAGACTCTGCCTTACTACGCAACACTGTCCACCGTGGCTATTCACCTCACACATCAGGTGGGGGTATATTTGATATACTCTGTGCTAACATTTCAGTTTGAGATGATTAAATAATGATTTAGCCTTGGTTATGCAGAGAAATATAATTATATGTGGTTATGTTAATGTTTTACACAGAACCCTCAACTGTGAATCATTCCACAATACTCAAGACAATACATCCCAACAACTATTTTCAATGTATGTGACTGATTGTGATGCTTTTCTCTTTATCGGGTAGATTTACACATTGGACATCAACAAACCAGAGGACTGCTGGAAGAAATTTGTTTCAAACAGAAACCTTGGACTACTCCTGTTCTTAGGAATAGTCTGTGGAAACTTGTGGAAAGAAAGAAGAGACACTTTATTGCAAAATGATTAACTAGATGTACAAAGAACTTCTCAGAACACAAGACTTACATTGTAGTGTGCAGAGGACATTCTAGTTATATAGTAGTACACAACCCATTATTTTGTAAGTCTTGACCGTATTGGGTGTTGTCTCTAAATAAAGCTCATGTTAAGCTCTGGCTTCTATGAAAATCTATGTCAAGAACAGCTAATCAACCCTATAATTCTAACAGCCCTAAAAAAAGATGCAACAGCCTTACAATTATTATGCAATCATTCAATTTCTACAAATCTACACTGACCCTCAGCTGGTAGATGCATTCAACAAGGTATACTGTTGTGTAAATATGATAACAATTGCTCCAAAATAATCAAATGGATGCACTCTACCAGAACTCAATACCTTCCCCTTCAGTCCTCCAAAACAAAAACAAACAAGCCTTAGCACTGTTGAGCAAAAATACAGTGGGGAAAAAAGTATTTAGTCAGCCACCAATTGTGCAAGTTCTCCCACTTAAAAAGATGAGAGAGGCCTGTCATTTTCATCATAGGTACACGTCAACTATGACAGACAAATTGAGGAAAAAAAATCCAGAAAATCACATTGTAGGATTTTTAATGAATTTATTTGCAAATTATGGTGGAAAATAAGTATTTGGTCACCTACAAACAAGCAAGATTTATGGCTCTCACAGACCTGTAACTTCTTTAAGAGGCTCCTCTGTCCTCCACTCGTTACCTGTATTAATGGCACCTGTTTGAACTTGTTATCAGTATAAAAGACACCTGTCCACAACCTCAAACAGTCACACTCCAAACTCCACTATGGTCAAGACCAAAGAGCTGTCAAAGGACACCAGAAACAAAATTGTAGACCTGCACCAGGCTGGGAAGACTGAATCTGCAATAGGTAAGCAGCTTGGTTTGAAGAAATCAACTGTGGGAGCAATTATTAGGAAATGGAAGACATACAAGACCACTGATAATCTCCCTCGATCTGGGGCTCCACGCAAGATCTCACCCCGTGGGGTCAAAATAATCACAAGAACGGTGAGCAAAAATCCCAGAACCACACGGGGGGACCTAGTGAATGACCTTCAGAGAGCTGGGACCAAAGTAACAAAGCCTACCTTCAGTAACACACTACTCCGCCAGGGACTCAAATCCTGCATTGCCAGACGTGTCCCCCTGCTTAAGCCAGTACATGTCCAGGCCCGTCTGAAGTTTGCTAGAGTGCATTTGGATGATCCAGAAGAGGATTGGGAGAATGTCATATGGTCAGATGAAACCAAAATATAACTTTTTTGGTAAAAACTAAACTCATCGTGTTTGGAGGACAAAGAACGCCATACCTACTGTGAAGCATGGGGGTGGAAACTTCATGCTTTGGGGCTGTTTTTCTGCAAAGGGACCAGGACGACTGATCCGTGTAAAGGAAAGAATGAATGGGGCCATGTATCGTGAGATTTTGAGTGAAAACCTCCTTCCATCAGCAAGGGCATTGAAGATGAAACGTGGCTGGGTCTTTCAGCATGACAATGATCCCAAACACACCGCCCGGGCAACGAAGGAGTGGCTTCGTAAGAAGCATTTCAAGGTCCTGGAGTGGCCTAGCCAGTCTCCAGATCTCAACCCCATAGAACATCTTTGGAGGGAGTTGAAAGTCCGTGTTGCCCAGCGACAGCCCCAAAACATCACTGCTCTAGAGGAGATCTGCATGGAGGAATGGGCCAAAATACCAGCAACAGTGTGTGAAAACCTTGTGAAGACTTACAGAAAACGTTTGACCTGTGTCATTGCCAACAAGGGGTATATAACAAAGTATTGAGAAACTTTTGTTATTGACCAAATACTTATTTTCCACCATAATTTGCAAATAAATTCATAAAAAATCCTACAATGTGATTTTCTGGATTTTTTTTCTCTCATTTTGTCTGTCATAGTTGACATGTACCTATGATGAAAATTACAGGCCTCTCTCATCTTTTTAAGTGGGAGAACTTGCACAATTGGTGGCTGACTAAATACTTTTTTTCCCCACTGTAGGTGTGCTTTTAGCATCAATTACTATGAACAACATCAACTAATTCATTTTACAGCAACATTTAAAAACCCAGATGTTATGATTATTCTTGATCTTATCATAAAATGAAGATAAATAGAACGTTAAGAAGAGGAAAAACACCAGTGTATGTCAGACCCAATATTCTCAAAGAGGAAGTACTTCGAAGCTCGATTGCAATAACAACACACGCCATGACCATCTGAGTATTTAACCAACCCAGACAGGTGTGCACCAATCTCCTCCTAGTAGATGTGAGCTTTGGCTTCAAGTACTTGTGTATCTGGTAGTCTGCTCTCACAGCTGCAGCCCAGACAAGAAACCCTACAAACTGACCCATATGTAAGCCATGCCACCAGATTGAAAACCCAAACGTCATTACCAGCGGAGCAGTTTTGCATCTTTGGAAAACCAGCCTACGTAGCCATGTAGCTGTCGTACCATTCCACCGACGGGCAAATTCGGACACCTGGCAGGACATCTCTGTGGTCCAAAGATCTCCGTCAGAAAGGCCGCTCCAGTTTGGGCCGTCCTCCCTGACCATCCCCCTGAACCCAAGCCCAGCAGCATTATTCAGACACTCACTGATCCTCCAGTGGGAGTAGTATCTGATCCTCAACACCACAGCAAGGCCCCATACCCACAAGACATCGGTGAGGACGTTGTTGGAGACGGACAAACTGGAGGCATTGTCTCTGAGGAGATGAGTGAGATAGTTCCTAGCCCACTCCAGAGATAACACCTGAAAGACCTTGTAGGAGACAACAGACAAAGGCTGGGGAGGAGGGCTGATGGTTATCTGCTCTACAAAATAGACAAATTGGTCAAATGAGGACAGGGGTCCGCCGAGCAAGGCAGTGAAGTGTAGGGCATAGCTGATGAGTGGGAGAAAGACCCGGCATTTGGCCTGTGATTGGGTCATTAATGTCACTCTGCCACCCTCCTGTAGGTCCATTGACACGGAGGTGACTCTCTGGGTGAGTAGCATCAAGGAGGACACTGATAGGAGAAGCCTGACAGAAAATAAAAGTAAAACAGTCTGAGATTAAGTTCTGTACTTTCCACATTTTATTGGTGGATTGGGACTGGGAGACAACGATTACTTTATTTCAAATGTACTTATTGTGGAGCTGATGTTATGTTTTCGTTGTGAACTCATTGACCCCCAAGCCCCAGATTACGGTTTGCTCATGAAATCTACTGCACAGACAACCAAGACAACAAACATTTAAGTCACAAGTACATCCTTTTGAAAGTCTTGACTGAATTAAGAACAGTGCTGTACCTGGAATCAGTGGGCTCATTGAGGTAGTATTCTCTGTACTGTATGAGCAGGTGCCAGAAGGTTTGCCAACCCATCTGCAATCCAAAGACCCATGGATGGACACGGTCTGGGCTCAGTGAACACACCAGCAGCACAAAGATCACAGTGGAGACGAGCAGAAGCAAGCTGTATACACCCATGGTGACAACAGCTAGGATACAGCCTCCGGATGCCAAGAAAAGGTACCTGTCAAGACCAGTGTTCACAGGTATTTAGTTCCTTTTTATACCTCCTACCGCTCAACCAAAATAGGCAGTTTGATTGAAATCATTTGTTGGAACCTCCATTTGGAATTAACAAGTGTGGATAAACAATTTGTATAAACAAGTGTGTATACTAAAAGTAAATTATAATTGGTCTGACCTTTTGTTGCAAAAAATAATTAAAATAGCCCTGATCTTCAACTTATAATATTCCAATAGCGGTATAAAATAGATAATACAGACCTGTATGTCAAAGAGAGACATCCCTGTTTAGCCAAGACGTAGAATAGAAAAGCAAAGGGAACGGAAAAACATTGGTACGTCAGTAATGGATGCTGCTCACACAGCCACTGGATTGGCTCCATTTTAAATCCTTCCTGTGAAATATCACCACTATTATGAGTAGAGAATGGAGGGACTTTAGGCCTATATATATAGTGTTTCCTGGGTTGACTGTCTTGATGGACATTCCACCTGTGTCTGGCATGAAAATAATGATCATTGTTTAATGATAAGCAAGCAGTACATCTGAGCCATCTGCAAACCACTTTGTTTTCTGTTTGTCTATAGCAACCATAAAATCTCTATACTTTACAGTCCACTCTTGATAATGTAAAATGGCCTGAATATACTGTAGTTGTCTCCACCCTGATATATTGGATGGATAAATAAATTGTATTCTACTTTGTTTAAAAGGGCAAACCACAATGAGGGGCAGTAATCTATTATTTTAATGCAAACGATTAGCACATATGAGCCAATATTTATCTTCAAAAACAGAGCCATAACAAGGTCTTTGAAAAGCTTTACAACCAGCTGCAGGAGCAAATTCATTGACATCTATTGCACAACATGTTTTGGTCAGGGTAATGAGGAGAAGCACTGTGCAAACGGCCTCCATTCTCATTCAATCTGTGCTGAAAGCATTTTAAAAGTAATTGTTTAGGAGACAAACATTATTGCAAAGATTGCAACAATACTCAATAGGGTCCAGATTGCCAAAAATGCAGTAGGCTTGGCTTCAATTTGACCTCCATTCACAAAAAAGAAACAGTTCTGTAATTTTTTTACCCTTTACAATTTCAGTGATGGCATGGCAGGCACTATCAATGATTTCTATACTAAACAACAATATAAACGCAACATGTAAAGTGTTGGTCCCATGTTTCATGAGCTGAAATATAAGATCCAAGAAATTACCAGACGCACAAAAAGCTTATTTCTCTCAAATTGTGTGCACAAATTAGTTTACATCCCTGTTAGTGAGCATTTCTCCTTTGCCAAGATAATCCATCCACCTAACAGGTGTGGCAATAAAAGGCCACTCTTAAAATGTGCAGTTTTGTCACACAACACAATGCCACAGATGTGTCAAGTTTTTAGGGACCGTGCAATTGGCATGCTGACTGCAGGAATTATGAGGTTTGTCCCTTTACATGGTGTGATAGCTGATACTTTGGTCTATCAAAATATACATTGAGTATACAAAACATTAAGGACACCTGCTCTTTCCATGAGACTGACCAGGTGAATCCAGGTGAAAGCTATGATCCCTTATTGAGATCATGTTAAATCCACTTCAATCAGTGTAGATGAAGGGGAGGAGACCGGTTAAAGAAGGATTTCAAATAAAATCCAAAAAATCTAATTGTATTTGTCACATGCGCCAAATAGAACAGGTGTAGACCTTACAGTGAAATGCTTACTTACAAGCCCTTAAGGCCTCTTAAGGATTGGACACTTTTTTTCAATTTTCGCCTAAAATTACATACCCAAATCTAACTGCCTGTAGCTCAGCACCTGAAGCAAGGATATGCATATTCTTGATACCATTTGAAAGGAAACAATTTGAAGTTTGTGGAAATGTGAAATTAATGTAGGAGAATATAACACATTAGATCTGGTAAAAGATAATACAAACAAAAAAACATGCGTTTTCAATTTTTGTTTTTTGTTCCATCATCTTTGAAATGCAAGAGAAAGGCCACAATACAATATTGCAGTTTAGGCGCAATTTAGATTTTGGCCACTAGATTGCAGAAGTGTGTGTGCAAAGTTTCAGATTGATCCAGTGAAGCATTGCAATACTGGACTATTTTTTATCAAGTCTGCCCAAATGTGCCGAATTGGTCAATTGATATATTTTCAAGTACATAACTATAGAGAACATACAAAAATGATATGGTAATACAAAATGTAAGTTTACACACTCCCAGGAATGTCATACATGATGGATCATTAGCTTATACACTAACTTTCACACATCTAGATGGCCTTGCGGGGTGGGTGTGGAGCCAGAGACAGCAGGGGTTCAAACTGTAAAACCCAGTTCCTACATTTTAATACAAAAATTGATTTTATCAAACAAAACAATGCTACATTTTATCTCTTGGAGCCTTAGGATGACAAATCAGAACAAGATTACTGAATGTAAGTACATTATTTACCTTCAGAGGTGAATGTATCAAACCAGTTGCCGTGATACGTTTTCTGTTGTTGTGCACTCCTCAAATAATAGCATGGTCTTTTTCACTGTAATAGCTACTGTAAATTGGACAGCGCAGTTAGATTAACAAGAATTTAAGCTTTCTGCCCATATAAGACATGTCTATGTCCTGGAAAGTTTTCTGTTACTTACAACGGTCATGCTAATCACATTAGCACACGTTAGCTCAACCATCTCGTATACGGGACACCGATCCCGTAGAGGTTAACCAACAATGCAGTTTTAAGAAAGAATACCCTAAAAAAGTAAGAAATTAAAGTAACAAATAATTGGCCTTGTGTTTTAGGTTATTGTCCTGCTTAAAGGTGAATTTGTCTCCCAGTGTCTATTGGAAAGCAGACTGAACCAGGTTTTCCTCTAGGATTTTGCCTGTGCTTAGCTCTATTCAGTTTCTTTTTATCCTAAAAAAAACTCCCTAGTCCTTGCCAATGACAAGCATACCAATAACATGATGCAGCCACCATCATGCTTGAAAATATGAAGTGGTTCTCAGTGTTGTGTTGGATTTGCCCCAAACATAACGCTTTGTATTCAGGACATAAAGTTAATTTCTTTGCCCCATTTCTTTGCAGTTTTACTTTAGTGCCTTATTGTAAACAGGATGCATGTTTTGGAATAGTTTTATTCTGTAAAGGCTTTCTTCTTTTCACTCTGTAATTTAGATTAGTATTGTGGAGTAACAACAATGATCCATCCTCAGTTTTCTCTTATCCCAGCCATTCAACTCTGTAACTGTTTTAAAGTCACCATTGGCCTCATGGTGAAATCCCTGAGCGGTTTCCTTCCTCTCCGGCAACTGAGTTAGGAAGGACGCCTGCATCTTTGTAGTGACTGGGAGTATTGATACACCATCCAAAGTGTAATTAATAACTTAACCATGCTCAAAGGGATATTCAAAGTCTGCTTTTCTTTACTCATCTACCAATAGTGCCCTTTTTGCGTGGCATTGGAAAACCTCTCTAGTATTTGTGGTTGACTCTATTTGAAATTCACTGTTCGACTGAGGGACCTTACAGATAGTTGTATGTGTGGAGTACAGAGATGAGGTAGTCATTAAAAAAGCATGTTAAACACTTATTGCACACAGACTTATGTGACTTGCTAAGCAACATTTACTCCTGAATTTATACTGAACAAAAATATAAATGCAACATGTAAAGTGTTGGTCCTATGTTTTCATGAGCTGAAATAAAAGATCCCAGAATTTTCCATACGCACAACATTTACATTTTAGTCATTTAGCGGACGCTCTTATCCAGAGCGACTTAGTTAGTGAGTGCATACATTTTCATACTGGCCCCCCGTGGGAATCGAACCCACAACCCTGGCGTTGCAAGCGCCATGCTCTACCAACTGAGCTACACGGGGCCCTGCACAAAAAGCTAATTTCTCTCAAATGTTGTGCACTCATTTCTTTACAGCACTGTTAGTGAGCATTTCTCCTTTGCCAAGATAATCCATCCACATGAAAGGTGTGGCATATCAAGAAGATGATTAAACAGCATGAAGCAAGGATTACACAGGTGCACCTTGTGCTGGGGACAATAAAAGGGCACTCTAAAATGTGCAGTTGTGTCACACAACACAATGCCACAGATGTCTCAAGTTTTGAGGGAGTATGCAATTGGCATGCTGACTGCAGGAATGTCCGTCAGAGCTGTTGCCAGAGAATGTAATGTTAATTTCTCTACAATAAGCTGATTTACCTAACTCCGTAGAGACCAAATGAATTTCCAGACTTAGCCATCCCTGAGACCAGGTGTGGTAATGCATAAGTCTAAAGTTTAGTAATGACGTTAGGTACAGTGGGAGTTTTTGTAAATGCATGAACACACAGCAATGTATCAACCTATGTTACATCAAAGAGGGCCAAACAACTTTCTGGTAGAGAATGCAGTGATGAGTACTAAAACATTTGCCCGTAATGAAGCGCAGCGCGCTATGATAAGCTGCATAGAAGCATTTCGCTACACTCGCAATAACATCTGTTAAATATGTGTATGTGACCAATAACATTTAATTTGATATAATGGCTTTAATGAAGTGGAAGCTGCGTTCATATAGATGATGTCGCCATAGTCTAGGACCGATAGGAACGTTGACTGAATAATCTGCTTTCTACTCTTTAGCGATAGGTGTGACCTATTTGTATAGAATTAGCACAAAAAAATGCTCAGCTTCCTAACTAACTCAATATGCTTTTCAAAAGACAGCTTTACATCTATCCAGATGCAAAGATATTTGTAAGCAGGGACACGATCAATATGGACACCATCCAAAGTACACATGTTTAAATCATCAGTTCTTTTTATGCGCTCTAGAGAACATATACATAGATTTACCTGCATTCAATACTAATTTCAGGTCAATAAAGTTATTCTGTAATACAATGAAGGCAGACTGTAGTTCAGATAGAACCTGGCCAACCGTGGGGGCAATAGCATATACAACAGTATCATCGGCATACAAGTGCAGGTTACAATTTTTTACAGACAACTCCATATTATTGATTGTTAAAAAGTTCAGGACCCAGAAAAACTGATTTAACACCATCAGTAGATACACATTGAGTTCTATAGATGGGTTAGCTGACAATGTCACGAAAGCAATGTGCATGCTTCAATGGGGCAGAAGTCCTTGAGTTGTTGTAATTCTGGATGACCAGATGGCTACCAACAATGACAAGAAATTGCCATGTGGGGAATCGTAAGTGACTCGTTTCATCTTGATCTTGATACCATGTCTTGTTTTGACTGATTTCATATCAATGCTAATATAGCAAAAATGTGCTTGCTAGCTAACCAACAACTCTAACGATGTATTTGAGAGACAAGTGCTCATTGTGCAAATGTATTTGTTTTCTATAGACATTGGAGGCAATATAGTTTACATATTGTCAACAATCTATGCCAACAACGTCTGTTTTGGCCCATTTGTTGATAAACAAGCAACCTGTCTGTCAAGTAATTTTCAGCTTCCAGGAATTGTGTACAAATCCTTGCGACATGGGGCTGTGCATTGTCATGCTGAAACATGAGGTGATGGCGGCGGATGAATGGCACGACAATGGGCCTCAGGATCTCATCACGGTATCTCTTTGCATTCAAATTGCCATCAATAAAATGCAATTGTGTTCGTAGCTTATGCCTGCCCATACCATAACCCCACCATGGGGCACTCTGTTCAGACACGTTGTTTGCCGTCTGCCCGGTACAGTTGAAACCGGGATTCATCCGTGAAGAGCACACTTCTCCAGTGTGCCAGTGGCCATCGACGGTAAGCATTTGTCCACTGAATTCGGTTACAACGTCGAACTGCAGTCAGGTCAAGACCCTAGTGAGGAGACGGTTTCTGACAGTTGTGCAGAAATTCTTCGGTTGTCTCACAGTTTCATCAGCTGTCAGGGTGGCTGGTCTCAGACGATCCCGCAGGTGAAGAAGCCGGATGTGGAGGTCCTGGCCTGGCGTGGTTACACGTGGTCAGCGGTTGTTCCAAATTCTCTTAAACAACGTTTGGAAGCAGCTTATGGTAGAGAAATGAACATTCAATTCTATGGCAACAGCTCTGGTGGACATTCCTGCAGTCAGCATGCCAATTGCACACTCCCTCAAAACTTGAGACATCTGTAGTATTGTGTTGTGTGACAAAAGTGAACATTTTAGAGTGGTGGTTTATTGTCCCCAGTACAAGGTGCACCTGTGTAATGATCATTCTGTTAATCAACTTCTTGACATGCCACACCTGTCAGGCGGATGGATTATCTTGGCAAAGGAGAAATACTCATTAACAGCGACAAACAAATTTCTGCACAAAATTTGAGAGAAATACGTTTTTTATGCGTATGGGAAATTTCTGGGATCTTTTATTTCAGCTCATGAAACATGGGACTAACACTTTACATGATGCATTTATATTTTTGTTCAGTATGTGTGTGTATATACACTACCAGTCAAAGGTTTTAGAACACCTACTCATTCAAGGGTTTTTCTTTATTTTTACTATTTTCTACATTGTAGAATAATAGTGAAGACATCAAAACTATGAAATAACACATATGGAATCATGTAGTAACCAAAAAAGTGTTAAACAAATCAAAAATATATTTTATATTTGAGATTCTTCAAAGTAGCCACCCTTTGCCTTGATGACAGCTTTGCACAGTCTTGGCATTTTCTCAACCAGCTTCATGAGGTAGTCACCTTGGATGCATTTAAATTAACAGGTGTGCCTTGTTAATTTGTGGAATTTCTTTCCTTCTTAATGCGTTTAAGCCAATCAGTTGTGTTGTGACAAGGTAGGGGTGGTATACAGAAGATGGTATTTTACCAAATAGGGCTAAGTCCAAATAAGCAAAGAGAAACGACAGTCCATCATTACTTTAAGACATGAAGGTCAGTCAATACGGAACATTTCAAGAACTTTTACATTTACATTTTAGTCATTTAGCAGACGCTCTTATCCAGAGCGACTTACAGTTAGTGCATACATTTTTTTTTTCATACTGGCCCCCCATGGGAATCGAACCCACAACCCTGGCGTTGCAAACGCCATGCTCTACCAACTGAGCTACATCCCTGCCGGCCATTCCCTCCCCTACCCTGGACGACACTGGGCCAATTGTGCGCCGCCCCATGGGTCTCCCGGTCACGGCCGGCTACGACAGAGCCTGGATTCGAACCAGGATCTCTAGTGGCACAGCTAGCAGTGCGATGCAGTGCCTTAGACCACTGCGCCACTCTGGAGACTTTTAACATTTCTTCAAGTGCAGTTGCAAAAACCATCAAGCGCTATGATGAAACTGGCTCTCATGAGGACCGCCACAGGAAAGGAAGACCCAGAGTTACCTCTGCTGCAGAGGATAAGTTCATTAGAGTTACCAGCCTCAGAAATTGCAGCCCAAATAAATGCTTCAGAGTTCAAGTAACAGACACATCTCAACATCAACTGTTCAGAGGAGACTGCGTGAATCAGGCCTTCATGGTCGAATTGCTGCAAAGAAACCACTACTAAAGGACACCAATAATAAGAAGAGAATTGCTTGGGCCAAGAAACACAAGCAATGGACATTAGACCGGTGGAAATCTGTCCATAGGTCTGATGAGTCCAAATTTGATTTTGGTTCCAACCGCCGTGTCTTTGTGAGACGCAGAGTAGGTGAACGGATGATCTCTGCATGTGTTGTTCCCACCGTGAAGCATGGAGGAGGTGGCGTGGGGGTGCTTTGCTGGTGACACTGTCTGTGATTTATTTAGAATTCAAGGCACACTTAACCAGCATGGCTACCACAGCATTCTGCAGCGATACGCCATCCCACTCACCTGTGAGGAGAACCATCCTACTGCAGTTTGAACTAGCCCTGCCGTCACTATTAGACATTGAGACCCCATATGCATTTGCCTGTTCTCTTTTCTTTGTGGGTTTTGTCTTACAGTCTAGTGCATTTTAGAGGTGAAGAGCACCAACTACAGATACACATGCTTGTTAGAGCATCTTGAAGACTAATTTCAATATAGGATCAGTTTGACGAGGTGAAAAACATATAATATATATTGGCTAAGTGGTCAACGGAGTTACCTCTACAGTCAAGACAATTCGCATTTCATGCTGCATATTTCAAGTGCACTTGAAAACAAATATTTATCTTATTTCAGTCTTCACCACAGACAGCAGCTCAAGTTTTCAGGTGAGGCTGTGTTTACATCTTAGATGGATGCAGGCCATCAGTAAGCATTTCACCTGCGTTCAGTAAAAACTTAATAGAATGTTAAATTGAACAGAAACAGTGCTGTACTGAACGGCCAGTTGAAAAACAGGTAGGTTATGGCTTCAAAATGCACCTCTGCCCTTTTTAAATAGGTCAGTCATTGCTCAAGCCAAACCCCAGCACATCCACCGAATGGAGCAAACGTACCTCAAAATCACTCCAAGAACCTTTGGGGAAACGTCTCGTTCAGTACAAGCGAACTGAAAGCGATTTCACGGTTAGTCCACACTTGTTGTTTACAAAACATGTGAGGAATAAAATTTGATGGATGGGTGGGTGTATAACGTGAACGTCTAGCAACATTTGAATTCGAATATCATCACGGACAAAGTGAACGTCTAGCAACCACAGAACTCCCAACCTTTGGGTTGCTAGACGTTCACGTTATACGCCCACACATCCACCCCGACCAACCACCCTACTTAAATTTTTGCCTTATGTAATCATACCAAACATAACATATCATACTAATTTGAGTGTTCCGGATTTACGTTTACTATGCTACGTCTAGTCTATGAGACTGGGCTGTGTAATTTTGTCCTTGAAACATTTAAAGCAGTAATATATCAATTTTTGGGCAACTGGAACAAATTCACATAGACATGTGTGACGACCCTCCCACTCTGTCTGCCGTATTCTCTCTTTGTTCTTGTTTCCTTGTTAGGATGCCGGTGGGCGGAGTTGGGAGGGTCGTCAGCTACATGGGAAACACCTGGGCCGGGTGTGTCCCAGGATAAATGGACCTCTTCCACATTCATTAGGGAGACTCTCTCCAGGCAGTTACTTTGATCTTGGTTGTGATATTTTTGAGGCTTTTTTGGGTTGTTTGCTTTGGCACTTTTCAACACTTTTCCATATTACATTTATGCATGCAAACACTCACGTACACTACTGACTACCGATTACACACGCCATTGTTATTTGATTTAGTTTACTTTAATTAATAAATATATACTTTGAGTACTCCTTGTCTCCACGTGTCTCCCTTTTGTTACGAACTTGAGCCGGTTCGTGACAAGTGGGGGCTCGTCCGGGATTTTGAACTGGTTGTGTTTGGGAGAACGTGGAGTTAATGTCCAATTCTGTAGGGTTTTTCTTTGTAAATTTTGTTAGTTTGTTTGAGTTTGATAGGGCAGTATTGGTTGCCTTTGGGTTTTGTACTGCGTTGGAGAGAGTACATTGGTTAGTTTCCAGTCCCTGCCCAGCCTGGAAACTCTTGCTCTACTCGCTGTTGGGACATCGGGCTGAGGTGAGTACAATCGGCTGTGTACCTCAGTGGGAGATTGGGTAGGGTAGTGACATTTGCTACCCGGAGCTATAGCTTTTTCCCCTGATAGGCTTAGTGACGTGTTTTGTTTTGGGATACGTTGGGCATGGTTAAATGTTTGTTATTTTTGTGTGGTGTCAGTGGACTGAGCAGTTGTCTCGGGGGCACATCCGTGGCTTGGGGAAATCTACCAGCGTGCTGGGGGGTTTAATTCCTTGCCAGCGGGCTACAGTGCGTAATTACCCACCGCAAATCTGCACGAAGACTAGGGTTGAGTTATTGTAGGTTTTGGGGAAGCTCCATATCCCAGCTCTTTTCTGTGGTGCTCGGTGTGATTGTATTTCTCTTGTGTCTGGTGTGCTCAGCAGAGGGGTTGAGAAAGATTATTATGATATATATATATATTTAATTTTTTTTTCCCTGATTATGGCGTCTAATGTAGATGAGTTCATTCGCTTTCCATCAGAAGAACTGTTAGAATTATGTACTAAAGAACAGCTGTTGAAGGTTGCTGAACACTACAAGGTTGAAATTAGTGATAAACGCCTAAAAAATTCTATTAGGTTAATATTGAAGGCCAATTTGATGGAGAGTGGTATTCTGGATGTTACCACTGGGGCAGCCTCTGCTGAGGACACGTTGTCTCCCCGATATGTTACAATGACCGCTCCATCGGTTAGTCATAGTAGTCTTCTTTTTGAACAGCAGAAAGAACTGCTTCTGTTACAGCTAGAGCATGGACAAAGATCTAAAATGGAGTATGAACAAGCTAAAATGGAGCATGAACAAGCTAAAATGGAGCATGAACGAAATGGACAAAGAGCTAAAATGGAGCATGAACAAGCTAAAATGGAGCATGATCGTGTAAAATATGAAAGGGAATTGGAATTTAAACAGGATATGGAGCGTGCTAAAATCAAGCTGCAACAAGAGCGACTAGAGTTGGTTAGGGAAGGAAAGCTCTCAGGGGAGAGTTTGCTCTGGGAAGGTGACCCAGAGTTACCTAGGGGTCGTTCCTCTTTTGGTCGTAATCCAGACACATTTGATATTGTTGGGAATTTACAGTTGTTGCCCCAGTTTAATGAAAAGGACCCGGAGACATTCTTTTCGTTGTTTGAGCGTGTTGCTGACGCTAGGAGTTGGCCTGATTCTGATCGCACTTTGATGTTGCAGTGTGTGCTGACTGGTAAAGCGCAAGAAGCATATTCAGCTCTTAGTGTAGCAGACAGTGTTAGTTATGAGAAGGTTAAAACGGCTGTGTTACAGAGTTATGAATTGGTCCCTGAGGCTTACCGCCAACGATTTAGAACTTTAAAAGGGATGATCAGCAGACTCATGTTGAGTTTGCGCGAATATTATCTTCACAGTTCAATCGCTGGTGTTCCGCCTCTGCAGTTATGACTTTCCAAGGGCTGTGTGATCTGATTATGTTAGAACAATTTAAGGACACAATCCCTGATCGTATAGCGACGTACATTAACGAACGAAAAATAAAGACTGTCGCTGAAGCTGCGGTTTTGGCAGATGAATATGTGTTGACTCACACACATTTTTTTGCAGAACCCCGTATTCGGAGTGAGTGGGGGTGTTTGCAGAGATTTGGGCCTCGCTCGCCGAGATACTTCGGTTCCCGGGCAGAGTTTCATTCAACTGGGGTTGAGCCTGATACCCGTGGTAAAACTGACTTTGGTCAAGAGTGTCACTACTGTCGAGAATTAGGTCATTGGAAAAATGAATGTCCGATTCTTAGGTCTAGGGGTAAATTCAGTACAGGTGCTTATGGTAAATCGAGGCCTATAGCGTTAGCAGCGCCTGTTCCACATCAGTTCACTCCTGACGCATTGTCTCATGCCCAGAGCCATGTGAAGGGCTATATTGATCCCAGTATTTACCTTTTGTTACGGAGGGTTTTGTGTCTATGGTAGGAAGTAAGAACCTAGTGCCAGTAAAGATCCTAAGAGATACAGGTGCCTCTGAATCATTTGTGTTGGAATCTGTGTTACCCTTCTCTGCGGAGACTGATTCGGGGAATAGTGTTCTAATTAGGGGAATAGGTTTGAACACTCTGTCAGTTCCATTGCATAAACTGATGTTGGATTGTGGACTGGTGAAAGGTGAGGTTGTTGTGGGGGTGCGTCCTTCATTGCCTATTGAGGGTGTTGACGTGATCCTTGGAAATAACTTGGCTGGGGAGCGTGTGTGGCCTATCGTGTTTCCATCTTTAGCGGTTTCTACTAAGCCTTCAATTGTAGGGATTCCTGATGAGAGTGCGCAGAATTTCCCAGAGGTGTTTTCTGCGTGTGCAGTGACGCGTTCTATGATCCCTGATGACTTGGTCACGGAACTGGCTAACGAGAATACCATAAAGAAGTCTGTTACTGTTTTCCCTGTTATCCCGTTATCCGTATCCCGCTCCGATTTAATCGAGGCGCAACGGGCTGACCCTACATTAGAAGAGTTGCGGGACCAAATTGTGCCTGTAGAACAGTTGGGAGATGTCGCACAGGGCTATTTTCTCCAAGAGGAGGTCCTGATGAGGAAGTGGATGTCTCATGGTAGTTGTTTTCTGGGGGAGGCGATTAGTCAGGTTGTGGTACCAGTTAGGCTTCGTGAGTTGGTGCTGACAACTTCTCACAACGACGTTGCTGGGCATATGGGTGTGAGAAAAACCTACAATCGCATATTACGACATTTTTTTGGCCAAGATTAAAGAGGGATGTTTCTGATTTCATCAAAACTTGTCACACCTGTCAATTAACTGGTAAACCTAATCAAGCTATTAAGCCGGTACCACTGTTCCCTATTCCTGTACTCAGTAAACCTTTTGAGTATTTGATTATTGACTGTGTTGGTCCTCTGCCTCGTTCTAGAAAGGGTAGTAATTATTTGTTGACTGTGATGTGTCAGACCACTAGGTTTCCTGTTGCCTACCCTCTCCGGTCTATCACGACTAAGGCTGTGTTAAAAGCTTTGACTCAGTTTCTCTCACTGTTTGGAATCCCTAAGGTCATTCAAAGTGATCAAGGATCTAATTTCACCTCTAATCTCTTTGGACAGGTTCTCCAACAACTCCATATTAAACACAACTTGTCTAGCGCTTATCATGCCCAAAGTCAAGGAGCACTGGAACGTTTCCATCAAACACTTAAGTCTTTGTTGATGAGCGGAAAGAGAGGGTTGGTTTGATTCGGAGATTTCCAGGGTTGTTTTCGGATACACCTTCATTTCCTCTTCCTCGGATGGAGGACTGCGTTGGTCAAGTCGGCGCAGCTACGTTTGTGAGCAAATTTGACCTGTTAAAGGGGTATTGGCAGGTGCCACTGATGAGTAGGGCACGTGAAATCTCTGCCTTTATTACACCTTTTGGTCTGTACTCGTATTCGGTTATGAGTTTCGGACTGCGTAATGCGCCTGCCACTTTTCAGCGATTTATGAACAGGGTTGTCTCTGGTCTGGCCGGTTGCGCTGTTTATCTGGACGATGTAGTGATATATGCAGATGCTTGGGAGGAGCATCTGTCCCGTATTCAGGCCTTGTTCGGACGTCTGGCTGCGGGTCGCCTCACGATGAATTTGGCTGAATGTGAGTTTGCTCAGGCGACTGTTGTATACCTTGGAAAGGTGGTTGGGCAGGGTGACGTGCGCCCTGTTCATGAATATTGATGTGACCGACCATTGTTTGATTTTGTCATGTTCTATCTTTCCTGTTTGTCCCCTCCTAGTCTTGTGTTCTTCTTTCCTCTTAAAGGTTGCTTCCTGTGTAAAGGTTGCTGAGGTCTGGAGAGGAGGATGATGGGTGGGGCAAGTGGAGGTGTGAACATGTACAATTTGTCGGTTTGGGACGCAGGGGCTGGTACGTTGGTCCGGGGTCCTTGTTGGTCCCCGGTCTTATGGGGGGGGGGTGTGACGACCCTCCCACTCTGTCTGCCGTATTCTCTCTTTGTTCTTGTTTCCTTGTTAGGATGCCGGTGGGCGGAGTTGGGAGGGTCGTCAGCTACATGGGAAACACCTGGGCCGGGTGTGTCCCAGGATAAATGGACCTCTTCCACATTCATTAGGGAGACTCTCTCCAGGCAGTTACTTTGATCTTGGTTGTGATATTTTTGAGGCTTTTTTGGGTTTTTTGCTTTGGCGCTTTTTTTAACACTTTTCCATATTACATTTATGCATGCAAACACTCACGTACACTACTGACTACCGATTACACACGCCATTGTTATTTGATTTAGTTTACTTTAATTAATAAATATATACTTTGAGTACTCCTTGTCTCCACGTGTCTCCCTTTTGTTACGAACTTGAGCCGGTTCGTGACACATGTGAGTTATGGATTTGTCATTGAAAGCAAGTCTAAGAAGCGGTAGATCTGTTCTATGTGCACGTTCTATGCTTCCCGTCAAGTTTCTGAAAATACAATATTTTTGGTATATTTCACAGCGGTTTAGATGGTACAATGATTCTCTACACTATACATTGCTTGTTTTGTCCAGTGGCTTCAAAACCTCTAAATGGCCAATACACAGCATCAGCAATCCAGGGCTTTGCCAAAACATTTTTAAAAATATTACTTTAGTGCCTTGTTGCAATCAGGATGCATGTTTTGGAATATTTGTATTCTGTACAGACGCCTTCTTTTCACTCTGTCAATTAGGTTAGTATTGTGGAGTAACTACAATGTTGTTGATCCATCCTCAGTGTTCTCCTATCCCAGCCATTAAACTCTGTTTTAAAGTCATCATTGGCCTCATGGTGAAATCCCTGAGTGGTTTCCTTCCTCACTGGCAAATCAGTTAGGAAGGACACGTGTATCTTTGTAGTGACTGGATGTATTGATACACCATCCAAAGTGTAATTAATAACTTCACCATGCTCAAAGGGATATTCAATGTCTTCGTTTTTTTCATTTTTAGCCATCTACCCTTCTTTGCGGGGCATTGGAAAACCTCCCTGGTCTTTGTGGTTGAATCTGTGTTTGAAATGCACTGCTCGACTGATGGACTGTACAGATAATTGTATGTGTGGGCTACAGAGATGAAGTAGCCATTCAAAAATCATGTTAAACACTATTATTGCACACAAAGTGAGTCCATGCAACTTATGTGACTTGTTAAGCAAATGTTCACTCCTGAACTTATTTAGGCTTGCCATAACAAAGGGGTTGAATACTTATTGACACAAGACAAAATTCGAAAAATATAATTCCACTTTGTCATTCAGGGGTATTGTGCATAGGCCAGACACACAATCGCAAATTAATCAATTTTAAATTCAGGCTGTAACACAATTTTTTTTGGAAAAAGTCAAGGGGTGTGTATACTTTCTGAAGGCACTGTATATACTGTACATCATTGGTATGTACCAGAGTACTGATTGGTTTCAAGTTTAGCAGTTTGGCAAATTTGTGTTGAAATTTACTTTTATGAGAATGTGCAAGAATTGAAGGTGCCAACAAATTTGATATAATGTTTTCCTGTCATATACAAAAAAATCAACTCCTCCCTCGACGGGAATCGATCAACTTCAATATTTCCGACCCACCACCTAGGAGTGTTCGTTGGTGTCTTCCTGGTTGTGAATGTAGCTAGCGCTAGCCAGTGCCATTGTGCTAGCTAGCTAGCCAGTAGCCTTCTTTATTCGAAATGGAGTATCAGTTATTTTGCAAAGATCACAACCAAATATAATCTTAGCCACTGTTCAAGCAAGAATCAAAACAGCTTTGTAAGTGTATGAGCACCCCAAAAAGTTATTTTATTGAGAAGTAATAAAAAGGTACATCTAGGCTATGTTGAATGGGCGCAGGTGGCGATGGCTTTCTTACTGCCGCCAAGAGTCGCGCATCTCTCAACTGCGCGAGATACCTCATGGATTTGCCATTCAGCGTGTCCATATAGCGGCCTCTCCCGTGTAAACGCAGCGGTATACGCAGGTTGCAACCTGGTAGGCACAGAGTTGGTATAGGCACAGATGGTGGATAGATGTCCCACTCAGGCCGTTTACGATTGAAAAAAAAAGGTATACTAAACGGGGTGGCTCTACCATAGGCACCAATGCATTAGCAACTGGGTCTGACCTGCTTTCATTGATTGTATATGAACCAGAAAAATTAAGGAGTTGGATGTCTCGCTTCCTCTTCCGTCTCTGGGCTCAGTGCAGCCTGGCATCGTCAGCGACCTTTCTCTTATCGATTGGTTAGTTCTTGTGGAATGGGCAGGCGTATAAATTAAACAGTTTCAAGTAGTTGGCAGAGACTTTGGGAGGAAGCACACAAGTGTCTGAGGGATTCAGTTGAAATCGGCCGCTTGAAGGATTTCTTTATTTTTTACGTTATCGTTTTAGTGAGTTAAAAATGCAAAGCTGTGCAAAGTCGTGGGGGATCCTATTCGCCAAGTCTGTGAATCCCCATGCACCTTGCAGACACATGTGTGGTATAAACCGTATCTTTGGGAAACTACAGAATAGAATCCAAACCCGTAATGCGTTTGTAACCGTCCGGGGTCTACGGACGTCTGCAGTCTATGCTGCTTCCAGACAGATAGACAGAATACTGCCGAGACACGATGATTTTGCAGAGAGGCACATTGGTCCAGGTGAAAGGGAGAAAAGGGAGATGCTGGATGTTCTTGGACTTGAGGTAAGATTTAAAGACATTTGGATAAAGAGAGAAATTATAGGACAGAAATTAAGCTAATGTGTCGATCTAATGCATGGAAGGCACTCTTGCATGTTTCTTATCATAAACGGTAAACGTGCAACTATGTATACAAGTTCAGTGCGTTTTGACTTGTATAGCATGCATTGCTTTTCAGTCGATCGCCCAGTTGATAGAAGATACAGTTCCAGAATCCATCCGTATTCAAAGAAGTATGAAAATGGATGATCCTCTTTGTAAGTTTATCTTGTTTCCCAAATCTTTGACAGCACGTGTTATTGTTGATGTTTGTGTTCTCAATCGATATATTGCCCCATCAATGTTATAAAATGCTGAATTTGCTAGCCTATGGTTTTTCTTTCCAAGTGCGTTATAATGTATTGATGTTGATTTTCCGGACAATTGAGTCTTGATTTATTATTTATTAATTAATCTTGCACATGTCCCTCTTTTTATGTTTTGTCAATATTTTACTGGTCTCTGAATTGTATTCTACAATGGGTGTAAATCAAGCCAAACGAGTGGCTGAAATCTAGGTTGCACTCCTATTGTGTGCCATTGTGAAGCGCTCTTCACCGTTAAGTCTTCCTTTGAACATATTTGGAGTTGTTTTTGCGAAACTCAACGAGCAGCACCAATCTCCAGTTGGGAAGCCGATGCTAATAGGATGGCAATTGGAGTGTGAAGTTCAGCCTTGAGCTCCTGTCCCAACTCCAGTTCAATCTGGTTATAACATTACATCACAGTTGAATTAAATGTACAAAGGACCGTCATGAGATTCCTTAATATGATCATTTGATGAGTTAGGAATGTATTTAATTTTTCTTACTTGACATTTAATAAGAGACAGACGGATTTCAGTTGATTGCGCAAATAGTGAGACCTTTGAAACGTTTTACTATCAATAATGGTTTGTCTACAGCAGGCCAACACTTATGAGGCTTATTTCATTGGCAAACCTCACTGCATAATTCCATTAGAGACAGACGTATCAGATCACTTGCTAGAGATTTGCAAGACTATCAAACACATACTATTCTGGACAAGTACAGTACATTGTATTACTACTTTACCTTGTTTTGTGTAATGAATTACATTTATTTAAACGATAGTTCTAAAGCAACCGACAATATGGATATAATATAATTAATTAAACAAAAGCCATTTGAAAACACAAGCATTACACGCAAAGTAAATAAAAGCAATAGTATTGCTTATGACAATTATTTGTAATAACATGGAAGATGATTAATATTTTGCCAATATTTTCACTAAATTGATGATGCACTGTTTCCATTTGATAGTGATCCATATCTCAACCATAACCAATGTCATACAAACTACTACATTGTTTTTGGAGGTCAATGTCATGTAGTGAAACTGGCTCAACTGTCAAAATTCCTAGGATTGTTGTTACATCATTTTCTGTTTTAAATTAGTCATTGTTTTCACTATCCTGATACTTTTGTGTGTGTGTATGTATGTGGACACCCCTTCAAATGAGTGGATTCGGCTATTTCAGCCACACCCGTTGCTGACAGGTGTATAAAATCGATCACACAGCCATGCAATCTCCATAGACAAACATTAGCAGTAGAATGGCCTTACTGAAGAGCTCAGTGACTTTCAACGTTGCACAGTCATAGGATGCCACCTTTCCAACAAGTCAGTTTGTCAAATTTCTGCCCTGCTAGAGCTGCCCCAGTCAACTGTAGGTGCTGTTATTGGGAAGTGGAAACATCTAGGAGCAACAACGGCTCAGCCACGAAGTGGTAGGCCGCACAAGCTCACAGAACGGGGCCGCGAGTGCTGAAGCGCGTAGAGCGTAAAAATCGTCTGTCCTCTGTCTGTCCTCACTACCGAGTTCCAAACTGCCTCTGGAAGCAACGTCAGCACAATTACTGTTCGTGGGGAGCATCATGAAATGGGTTTCCATGGCCGAGCAGCCCCACACAAGCCTAAGATCACCATGCGCAATGCCAAGCGTCGGCTGGAGTGGGGTAAAGCTTGCCACCATTGGACTCTGGAGCAGTGGAAACGCGTTCTCTGGAGTGATGAATCACGCTTCACCATCTGGAAGTCGACGGACGAATATGGGTTTGGCGGATGCCAGGAGAACGCTACCTGCCCCAATGCATAGTGCCAACTGTAAAGTTTGGTGGAGGAGGAATAATGGTCTTGGGCTGTTTTTCATGGTTCGGGCTAGGCCCCTTAGTTCCAGTGAAGGGAAATCTTAACGCTACAGCATACAATGACATTCTAGACGATTCTGTGCTTCCAACTTTGTGGCAACAGTTTGGGGAAGACCCTTTCCTGTTTCAGCATGACAATGCCCCCATGCACAAAGCGAGGTCCATAAAGAAATGGTTTGTCGAGATCGGTGTGGAAGAACTTGACTGTCGAACACCTTTTGGGATGAATTGGAACGTCGACTGTGAGCCAGGCCTAATCGCCCAACATCAGTACCCGACCACACTAATGCTCTTGTGGCTGAATGGAAGCAAGTCCCCGCAGCATTGTTCCAACATCTATTGGAAAGCCTTCCCAGGAGAGTGGAGGCTGTTATAGCAGCAAAGAGGGGACCAACTCCATTTTAATGCCCATGATTCTGGAATGAGCTGTTCGACGAGCAGGTGTCCACATACTTTTGGTCATGTAGTATATTACAAAAGTGCTCAACTTGGGGAGAGGAATTTGTCCTTCAGTTGGTAATGAAGAGTTGCCTAGTGTACTCTGAAATAGCACTGTACTACTAGTCACATGCTAGAACATAACACTATCTGCCATTTGCTTCTTGCAAAATGATTGACTGAATATTGCTTGGAGCTTATTCTAGATTGGGTAATAAGGTCAGTGGGGCGGGCGGGGGGGTTAATACCACCTTCGGTCACTCTTTTCTGCCCCTGTCGAGTTCTGTTATGTAGCAAGCCATGCATGAAGGAACAAACTGATGGCCTACTGGTTTTTGCTTGGAGAAGCTTGGTTTGCAAAGCCAGCAAGTGATTCTCTCCTCAACAAATACATAGTTCTGAATCAGGCTTTTCTGTTGCTTTGAGGATCTTTGCAGCCATGGTAAAACTATCCTCTCTGATGAAATGTACAAATCCACAGTACGGCCCCCCACACTAAACCACTGGCCTCTACTACTGATGATGCTTCCATTTGTTTTGTTATTAATGTTAGATATTTCGAAACACCATCTTGTGCTGCTGAGTTATAAAGCATCACATTTTTAAATGCAGGATTGATTTACAGTAAAACGTCTTGTGGCACCTAAATTCAAACAGCAAATGTTCACCTCTTTGTGTGGTGGTGTATCACAGAAGAAATGCTCATCCTGAATATGAGAGTAGTTTGGGCACTCGGTTCAGAGGGTTGTATTGTCCATTCCTTGCTGAGGGAGTTGCTAAGCAGCAATGGAATGGCCGAGGAATTCCAGTGTCTCTGTGTGTATTAACTGATCTCCCCTACAGCACTGGGGAATTAGGCTAGATAACTAGCCATTGGGAAAGGGACCATATGTTGCACATCTCCTGAGTGGCGCAGTGGTCTAAGGCACTGCATGCCACTAGAGATCCTGGTTCGAATCCAGGCTCTGTCGTAGCCGGCCGCGACCGGAGAACTATGGGGAGGCGCACAATTGGCCCAGCGTCGTCCAGGGTAGGGGAGGGAATGGCTGGCAGGGATGTAGCTCAGTTGGTAGAGCATGGTGTTTGCAACGCCAGGGTTGTGGGTTCGATTCCCACGGGGGGCCAGTATGAAAAATAAAATAAAAATAATGTATGCACTCACTTAACTGTAAGTCGCTCTGGAGAAGAGCGTCTGCTAAATGACGACAACATTTTTTAAAATAATAATTGTCCCCTCCAATGCATAGAAACATGACCAAATGGAAATGCATTGTACATGTACAGAAATGTTGTATACAGTTCACACTAACATGACATGCAGAGATGTGGAGTACACATCCAATCACATAAAGCTGTTAAGTTTAAATTCCTATCCACTCCATTTTGACAGCGAGTCTGAATCTATATGATATCACTGCCCATTTGTTTGGGTGGGTTGTTCAGAAAATGGTTGGGTATAATCATTTTCAGGTTGGTTTCATGCAAGCCCCATCCTAATTGAGTCAGGATGATCCGGAATCGTAATGCAGTCACCTGCCTAGATGGGAGAAAAGATGCCATCAATCTTGTGCTGTTTTGCAGTTGAAATTAAGAGATTTTTTATTAAAATCAAACCAATACGGAAACATACATCAGAAATTCCATTTATTGAAATGCATTTTTTCTCTCAAATGCATGTGATACCAATTGTGATGTCTATTTCTGCAGGCGAGAATGAAGTCTTAGAGCATCTCCAAAAGATTGCATCAAAGAACAAGGTGTGGAGGTCTTATATCGGAATGGGCTACTACAACTGCTCAGTGCCTCCAGTTATACAGAGAAACCTTCTAGAGAATTCAGGATGGTAAGGGCCACTGACACACCCTGGCGCCGCCGACGAAGATGGCGGCTAGCTCTTAGGAAACTTTGCAGTATTTTGTTTAATATTGCTTGTCCATATATGTATATATTCTTAAATTCCATTCCTTACTAGTTTTGTGTGTATTGGGTATATGTTGTGAAATTGTTAGATATTACTGCACTGTCGAAGCTAGAAGCACAAGCATTTCGCTACACCCGGTATAACATCTGCTAAACACGTGTATGTGACAAATAAAATGTGATTTGATGATCATCTTCTAGCCAAGTTGTCCCTATTAGTAGGGCAAGCTATATTTGATTGTGTACTCAAGGTGTGTATATGTATGGGCTTCTGTTAGTCATTTAAAGCTCTAATTGCTACATTGAAGAAGATCTTGCCGCTAATCAGAAATCTTGTGACTTGAAGCTCAAGTTTGCACTGGATTAAATTAAATGCTCATGTGGGATCTTGTGATCCGTCTTTGTCCAACTTAAAACGAGACCGCTCTTAATCACAACACTTTGATTTCACATTTTACTCATGCAGTTTTCTCTATCTTCGTAAACTTCCACTCACGTCACCCTAGTATCTTGATTCCTTGAAAACCAGCTTGTTTTTCTGTGTATCTGTAATGATTTCTCTGTGTCCTGTTCTCATCAGGGTGACGCAGTACACCCCCTATCAGCCCGAGGTGGCTCAGGGTCGCCTGGAGAGTCTGCTCAACTACCAGACCATGATCTGTGACATCACAGGCATGGCTGTAGCCAACGCCTCTCTGCTGGATGAGGCAACAGCTGCCGCCGAGGCCATGCAGCTCTGCCATAGGTGAGGCGAGAATAAACTCAAGTGGGAAATAGTGGTTGACCATTAAAGGATAGTTAATTTAGTATAGCTCATCTATAGGGTCTAGTTAGAGTCTATAAAAAGGGCCCAGGGCTTTTCCTGGTCAGGCCACTTAGTCAGAAAAAACTCCTGGCCCTACAGGTGTGTTCATAATCTTTTGTTATATTCTCCTCACAGACAGAACAAGAGAAGGACATTCTACATCGACCCACGTTGCCACCCTCAGACGATCGCTGTAGTGCAGACCAGAGCCAAGTATGGGCATCCTTTCAATGCTTCAGAAACAAGGTTAGAACTGTGTACCAAAAGCAGCATCCTCACAATCGGTGCTCTGCTCTGTGATTGTTGACTAACAGCTACATCGGGGTGAAGACGGTGCTAAAGCTGCCTCATGAGATGGACTTCAGTGGGAAGGATGTGAGCGGGGTGCTGTTCCAGTACCCAGACACCGACGGCAGAGTGGAGGACTTCACCGCGCTGGTGGACCGTGCTCACAAGGGAGGGGTAAGAGAGCCGCCACGTCGGACGTTATTGGTAGTAATGGTTTATTAACCTAGGCTGATATCTTAAAGTAAATTGGGGTGGGGGTTTGGTAGTCTTATTTGGATTTGTCGCTCTTGGTTTGGTAGGAAAGGATCCCTTCTTGCTACACCACATATATTCACAGTAGACTTTGATGCACGTCTTTGGTTGATCAGTTGCAGTTGAACAGTGGGCACGTGAGAAAGTGTAGGATGTGGTGATCCCAGTTTGGTACCTCAGTGAAGTGTATGGAAGACTCACCGTCTCTCATCCCTGTAGGCTCTGGCTTGCTGTGCCACTGACCTGCTGGCCCTGTGTGTGCTGCGCCCCCCTGGAGAGTTTGGGGTGGACATCGCCCTGGGCAGCTCCCAGAGGTTCGGGGTACCGCTTTGCTACGGTGGTCCTCACGCTGCCTTCTTCTCTGTCAAAGAAAACCTGGTCAGGATGATGCCTGGCAGGATGGTGGGAGTGACAAGGTGAGAGCCCTTGATATTCACATTGGTCCTGTTCAGAATGGAAGTCAGATCTCTTGAAGTTGTTCAGTGTTGGGCAATATAAACAGCATATTGAGATTGACCTTATATCATACTTGCTCACAGTCTAAAAGACTGAAGTATGCAGAACACATACAGTACCAGTCAAAAGTTTGGACACACCTACACATTCAAGGGTTTTTCTTTATTTTTACTATTTTCTACCTTGTAGAATAACAGTGAAGACATCAAAACTATGAAATAACACAAATGGAATCATGTAGTAACCAAAAAACTGTTAAACAAATCAAAATATATTTTACATTTTGAGATTCTTCAAAGTACCCACCCTTTGCCTTGATGACAGCTTTGCACGCGCTTGGTATTCTCTCAACCAGCTTCATGCGGTAGTCACCTGGAATGCTTTTCCAACAGTCTTGAAGGAGTTCCCACCAATGCTGAGCACTTGTTGGCTGCTTTTCCTTCACTCTGCGGTCCAACTCATCCCAAACCATCTCAATTGGGTTGAGGTCGGTGATTGTGGAGGCCAGGTCATCTGATGCAGCACTCTCCTTCTTGATCATATAGCCTTTACACAGCCTGGAGTTGTGTTTTGGGTCATTGTCCTGTTGAAAAACAAATTATAGTCCCACTAAGCGCAAACCAGATGGGATGGCGTATCGCCCAAGCAAGTCTCTTCTTCTTATTGGTGTCCTTTAGTAGTGGTTTCTTTGCAGCAATTCGACCATTAATGCCTAATTCTTGCAGTCTCCTCTGAACAGTTGATGTTGAGATGTCTGTTACTTGAACTCTATGAAGCATTTATTTGAGCTGCAATCTGAGGTGCAGTTAATTGCCAATTTCTGAGGCTGGTATCTCTAATGAACTTATCCTCTGCAGCAGAGGTAACTCTGGGTCTTCCTTTCCTGTGGCGTTCCTCATGAGAGCCAGTTTCATTATAGCGCTTGATGGTTTTTTGCGACTGCACTTGATGACACTTTCTTGAAATGTTCCGGATTGACCTTCATGTCTTAAAGTAATGATGGACTGTCGTTTCTCTTTGCTTATTTGAGCTGTTCTTGCCTTAATATGGACTTGGTCTTTTACCAAATAAGGCTATCTTCTGTATACCAACCCTACCTTGTCACAGCACAATTTATTGACTCAAACACATTAAGAAGGAAATAAATTCCACAAATTAACTTAACAATGCACACCTGTTAATTGAAATGCATTCCAGGTGACTACCTCATGAAGCTGGTTGAGAGAATGCCAAGCGTGTGCAAAGCTGTCATCAAGGCAAAGGGTGGCCACTTTGAAGAATCTCAAATATAAAATATATTTTGATTTGTTTAACACCTTTTTGGTTACTACATGATTCCATATGTGTTATTTCATAGTTTTGATGTCTTCACTATTATTCTACAATGTAGAAAATGGTACAAATAAAGAAAAACCCTTGAATGAGTAAGTGTGTCCAAACTTTTGACTGGTACTGTACATTAAGACAATATCTTGATGTACATTTGTTTAATGTCCCTTTTTCACCTGCAGGGATGCAGCTGGTAAGGAGGTGTACCGCCTGGCCCTGCAGACCAGAGAGCAGCACATCCGCAGAGACAAGGCCACAAGCAACATCTGCACTGCACAGGTACTGTACACCCAACACCGACACACTGAGCCTCCACCCAACACCGACACGCTGAGCCTCCACCCAACACCGACACGCTGAGCCTCCACCCAACACCGACACGCTGAGCCTCCACCCAACACCGACACACTGAGCCTCCACCCAACACCGACACGCTGAGCCTCCACCCAACACCGACACGCTGAGCCTCCACCCAACACCGACACACTGAGCCTCCACCCAACACCGACACGCTGAGCCTCCACCCAACACCGACACGCTGAGCCTCCACCCAACACCGACACGCTGAGCCTCCACCCAACACCGACACGCTGAGCCTCCACCCAACACCGACACGCTGAGCCTCCACCCAACACCGGCACGCTGAGCCTCCACCCAACACCGGCACGCTGAGCCTCCACCCAACACCGACACGCTGAGCCTCCACCCAACACCGACACGCTGAGCCTCCACCCAACACCGACACGCTGAGCCTCCACCCAACACCGACACGCTGAGCCTCCACCCAACACCGACACGCTGAGCCTCCACCCAACACCGACACGCTGAGCCTCCACCCAACACCGACACGCTGAGCCTCCACCCAACACCGACACGCTGAGCCTCCACCCAACACCGACACGCTGAGCCTCCACCCAACACCGGCACGCTGAGCCTCCACCCAACACCGGCACGCTGAGCCTCCACCCAACACCGGCACGCTGAGCCTCCACCCAACACCCGACACGCTGAGCCTCCACCCAACACCGACACGCTGAGCCTCCACCCAACACCGACACGCTGAGCCTCCACCCAACACCGACACGCTGAGCCTCCACCCAACACCGACACGCTGAGCCTCCACCCAACACCGACACGCTGAGCCTCCACCCAACACCGGCACGCTGAGCCTCCACCCAACACCGGCACGCTGAGCCTCCACCCAACACCGGCACGCTGAGCCTCCACCCAACACTGACACGCTGAGCCTCCACCCAACACCGACACGCTGAGCCTCCACCCAACACCGACACGCTGAGCCTCCACCCAACACCGACACGCTGAGCCTCCACCCAACACCGACACGCTGAGCCTCCACCCAACACCGGCACGCTGAGCCTCCACCCAACACCGGCACGCTGAGCCTCCACCCAACACCGGCACGCTGAGCCTCCACCCAACACCGACACACTGAGCCTCCATCCAATACCGACACACTTAGCCCCAGAATAGCCTAACTGTATTCAACTCTTATGAAGGTCTTATGAAGTTATCTTGTGTAAAATAAAAAATAAACTAGATGTAGTGGTTGTCTGCATATTTTTTAAGAACTTTATCTCACCTTCAAACTGTATCTGTGTCTTTCAGGCTCTGCTGGCCAACATGGCAGCCATGTTTGGAGTGTATCATGGACCCCAGGGCTTAAAGCACATTGCTGAGAGGACACACAATGCTGCACTGATCCTCGCTGAGGGTATGTCCTCCACATATTCATTTTAAGTCTTATATCAATCAACCGTGACCAAATTCAATCACAAGCATGTATTGAGAAAGAAATAGTAACATTGCTTCTCTTTTAAATGAATTATGAATGATACTGAGTTCTTAGAAATCCTTTTCTCTCACTCCCTTTGTATCAGGTCTGAAGCGGGCCGGACACAGGCTCCACAGCGAGATGTTCTTTGACACACTGAAGGTTAGCTGCAGTGTGGCAGCCAAGGACATCCTGGAGAGGGCTGTCCAGAGAGAGCTCAACCTGCGTGTTTACGGCGAGGGAGTGGTGAGTTGTACCAAATACGGTTTAGGAACAGATTACATACACGTCCATTCAGTGTTCCTACTGTAAGCAGGTCAACAAAGGTACAACAAAACACTCATCACACTTCAGTCCATGCTCCCATGTGCTTTATTGACAATGTTTGACCCTTAGAATACCTTGTCGAAATTTTTTTAAATAAAGCACGCGGAAGCATAGATTGCTGAGTACAAGATACTCTTACTTTGAGTCCTCCCTATAGATAAAACCAGGGGCTAGTTCCGGATGGTGCAGTGTTACAGAACGTTCAGATATAAAGGTATTGTAGAGTCATTTGAGCTCTACTCATTAAATATCTATCTGCAGCATTGTAGAATTAGCACCCCTCTGAATAAGCCACATGTGGCCATGTTCATTTATGCTTTAGATACACACACATTACTTTCACTCTGAAATGATTTCTGTGTTTACCTAGTTAGGTGTGTCTCTGGATGAGACGGTGACAGAGAGGTACTTGGACGATCTGCTCTGGGTCTTTGGATGTGAATCCTCAGCGGTACGTTTGATTTCAATATTCCATATAGGAGTATGCATAAACTCAGCATTGACCCTATTGCTATCTTGAGAGTGAGTGCAAAGATGCATCTTGAAGCCATGGGACAAATACTTTGATTTCAGCTATCGCATATATAATTCCATTAAATCTCAATTTACAGGAGCTCATTGCTGAAAAGATGGGTGAAAGGGTGAAAGGCATTATGGGTAGTCCTTTCAAGAGGACCAGCAAGTACCTCACCCACACAATCTTCAACAGGTTGGTCTGTTTGTAGCGACCTCAAATTACAATACTGGCCTGGGCGTGATAAGGATGAAGCTTGATATGCCATAATTGTTATGATGACTTGTGTTCTCAGTGATGATAGCATTATCAGTATGACACCAGAATGGTGAGACATTAGCTGACCTTCCATGTTGATTAGTTCTCTCTGTTGTCCCAAACTGCACCTGATAGAATAATTCCTTGCACTGGTAACGTAAGGTTGTTACACATATACTGTAAGTGATAATATAGGGTTTTAGAAGTGAAATGACACATTAGGCCTAAAACGTATCTTATAATCTTGATTCACTCTGATTCTTCATCCCGTGCAGTTACCACTCCGAGACCAACATTGTGCGCTATATGAAACGCCTGGAGAACAAGGACATCTCTCTGGTTCACAGCATGATCCCACTGGTGAGTCTTATGGGAAAGCAAAGAAGAAATGTTTTACTTTAGACATGGTGCTTTTCACATGATCCGAATACTACACAAAAAAACAGCAAACCACTGTAAAGATTAGTGGGCCGTCACCATTTTTAATGTCCATTTTGTTTTCCATGTCAGGGTTCCTGCACAATGAAGCTGAACAGTTCTTCAGAGCTCATGGTGAGTTAATATCAGGGTTGGGGTAAATAATTGACGGCAGTCAATTCAGGACATAAACTGAAATTCCAGTTCAATTATTTAAAAAAGGGCATGTATTTTCAATGATTTCTCAATAAACCTAAAAGTAAAAGCTATTTATTTCAAACGTTTTTGAATTTTAAAATCAAATCACTGCCTGAATTGACTGCCTTCAATTCGAATTGACAACAACCCTGGTTAATATCTCTCATTGTACAAAACATTAAGAACACCTTCCTAATATTGAGTTGCAGTCTGGGTTTTTTATGGTGGTGTTGTGAAGAACACTTTAGGTTACCTTGATATGACTATTTCTCCCATTGTTCCCTCTTTCCAACTCTTTTAGCCCATCACCTGGAATGAGTTTGCCAACCTCCACCCCTTCTGTCCCCTGGACCAGGCTGAGGGTTATCAGCAGCTCTTCAGGCAGCTGGAGAAGGACCTCTGTGAGGTGACTGGCTATGACAAGATCTCCTTCCAACCCAACAGGTAAGCCCCTCACTGACACAAACATTCAGTGTAGGGGGGGATTCATGACCAACTGGGATTTCAGTTTCCCACACTCATCTGAGTGTGATTTACCAAACCACCTCCGTTACACATACCCAACTGTCAATGGATTCAATTCAGGTCATTGTACTTGATCATTTAACTATCAAAGGTAGCTTTGTGGCTGATATCTCTATGGTTCCAAGTCCCCCCCCACTTATCAGTATTATTTGGGCTGATGTATAGCACACCGTGCTACATTGGCCTAGATGGAAAGATAGTGGTCTGGTTGTTCAACTCTTAGTCCATGCTTTCCTTTTACAGTTACTGTAAAGCCCATTGACTAACCTTTGAACTTGGCACGTTTGATTATAATGAGACAGGACTTCACTGGGAGCATGTGTCTGAGCATGTGGCTGGTACATTAACAGACTGTATGACCTTGTCTTTTAGTGGTGCTCAGGGAGAATATGCTGGCCTCGCTGCCATCAAAGCCTACCTGAACTCTAAAGGAGATGCCCATAGAACAGTAAGTATGGTTCTAATGAAACAAAACACTTTTTGCTAGCACACATACTAGGCCCTGCAGTGTCATGCAGTATGTCCACCCTTGGTTAATTGTTATCACAAAAAAATGTATATTATAAAATTACAGTATTCTTTTGGGGAGTAGATTGTCAGAAATGTGGGGGTGTATGTACTATAAAATATTACCCTAATGAATTTTCTGCCTGAATGTTTGCTGCAGTCAGCCATTTCACTGTGAACAACCTGTAATAAAGGTGTTACATGGTATTGCACACTGGATACTTAGACCTACCTACAATAATTTATCAGTGCATGGAGAGCCATAAATATACTTGTTTTAGGTACAGACAGCTTATAGGTATGATGACAAAGATAATCATCCACTCGTTTGCCGACAGACATTGTATTGGAAAAGCCTTCTGAAGAATAGCACGTTTTGGATACTTATACAGGAACTGTTTGAAAATCCCCAAGTAGCCTAGCGGCAGGTAGCCTAGCGGTTAAGAGCTTTGAGCCTTTGAAAGGTTGCTGGTTCGAATTTCTAAACTGCCTAGGTGAAACATCTGTCGATGTGCCCTTGAGCAAGGCACTTAACCCTAATTGCTCCTGTAAGCCGCTCTGGATAAGAGCGTCTGCTAAATGACTAAAATGTAAGTATCACAACCGTGACTGGAGGTAAGACTGCTTGTTCAAGTAGCTTTCCGGTTTTGTAATTTGGCTTTTGTTTCAAGAGCTCACACCACTATCTAAGATGTGCTTGTAAGTGAGTTGTTAAAACTAATAACTCCCTTATATCTTAGGTAGTGATGTGAGCTTTTCAAACAGTCAATGTCCACAGTTGTGCCACACTACCTGGAGGTTACTTGATTTCAAGATCCCATACAGTGGGGGAAAAAAGACTGCTTGTTCAAGTAGCTTTCCGGTTTTGTAATTTGGCTTTTGTTTCAAGAGCTCACACCACTATCTAAGATGTGCTTGTAAGTGAGTTGTTAAAACTAATAACTCCCTTATATCTTAGGTAGTGATGTGAGCTTTTCAAACAGTCAATGTCCACAGAAAACGCCACACTACCTGGAGGTTACTTGATTTCAAGATCCCATACAGTGGGGGAAAAAAGATGAGAGAGGCCTGTAATTTTCATCATAGGTACACATCAACTATGACAGACAAATTGAGGAGAAAAAATCCAGAAAATCACATTGTAGGATTTTTAATGAATTTATTTGCAAATTATGGTGGAAAATAAGTATTTGGTCACCTACAAACAAGCAAGATTTCTGGCTCTCACAGACCTGTAACTTCTTCTTTAAGAGGCTCCTCTGTCCTCCACTTGTTACCTGTATTAATGGCACCTGTTTGAACTTGTTATCAGTATAAAAGTCACCTGTCCACAACCTCAAACAGTCACACTCCAAACTCCACCATGGCCAAGACCAAAGAGCTGTCAAAGGACACCAGAAACAAAATTGTAGACCTGCACCAGGCTGGGAAGACTGAATAGGCAATAGGTAAGCAGCTTGGTTTGAAGAAATCAACTGTGGGAGCAATTATTAGGAAATGGAAGACATACAAGACCACTGATAATCTCCCTTGATCTGGGTCTCCACGCAAGATCTCACCCCGTGGGGTCAAAATGATCACAAGAACGGTGAGCAAAAATCCCAGAACCACACGGGGGACCTAGTGAATGACCTGCAGAGAGCTGGGACCAAAGTAACAAAGCCTACCATCAGTAACACACTACGCCGCCAGGGACTCAAATCCTGCAGTGCCAGACGTGTCCCCCTGCTTAAGCCAGTACATGTCCAGGCCCGTCTGAAGTTTGCTAGAGTGCATTTGGATGATCCAGAAGAGGATTGGGAGAATGTCATATGGTCAGATGAAACCAAAATAGAACTTTTTGGTAAAAACTCAACTCGTCGTGTTTGGAGGACAAAGAATGCTGAGTTGCATCCAAAGAACACCATACCTACTGTGAAGCATGGGGGTGAAAACATCATGCTTTGGGGCTGTTTTTCTGCAAAGGGACCAGGACGACTGATCCGTGTAAAGGAAAGAATGAATGGGGCCATGTATCGTGAGATTTTGAGTGAAAACCTCCTTCCTTCAGCAAGGGCATTGAAGATGAAACGTGGCTGGGTCTTTCAGCATGACAATGATCCCAAACACACCACCCGGGCAACGAAGGAGTGGCTTCGTAAGAAGCATTTCAAGGTCCTGGAGTGGTCTAGCCAGTCTCCAGATCTCAACCCCATAGAAAATCTTTGGAGGGAGTTGAAAGTCCATGTTGCCCAGCGACAGCCCCAAAACATCACTGCTCTAGAGGATATCTGCATGGAGGAATGGGCCAAAATACCAGCAACAGTGTGTGAAAACCTTGTGAAGACTTACAGAAAACGTTTGACCTGTGTCATTGCCAACAAAGGGTATATAACAAAGTATTGAGAAACTTTTGTTATTGACCAAATACTTATTTTCCACCATAATTTGCAAATAAATTCATAAAAAATCCTACAATGTGATTTTCTGGATTTTTTTTCCTCATTTTGTCTGTCATAGTTGACGTGTACCTATGATGAAAATTACAGGCCTCTCATCTTTTTAAGTGGGAGAACTTGCACAATTGGTGGCTGACTAAATACTTTTTTCCCCCACTGTATTTGATGATTTTAAGTCTCTGGGAACAGCAAGTTATGGGTAAAACTGATTGAGCGTGGCTTTTTTCCCCGTCAGGGGGGAAATGTAAACGTTACCCAACAAACACACAGGTATTAGTGACCTTGTGACAATGTTGCAAAATGTATAAATAAGTCACCTAATAAGGGATAAAATCAATTGATGACCTACAGTTGAAGTCGGAAGTTTACATACTTAGGTTGGAGTCAAAACTTGTTTTTCAACCACTCCACAAATTTCTTGTTAACAAACTATAGTTTTGGCAAGTCAGTTAGGACATCTACTTTGTGCATGACACAGGTAATTTATCCAACAATTGTTTAGACAGATTATTTCACTTATAATTCACTGTATCACAATTCCAGTGGGTCAGAAGTTACATACACTAAGTTGACTGTGCCTTTAAACAGCTTGGAAAATTCCAGAAAATGATGTCATGGCTTTAGAAGTTTCTGATAGGCTAATTGACATAATTTGAGTCAATTGGAGGTGTACCTGTGGATGTATTTCAAGGCCTACCTTCAAACTCAGTGCCTCTTAGCTTGACATCATGGGAAAATCAAAAGAAATCAGCCAAGACCCCAGAAAAAAAATATGTAGACCTCCACAAGTCTGGTTCATCCTTGGGAGCAAATTCCAAACGCCTGAAGGTACCACGTTCATCTGTACAAACAATAGTACGCAAGTACACTGATCAAAAAAATAAAGGGAACACTTGAACAACACAATGTAAGTCAATCACACTTCTGTGAAATCAAACTGTCCACTTAAGAAGCAACACTGATTGACAATACATTTCACATGCTGTTGTGCAAATGGAATAGACAACAGGTGGAAATTATAGGCAATTAGCAAGACACCCCCAATAAAGGACTGGTTTTGCAGGTGGTGACCACAGACCACTTCTCAGTTCCTATGCTTCCTGGCTGATATTTTGGTCACTTTTGAATGCTGGCGGTGTTTTCGCTCTAGTGGTAGCATGAGATGGAGTCTACAACCCACACAAGTGGCTCAGGTAGTGCAGCTCATCCAGGATGGCACATCAATGCGAGCTGTGGCAAGAAGGTTTGCTGTGTCTGTCAGCGTAGTGTCCAGAGCATGGAGGCGCTACCAGGAGACAGGCCAGTACATCAGGAGACATGGAGGAGGCCGTAGGAGGGCAACAACCCAGCAGCAGGACTGCTACCTCTGCCTTTGTCCAAGTAGGAGCAGGAGGAGCACTGCCAGAGTCCTGCAAAATGACCTCCAGCAGGCCACAAATGTGCATGTGTCTGCTCAAACGGTCAGAAACAGACTCCATGAGGGTGGTATGAGGGCCCGACGTCCACAGGTGGGGGTTGTGCTTACAGCCCAACACCGTGCAGGACGTTTGGCATTTGCCAGAGAACACCAAGATTGGAAAAATCGCCACTGGCACCCTGTGCTCTTCACAGATGAAAGCAGGTTCACACTGAGCACATGTGACAGACGTAACAGAGTCTGGAGACGCCGTGGAGAACGTTCTGCTGCCTGCAACATCCTCCAGCATGACCGGTTTGGCGGTGGGTCAGTCATGGTGTGGGGTGGCATTTCTTTGGGGGGCCATACAGCCCTCCATGTGCTCGCCAGAGGTAGCCTGACTGCCATTAGGTACCGAGATGAGATCCTCAGACCCCTTGTGAGACCATATGCTGGTGCGGTTGGCCCTGGGTTCCTCCTAATGCAAGACAATGCTAGACCTCATGTGGCTGGAGTGTGTCAGCAGTTCCTGCAAGAGGAAGGCATTGATGCTATGGACCGCCTGTTCCCCAGACCTGAATCCAAATGAGCACATCTGGGACATCATGTCTCGCTCCATCCACCAACGCCACGTTGCACCACAGACTGTCCAGGAGTTGGCGGATGCTTTAGTCCAGGTCTGGGAGGAGATCCCTCAGGAGGCCACACACACTACTGAGCCTCATTTTGACTTGTTTTAAGGACATTACATCAAAGTTGGATCAGCCTGTAGTGTGGTTTTCCACTTTAATTTTGAGGGTGACTCCAAATACAGACCTCCATGGGTTGATACATTTGACTTCCATTGATAATTTGTGTGTGATTTTGTTGTCAGCACATTCAACTATGTAAAGAAAAAAGTATTTAATAAGATTATTTAATTCATTCAGATCTAGGATGTGTTATTTTAGTGTTCCCTTTATTTTTTTGAGCAGTGTATAAACACCATGGGACCACGCAGCCGTCATACCACTCAGGAAGGAGACGGGTTCTGTCTTCTTGCAAGCCGAAGAACAATACCCCAACCGTGAAGCACGGGGGTGGCAGCATCATGCTGTGGGGGTGCTTTGCTGCAGGAGGGACTGATGCACTTCACAAAATAGATGGCATCATGAGGATGGAAAATTATGTGGATATATTGAAGCAACATCTCAAGACATCAGTCAGGAAGTTAAAGCTTGGTCGCAAATGGGTCTACCAAATGGACAATGACCCCAAGCATACTTCCAAAGTTGTTTCAAAATGATTTAAGGACAATAAAGTCAAGGTATTGGAGTGGCCATCACAAAGCCCTGACCTCAAGTCTACAGAAAATGTGTGGGCAGAACTGAAAAAGTGTGTGCGAGCAAGGAGGCCTACAAACCTGACTCAGTTACACCAGCCCTGTCAGGAGGAATGGGCCAAAATTCACCTAACTTATTGAGGGAAGCTTGTAGAAGGCTACCCGGAATGTTTGACACAAGTTTAACAATTTAAAGGCAATGCTACCAAATACTAATTGAGTGTATATATACTTCTGACCCACTGGGAATGTGATGAAAGAAATAAAAGCTGAAAGAAATAATTCTCTCTACTATTATTCTGACATTTCACATTCTTAAAATAAAGTGGTGCTCCTAACTGACCTAAGACAGGGTATTTTTACTAGGATAAAATGTCAGGAATTGTGAAAAACTGAGTTTAAATGTATTTGGCTAAGGTGTATGTAAACCTCCGACTTCAACTGTGTGTGTGTGTGTGTATATGTATATATGTGTATATATATATAAATTTTTTTTTTAACATACTTAACCCCTTAATTTTTGTACCCACAAAACTAACACAATTCTTCCATTCATTTGTATGGGTTACATTTAGACGAGTCCCGTGACACTTGTCGGGGTCGTAAAGAAAAAAGTGAATAGCCCAAACGGTTCGGATGCTACAGACGTTTGCGTGAGAACACAGATTTTCAGGATGTCTCCTGGTCTGACAAACAGCGCTGTAGCTCTGACACTTTCCACCGCAAATGGGGAAGGATGACATAGGCAGGGGATTTTTACTAGGATTAAATGTCAGGAATTGTGAAACTGAGTTTAAATGTATTTGGCTAAGGTGTATGTAAACTTCTGACTTCAACTCTATTTTGCATTGATGTCACTTGGAGATTTGCACAAAGAAATGTTAGGACTCTAATGCTGTAATGGTTGACTTGCTTAGGCCTAATTAGCTATTTTACTTTGTGATGGTCTGATTAACTCTCATTGATATTATTTATTTTGCTCAGGTTTGTCTGATCCCCAAGTCGGCCCATGGCACCAACCCGGCCAGTGCCCAGATGGCTGGCATGAAGGTGCAGGTGGTGGAGGTGGACAAGGATGGCAACATTGACATGGCAAACCTCAAGGCACTGGTAAGAGCTGGTTGGAGTGATTCTGATAATAAGCTCACTGTTACAGAAGAGCCTTTCAATATAACCAATGATCTTGAGTATCCCTTCAAATGCTTTTTAATCTAGGCACAAAGAATAATTGAGAAACATGATGGCCAGACAGTCGGTGGTCACTATCTACCGGTCGCGCAACCAGCAGTGAATTAGCCCCCTTAAAAGTGGACTCTCGCGTTGCCGAGTCACACAGGCTAATCCATTATTCCTCTCTTAGGTGGACAAACACAAGGCTAACCTGGCAGCCATGATGATAACGTACCCCTCCACCTTTGGTGTGTTTGAGGAGAGCATCGGTGATGTGTGCAATCTCATCCACCAGAACGGAGGACAGGTCTACCTGGACGGCGCTAATATGAACGCACAGGTGAGAGAAGAGTATATGCTTGTCACCTTGCTGATAAGGTTTTTGTGTGGATATACTGCATAGACCATTAAAGTTGAACAGTGTGTTTATATAAGCTAACTCTGTTGTGTAGTAAAACTTTGACTATTTTTGCACACAAAAAAAAAATACATTTATATATATCAAATTGGGTTGCTTATCCAGGTGTTAACTGAATCATGGACCCATCTATCACATGAGACTATTTTGAATGAATTGAGTTATTGTAGTTGAGTTAATTGAGATACATACATACATACATACATACAGTGGGGGAAAAAAGTATTTAGTCAAATCAAATCAAATCAAATTTTATTGGTCACATGCGCCAAATACAACAGGTGCAGACATTACAGTGAAATGCTTACTTACAGCCCTTAACCAACAGTGCATTTATTTTAAACAAAAAAGTAAAAATAAAACAACAACAAAAAAAAAGTGTTGAGAAAAAAAAGAGCAGAAGCAAAATAAAGTGACAGTAGGGAGGCTTATATACAGGGGGTACCGTTGCAGAGTCAATGTGCGAGGGCACCGGCTAGTTGAGGTAGTTGAGGTAATATGTACATGTGGGTAGAGTTAAAGTGACTATGCATAAATACTTAACAGAGTAGCAGCAGCGTAAAAAGGATGGGGTGGGGGGCAGTGCAAATAGTCCGGGTAGCCATGATTAGCTGTTCAGGAGTCTTATGGCTTGGGGGAAGAAGCTGTTGAGAAGTCTTTTGGACCTAGACTTGGCACTCCGGTACCGCTTTGCCGTGCGGTAGCAGAGAGAACAGTCTATGACTAGGGTGGCTGGAGTCTTTGACAATTTTGAGGGCCTTCCTCTGACACCGCCTGGTATAGAGGTCCTGGATGGCAGGAAGCTTTGCCCCAGTGATGTACTGGGCCGTACGCACTACCCTCTGTAGTGCCTTGCGGTCGGAGGCCAAGCAGTTGCCATACCAGGCGGTGATGCAACCAGTCAGGATGCTCTCGATGGTGCAGCTGTAGAATTTTTTGAGGATCTGAGGACCCATGCCAAATCTTTTTAGTCTCCTGAGGGGGAATAGGCTTTGTCGTGCCCTCTTCACATCGTGCCCTCTTCGCTTTGTCGTGACTCTAGTCAGCCACCAATTGTGCAAGTTCTCCCACAAGTTCTCCCACTTAAAAAGATGAGAGAGGCCTGTAATTTTCATCATAGGTATACGTCAACTATGACAGACAAAATGAGAAAAAAAATATCCAGAAAATCACATTGTAGGATTTTTAATGAATTTATTTGCAAATTATGGTGGAAAATAAGTATTTGGTCACCTACAAACAAGCAAGATTTCTGGCTCTCACAGACCTGTAACTTCTTCTTTAAGAGGCTCCTCTGTCCTCTACTCGTTACCTGTATTAATGGCACCTGTTTGAACTTGTTATCAGTATAAAAGACACCTGTCCACAACCTCAAACAGTCACACTCCAAACTCCACTATGGCCAAGACCAAAGAGCTGTCAAAGGACACCAGAAACAAAATTGTAGACCTGCACCAGGCTGGGAAGACTGAATCTGCAATAGGTAAGCAGCTTGGTTTGAAGAAATAAACTGTGGGAGCAATTATTAGGAAATGGAAGACATACAAGACCACTGATAATCTCCCTCGATCTGGGGCTCCACGCAAGATCTCACCCCGTGGGGTCAAAATGATCACAAGAACGGTGAGCAAAAATCCCAGAACCACACGGGGGGACCTAGTGAATGACCTGCAGAGAGCTGGGACCAAAGTAACAAAGCCTACCATCAGTAACACACTACGCCGCCAGGGACTCAAATCCTGCAGTGCCAGACGTGTCCCCCTGCTTAAGCCAGTACATGTCCAGGCCCGTCTGAAGTTTGCTAGAGTGCATTTGGATGATCCAGAAGAGGATTGGGAGAATGTCATATGGTCAGATGAAACCAAAATAGAACTTTTTGGTAAGAACTCAACTCGTCGTGTTTGGAGGACAAAGAATGCTGAGTTGCATCCAAAGAACACCATACCTACTGTGAAGCATGGGGGTGGAAACATCATGCTTTGGGGCTGTTTTTCTGCAAAGGGACCAGGACGACTGATCCGTGTAAAGGAAAGAATGAATGGGGCCATGTATCGTGAGATTTTGAGTGAAAACCTCCTTCCATCAGCAAGGGCATTGAAGATGAAACGTGGCTGGGTCTTTCAGCATGACAATGATCCCAAACACACCGCCCGGGCAACGAAGGAGTGGCTTCGTAAGAAGCATTTCAAGGTCCTGGAGTAGCCTAGCCAGTCTCCAGATCTCAACCCCATAGAAAATCTTTGGAGGGAGTTGAAAGTCTGTGTTGCCCTGCGACAGCCCCAAAACATCACTGCTCTAGAGGAGATCTGCATGGAGGAATGGGCCAAAATACCAGCAACAATGTGTGAAAACCTTGTGAAGACTTACAGAAAACGTTTGACCTGTGTCATTGCCAACAAAGGGTATATAACAAAGTATTGAGAAACTTTTGTTATTGACCAAATACTTATTTTCCACCATAATTTGCAAATAAATTCATAAAAAATCCTACAATGTGATTTTCTGGATTTTTTTTCTCATTTTGTCTGTCATAGTTGACGTGTACCTATGATGAAAATTACAGGCCTCTCTCATCTTTTTAAGTGGGAGAACTTGCACAATTGGTGGCTGACTAAATACTTGTTTTCCCCACTGTGTGTGTGCATATATATATATATATATATAACACACACACACAACTGTTCAAAAGTTTGGGGTCACTTAGAAATGGCCTTGTTTTCGAAATAAAAGCAATTGTTTTGTCCATTAAAATAACATCAAATTGATCAGAAATACAGTGTAGACATTGTTCATGTTGTAAATGGCTATTGCTGATTTTTAATGGAATATCTACAGTTGAAGTCGAAAGTTTACATACACCTTAGCCAAATACATTTAAACTCAGTTTTTCACAATTCCTGACATTTAATCCTAGTCACAATTCCCTGTCTTAGGTCAGTTAGGACTCGGAGCACCACTTTATTTTAAGAATGTGAAATGTCAGAATAATGGTAGAGAGAATTATTTATTTCAGCTTTTATTTCTTTCATCACATTCTTAGTGGGTCAGAAGTTTACATACACTCAATTAGTATTTGGTAGCATTGCCTTTAAATTGTTTAACTTGGGTCAAACGTTCCGGGTAGCCTTCCACAAGTTCCCCACAATAAATTGGGTGAATTTTGGCCCATTCCTCCTGACAGAGCTGGTGTAACTGAGTCAGGTTTGTAGGCCTCCTTGCTCGCACATGCTTTTTCAGTTCTGCCCACACATTTTCTATAGGATTGAGGTCAGGGCTTTGTGATGGCCACTCCAATACCTTGACTTTGTTGTCCTTAAGCCATTTTGCCACAACTTTGGAAGTATGATTGGGGGCATTGTCCATTTGGAAGACCCATTTGCGACCAAGCTTTAACTTCCTGACTGCTGTCTTGAGATGTTGCTTCAATATATCCACATAATTTTCCTTCCTCATGATGCCATCTATTTTGTGAAGTGCATCAGTCCCTCCTGCAGCAAAGCACCCCCACAGCATGATGCTGGCACCCCGTTTCATCAGACCAGAGGACATTTCTCCAAAAAGTACAGTCTTTGTCCCCATGTGCAGTTGCAAACTGTACTCTGGCATTTTTATGGCGGTTTTGGAGCAGTGGCTTCTTCCTTGCTGAGCGGCCTTTCAGGTTATGTCAATATAGGACTCGTTTTACTGTGGATATAGATACTTTTGTACGTGTTTCCTCCAGCATCTTCACAAGGTCCTTTGCTGTTGTTCTGGGATTGATTTGCACTTTTCGCACCAAAGTACGTTCATCTCTACGAGACAGAACGCATCTCTTTCCTGAGCGGTATGACGGCTGCGTGGTCCCATGGTCTTTATACTTGCGTATTTATTGTTTGTACAGATGAACGTGGTACCGTCAGGTGTTTGGAAATTGCTCCCAAGGATGAACCAGACTTGTGGAGGTCTACAATTTTTTTTCTGAGGTCTTGGCTGATTTCTTTTCATTTTCCCATGATGTCAAGCAAAGAGGCCCTGAGTTTGAAGGTAGGCCTTGAAATACATCCACATGTACACCTCCAATTGACTCAAATGATGTCAATTAGCCTATCAGAAGCTTCTAAAGCCATGACATCATTTTCTGGAATTTTCCAAGCTGTTTAAAGGCACAGTCAACTTAGTGTATGTAAACTTCTGACCCACTGGAATTGTGATACAGTGAAAAAATCTGTCTGTAAACAATTGTTGGAAAAATTACTTGTGTCATGACTTGCCATAACTATAGTTGACAAGAAATGTGTGGAGTGGTTGAATAACAAGTTTTAATGACTCCAACCTAAGTGTATGTAAACTTCAGACTTCAACAGTACATAGGCGTACTGAGGCCCATTATCAGCAACCATCAGTCCTGTGTTCCAATGGCACGTTGTGTTTGCTAATACAAGTTTATCATTTTAAAAGGCTAATTGATAATTAGAAAACCCTTTTGCAATTAAGTTAGCACAGCTTAAAACTGTTGTGCTGATTAAAGAAGCAATAAAACGGGTCTTCTTGAGACTCATTGAGTATCTAGAGCAACAGCAATTGTGGGTTCGATTTACAGAATCAAAATGGCCAGAAACAAATAACTTTATTCTGAAACTCGTCAGTCTATTCTTGTTCTGAAAAATGAAGGCTATTCCATGCGAGAAATTGCCAAGAAACTGAAGATCTCATACAATGCTGTGTACTACTCCCAGCGCAAACTGTCTCTAACCAGAATAGAAAGTGGAGTGGGAGGCCCCAGTGCACAACTGAGCAAGAGGACAAATACATTAGTGTCTAGTTTGAGAAACCGACGCCTCACAGGTCCTCAACTGGCAGCTTCATTAAATAGTACCTGCAAAACACCAGTCTGAACGTCAACAGTGAAGAGGCAACTCCGGGATGCTGACCTTCTAGGCAGAGTTGCAAAGAAAAAGCCATATCTCAGACTGGCCAATAAAAAGAAAAGATTAAGATGGACAAAGGAACACAGACACTGGACAGAGGAAGATTGGAAAAAAGTGTTATGGACAGACGAATCAAAGTTTTGAGGTGTTCAGATCACAAAGAAGAACATTTGTAAGACGCAGACCAAATGAAAAAATGCTGGAGGAGTGCTTGATGCCATCTGTCAAGCAAGGTGGAGGCAATGTGATGGTCTGGGGGTGCTTTGGTGGTGGTAAAGTGGGAGATGTGTACAGGGTAAAAGGGATCTTGAAGAAGGAAGGCTATCACTCCATTTTGCAACACCATGCCATACCCTGTGGACGGCACTTGATTGGAGCCAATTTCCTCCTACAACAGGACAATGACCCAAAGCACAGCACCAAACTGCAATAACTATTTAGGGAAGAAGCAGTCAGCTGGTATTCTGTCTATAATGGAGTGGCCAGAACAGTCACCGGATCTTTAACCCTATTGAGCTGTTGTAGGAGCAGCTTGACCGTATGGTACGTAAGAAGTGCCCATCAAGCCAATCCAACTTGTGGGAGGTGCTTCAGGAAGCATGGGGTAAAATCTCTTCAGATTACCTCAACAAATTGACAACTAGAATGCCAGAGGTCTGCAAGGCTGTAATTGCTGCAAATGGAGGATTCTTTGACGATTGTTTGAAGGACACAATTATTATTTCTATTAAAAATCATTATTTCTAACCTTGTTAATGACTACATTTCCTATGCATTTTGCTATATTTCCTATTCAAACTCATTTCATGTGTGTGTATATATATATATATATATATATATATATATACACACACACACACACACACACACACACACACACAGTGACTTGCGAAAGTATTCACCCCCCCTTGGCATTTTCCCTATTTTGTTGCCTTACAACCTGGAATTAAAATGTATTTTTTTTTGGGGGGGTTGTATCATTTGATTTACACAACATGCACTTTGAAGATGCAAAATATTTTTTACTGTGAAACAAACAAACAAAGAAACTTGAGCATGCATAACTATTTACCCCCCCAAAGTCAATACTTTGTAGAGCCACCTTTTGCAGCAATTACAGCTGCAAGTCTCTTGGGGTATGTCTCTATAAGCTTGGCACATCTAGCCACTGGGATTTTTGCCCATTCTTCAAGGCAAAACTGCTCCAGCTCTTTCAAGTTGGATGGGTTCTGCTGGTGTACAGCAATATTTAAGTCATACCACAGATTCTCAATTGGATTGAGGTCTGGGCTTTGACTAGGCCATTCCTAGACATTTTAAATGTTTCCCCTTAAACCACTCGAGTGTTGCTTTAGCAGTATGCTTAGGGTCATTGTCCTGCTGGAAGGTGAACCTCCGTCCCAGTCTCAAATCTCTGGAAGACTGAAACCGGTTTCCCTCAAGAATTTCCCTGTATTTAGTGCCATCCATCATTCCTTCAATTCTGACCAGTTTCCCAGTCCCTGCCAATGAAAAACATCCCCACAGCATGATGCTGCTACCACCATGCTTCACTGTGGGGATGGTGTTCTCGGGGTGATGAGAGTTGTTGGGTTTGCGCCAGACATAGCATTTCCTTAATAGCCAAAAAGCTCAATTTTTAGTCTCATCTGACCATAGTACCTTCTTCCATATGTTTGGGGAGTCTCCCACATGCCTTTTGGCGAACACCAAACGTGTTTGCTTATTCTTTTCTTTAAGCAATGGCTTTTTCTGGCCACTCTTCCGTAAAGCCCAGCTCTGTGGAGTGTACGGCTTAAAGTGGTCCTATGGACAGATACTCCAATCTCTGCTGTGGAGCTTTGCAGCTCTTTCAGGGTTATCTTTGGTCTCTTTGTTGCCTCTGATTAATGCCCTTCTTACCTGGTCCGTGAGTTTTGGTGGGCGGCCCTCTTTTGGCAGGTTTGTTGTGGTGCCATATTCTTTCAATTTTTTAAATAATGGATTTAATGGTGATCCGTGGGGTGTTCAAAGTTTCTGATATTTTTTTATAACCAAACCCTGATCTGTACTTCTCCACAACTTTGTCCCTGACCTGTTTGGAGAGCTCCTTGGTCTTCATGGTGCCGCTTGCTTAGTGGTGTTGCAGACTCTGGGGCCTTTCAGAACAGGTGTGTATGTATGTGTGTGTGTGGTATGTATGTATGTATGTATGTATGTATGTATGTGTATGTGTATATATATATATATATATATATATATATATACTGAGATCATGTGACACTTAGATTGCACACAGGTGGACTTTATTTAAGTAATTATGTGACTTCTGAAGGTAATTGGTTGCACCAGATCTTATTTAGTGGCTTCATAGCAAAGGGGGTGAATACATATGCATGCACCACTTTTCCGTTATTTATTTCTTTTGAAAGTTTTGATTTGATTTTAATTCACCAATTTCGACTTTTGTGTGTGTCCATTACATGAAATCCAAATAAAAATCCATTTAAATTACATGGTGTAATGCAACAAAATAGGAAAAACGCCAAGGGGGATGAATACTTTTGCAAGGCACAGTAATACATACAGTACCAGTCAAAGGTTTGGACATACCTACTCATTCCAGGGTTTTTCTTTATTTTTACTATTTTCTACATTGTAGAATAATAGTGAAGACCTCAACACTGAAATAACACATGGAATCATGTAGTAACTTAAGAAGTGTTATCGTGTTATCCTGAACATATTGTTTTTTCTGCCGGAATCACTGAACCATTAACACCGGATTCATCGCTACTAGCTAGCTGCAACCAACTGGACGTTTTGTGGTTGGCTAATCAGCCCTGAGTTAGCCTTGCGCCAGGCCCATCTCCCGGCTATCTACCTCTCTGTCAACCGAACGGGACCTCCTAGTGTCGACACGGAGCCCCGCCGATCCAACATGACTGGTCTGCCGACGAAATCATCTGATGTGGTTACAACAGGCTTCCCGTTACGACGTCGACCACGAAGATCCATCTGCTAGCCCCGGCCCACTAACACACGCTAGCCATGGCCTCTTGCTAGCTAGTGCTGTAGCAGCCCCCGCACTACCTCCAAACTATCCTATTGCTGTTCACCGGACCTTATGATAACTCAGCTATACAGCTGATGCCTGCTGGACTGTTCCATTTTACGGTACCGCATCCTGTTTATGTTTAGCCTCAGCCCAAACTTTGTCGCCATTACCAGCTGTTGTCTTAGCTCTCTCGAATTACACCTGTGATTGCTTTATGCCTCTCTCCCATGTCAATATGCCTTGCTTATTGCTGTTTCGCTTATTTCTTATTGTACTATTTCACTGTAGATCCCCCAGCCCAACTAAACCTGCCTTAGATAGCTCCTTTGTCCCACCCCCCATACACGCGGAGACCGACTCAATCGGTGCCTCCAGTGATGCTATCTCCTTCATTGTTACCCAACGCTTAGGTTTACCTCCACTGTACTCATATCCTTCCATATCCTTGTCTGTACATAATGCCCTGACTCTATTCTACAACGCCCGGAAACCTGCCCCTTTTATTCTCTGTACCCAACGCACTAGAAGACCAGTTCTTAAAGCCTTTAGCCGTATCCTTATTCTAGTCCTCCTCTGTTCCTCTGGTGATGTAGAGGTTAACCCAGGCCCTGTAGCCCCCAGTATCACTCCTATTCCCCAGGCGTTATCATTTGTTGACTTCTGTAATCGTAAAAGCCTTGGTTTCTTGCACGTTAATATCCGAAGCCTACTCCCTAAGTTTGAGTTATTCACTGCGTTAGCACACGCCGCCAACCCTGATGTTCTAGCAGTGTCTGAATCCTGGCTTAGGAAGGCCACCAAAAATTCAGAAATGTCCATCCCCAACTACAACATTTTCCGTCTCGATAGAACTGCCAAAGGGGGTGGGGTTGCAATCTACTGTAGAGAGAGCCTGCAGAGCTCTATCGTACTATCCAGGTCTATGCCCAAACAGTTTGAGCTTCTACTTCTAAAAATCCACCTTTCCAGAAATAAGTCTCTCACTGTTGCCGCTTGCTACAGACCCCCCTCAGCCCCGAGCTGTGCCCTGGACACCATATGTGAACTGATTGCCCCCCATCTATCCTCAGAGTTCGTACTGCTTGGTGACCTAAACTGGGATATGCTAAACACCCCGGCCAACCTACAATCTAAACTAGATGCCCTCAATCTCACACAAATTATCAACGAACCTACCAGGTACAACCCTAAATCTGTAAACATGTGCACCCTCATAGATATCATCCTGACAAATTTACCCTCTAAATACACCTCCGCTGTCTTCAACCAGGATCTCAGTGATCACTGCCTTATTGCCTGCGTCCGTAATGGGTCCGCGATCAAACGACTACCCCTCATCACTGTCAAGCGCTCCCTAAAACACTTTAGCGAGCAGGCCTTTCTAATTGACCTGGCCCGGGAATCCTGGATGGATATTGACCTCATTCCGTCAGTAGAGGATGCCTGGTTGTTCTTTAAAAGTGCTTTCCTCTCAATCTTAAATAAGCATGCCCCATTCAAAAAAATTCAGAACTAAGAACAGATATAGCCCCTGGTTCTCCTCAGACTTGACTGCCCTTGACCAGCACAAAAACATCCTGTGGCGTACTGCATTAGCATCGAACAGCCCCCGTGATATGCAACTTTTTAGGGAAGTCAGGAACCAATATACACAATCAGTTTGGAAAGCAAAGGCTAGCTTTTTCAAACAGAAATTTGCATCCTGTATCACTAACTCCAAAATGTTTTGGGACACTGTAAAGTCCATGGAAAATAAGAGCACCTCCTCCCAGCTGCCCACTGCACTGAGGCTAGGAAACCACCGATAAATCTACAATAATCGAGAATTTCAACAAGCATTTTGCTACGGCTGGCCATGCTTTCCACCTGGCTACCACTACCCCAGCCACCAACTCTGCACCCTCCGCTGCAACTTGCCCATGCCCCCCCCACTTCTCCTTCACACAAATTCAGACAGCTGATGTTCTGAAAGAGCTAAAAAATCTGGACCCCTACAAATCAGCTGGGCTAGACAATCTGGACCCTTTCTAAAATTAGCCGCCGAAATTGTCGCAACCCCTATTACTAGCCTGTTCAACCTCTCTTTTGTAACGTCTGAGATCCCCAGAGATTGGAAAGCTGCCGCGGTCATCCCCCTCTTCAAAGGGGGTGACACTCTAGATCCTAACTGTTATAGACCTATATCCATCCTGCCCTGCCTTTCGAAAGTATTTGAAAGCCAAGTTAACAAACCGATCACCGACCATTTCGAATCCCACCGTACCTTCTCCGCTATGCAATCCGGTTTCCGAGCTGGTCATGGGCGCACCTCAGCCACGCTCAAGGTCCTAAACGATATTATAAACACGATCGATAAAAGACAGTACTGCGCAGCCGTCTTCATCGACCTGGCCAAGGCTTTCGACTCTGTCAACCACCGCATTCTTATTAGCAGACTAAATAGCCTTGGTTTCTCTGACTGCCTCGCCTGGTTCACCAACTACTTCTCAGATAGAGTTCAATGTGTCAAATCGGAGGGCCTGTTGTCTGGACCTCTGGCCGTCTCTATGGGCGTGCCACAGGGTTCAATTCTCGGGCCGACTCTATTCTCTGTGTATATCAATGATGTCGCTCTTGCTGTTGGTGACGCTTGGATCGACCTCTATGCGGACAACACCATTTTGTATACATCTGGCCCTTCATTGGACATTGTGTTAACAAACCTCCAAACGAGCTTTAATGCCATACACCACTCCTTCCGTAGCCTCCAACTGCTCTTAAACACTAGTAAAACTAAATGCATGCTCTTCAACCGAACGCTGCTTGCACCCGCCCACCCGACTAGAATCACTACTCTCGGCGGGTCTGACCTAGAGTATGTGGACAACTACAAATACCTAGGTGTCTGGTTAGACTGTAAACTCTCCTTCCAGACTCACATTAAGCATCTCCAATCAAAAGTTAGATCTAGAATTGGATTCCTATTTCGCAACAAAGCCTCCTTCACTCATGCTGCCAAACATGCCCTCGTAAAACTGACTATCCTATCGATCCTTGACTTCGGCGATGTCATTTACAAAATAGCCTCCAACACCCTACTCAGCAAATTGGATGTAGTCTATCACAGTGCCATCCGTTTTGTCACCAAAGCCCCATATACTACCCACCATTGTGACCTGTACGCTCTTGTTGGCTGGCCCTCACTACATATTCGTCGCCAAACCCACTGGCTCCAGGTCATCTATAAATCACTGCTAGGCAAATCCCTGTCTTATCTTAGCTCACTGGTCACCATAGCAACACCCACCCGTAGTCTGCGCTCCAGCAGGTATATCTCACTGGTCATCCCCAAAGCCAACACCTCCTTTGGCCGCCATTCCTTCCAGTTCTCTGCTGCCAATGACTGAAACGAACTGCAAAAATCTCTGAAGCTGGAGACTCTTATCTCCCTCACTAACTTTAAGCATCAGTTGTCAGAGCAGCTTACCGATCACTGCACCTGTACACAGCCTTTCTGAAATTAGCCCACCCTAACTACCTCATCCCCATATTGTTATTTATTTTACTAATTTGCACCCCAGTATCTCTATTTGCACATCATCTTTTGCACATCTATCATTCCAGTATTATACGAAATTGTAACTATTTTGCACTATGGCCTATTTATTGCCTTACCTCCATAACTTACTACATTCGCACACACTGTATATATATTTTCTGTTTGTATTTTTGACTTTATGTTTTGTTTACCCCATATGTAACTCTGTGTTGTTGTTTTTATCGCACTGCTTTGCTTTATCTTGGCCAGGTCGCAGTTGTAAATGAGAACTTGTTCTCAACTGGCTTACCTGGTTAAATAAAAAATAAATAAATACAAATAAACTAATCAAAATAGATTTGAGATTCTTCAAAGGAGCCACCCTTTTTCCTTGATGACAGCTTTGCACACTCTTGGCATTCTCTCAACCAGCTTCATGAGGTAGTCACCTGAAATGCATGTCAATTAACAGGTGTGCCTTGTTAAAAGTTAATTTGTGGAATTTCTTTCCTTCTTAATGCGTTTGAGCCAATCAGTTGTGTTGTGACAAGGTTGGGGTGGTATACAGAAGATAGCCCTATTTGGTAAAATACCATATTATTGCAAGAAGAGCTCAAATAAGCAAAGAGAAACAACCGTCCATCATTACTTTAAGTCATGAAGGTCAGTCAATTCGGAAAATGTAAGAGCTTTGAAAGTTTCTTCAAGTACAGTCGCAAAAACCATCAAGCGCTATGATGAAACTGGCTCTCATGAAGACCGCCACAGGAAAGGAAGACCCAAAGTTACCTCTGCTGCAGAGGATACGTTTGTTAGAGTTACCAGCCTCAGAAATTGCAGCCCAAATAAATGCTTCACAGAGTTCAAGTAACAGACACATCTCAACATCAACTGTTCAGAGGAGACTGCGTGAATCAGGCCTTCATGGTCGAATTGCAGCAAAGAAACCACTACTAAAGGACACCAATAAGAAGAAGAGACTTGCTTGGGCCAAGAAACACGAGCAATGGACATTAGACCCGTGGAAATCTGTCCTTTGGTCTGATGAGTCCAAATTTGAGATTTTTGATGAACAGATTATCTCTGCATGTGTGGTTTCCACCGTGAAGCATGGAGGAGGAGGTGTCATGGTGTGGGGGTGCTTTGCTGGTGACACTGTCAGTGATTTTATTTAGAATTTAAGGCACACTTAACCAGCATGGCTACTACAGCATTCTGCAGCGGTACCCCATCCCATCTGGTTTGGGCTTAGTTGGACTATAATTTGTTTTTCAACAGGACAATGACCCAATACACCTCCAGGCTGTGTAAGGGCTATTTTACCAAGAAGCATGGCGATGGAGTGCTGCATCAGATGACCTGGCCTCCACAATCACCGACCTCAGCCCAATTGAGATGGTTTGGGATGAGTCGGAAGGCAGAGTGAAGGAAAAGCAGCCAACAAGTGCTCAGCATATGTGGGAACTATTGGAAAAGCATTCCAGGTGAAGCTGGTTGAGAGAATGTCAAGAGTGTACAAAGCTGTCAAGGCAAAGGGTGGCTATTTGAAGAATCTCAAATATAAAATATATTTAGATTTGTTTAACACCTTTTTTGGTTACTACATGATTCCATATGTGTTATTTCATCGTTTTGATGTCTTCACTATTATTCTACAATGTAGAAAATAGTAAAAATAAAGAAACCCTTGAATGAGTAGGAGTGTCCAAACTTTTGACTGGTAATATACATACATACATACATACATACATACATACATACATACATACATACATACATACATACATACATACATACATACATACATACAGTGCCTTCGGAAAGTATTCAGACCCATTGACTTGTTTCACATTTTGTTACGTTACAGCTTTATTCTAAAATTGATTGAATTGTTTTTTTCCCCTCATCAATCTACACACAATACCCCATAATGACAAAGCAAAAACAGGTATTTCAAAATTTTAGCCAATTTATAAAAAATATGACATTTACATAAGTATTCAGTACTTTGTTGAAGCACCTTTGGCAACGATTACAGCCTCAAGTCTTCTTTGGTATGACGCTACAAGCTTGGCACACCTGTATTTGGGAGTTTCTCCCATTCTTCTCTGCAGATCCTCTCAAGCTCTGTCCGGTTGGATGGGGAGCGTTGCTGCACAGCTATTTTCAGGTCTCTCCGGAGATGTTCAATCGGGTTCAAGTCCGGACTCTGGTTGGGCAACTCAATGACATTCAGAGACTTGTCCCGAAGCCACTCCTGCGTTGTCTTGGCTGTGTGCTTAGGGTCATTGTCCTGTTGGAAGGTGAACCTTGCCCCAGTCTGAGGTCTTGAGTGCTCTGGAGCAGGTTTTCATCAAGGATCTCTCTATACTTTGCTCCATTCATCTTTCCCTCGATCCTGACTAGTCTCCCAGTCCCTGCCGCTGAAAAACATCCCCACAGCATGATGCTGCCACCACCATGCTTCACCGTAGGGATAGTGCCAGGTTTCCTCCAGACGTGACGCTTGGCATTCAGGCCAAAGAGTTCAATCTTGGTTTCATCAGACCAGAGAATCTTGTTTCTCATGGTCTGAGAGTCTTTAGGTGCCCTTTGGCAAACTCCAAGCGGGCTGTTATTGTGAAGTAGAAACGTCTAGGAGCAACAATGGCTCAGCCGCGAAGTGGTAGGCCACACAAGCTCACAGAACGGGACTGCCGAGTGCTGAAGTGCGTAAAAATCATCTGTCCTCGGTTGCAACACTCACTACCGAGTTCCAAACTGCCTCTACAAGCACAATAACTGTTCGTCGGGAGCTTCATGAAATGGGTTTCCGTGACCGAGCAGCCACAAATAAGCCTAAGCTCACCATGCGCAATGCCAAGCGTCGGCTGGAGTGGTGTAAAGCTTGCCGCCATTGGACTCTGGAGCAGTGGAAACGCATTCTCTGGAGTGATGAATCACGCTTCACCATCTGGCAGTCCGATGGACAAATCTTGGTTTGGCGGATGCCAGGAGCGCGCTACCTGCCCCAATGCATAGTGCCAACTGTAAAGTTTGGTGGAGGTGGAAAAATGGTTTGGGCTTAGTTCGAGTGAAGGGAAATCTTAACGCTACAGCATACAATGACATTCTATATGATTCTGTGCTTCCAACTTTTTGGCAACAGTTTGGGAAAGGTCCTTTTTCATGTTTCAGCATGACAATGCCCCCATGTACAAAGCGAGGTCCATACAGAAATGGTTTGTCGAGATCGGTGTGGAAGAACTTGACTGGCCTGCACAGAGCCCTGACCTCAACCCAATAGAACACCTTTGAGATGAATTGGAATGCCGACTGCGACCCAGGCCTAATCGCCCAACATCAGTGCCCGACCTCACTAATGCTCTTGTGACTGAATGGAAGCAAGTCCCGCAGCAATGTTCCAACATCTAGTGAAAAGCCTTCCCAGAAGAGTGGAGGTTGTTCTAGCAGCAAAGGGGGGACCATATATTAATGGCCATGATTTTGGAATTAGATGTTCAACGAGCAGGTGTCCACACACTTTTGGTCATGTAGTATAGTGTATGTTATTTATTTGTAGCATTTGAACATAACATTTTTACAAGGCTCTCCTGGAGTGCATGGGAGTGCTCAAGTATGATGCATTTTACCCTCCACCGGTACTGTAGCGCCCGCTTCTGCAGAAAAGAGGAAATGTGACTTTGGAGAATTGCCTTTCTATCACCCTGTAATCTCCTCTCTCTCCTGCCTGCTCTGCTCTCTACAGGTGGGCTTGTGTCGTCCTGGTGACTACGGATCTGACGTGTCTCACTTGAACCTCCACAAGACCTTCTGTATCCCCCACGGGGGCGGAGGACCAGGGATGGGACCTATCGGAGTGTAAGTGACCATAACGGGATTGTTTCCCTCAAATGCACATTTAATGGACTAAGTACAAAAACTGAACCTGCCCAAAGGAAATATAACTGGCCAAATCCATTATAAATAGGCCGTTTTGTCCTGGTCAGGTCACATAATATATGTATGCCATTTAGTAGACACTTTTATCCGAAGCGACTCAGTAATGCGTGCATACATGGTAAGGAAACACTCCTGGCACAAAGTTTTGGTGCAAAATATGACTTAAAAGTGAATAATTAATTACTATTGATGACTTAATGGAGTTGTGCATGGTAAACAGGAAGGAGCACCTTGCCCCGTTCCTGCCCTGCCACCCAGTGGTCAGCATGTCAGCAGGCAACATGTCCAGCTCCCTGGGCACCATCAGTGCTGCCCCATGGGGCTCCAGTGCCATTCTGCCCATCTCTTGGGCTTACATCAAGGTCAGTACCAGTGGACTGTATCGATCCTATGGTTCAGTGCCATGAAATGTAAATAAGGATGATGATAGATTTGTTAGAATAGTGCTATTCATGATACTTAAAGGTCTTTATAGGCAAATGCAGGGGGGAAAAAAACATGCAACTGAAGCAACAACGTAGCAGTTTAGTACATGAGTTGATATAGCCCCTGTTGTATCCTACTGTGTAGATGATGGGAGCCAAGGGGCTTGTTCATGCCACAGAGGTGGCTATCCTTAATGCCAACTACATGGCCAAGAGATTAGAGAGCCACTACAAGATCCTCTTCAAAGGCAGGAAAGGTGAGTGGTGGAGGTCCTATTCACCCAAGTATGGTGCCCTGTGTCCATCAGTAATCAGCTGACACTAGCAAATGTTGATTTAATTAACACAGATTTCTTTGGGCCACAGGTTTTTGTGCCCATGAATTTATTTTGGATGTGAGGCCATTCAAGAAGAGCGCCAACATTGAAGCGGTGGATGTGGCTAAAAGGCTCCAGGATTATGGTGAGCTGGAACATGGATATTCACAACACTGCATTTACGGATAGTTGGGTACTGCTTAAAAGTCAACAGGGTCTACTTCTGTCTCTTTCTGTATCTTAAGTTTAAAAAAAAATATATATATATATATATATGCAAACAGACATTACACAAATACACATTTATCCCCACATCCCACCCACAGGACCTGCTTAATTAAGTACATATATTTAAATAATCATATTTTTTTTATTGAATTTAACTGTGAGCCATCTTCTTATCCCCCTGTGTGTCTGACCCTGGCCAGGTTTCCATGCCCCCACTATGTCGTGGCCCGTGGCAGGAACCCTGATGATCGAGCCCACGGAGTCAGAGGACAAGGCAGAGATGGACCGCTTCTGTGATGCGTTGATGGGAATCAGACAGGAAATAGCCGACATTGAGGAAGGCAGGATGGATGCCCGCGTTAACCCACTGAAGGTGCACTGCATTGGCCTGACTGATAGATAGACACAACTTACAATCTGTGTGTGTTAAACCATGCAATCAGCTACATACAGTGGTCTATAAACTCATTATAGCAATTTTTCTCAATTAAATAGGTGTGAGTGATAGCCTCCCATATTTCAACATAAGTTATAACAACTGATTGTGATAAGACATACCGATCCGGTGTTATGGACAACCTTTTATTAGAGTATTATTGAGCATAAAAAAATCTGTGCTTTAGTGATGGCACCTAAATGTAGCAAGAGTTGCTGTATGTTGCCAGAGCAGCTAAAATAGGTGTTCACTTGGGTCTGTCTGTGTCCACAGATGGCCCCTCACTCCCTGGCGAGCATCACCTCCTCCACCTGGGACAGGCCCTACTCCAGGGAGTACGCTGCTTTCCCCCTGGTGAGTCTTCCCTCTGGAAAACATCACAACACACACTACCAACTCCACTTCCCCCTGAGCTAAAAATGGCCTTGTTTGTGATTCATGTGAATATCAACATGTTTACAATTGATTTACCAAAATCGTTGTACACAGATTATTTTACTCTCTCTGTATTATTGTTAACAAATTGTATGCATGGTAAACTCAAATGTTTCTCATTTTAAAACTTCCAGCCATTTGTGAGGCCCGAGACCAAGTTTTGGCCATCCATCTCCAGGATCGACGACATATACGGTGACCAGCACCTGGTCTGCACTTGCCCCCCTATGGACGTGTATGAGTCACCATATGAGGAGAAGAGAGCTTCCTCATGACACTAGTGCCTCCGTTATACCAGCCGTCATCATCATTCATCACACTTCCAAATTGTGAAAATCCATGAAAGAGTTGTGTATCGTTTTTCTGTATTTCCATGATGTGCCCTCGGTGCCTCAGCTCTCTGTCTATATTCTATGTTGTACAAATAGTTACCTTAAATCTCCCTTCACACTGTTTTATTCTCTAAAGTACCGGATCGGACAAAAAAAACGTAGATCTCAACTTGTGTAGGGTTGTTGTTAATATTTGCCATCTGTTTCATGTATGAACATTTTAAAATGTGTATTTTGACACGTGTTTGCCTAATTACTTATACTAATGTTAGTCTTGATGTTAAGATACTTTTAGGGGATAAAGAAAGTTAATGATCTTTAAATTACCTGTTAGGAAAAATAGTTGTAATAAACATTGATTGTCTGGATCTTTTCTTGTTCAGTTTTGGAAGTAGACTAGACACATTTGAGGTAATACTGCCAGCTAGATCTGACTGTTGGAACACAAGCACCTATTCTGTCTCACATGGTTTGTTCTGTGAGACACAATACTAATACATCTGGACATTGAGATGTTTCTTATCTCCAGATTAACATTATATAATTGGGTGAAAAAGAATAAGTGAAGATTACAGTTCTCGTGAATGTCCTGTGTTCAGTCTTTGACACTAACTAATTACAGTTCAAAAGAATGAATGTCCCGTTCAGTCTGCCTACAGACATGGCATGAGAACCTCAGGGAAGTTCCTTCATTTTATTAATATGGTTAATCCTATTAGGTGATAATCTTTTCGCTTTGCCTCAGAAAATCAATTTTGTGTGATTTATGACTGAAAACATAAGCACAATCAATGGAACTGTTGTGTGTGCATGACTTTAGTTTACAGTAATACTGACACTTACTGTATGCAAGACGCTATGGCATGTTTCCATTACATAAGACACACACCCTATCTTTACCATGTCTGCTTTTAAACTCCCCACACTGTGGTAAAGTTTCGGGGATTGACATTAAGGGTTGCCCTACTGCCTGGGGCAAGTGAGCGGTCCTGCAAGTTGAGCCTGCTCTGAGGTTGCCCCATTGGGCAAAGAATCCCAGTAGCCTAAAATTATCATTCTGGTTCCTCCCCATTGTTTAAGTGAAAGACAATTTATGGCAGAAAGTCAAGTTGAGCCTGCTGAGATTATATATATATTTTTACTGATAACCAAAATATGAAGAATTCCAGAACTTCTCTTTCTTATTCCTCCCCTATGTGAAGGTGAAAGGCAGGCAATATGGCACTTCTGTGTGTAAATAGCTCATTTACATTTTCGGGCAAGTGATCATAATCTTCAGGCAACCCAAAAATACTGCTGAACTTGCCCGATGGGCAAGTTCCTTTCAGACTTTGTCAATACCTGTATGTACAGTGTCTTCAGAAACTATTCACACCCCTAGACTTTTTCCACATTTTGTTGTGTTACAGACAACATTTTAAATTGATTACATTTATATTGTTTTGTTACTGGCCTGCACACAATACCACATAATGTGAAAGTGGAATTATGTTTTTTTGAAAGTTTTACAAATTAATTAAAAATGAAAACCTGAAATGTCTTGAGTCAATAAGTACAGCACATTCAGAAAGTATTCAGACCCCTTGCCTTTTTCCACATTTTGTTACATTACAGCCTTATTCTAAAATTGATTAAATAGTTTTTTTCCCTCGTCAATCTACACACAATACCCCATAATTGCAAAGCAAAAACAGGCTTTTAGAAATTTTAGCAAATGTATTAAAAATAATACACTGAAATATGACATTTACATATGTTTTCAGACACTTTACTCAGTACTTTGTTGAAGCACCTTTGGCAGCGATTACAGCCTCGAGTCTTCTCTTGACGCTAGAAGCTTGGCACACCTGTATTTGGGGAGTTTCTCCCATTCTTCTCTGAAGATCCTCTCAAGATCTGTCAGGTTGGATGGGGAGCGTCGCTGCACAGCTATTTTCAGGTATCTCCAGAGATGTTCGATCGGGTTCAAGTCTGGGTTCTGGCTGGGCCACTCAAGGACATTGAGACTTGTCCTGATGCCACTCATGCGTTGTCTTGGCTGTTTGCTTAGGGTCGTTGTCCTGTTGGAAGGTGAACCTTCGCCCCAGTCTGAGGTCCTGAGCGCTCTGGAGCAGGTTTTCATCAAGGATCTCTCTGTACTTTGCTCCGTTCATCTTTCCCTCGATCCTGACTAGTCTCCCAGTCCCTGCCTCTGAAAGACATCCCCACAGCATGATGCAGCCACCACCATGCTTCACCATAGGGATGGTGCCAGATTTCCTCCAGATGTGACTCTTGGCATTCAGGCCAAAGAGTTCAATCTTGGTTTCATCAGACCAAAGAATCTTGTTTCTCATGGTCTGAGAGTCCTTTAGGTGCCTTTTGGCAAACTCCAAGCGAGCTGTCGTGCTTTTTACTGAGGAATGGCTTTTGTCTGGCCACTCTACCATAAAGGCCTGATTGGTGTAGTGCTGCAGAGATGGTTGTCTTTCTGAAAGGTTCTCCCATCCCAGTCCGCCTGGCCTTGCTGCTATTCCAGTTTCAACTGTTCTGCCTGCGGCTACGAAACCCCTACCTGTCCCAGACCTGCTGTTTTCAACTCTAAATGATCGGCTATGAAAAGCCAACTGAGAGACCTGAGCCCTAGGACCATACGTCGGGACTACCGGCCGTGGTGACTCCTTGCTGTCCCCAGTCCGCCTGGCCTTGCTGCTATTCCAGTTTAAACTGTTCTGCCTGCGGTTATGGAACCCCTACCTGTCCCAGACCTGCTGTTTTAAACTCTAATGATCGGCTATGAAAAGCCAACTGAGATTTATTCCTGATTATTATTTGACCATGCTTGTCACTTATGAACATTTTTGAACATCTTGGCATGGTTCTGTTATAATCTCCACCCGGCACAGCCAGAAGAGGACTGGCCACCCCTCATAGCCTGGTTCCTCTCTAGGTTTCTTCCTAGGTTTTGCCTTTCTAGGGAGTTTTTCCTAGCCACCGTGCTTCTACACCTGCATTACTAGCTGTTTGGGGTTTTAGGCTGGGTTTCTGTACAGCACTTCGAGATATTAGCTGATGTAAGAAGGGCTATATAAAATAAAATTGATTGATTGATTGATTGATCTCCACAGAGGAACTCTGAAGCTCTGTCAGAGTGACCATCGGGTTCTTGGTCACCTCCCTGACCAAGGCCCTTCTCCCCCGATTGCTCAGTTTGGCCGGGTGGCCACTTCTAGGAAGTCTTGGTGATTCCAAACTTCTTCCATTTAAGAATGATGGAGGCCACTGTGTTCTTGGGGACCTTCAATGCTGCAGATATTTTTAGGTAACCGTCCCCAGACCTGTGCCACGACACAATCCTGTCTCGGAGCTCTACAGACAATCCCTTCGACCTCATGGCTTGGTTGTTGCTCTGACATGCGCTGTCAACTGTGGGACCTTATATAAACAGGTGTGTGCCTTTCCAAATCATGTCCAATCAATTGAATTGACTGCCGGTGGACTCCAATCAAGTTGTAGAAACATCTCAAGGATGATCAATGGAAACAGGATGCACCTGAGCTCAATTTAGAGTCATAGCAAAGGGTCTGAATACTTAAGTAAATAATGTTTTTTTTAAAATGTTTTCACTTTGTCATTATGGGGTATTGTGTGTAGATTGAGGAAATAAATTAATTGTATCAATTTTAGAATAAGGCTGTAACGTAACAAAATGTGGAAAAAGTCAAGGGGTCTTAATACTTTCCCGAATGCACTGTATTCAACCCCTTTGTTATGGCAAGCCTAAAGTTCAGGAGTGAAAATGTGCTTAACAAGTCACATAATAAGTTGCATGGACCTACTCTGTGTGCAATAATAGTCTTTAACATTATTGTTGAATGACTACCTCATCTCTGTACCCCGGACATACAACTATCTTTAAGGTCCCTCAGTCGAGCAGTGAATTTCAAAGACCAGGGAGGTTTTCCAATGCCTCGCAAAGAAGGGCACCTATTGGTAGATACAAAAAATAAAAAAAGCAGACATTGAATATCCCTTTGAGCATGGTAAAGTTATTAATTAGACTTTGGATGGTGTATCAATACACCCAGTCACTACAAAGATACAGGTGTGATTCCTAACTCAGTTGCTGAAGAGGATGGAAACCACTCAGGGATTTCACTGAGGCCAATGTTGACTTTAAACAAGTTGCAGAGTTTAATGGCTGTGCTAGGAGACAACTGAGGATGTATCAACAACATTGTAGTTACTCCACAATACTAACCTAATTGACAGAATGAAAATATGGGAACAGAATATAATTCCAAAACATGCATTCTGTTTGCAACAAGGAACTAAAGTAATTCTGAGTACCACTCTCCATATTTTCAAGCATAGTGGTGACTGCATCATGTTATCGGTATGCTTGTAATCGTTAAGGCTGGGGAGTTTTTCCAGATAAAAAAATAAATGTAATGGAGCTAAGCACAGGCAAAATCCTAGAAGAAAACCTGGTACAGTCTGCTTTCCACCAGACACTGGGAGATAAATTCACCTTTCAGCAGGACAATAACCTGGATCTACAAAGCCAAATCTACACTGGAGTTTCTTTCCAAAAAGACAGTGAATGTTCCTGAGTGGCCGAGTTACAGTTTTGACTTAAATCTGCTTGAAAATCTATGGCAAGACCTGAAAATGATTGTCTAGCAATGATCAACAACCAATTTGACATAGTTTGAAGAATTGTGAAAATAATAATGGGCAAATTTTGCACAATCCAGGTGTGGAAACCTCGTAGAGACTTACCCAGAAAGACTCACAGCTGAAATCACTGCCAAAGGTTATTCTAACATGTATTGACTCAGGGGGTTGAATACTTATCTAATCAAGATATATTAGTGTTTAATTTCCATAAATTCTTCACAAATGCTAGAATTTTTTTCCACTTTGACAGAGTATTTTGTGTAGATTGTTGACAAAAAAAATGCCAATTAAATCCAGTTTAATCGCACTTTGTAACACAATACAATTTTGAAAAAGTCAAGGGGTGTGAATACTTCCTGATGGCACTGAACGTTGTCTGGTGGTCCATGTTCCAGGGTTAGTGCTGTGTTGCAAGTCAATGTATGTAGATTGGTTAGACCCAAAATAGACAGCTTGTAAGATCTACAGCCTGTATGTATGTATGTTTGATTAAATTACACATTGACTTGTGATTATTGAGGTTGTTTTTTCAATTCATTCACCACCAAGTATGAATACCATTTTCAAAGGGTGTATGAGCCTCAATTTGAGAAGCTTGCAAATTTGAGTGTTAGGTCTGTTCACACCATTGTTCTCACAAATGACTATCAAATGCATTGGCCTTGGTCTGGTTAGAGTGTGATAGTGAAATTACAGTAGCAAATCAACTTAAGGAGCAGGGGAGAGCGATTGTTCCCTTGACAAATCTGGCCTCATGCCTATTGGGATAAATGGTGCTGGTTTGTGCCATGGTAGAGCCAGCACACATTCAGCAATTTTATTCATTCTGGGGAGAATTCCGACCCGAGTTAAGCGCACATAAATGGAACGTAGTTCCCTTTTTATGCACTTTTCTCTCTACGCATATTCTGACCTTGAACTTAAGCACGGGAATAGCATGCTATTCACCCGCTATTCGTTTGGGGTGGAGATCAAATAAATGAAGGCGTGTCTACAGATACGCCATATTCTGACCTTGACTTAATTCCCTCATAATTCCACTACCTTTATGCGCGATGAGATGATGAATAAGGTCGAGCAACCTGTCAGTTCCAAGTGGAACAACATATGCTTTCTCCATGCACTGTAATTTGCAAATTGATAAGAGCTATTGGTAAGAGCTAGGTAAATGATTAAGACGTTTGGATAAGGGGATTGTAAATATAAATGTATATTTTACCTTACGGTCACTGGAGACAAATGTGAAACAAGTCATATGGCAGCAAACTGAATCATATCAACATACAGTGCATTCAACAGTATTTAGACACGTTTACTTTTTCCACATTTTGTTACGTTACAGCCTTATTCTGAAATTGATTAAATTGTATTTTTTCCTCATCAATCTACACACAATACCCCATAATGACAAAGCAAAAACAGGTCTTTAGAAATAATTCACATTTGTTAAAAATAAAAAGCTGAAATATCACATTTACATAAGTATTCAGACCCTTTACTCAGTACCATGTTGAAGCACCTTTGGCAGCAAGTCTTCTTGGGTATGACACTACAAGCTTGGCACACCTGTATTTGGGGAGTTTCTCTCATTCTTCTCTGCAGAGCCTCTCAAGCTCTGTCAGGTTGGATGGGGAGCGTCGCTGCACAGCTTTTTTCAGGTCTCTCCAGAGATGTTTGATCGGGTTCAAGTCTGGGCTCTGGCTGGGCCACTCAAGGACAATCAGAGACTTATCCCGAAGCCCCTCCTGCATTGTCTTGGCTGTGTGCTTAGGGTTGATGTCCTGTTGGAAGGTGAACCTTCACCCCAGTCTGAGGTCCTGAGCACTCTAGAGCAGGTTTTCATCAAGGATCTCTCTGTACTTTGCTCCGTTAATTTTTCCCTCGATCCTGACTAGTCTCCCAGTCCCTGCCGCTGAAAAACATCCCCACAGCATGATGCTGCCACCACCATGCTTCACCATAGGGATGTTGCCAGGTTTCCTCCAGATGTGACACTTGGCATTCAGGCCAAAGAGTTCAATCTTGGTTTCATCAGACCAGAGAATCTTGTTTCACATGGTCTGAGAGTCCTTTAGGTGCCTATTGGCAAACTCCAAGCAAACTGTCATGTGCCTTTTACTGAGGAGTGACTTCCGTCTGGCCACTCTACCATAAAGGCCTGATTGGTGGAGTGCTGCAGAGATGGTTGTCCTTCTGAGAGATTCTCCCATCTCCACAGAGGAACTCTGGAGCTCTGTCAGAATGACCATCGGGTTCTTGTCACCTCCCTGACCAAGGCCCTTCTCCCCCGATTGCTCAGTTTGGCCGGGTGGCCAGCTCTAGGAAGAGTCTTCCAAACTTCTTCCATTTAAGAATGATGGGGCCACTGTGTTCTTGGGGACCTTCAATGCTACAGAAATGTTTTGGTACCCTTCCACAGATATGTATCGACACAATCCTGTCTCGGAGCTCTACGGACAATTCCTTTGACTTCATGGCTTAGTTTTTGCTCTGACATGCACTGTCAACTGTGGGACCTTATATAGACAGGTGTCTGCCTTTCCAAATCATGTCCAATCAATTACATTTAACACAGGTGGACTCCAATCAAGTTGTAGAAACATCTCAAGGATGATCAATGGAAAAAAGATGCACCTGAGATCAATTTCGAGTTTCATAGCATAGGGTCTGAATACTTATGTAAATAAGGTATTTCTGTTTTATATTTTTTATAAATTTACAAACATAAAAAAAAACTGTTTTCGCTTCGTCCTTATGGGGTATTGTGTGTAGACTGATGAGGAACAAATTTATATAATCAATTTTAGAATAAGGCTGTAACATAACAAAACATGGAAAAAGTCAAGGGGTCTGAATACTTTCCGAATGCACTGTATCACCTTTTCCACAGGGAAGTTTATGAAATGCTGGCCTCATAACCTCGGATTAAATTTGGAGACCGAAGCTATAGGCTTCTGTAACCATACATACATGACAGTATAGTCCCAAACCTACTGAGTTGATTTATGATTTCCAGAATGTTCTAATTATATACCCAGACTTTTCACTGTATTTTTTGCAATTTGTATAGTGTTAAATATTATCCACTATCGGTAGCCACTGTCGGTTACACCCACATAAATGTATAACTTTCACTGACTTTAGTGTTAGTTTCCTTACATTTTGCATAATTCAATTACATCGTTAGTTTACCTTTCTATCCACTGTCATGTTCATGGGTTTGTTCCTGAGGATCGCTAGCAATAGTGGATCATATTAGGCTAACATTACAAGTTGTGCAATAATTTGAGGCATGTAGCCTATTCTCACCTTCCAATATTTCATGGATTGAACAATTGAATATGGCAACTTTCAGGAGGACTCAAACCACTGTATTTTTGATTCACCAATATATTTTGTGGTAAAGGCTCTCCAAACCTGTTTTTTTTATTATTCATAAATACTTTCCTAACCCTAAATAATATACAGAGTATTTTTAAATCTACCAATTCATGCTGAAAAGGAGACAAATATGTGTGTATTTAGGCTTACATTGCTTTATTTAATTGATACCTAATATTCTGAACCATTCACTCCATATATTCTAGTCTGTCAAGAAAATACAAATTAAAGACACACCCAATTTAAAGGGATGGCTTCTGATAAATGTACTTTAAAACCTATTGAGTTAAAACTCCAATAGAAAATATGTTGGCCAGCAAGTGGGAGGGTTTTCAGCGATTTAATTACATTGATTCAGGACGTGCCTGCAAAGCCCGTTACGCACCAGCATAAGTGAAGTCTGAATACCAACTACTGAGAAGTGCTTAAGAAAAGCATACATTTCCTTAGTCTGAATCGGGCCCTCAGTGAATTGCAAAACGTTGGCAAACACAAAACCCACTTCGATGGGCATAAAAATACATACAAATGTTTTCAGAACTTTATTTTCATAAAAATAGTGCAAAAGTACCCTTCTATTTTTCCAGATGGAGGCCACTACTCTTCGGCTAATCATCATAAGTATATTTCCCAACCAGAAGCCATGGATTACAGGCAACATCCGCACTGAGCTAAAGGCTAGAGCTACCGATTTCAAGGAGCAGGTCACTAATCCGTACACTTATAAGAAATCCTGCGACGCCCTCAGATGAACCATCAAACAGGCAAAGCGTCAATACAGGACTAAGATCAAATCCTACTACACCGGCTCTGATGCTCGTCGGATGTGGCAGGACTTGCAAGCTATCACGGATTACGAAGGGAAACCCAGCCGAGAGCCGCCCAGTGACACGAGCCTACCAGATGAGCTAAATGCCTTCTATGCTCGCTTCGAGGCAAGCAACACTGATCCATGCGTGAGAGCACCAGCTGTTCCGGACGAACAGTGCTTAATTTGTAAATCGGGAGGTGCCGGAACAAAAAGTGAGCGCGAGAGGGGGTGACCTGGGGAGCTCTGAGTTACTGGAATGCATTTGCGTGGTGGCATGGAGCAGTAGTGGAGGCAGTTACAGAAGTTGCACCCATGGGGAACATTTTAGTAGCCTAGGGTCTGGGAAAAATGTGGCCTTTTATAAACACATTTCATGCAATTCTACATCATTTTACATGACTGGAGACTTTGCCAGAGTCTTTTTTAATACCGCACAAATAATCAAAATGACAGGCTAATTTGAAACTGAGAAACTGATAATCTGAGATCCGCACGCAAAGATTTAGATTGATTTTTTACAAATAAAAAAGTATTTTCGGAAGAAGCATTTGACTCGCCTCCTGAAGTGCCACCGTACACAGCACAGCCATTGGTTTACATCAGCAAGAGCAGGGCAGGCCAGGGCTTATGATCAGAAACGTCGGACCTCTGTGATTGTTATTCTGTCTCTCACTTTTCAAATAAACCTACCATTAAAATTATATACTCAGTGGGCAAATGTACAAAATCAACAGGGGATGAAATACTTTTTTCCCCTCACTGTATATATAATATACAGTGCCCTCCACAATTATTGGCACCCCTGTTTAAGATGTGGTCGAGGACTTCCAAAAATTCTCCTTTTTTTTTAAACAACATAGAACCCAAATGCAAAAAAAGAGAAAAATCCAACCTTTTATTTAAGTACATTACTTTGGTGTAAAAAAAAATAATCACACATTTAGAAAAAAATTAACTTGAAATCATGTGTCCCACAATTATTGGCACCCCTGATGTTAATACTTTGTACAACCCCCCTTTTGCCAACAAGACAGCACTTAATCTCCTCCTATAACATTTCACAAGATTGGAGAACACAGAGAGAGGGATCTTTGACCATTCTTCTTTGCACAATCTTTCTAGATCATCTAGTGTCCTGGGTCCTCTCTTATGCACTCTCCTCTTTAGCTCGCCCCACAGGTTTTCGATTGGGTTGAGGTCTGGGGACAGAGATGGCCATGGGAGGACCTTGAGTTTGTGACTGCTGAACCATTTTTGTGTAGATTTTGCCACATGTTTTGGATCATTATCCTGCTGAAAGACCCAATGACGACCCATCTTCAGCTTTCTGGCAGAGGCCATCAGGTTTTTATTTAAAATGTCCTGGTAGTTCAAAGCGTTCATAATGCCATGCACCCTAACAAGGTTCCCAGGGCCTTTGGAAGAGAAACAGGCCCACAGCATCACAGATCCTCCACCATACTTCACGGTGGGCATGAGGTGCTTTTCGGCATACTCATCTTTTGTTTTACGCCAGACCCACTTAGAGTGTTTGTTGCCAAAAGCTCAATCTTAGTCTCATCTGACCAAAGCACACGATCCCAGTTGAAGTCCCAGTGCCGCTTAGCAAACTCCAGACGTTTACGTTTGTGAGTGTTAGTGAGAAAAGGCTTTTCCTTGCATGCCTCCCAAACAGCTTGTTGGCATGTAGAGAGCGTCTGATGGTTGTTTTGGAGACTTTGTGACCCCAAGATGCCACTCTTTGATGCAATTCTGTGACAGTGAGCTTAGGACTTTTTTTACTTCTCTTACCATCCTCCTCACTGTGCGTTGTGGCAAGATAAACTTGGGACCTCTTCCAGCCTTGTTTGTCACTGTTCCAGTTGTTTTAAACTTCTTAATGATTCCTCTGACTGTAGATACGGGCAAGTTAAGGCGAGTGGCTATTTTCTTGTAGCCATTGCCTGACTTATGAAGGTCGACACAAATCTGCCTTACTTGAATGGTGTGTTCTCTTGTCTTTGCCATGTTGACAAATGGGTAAGAGAATTAGGCCTCTGTGTCACGTCATATTTATACGCCAGGGAAACAGGAAGTCATGAATTACTAATTAAAAGTTCCTAGATACCCTGACCAACTTTAGCAACTACAGAAAAATATATTTAAAAAAAAATCAATTAAAATTTTCAGCGGAATTGTTAGGGGTGCCAATAATTGTGGGACACATGATTTCAAGTTTTTGTTTTTCTAAATGTGTGATTTTATTTTTACCACCAAAGTAATGTACTTAAATAAAAGGTTGGATTTTTCTCTTTTTTTGCATTTGGGTTCTATGTTGTTTAAAAAAAAGGAGAATTTTTGGAAGTCCTCGACCACATCTTAAACAGGGGGTGCCAATAATAGTGGAGGGCACTGATATATATATATATATATATATATATATATATATATATATATATATATATATATATATATATATATATATATAAGCAACTAATTCTTAAAAACACTGAGCACTATGACATTTAATCGATTACAAATTACATGACCCTCCATTGGACTAGATTATACTAAACCCTCCTGAATTAAATTAAAAAAGCATGACCCTTCCCCATTTTCCTCCAGGTAGCAATTGTGTAAATTTCAACCTCTCCCTTAAATATATTTGTTTTCCTCACCCATCTACACACAATACCCCATAATGACAAAGTGAAAACATGTTTTTTGAATTTCTCGCAAATGTATTGAAAATGAAACAAATTTACATAAGTATTCACACCCCTGATTCAATACATGTTAGAATCACCTTTGGCAGCGATTACAGCTGTGAGTCTTTCTGGGTAAGTCTCTAAGAGCTTTGCACAACTGGATTGTACAATATTTGCACATTATTCTTTTTTAAATTCTTCAAGCTCTGTCAAGTTGGTTGTTGATCATTGCTAGACTGCCATTTTCAAGTCTAGCCATAGATTTTCAAGCCAATTTAAGTCAAAACTGTAAGTAGGCCACTCAGGAACATTGAATGTCATCTTGGTAAGCAACTCCAGTGTATATTTGGCCTTGTGTTTTAGGTAATTGTCCTGCTGAAAGGAGATTTTGTCTCCCAGTGTCTGTTGGAAAGCAGACTGAACCAGGTTTTCCTCTAGGATTTTGCTTGTGCTTAGCTCTATTCCGTTTATTTTTATTTAAAAAATCGCCCTAATCCATACCGATGACAAACATACCCATAACATGATGTAGCCACCACCATGCTTATAAATATTAAGAGTGGTACTCAGTGATGTGTTGTGTTGGATTTGCCCCAAACATAACGCTTTGTATTCAGGACATAAAGTTAATTTTTTTCGCCACATTTTTGGCAATTTACTTTAGTAATCCATTTTAAATTCAGGCTGTAACACAACAGAATGTGGAAAAAGTCAAGCGGTGTGAATACTTTCTGAAGGCACTGTACGTACAACAAGTATGGTCATTTCTAAACGGTTCACCCGATATGGATGAAAATACCCTCAAATTAAAGCTGACAGTCTGCATTTTGACCTCATAGTCATGCTGGAGTACATAGGTGTATATATATATATATATATATATATATATATATATATATATATATATATATGTATATGTATGTGTGTGTGTATATATATACAGTAGCCAAAAATATTAAAAAATATATACACTGTCCCAATACTTTTGGAGCTTACTGTGTGTACACCAGCAACTTTAAAATAGTGACTGACCAGGTATAACATCAACACCCTCTGTTACTTACTGTAACTCATGTGAAGCAGCTTAATATGGATAAAACCCTGACTACACACTACAAGCTCTGACTCGAGCAATCCCAAGAGCTCATAAACTGCAAACACAGTTACTGCAATATCATCTGAAACAGATTCATATTATTTGCAGTAGCTCTCACAACAACCTCCTTCACCTCCTTAACTCCCATCTTGTAAGTGCAGAGCTGGGTGGCCTCTGGGTCTGTTTCACTGGGAGCTGCCTTCCTCCTCTCGACAAGCCAGTTTACCAGCGCCACAAACACACCAGATATGATGAGAACCAATCCAGACAGGTAGAAGCCTGCACCGAAGACATTGGCCCGGTCACCCAGCCAACCTGTGCCAAGGAAAGAAGGAGGAGAAATGAGACCACACAAACAAGTGGCCCGGATGAATAAACCAATAGTTTCACTGAATGAAAGCTTAGTTCATTCAAAGTGCAAATGAGTGCAACCCCTTAGTTATTTAGATAGTTCACGTTAACATTGTAATTTTGCCCCAATTCTCACCTGCAGCAGGTGGACCAATGAAGACCCTGGTGCTTCTGAAGAGCATGAAGAGTCCCAGGCCACTGTCGAACCCCTCCAGTCTCACTACGTCTACGATGGACGTCACATGGACGACCACCACGAAGCCAAACAGAAAACCATAGAGCGAGGAGAAGACCAGGAGGATCCAGTAGTCCTTTCTAATGGGCAGCAGCAGTAGGTTCCTGGCCAGCCAACCACAGGCCAGACGACCAAACAGATCAGCCAATGCCAGCACAGACAGGATGGACGCCAACCAGTAGTTCTTCAATCTCAGGCTGGTGGCATAGGGAACCAGGAACAGTGGTTGGATTAAATTCCTGCAGCAGCGAAAATGGTGAACAGGGTGTAGAGCAGCAGTTCTGGTTTCCTTAGCAACGTCCACTGGAAGCTTCTTTTTTGGTGTCGGGTCAGCAGCAGCTTTGGAGTCCTGGTTGTTGAAACCGTTTTTAAATAAATAAAAATTTTCACTCGAGAACTGTGTTTGCTTCACAAGTAGAGGGATCCCTCAACCCTACATTGCAGAATGCCGACGCTGAGGTATATCCATGGAAGTCTGAGGTCGAGAGAAGCCAGGATCATCCCTGAAGCAGTGAGGAGCCCTCCCATCATGATGACTGCCCTCTGGTTACAGTGCATGCTCAGGACACTGGCGACTGGGGCTGAGGTGAGATGAGGAGACAAATCTTTACAGGAGCCAGAGTGGATCGTTCTAGTGGTTACTACTAGGTAATAGTTTCTCTTCTGGACACTACAACATAATGTCAACCTTAACTCTCTAAAACCATGCAATATAGAGTTATATACAGATTAAATAGAAGTTATACTGCAATACAAACAAGACATGTTGCACTCAGCCTCCCTTACCTCCCAAGTGAAACATGACTATCATAGTGGAGGTGATCTATGACGGGGTGCTGGTGAGGACTCCAAAGTGGTTCTGGATCTCTAGGAAGAAGAGGCCAAAGTTCTAGAGGACACCTGCAGTGAGGCCCATGATAAAGAAGACAGAGGTGACCATCCATAGCCCCCATCAGGGGGGCCACCAGCCTGGCTGGCCTTCATACTTGGGCTCTGCATCACAGCTCTACAGCATGCTAAGAACATGCTAAGAACATACATGTACAGTAGGCATATACAGTATGTCCACTACTGCAATATAATTAATAATGGTATATAAAATCAAGCCTAATATACAGTGTCTATAGAAAGTCACCACCCCCTTTCAAAATGTTCCCCTTTTGTTGCGTTACAGCCTGAAATGAAAACACATAAAATCAAACTTTTTCTTTATTTACACACAGTAACCCACAATATCCAAGTGAGAAAGAAAAATCTGAAAAGATCTGAAAATTAATTAAAATTATAACAGTAAAATACCCTATTTTGATAAGTCAACACCCCCTGAGTTAATAATTTACTTGGTGGAACCACCTTTTGCTTGAAATACAGCCATGAGTCTCTTTGAATACATCTCTACTAACTTTGCACACCCAGACTGTGCAATATTTGCCCATGCTTCCTTGCAGAATTGTTCAAGCTCAAATTGCATGGTGACCGCTCATGGACTGCACTCTTCAAGTCATTCCACAGATTCTCAACGGGATTTAGGTTGGGGCTCTGACTAGGCCACTCAAGGACATTCACCTTCTTGTCCTTCAGCCACTGTACGGTTGCTTTGGCGGTGTGCTTTGGGTCATTGTCATGTTGAAACGTGAACCATCTTCCCATTTTCAACTTCCTGGCAGAGGGCTGCAGGTTCTCCTGCAGAATCTGTCAGTATTTTGCACTGTCCATTTTCCCTTCTATCCTGACAAGTGCAGTCCCTGCTGAAGAGAAACACCCCCACAACAGGATGCTGCCACCGCCATGCTTTACTGTAGGCATGGTGTTCTTTGGGTGGAAAGATGTATTGGGTTTTCGGCAGACATATCGTTTTGCTTTCAGGCCAAAAACTTCAATTTTTGTGTCATCTGACCACAGCACCTTTTGCCACTTGGCCTCGGAATCTACAATGTGCTTTTTGGCAAAGCTCAAACGAGATGTGGCTCCCATAGAGGCCAGATTTTTGGAGCGCTTGTGATATTGTGGTCACATGCACACATTGACCAGTCTTTGCCATAAAGGCCTGAAGCTCCTTGGTAGCCTCTCTGATCAGTCTCCTCCTTGCCCGGACATCCAGTTTGGAGGGACGGCCTGATCTATGCAGGGTCTGGGTGGTGCCATACCCCTTCCACTTCTTAATAATGGTCTTAACTGTGCTCCGAGGGATAGATAAAGCTTTAGAAATATTTTTATATCCATCCCGACTTGTGCCTTTCCACAACTTTATCTCGTGGATCGTTTGAAAGTACCTTTCTGCCCATAGTGGATTTTTTGCTTTGAATTGCACTAAACAGTGGAGTCCTCTATGAACAACTGCTTTTATTCTGAACTAATCAGTCACTACAATTGATCACAGATGGAAGCCAATTAGCTTGATTTGTGATCTGGAAGGTGGTTGATTATACCTCAGCAAGTTTGCAATTGCAATTCTATGGGGCGGTGCTCATTTATCCAAATAGGGTATTTTACTGTTTTACTTTTAATACATGTTCAGATTTTTAAAATATTTTTTTTCCCGCTTGGATATTGTGGGTTACTGTGTGTAAATAAAACCGGAAAAAGTCTAATTTGATGTGTTTTCATTTCAGGCTGTAAGGCAACAAAAGGTGAACATTTTGAAAGGGGGTGGTGAATTTCTATACCCACTGTAGGTACAGTGAGTATGAAACACTCTTTCTTAGAGCCTCAGTCTGCCTGAATGTATTCTGAGCATATACAGTTGAAGTCGGAAGTTTACATACACTTAGGTTGGAGTCATTAAAACTTGTTTTTCAACCACTCCACAAATTTCTTGTTAACAAACTATAGTTTTGGCAAGTCGGTTAGGACATCTACTTTGTGCATGACACAAGTAATTTTTCCAACAATTGTTTACAGACAGATTATTTCACTTATAATTCACTGTATCACAATTCCAGTGGGTGAGAAGTTTACATACACTAAGTTGACTGTGCCTTTAAACAGCTTGGAAAATTCCAGAAAATGATGTCATGGCTTTAGAGGCTTCTGATAGGCTAATTGACATCATTTGAGTCAATTGGAGGTGTACCTGGGGATGTATTTCAAGGCCTACCTTCAAACTCAGTGCCTCTTTGCTTGACATCATGGGAAAATCAAAAGAAATCAGCCAAGACCTCAGAAAAAATAATTGTAGACCTCCACAGTCTGGTTCATCCTTGGGAGCAATTTCCAAACGCCTGAAGGTACCACGTTCATCTGTACAAACAATAGTACGCAAGTATAAACACCATGGGACCACGCAGCTGTCATACCACTCAGGAAGGAGACGCGTTCTGTCTCCTAGAGATGAACGTACTTTGGTGCGAAAAGTGCAAATCAATCCCAGAACAACAGCAAAGGACCTTGTGAAGATTCTGGAGGAAACTGGTACAAAAGTATATACATCCACAGTAAAACAAGTCCTATATCGACATAACCTGAAAGGCCGCTCAGCAAGGAAGAAGCCACTGCTCCAAAACCGCCATAAAAAAGCCAGACTACGGTTTGCAACTGCACATGGGGACAAAGATCATACTTTTTGGAGAAATGTCCTCTGGTCTGATGAAACATAAATAGAACTGTTTGGCCATAATGACCATCGTTATGTTTGGAGGAAAAAGGGGATAGCTTGCAAGCCGAAGAACACCATCCCAACCGTGAAGCACGGGGTGGCAGCATCATGCTGTGGGGGTGCTTTGCTGCAGGAGGGACTGGTGCACTTCACAAAATAGATGGCATCATGAGGAAGGAAAATGATGTGGATATATTGAAGCAACATCTCAAGATATCAGTCAGGAAGTTAAAGCTTGGTCGCAAATGGGTCTTCCAAATGGACAATGACCCCAAGCATACTTCCAAAGTTGTGGCAAAATGATCAACAAAGTCAAGGTATTGGAGTGGCCATCACAAAGCCCTGACCTCAATCCTATAGAAAATGTGTGGGCAGAAATGAAAAGTGTGTGCGAGCAAGGAGGCCTACAAACCTGACTCAGTTACACCAGCTCTGTCAGGAGGAATGGACCAAAATTCACCCAACTTATTGTGGGAAGCTTGTGGAAGGCTCCCCGAAATGTTTGACCCAAGTTAAACAATTTAAAGACAATGCTACCAAATACTAATTGAGTGTATGTAAACTTCTGACCCACTGGGAATGTGATGAAATAAATAAAAGCTGAAATAAATAATTCTCTCTACTATTATTCTGACATTTCACATTCTTAAAATAAAGTGGTGATCCTAACTGACCTAAAACAGGCAATTTTTACTTGGATTAAATGTCAGGAATTGTGAAAAACTGAGTTTAAATGTATTTGGCTAAGGTGTATGTAAACTTCCGACTTCAACTGTAGGCGTAAATCTAGCTATACATTAATACGCCGATATGTGAATTAGTCCATAGTAGCCGTTATACCTTGGCTAGTAGAAACGGTAGGAAGCAAAAATATATATAATTGTCCCATAATCTCCAAACTGTTCCCTGTTTATTTTGTAAGAACATTTTCTATTTAGCCCTATCTATATATACTCAGTGGCCAGTTTATTAGTTACACCACCCACGGAAATAGTTTGATCCTACATACCGTGAGTCACGTGGCCGTGGCTTGCTATATAAAGCAGTCAGACAGGCAACGAGGCATTCAGTTACTGTTCGATTGAACGTTAGAATGGGCAAAATGAGTGACCTAAGCGACTTCGAGCGTAGTATGATCATCGGTGCCAGGCGCGCCGGTTCCAGTATCTCAGAAACAGACGGCCTCCTGGACTTTTCATACACAACAGTGTCTAGGGTTTACCGAGAACGGCATCTCGGAACGCACAACTCGTCGGTCCTTGTCACGGATAGGCTATTGCAGCAGACGACCACACCAGGTTCCACTCCTATCAGCTAAAAACAAGAAGAAGTGGCTCCAATGGGCACGTGATCGCCAACATTGGACAACTGAAGAGTGGAAAAACATTGGTCTGATCTGACGAATCCCGGTTCCTATTGCGTCATGCTGATGGCAGAGTCAGGATTTAGCGCAAGCAGCATGAGTCCATGGCCCCATCCTGCCTGGTGTCAACGGTACAGGCTGGTGGCGGGGTTGTAACACGGAGGTGCACACGTTAGGTCCCTTGATACCAATTGAGCAACGTTTCCATGCCCCAAAGAATTCAGGCTGTTCTGGAGGCAAAGGGGGGTCCAACTTGGTACTAGATGGGTGTACCTAATAAGCTGGCCACTGAGTGTAGGCTAGCCTTTGTGGGTGCTATGGATCTCCACTATCGTCTGGACTTAATGTGCCCAGCCGGTAATACTCTCGTGTCTCCCGGCTCCCGGTTCGTACTTAAAACATTCTCCATTCAGGCAGCAAAGGCTTCGATTTCCTCCTTAACCTCGATTTAATGGTGAGAAGGTGGAAAGAAACAGGGAAAATATGCATATTTTCTTTATGAAACACCATTTTCAACCACCATGCTAGAGTTGCTATATGCTAGTCCCGGATGTTACGTATCACGTTCAGCCAATCAGGTTGCAGCAGTCTGTTTTTTCACCCCTAACCTAACATAGCAGGCTTAAAAGTAACGGAACCCCTGGTCTGACAGTTTGTAACTGGATGCATCTATTCTTCCTCTTAATGAGCAGGGCTGCCCCAGGGCACCTACCTTTTTTGGGGGAAACAGCTGTTATTGAGATAACAGCAGTTACTGCACTTGCATAATCATGTCTAGTCATTCTGCTTTTTTGTATTGATTAATTTATTAGATTGACAGCATTTTTCCCGCTAACCGTCCATTCTGAGACTGGACCGCAGCAGACCGCAGCCTCCACACTTCGTCTTGCTATTCTCCTCCTGGTTTATGGTTTTATCTGTTTATGGGGGATATTGTGGTTATTTTCCACAGGACTAGTAGAGGCAGTAATCCAGTGTTTCCGCTGCAGTCATTTAGTTGTGGCGCCCAGGCAACAATTTATTTTTTGCCACGCCAAACAAATATGGAAGATGAAAATAAATTTCTGCCGAGGCGCACTTTGAAAATGCTAGAACAGTCCACATGTACTTTTCCTCTAAAAAACAAAACGAGTAATGAATACAAAAAACAACCCCATAGTAGAATAGTTTATTTATCTAGTCGGCTTGTTGTTGTGTGTTCTATGCCCGATAAATATTCTCAAGGTGCATTCAAGTCGCGAGTGACATAGTAGGGAGGGAAACATGCATTCTGACAAGCAGTCAATGCACAACAATTGATCACAACAATCGCGGGGAAAAAGCAGTTTTGGCATTTGTTAAAAAGAGGCGGATCCCAGCTTTCCATTCTTACTTTATTTATTTAACTCCTAAATATGAACTGCACCATTTAAACCCAGAGTTTTTAGCAGCTGCATGTTTAAACACTTTATGATCTGCAATTTGCATGAGTGGATAGGGGAGAGTGGGGCTAAATGTAACACAGGTAAATTGTAGGTTAACTTGGGGTAAAACGTCACCCTAAATAATTTTGGGGGAGTGATTTAAAAAATTGTGATGAGACAAATAAAAGTTTTAGTTGAGCAAGAATAATGGCAACCAGGAAAAGTGTTAGGGGGGGAAATTGTGACATTAAGTGGTTTCTGTGAGAAGTACAGGGTAAAACGCCCATGTGGTATTTTACCCCAAGTTACCCTAACATTATATTCACTGTGTTTATTCAAGTTTTTTGGGACATAAAATGAATCTAACAATATAGTTAAAAGATCACATTTGGGATCTAGCTAATGATTAGCCAGTGTTGGGGATTAGTGAACTACATGTAGTTCAACTAGTAAATTAACTACATTTTGCAGTAGTTTGGTGGTAGTTAAACTTTTTTTTCAGTGGTTAATTATGTACTTTTTTGCCATGTAGCAGTGTAGTTAACTACTGGAACTACACAAGCTACTTAGCTAAAATGGTCATACCATGGATCATTTAGCTATTTGATTTAGAATTTTAGGACCCCTTTAAGTATAAAAAATATTTGATAAAATATTGAGTTTGGCCTTCACTACTATAGCCCATAGAAACGCATTGAATAACATATTCATAAATGGCAAAAAAGACAGTAAAAAGAAATGTCTTAAGAAATAAGGTTTTAAAGTGTCTGTCCTATATCTAGGAGACATAAGATTTTTGTTGGCACAAAACTACCTCCGTACTTCCATTCATTTGTAAGGGTTACCTTCAGACAAGTCCTGTGGGGCTTGTGAGAGTCATCTTTCCATAGAGTGGTCATATTAGTTAGGCCAAACCGTTCAGACGCTACAGAAGTTTTTGTGAGAAAACCGATTTTTGGGATGTCTCATGGTCTGACAAACACCGCTGTAGCTGGGCCACCTTCCACTCCAGATGCGGAAGGCCGACATAGGAGGATGTGGTGGATTGAGACACAGCCCATGCAAAAAAACTGATATCTACCTTAAACTGACAGATTTTGATGTGGATTTTTTAAAGTATGTTACTTAGATTAGCGCACGGGTGTGTCAATAGACTCTTAAGGATTAAGTGATCTGTTCTTGCCATTTGTAGTCATTGACATTTCAGATTTACATATAACTTTTCACGAAGTAGTTTGGATGTAGAACTACTTTTTCAAAGTAACTTTAGTTAAACCTTTGTGTAAAGTAATTGGAAGCTTGGTAAACTATCTTTTCAGAGTAGCTTCCTCAACACTGTGATTAGCCCATGGTACAGTGGGGGAAAAATGTATTTAGTCAGCCACCAATTGTGCAAGTTCTCCCACTTAAAAAGATGAGAGAGGCCTGTAATTTTCATCATAGGTACACGTCAACTATGACAGACAAATTTAGATTTTTTTTCTCCAGAAAATCACATTGTAGGATTTTTAATGAATTTATTTGCAAATTATGGTGGAACATAAGTATTTGGTCACCTACAAACAAACAAGATTTCTGGCTCTCACAGACCTGTAACTTCTTCTTTAAGAGGCTCCTCTGTCCTCCACTCGTTACCTGTATTAATGGCACCTGTTTGAACTTGTTATCAGTATAAAAGACACCTGTCCACAACCTCAAACAGTCACACTCCAAACTCCACTATGGCCAAGACCAAAGAGCTGTCAAAGGACACCAGAAACAAAATTGTAGACCTGCACCAGGCTGGGAAGACTGAATCTGCAATAGGTAAGCAGCTTGGTTTGAAGAAATCAACAGTGGGAGCAATTATTAGGAAATGGAAGACATACTGATACACTGATAATCTCCCTCGATCTGGGGCTCCACGCAAGATCTCACCACGTGGGGTCAAAATGATCACAAGAACGGTGAGCAAAAATCCCAGAACCACACTGGGGGACCTAGTGAATGACCTGCAGAGAGCTGGGACCAAAGTAACAAAGCCTACCATCAGTAACACACTACGCCGCCAGGGACTCAAATCCTGCAGTGCCAGACGTGTCCCCCTGCTTAAGCCAGTACATGTCCAGGCCCGTCTGAAGTTTGCTAGAGTGCATTTGGATGATCCAGAAGAGGATTGGGAGAATGTCATATGGTCAGATGAAACCAAAATATAACTTTTTGGTAAAAACTCAACTCGTCGTGTTTGGAGGACAAAGAATGCTGAGTTGCATCCAAAGAACACCATACCTACTGTGAAGCATGGGGGTGGAAACATCATGCTTTGGGGCTGTTTTTCTGCAAAGGGACCAGGAAGTCTGATCCGTGTAAAGGAAAGAATGAATGGGGCCATGTATCGTGAGATTTTGAGTGAAAACCTCCTTCCATCAGCAAGGGCATTGAAGATGAAACGTGGCTGGGTCTTTCAGCATGACAATGATCCCAAACACACCGCCCGGGCAACGAAGGAGTGGCTTCGTAAGAAGCATTTCAAGGTTCTGGAGTGGCCTAGCCAGTCTCCAGATCTCAACCCCATAGAAAATCTTTGGAGGGGAGTTGAAAGTCCGTGTTGCCCAGCGACAGCCCCAAAACATCACTGCTCTAGAGGAGATCTGCATGGAGGAATGGGCCAAAATACCAGCAACAGTGTGTGAAAACCTTGTGAAGACTTACAGAAAACTTTTGACCTGTGTCATTGCCAACAAAGGGTATATAACAAAGTATTGAGAAACTTTTGTTATTGACCAAATACTTATTTTCCACCATTATTTGCAAATAAATTCATTAAAAATCCTACAATGTGATTTTCTGGATTTTTTTTTCTAATTTTGTCTGTCATAGTTGACGTGTACCTATGATGAAAATTACAGGCCTCTCTCATCTTTTTAAGTGGGAGAACTTGCACAATTGGTGGCTGACTAAATACTTTTTTTCCCCACTGTAGGTTACTGTTGGCGACTTGGGGAATACAGGCCTACGCAAAGTGGGTAACAGGGATTAGATTTATTGGCAAAGCAACTGGGGTCTATAAGTAACAAATAGGACATTTAGGGATAAGATATTGGTGTACTGGTACTTGATTGTATGACTATGAGGGTGTTGGCATGTGGGTGTTAGGGCATGGCGGTAACAGGGCTGGGGTGTGTGGGTAATTGGGTTTAGGTGTGTGGGTTAGTGGGCTGATGTACTGTATGTATGTGCAGTGAGGAAAAAAAGTATTTGATCCCCTGCTGATTTTGTACGTTTGCCCAATGACAAAGAAATTATCAGTCTATAATTTTAATGGTAGGTTTATTTGAACAGTGAGAGACAGAATAACAACAAAAAAATCCAGAAAATGCATGTCAAAAATGTTATAAATTGATTTGCATTTTAATGAGGGAAATAAGTATTTGACCCCCTCTCAATCAGAAAGATTTCTGGCTCCCAGGTGTCTTTTATACAGGTAACAAACTGAGGTTAGGAGCACACTCTTAAAGGGAGTGCTCCTAATCTCAGTTTGTTACCTCTATAAAAGACACCTGTCCACAGAAGCAATCAATCAATCAGATTCCAAACTCTCCACCATGGCCAGGACCAAAGAGCTCTCCAAGGATGTCAGGGACAAGATTGTAGACCTACACAAGGCTGGAATGGGCTACAAGACTATCGCCAAGCAGCTTGGTGAGAAGGTGACAACAGTGGTGCGATTATTCGCAAATGGAAGAAACACAAAATACTGTCAATCTCCCTTGGGCTGGGGCTCCATGCAAGAGCTCACCTCGTGGAGTTGCAATGATCATGAGAACGGTGAGGAATCAGCCCAGAACTACACGGGAGGATCTTGTCAATGATCTCAAGGCAGCTGGGACCATAGTCACCAAGAAAACAATTGGTAACACACTACGCCGTGAAGGACTGAAATCCTGCAGCGCCCGCAATGTCCCCCTGCTCAAGAAAGCACATATACAGGCCCGTCTGAAGTTTGCCAATGAACATCTGAATGATTCAGAGGTGAAAGTGTTGTGGTCAGATGAGACCAAAATCGAGCTCTTTGGCATCAACTCAACTCGCCGTGTTTGGAGGAGGAGGGAATGCTGCCTATGACCCCAAGAACACCATCCCCACTGTCAAACATGGAGGTGGAAACATTATGCTTTGGGGGTGTTTTTCTGCTAAGGGGACAGGACAACTTCAACGCATCAAAGGGACGATGGACGGGGCCATGTACCGTTAAATCTTGGGTGAGAACCTCCTTCCCTCAGCCAGGGCATTGAAAATGGGTCGTGGATGGGTATTCCAGCATGACAATGACCCAAACCACACGGCCAAGGCAACAAAGGAGTGGTTCAAGAAGAAGCACATTAAGGTCCTGGAGTGGCCTAGCCAGTCTCCAGACGTTAATCCCATAGAAAATCTGTGGCGGGAGCTGAAGGTTTGAGTTGCCAAACGTCAGGCTCGAAACCTTAATGACTTGGAGAAGATCTGCAAAGAGGAGTGGGACAAAATCCCTTCTGAGATGTGTGCGAACCTGGTGGCCAACTACAAGAAACGTCTGACCTCTGTGATCGCCAACAAGGGTTTTGCCACCATGTACTAAATCATGTTTTGCAGAGGGGTCAAATACTTATTTCCCTCATTAAAATGCAAATAAAAAATGTTTTTTATGTACATGCGTTTTTCTGGGTTTTGTTGTTGTTATTCTGTCTCTCATTGTTCAAATAAACCTACCATGAAAATTATAGACTGATCAGGTCTTTGTCAGTGGGCAAACGTACAAAATCAGCAGGGGAAGATCCCAGAAATGTTCCATATGCACAAAAAGCTTTTCTCTCAAATTGTGTGCACAAATTTGTTTACATCCCTGTTAGTGAGCATTTCTCCTTTTCCAAGATAATCCATCCACCTGACAGGTGTGGCATATCAAGAAATTGATTAAACAGCATGATCATTACACAGATGCACCTTGTGCTGAGGACAATAAAAGCACAAGGTCCACTCTAAAATGTGCCGTTTTGTTACACAGCACAATGCCACAGATGTCTCAGGTTTTGAGGTAGCGTGCAATGGGCATGCTGACTGCAGGAATGTCCAACAGAGCTGTTGCCAGAGAATTTAATGTTAAGGCACCTCCAACGTCATTTTAGAGAATTTGGCAGTACATCCAACCGGCCTCACAACCTGCAGACCACGTCTAACCACGCCACCCCAGGACCTCCACATCCGGCTTCTTCACCTGCGGGATAGTCTGAGGAGGGGTGGTGCTGAAGAGTATTTCTGTCTGTAATAAAGCCCTTTTGTGGGGAAAAACTCATTCTGATTGGCTGGGCCTGGCTCCCAAGTGGGTGGGCCTATGCCCTCCCAGGCCCACCCATGGCTGCACCCCTACCCAGTCATGTGAAATCTATAGATTAGAGCCTAATTTATTTATTTCAATTGACTGATTTCCTTCTATGAACTGTACCTCAGTAAAATCATTGAAATTGCTGCTTGGTGCGTTTCTTTTTATGTTCAGTATAAATGGGTTGGCTGACAATGTCACGAAAACTATGTGTGCACTTCCAAAGGGCAGAAGTCAGCCTGTTGTTGTGATTCTGGATGGCCAGATTGCAAGCAAGAATGACAAGAAACTGCCATGTGGGGAATCATAAGTGGCTTGTTTCAGCTTGTTTCATCTTGTTATTGATACCATGTCTTATTTTGAGGTGTTTAGACTGATTTCATGTCAATACTTATATGGCAAAAATTCGCTAGCTAATCGACAACTGTAACAATGTATTTGAAAGACAACAAGTGGTCATTGTGCAAATGTATTTATGTTTTCAATAAACGTTGGAGACGAAATACAGCTTACATGTTGTCAACAATCTAAACCAACCTCATCTGGTCTGCCCCATTGAACCTTCGCCATTGAACCTTCGCCCCAGTCTGAGGTCCTGAGCGCTCTGGAGCAGGTTTTCATCAAGGATCTCTCTGTACTTTGCTCCATTCATCTTTCCCTCAATCCTGACTAGTCTCCCAGTCCCTGCCACTGAAAAACATCCCCACAGCATGATGCTGCCACCACCATGCTTCACCTTAGGGTTGGTGCCAGGTTTCCCCCAGATGTGACGCTTGGCATTCAGGAGTTCAATCTTGGTTTCATCAGACCAGAAAATCTTGTTTCTCATGGTCTGAGTCCTTTAGGGGCCTTTTGGCAAACTCCAAGCAGGCTGTCAAGTGCCTTTTACTGAGGAGTGGCTTCCGTCTGGCCACTCTACCATAAAGGCCTGATTGGTGGAGTGCTGCAGAGATGGTTGTCCTTCTGGAAGGTTCTCCCATTTTTACAGAGGAATTCTGGAGTTCTGTCAGAGTGACCATTAAGCTCTTAGAGTGCCCTCTAAGCTCATCACTAAGCTAAGGATCCTGGGACTAAACACCTCCCTCTGCAACTGGATCCTGGACTTCCTGACGGGCCGCCCCCAGGTGGCCCCTCAGGGGTGCGTGCTCAGTCCCCTCCTGTACTCTCTGTTCACCCATGACTGCATGGCCAGGCACGACTCCAACACCATCATTAAGTTTGCCGACGACACAACAGTGGTAGGCCTGATCACCGACAACGATGAGACAGCCTATAGGGAGGAGGTCAGAGATCTGGCCGTGTGGTGCCAGGACAACAACCTCTCCCTCAACGTGACCAAGACAAAGGAGATGATTGTGGACTACAGGAAAAAAAAGAGGACTGAGCACGCCCCCATTCTCATCGACGGGGCTGTAGTGGAACAGGTTGAGAGCTTCAAGTTCCTTGGTGTCCACATCACCAACGAACTATCATGGTCCAAACACACCAAGACAGTCGTGAAGAGGGCACGACAAAGCCTATTCCCCCTCAGGAGACTAAAAAGATTTGGCATGGGTCCTCAGATCCTCAAAAAATTATACAGCTGCACCATCGAGAGCATCCTGACTGGTTGCATCACCGCCTGGTATGGCAACTGCTTGGCCTCCGACCGCAAGGCACTACAGAGGGTAGTGCGTACGGCCCAGTACATCACTGGGGCAAAGCTTCCTGCCATCCAGGACCTCTATACCAGGCGGTGTCAGAGGAAGGCCCTCAAAATTGTCAAAGACTCCAGCCACCCTAGTCATAGACTGTTCTCTCTGCTACCGCACGGCAAGCGGTACCGGAGTGCCAAGTCTAGGTCCAAAAGACTTCTCAACAGCTTCTACCCCCAAGTCATAAGACTCCTGAACAGCTAATCATGGCTACCCGGACTATTTGCACTGCCCCCCCACCCCATCCTTTTTACGCTGCTGCTACTCTGTTAAGTATTTATGCATAGTCACTTTAACTCTACCCACATGTACATATTACCTCAACTACCTCAACTAGCCGGTGCCCCCGCACATTGACTCTGCAACGGTACCCCCCTGTATATATAGCTTCCCTACTGTCACTTTGCACCACAACAAACCTGCCAAGAGAGGGCCGCCCACCAAAACTCACGGACAAGGCAAGGAGGGCATTAATCAGAAAGGCAACAAAGAGACCAAAAATAACCCTGAAGGAGGTCCAAAGCTCCACAGCGGAGATTGGAGTATCTGTCCATAGGACCACTTTAAGCCGTACACTCCACAGAGCTGGGCTTTACGGAAGAGTGGCCAGAAAAAGCCATTGCCAAAAGGCATGTGGGAGACTCCCCAAACATATGGAAGAAGGTACTCTGATCAGATGAGACTAAAATTGAGCTTTTTGGCCATCAAGGAAAATGCTATGTCTAGCACAAACCCAACACCTCTCATCACCCCGAGAACACCATCCCAACAGTGAATTATGGTGGTGGCAGCATCATGCTGTGGGGATGTTTTCCCAGGGACTGGGAAAATGGTCAGAATTGAAGGAATGATGGATTGCGCTAAATACAGGGAAATTCTTGAGGGAAACCTGTTTCAGTCTTCCAGAGATTTGAGACTGGGACAGAGGTTCACCTTCCAGCAGGACAATGACCCTAAGCTTACTGCTAAAGCAACACTTGAGTGGTTTAAGGGGAAACGTTTAAATGTCTTGGAATGGCCTAGTCACAGCCCAGACCTCAATCCAATTGATAATCTGTGGTATGACTTAAAGATTGCTGTACACCAGCGGAACCCATCCGACTTGAAGGAGCTGGAGCAGTTTTGCCTTGAAGAATGGGCAAAAATCCCAGTGGCTAGATGTGCCAAGCTTATAGAGACATACCCCAAGAGACTTGCAGCTGTAATTGCTGCAAAAGGTGGCTCTACAAAGTATTGACTTTGGGGGGGTAAATAGTTATGCACGCTAAATTTTTTATTTATTTTTTGTCTTATTTCTTGTTTGTTTCACAATCAAAAATATTTTGCATCTTCAAAGTGGTAGGCATGTTGTGTAAATCAAATGATACAAACCCCCCCAAAATAAATTTGAATTCCAGGTGGTAAGGCAACAAAATAGGAAAAATGCCAAGGGGGGTGAATACTTTCGCAAGCCACTGTAACTGTGGTGATCCTACAAACTGTGTGATTCAATCAAACTAACTTTCACACTGTGTGGATTGATTGACTTTTAGCTGATTCCGCGCCAACCTATTTTATTTGTGTGGATTTTAACATACTTTTTCCAGCGGTCTTTGGTGAAATGGCTTTGGGGGATCCCATCCTGCTGACCAACAGTTTCGCCCACCTGCTTCCAGAGATTCCTGCTCCTTCATCCTCTACCCTGTCTCCTGAGGGTCCAATTTCTACCACAGGCCAGTAACTCCCAGGCTCCCTCTCACGACAGGATATCACAGTATTTCTTCAGTCTGTCCTACATCAGCAGCCAAGGGTTGCTGCTGTAGTATTGCATGTGGGATCAAATGATATTGTAGTGTATTAAGATTATGTCTTTGTTAAATGTTTTTCATGAAGAAATGGAATGTTGGTTATGTTAGTATCAAAAGGGAATGTTTAGTGTAATGTCACATATAACCGACAGGAAGTGTGTTGTAGACAGGGGAGACTGGTGATTGGCCAGAAGAGGGAGCCCATCTTTTTGCATTGTTTATAAATAGGGGTAAACGAAGAAGAGAGGTCAGAGCAGCCATTAGAATTGGAGGACACTGCTCTCCAGACCTCGCGAGTCTGTAAACTTATGCTGTAAGCTTGTGATCTGAATAAAGACTTCTAATCAAGTTACAGCTTAAGCAGACTTCTTTGTTTGACAGCAATAGCCACCAGCAGCCGACGCGACACGACAATATCAAAAAGGGTAAAAAGTGCTAATGAAAAATAATTATATTGAGCTGATCAACACCCTGAAAGGCTCTGAAAAGCAGTTGATTATCTCTGGTCCTGTGCTGTCGCTGGGTTGTGGCTGCGAAAGGCTCAGCAGGCTCTTAGGTTAAACACTACTGCCACTCTGTTGGTGTAACTTCTATTGACAATTTCGACACTTTTTGGAAACAAAATATGCTCTACAGAGATGAAGGACTCCACCCAAACCATCTAGGAGCCTGGACCCTCTCTTCATATTTCAAAGCTGCATTAAGATATTGACTCAGTGACAGACCAAGCCCTGCTCAGGTAATACCTCCCATCCTTTCTAAGCGTTATCCTCACATTGTTGTCTATACTGCCAGGGGTGTTGTCAGTTGTAATCTTGTACCCATTCGTTTGAATTGCACTCTTAGATCTGCTATTGTTAGCTCAAAAGAGAAGTCCACTGTGGTCTGCTCACCCAGTGCTTTTAGTTCAAATGTGAATTCCATAAACTTGAATACCCCCTCGGTTTTCAAAGCACATAGAGGGCTTGGGCTGTTACACGATAGCAACCAAAGCCCATGTAAATCAGTTTATAACATTAGATCATTGGTTACTCTGAGAGTTCCCCATATTGACATTGGCTGCGGCCTCAGGCCCTATGGTGTTAACCTTAGACAAGTACTCCAATTTTTACTCCTTCCTCTACTACTAATAGAGATAGACCAAATGGTGCAGTTCTATGCAATCTTATAGCCATGCCAACTATATCAACCATCAGACAGGGCCTGCAACCGTAAAGGACTTGGGTTGATGCATCTGAACATTAGGAGCTTACGCCCTTAACTGGATTACATCAAGATATGGGCTATGCAGACGAATCCGGAAATTCTGGTGTTGACTGAATCTTGGATCTCTGGGGACATTCTAGACTGTGATATTAATATTGAGGGTTATAATGTGTTCAGAGCTGACAGACAGGGTAGAGGTGGTGGAGTGGCCATTCTGATTTTAAAATAATTTCTCTGTCTCTTTACTGAAATCCATTTCCCTTGCCAAAAAATTGTAGCTACTATCTTTAAGCCTTTGTCTGGAGAAAAATATATCCATAACTGTTATAGGGGTCTACCGTCCTCCCCCGGCTAACCTTTGTGTACTCGAGGAGTTAACTAGTTTGTTGTCGTCTTTTATTAAATCAGAAGTTATTATCTTGGGTGACATAAATTATGATTGGGAAATGTAGGCTTCAGACAATCTAAAAGACATGCGTAATGATCTAAACCTAACCCAGCTGGTGACTAAGACTACACGCCGCAACCCTAAAGATCCTTCAAAGTCAACTCTGAATGATCTTATATTAACGAATACACCAGAGAAATATGTTACTGGTGTCTTCGCCCAATACATTACCAGACCATTGCCCAGTTGTTTGTGTTAGAGATGTGAGAATAAAAAATATCTAAAGACTTGTGTCATCACAAAGAGGAACTTTAAAACTTCAGTGAACAGGCTTTTTACATGATCTTTATTTTAGTGACCTTGATTGTATTTCAGCTATCCCTTAACCTGATTTAGCTTTGAGCCTTTTTAGATGTCTTCAATACTATTGTGGATTATTATGTAACCGCTCTTTCAGATTGTAATGGGAAGCCAGCTAAATTCTGGAAAACTGTCAAATCCCTGAAGGGTTCTACTTCCTCCTCTCTGACACATCAAATTCATTCAGTCACTGGCCTCATTACGGGAAAAAAAAGTCCATTATTGATGCATTTAATCACCATTTTATTATTTATTTTGATCTCTTTGAAAGAACTTCTAAGTCTATTCACGATGATATGGGGCTGGATGCTGATAGGGGAAACTTGCTGAACAATCAGAGAAATTATAGTCAAAGCTTTTCTTTTAGGCTATTTACAGAAAAATAAGTCCTGGATGCTTTGCTAGCAATAGACAACAATAAATCCACAGGGGCTGACCAATTGGATCCCGTTCTGCTTAAGTGTGCAGTGCCCATCATTGTTGGGTCAATAACCCACATTTTTTATTTAACATTGTTATCAGGAAATATTCTACAAGTATGGAAATCAGCTCTTGTGCTGCCACTCCATAAGGGCGGGGGTTGTAGTGATCTTAATAATTATCGCCCCATTTCAAGGCTTTACACAACATGCCTACCACTTTGAAGATGCAAAATATTTTTTATTGTGAAACAAACAAGAAATAAGACAAAAAACTGAAAACTTGAGCGTGCATAACTATTCAATACTTTGTAGAGCCACCTATTGCAGCAATTACAGCTGCAAGTCTCTTGGGGTATGTCTCTATAAGCTTGGCACATCTAGCCACTGGGGTTTTTGCCCATTCTTCAAGGCAAAACTGCTCCAGCTCCTTCAAGTTGGATGGGTTCCGCTGGTGTACAGCAATCTTTAAGTCATACCACAGATTCTCAATTGGATTGAGGTCTGGGCTTTGACTAGGCCATTCCAAGACATTTAAATGTTTCCCCTTAAACCACTCGAGTGTTGCTTTAGCAGTATGCTTAGGGTCATTGTCCTGCTGGAAGGTGAACCTCCGTCCCAGTCTCAAATCTCTGGAAGACTGAAACAGGTTTCCCTCAAGAATTTCCCTGTAGCGCCATCCATCATTCCTTCAATTCTGACCAGTTTCCCAGTCCCTGCTGATGAAAAATTGTTTTTGCCCAACCCTGATCTGTACTTCTCCACAACTTTGTCCCTGACCTGTTTGGAGAGCTCCTTGGTCTTCATGGTGCTGCTTGCTTGGTGGTGCCCCTTGCTTAGTGATGTTGCAGACTCTGGGGCCATTCAGAACAGGTGTATATATACACTGAGATCATGTGACACTTAGACTGCACACAGGTGAACTTTATTTAACTAATTATGTGACTTCTGAAGGTAATTGTTTGCACCAGATCTTATTTAGGGGCTTCATAGCAAAGGGGGTGAATACATTTGCACGCACCACTTTTCCATTATTTATATTTTAGAATTTCTTGAAACAATATATTTTTTTCATTTCACTTCACCAATTTGGAGTATTTTGTGTATGTCCATTACATGAAATACAAATACAAATCCATTTAAATTACAGGTTGGAATGCAACAAAATAGGAAAAACGCCAAGGGGGATGAATATTTTTGCAAGGCACTGTAGATCTCTACATTGCTCCCTTTTTGTTTACAAAGCCCTACTTCATAAACTTCCATCTAACTTTGCTGTTGAAGTATAGAAACCTGAGTTGCCTAACCCGTTCACAGGATTGGTTAACTCAAGGTTCCTAGGGTCTCCACCGAGCTGATTTTAGTTTTAATGCACCGTATTGCTGGAACAAAATATTAAAAATCATTTTATCTTGATGTTCTGGTGCCGTTCGGGCAATTTAAAGTATTGATTGGAGACTTACTGTCACACCCTGGCCTTGAGAGGCTGGTTGTCTTTAGTTGGTTTGGTCAGGGTGTGAATTTCTATGTGTTGATCTAGTTTTGTATTTCTATGTTGGCCGGGTGTGGTTCCCAATCAGAGGCAGCTGTCTATCGTTGTCTCTGATTGGGGATCATACTTAAGCAGCCATGTTGCCTACCTTAGTTGTGGGATCTTGTTTATGTTCCTGTTAGGGTTGTTGTGTGTCTATAGCCCATAGGACTTCACGTTTTCGTTATTTTGCGTCCAGTGCATCCTGTGCTAACGCCACGTACAGTGGGGAGAACAAGTATTTGATACACTGCCGATTTTGCAGGTTTTCCTACTTACAAAGCATGTAGAGGTCTGTAATTTTTATCACAGGTACACTTCAACTGTGAGAGACGGAATCTAAAACGAAAATCCAGAAAATCACATTGTATGATTTTTAAGTAATTAATTTGCATTTTATTGCATGACATAAGTATTTGATATATCAGAATAGCAGAACTTAATATTTGGTACAGAAACCTTTGTTTGCAATTACAGAGATCATACGTTTCCTGTAGGTCATGACCAGGTTTGCACACATTGCAGCAGGGATTTTGGCCCACTCCTCCATACAGACCTTCAGGTTTCGGGGTTTCGGGGCTGTCGCTGGGCAATACGGACTTTCAGCTCCCTCCAAAGATTTTCTATTGGGTTCAGTTCTGGAGACTGGCTAGGCCACTCCAGGACCTTGAGATGCTTCTTACGGAGCCACTCCTTAGTTGCCCTGGCTGTGTGTTTCGGGTCGTTGTCATGCTGGAAGACCCAGCCACGACCCATCTTCAATGCTCTTACTGAGGGAAGGAGGTTGTTGGGCAAGATCTTGCGATACATGGCCCCTTCCATTCTCCCCTCAATACGGTGCAGTCGTCCTGTCCCCTTTGCAGAAAAGCATCCCCAAAGAATGATTTTTCCACCTCCATGCTTCATGGTTGGGATGGTGTTCTTGGGGTTGTACTCATCCTTCTTCTTCCTCCAAACACGGCGAGAGGAGTTTAGACCAAAAAGCTATATTTTTGTCTCATCAGACCACATGACCTTCTCCCATTCAACCTCTGGATCATCCAGATGGTCATTGGCAAACTTCAGACGGGCCTGGACATGCGCTGGCTTGACCAGGGGGACCTTGCGTGCGCTGCAGGATTTTAATCCATGACGGCGTAGTGTGTTACTAATGGTTTTCTTTGAGACTGTGGTCCCAGCTGGTCATTGACCAGGTCCTGCCATGTATTTCTGGGCTGATCCCTCACCTTCCTCATGATCATTGATGCTCCACGAGGTGAGATCTTGCATGGAGCCCCAGACCGAGGGTGATTGACCGTCGTCTTGAACTTCTTCCATTTTCTAATAATTGCGCCAACAGTTGTTGCCTTCTCACCAAGCTGCTTGCCTATTGTCCTGTTGCCCATCCCAGCCTTGTGCATGTCTACAATTTTAACCCTGATGTCCTTACACAGCGCTCTGGTTTTGTCCATTGTGGAGAGGTTGGAGTCTGTTTGATTGAGTGTGTGGACAGGTGTCTTTTATACAGGTAACGAGTTCAAACAGGTGCAGTTAATACAGGTAATGAGTGGAGAACAGGAGGGCTTCTTAAAGAAAAACTAACAGGTCTGTGAGAGCCGGAATTCTTACTGGTTGGTAGGTGATCAAATACTTATGTCATGCAATAAAATGCAAATTAATTACTTAAAAATCATACAATGTGATTTTCTGGATTTTTGTTTTAGATTCCGTCTCTCACAGTTGAAGTGTACCTATGATAAAAATTACAGACCTCTACATGCTTTGTAAGTAGGAAAACCTGCAAAATCGGCAGTGTATCAAATACTTGTTCTCCCCACTGTGTGTGTGTGTGTGTAATATATATATATATATACACACACACATACACACAGTACCAGTCAAAAGTTTGGACACACCTACACATTCAAGGGTTTTTCTTAATTTTTACTATTTTCTACATTGTAGAATAATAGTGAAGATATCAAAATGATGAAATAACACATATGTAATCATGTAGTAACCAAAGAAGTGTTAAACAAATCAAAATAGATTTTATATTTGAGATTCTTCAAGTAGCCACCTTTTGCCTTAATGACAGCTTTGCACAATCGTGGCATTCTCTCAACCAGCTTCACCTGGAATGCTTTTCCAACAGTCTTGAAGGAGTTCCCACATATGCTGAGCACTTGTTGGCTGTTTTCCTTCACACTGCGGTCCAACTTATCTCATAAACACACACACACACACACACACACAGAGAGAACAAAAATAGAAACACAATATGCAACAATTTAAAATATTTTACTGAGTGATAGTTCATATAAGGAAATCAGTCAATTGAAATAAATAAATAAAGCCCTAATCTATGGATTTCACGACTGGGAATACAACTATGCATCTGTTGGTCACAGATACCTTTTTAAAAAAGGCTGACATCTCCTTTGCATAGAGTTGATCAGGCTGTTGATTGTGGCCTGCGGAATGTTGTCCCACTCCTCTTCAATGGCTGTGCGAAGTTGCTGAATATTAACGGAACTGGAACACAATGTCGTGCACGTCGATCCAGAGCATCCCAAACATTCTCAATGGATGACATGTCTGGTGAGTATGCAGGCCATTGAAGAACTTGGACATTTTCAGCTTCCAGGAATTGTGTACAGATCCTTGCAACATTGGGCCGTGCATTATCATGCTGAAACATGAGGTGATGGCGACGGATGAATGGCACGACAATGGGCCTCAGGGTCTCGTCATGGTATCTCTTTACATTCAAATTGACATCGATAAAATGCAATTGTGTTCGTTGTCCATAGCTTATGCCTGCCCATACCATAACCCCATTGCCACCATGGGGCACTCTGTTCACAACATTGATATCAGCAAACCTCTCGTCCAGACGATGCCATCCATGTGGTCTGCGGTTGTGAGGCTGGTTGGACATACTGCAAAATTCTCTAAAACGACGTTGGAGGCGGCTTATGGTAGAGAAATTAAAATTCAATTATATGGCAAGAGCTCTGGTGGACATTCCTGCAGTCAGCATGCCAATTGCATGCTCCCTCAAAACTTGAGACATCTTTGGCATTGTGTTGTGACAAAACTGCACATTTTAGTGGCCTTTTTTTGTCCCCAGGACAAGGTGCACCTGTGTAATGTTCATGCTGTTTAATCAGCTTCTTGATATGCCACACCTGTCAGGTGGATGGATTATCTTGGCAAAAGGAGTAATGCTCATTAACAGGCATGCAAACAAATCTCTGCACAACATTTTAAAGTAATAAGCCTTTTGTGTGTATGGAACATTCCTGGGATCTTTTATTTCAGCTCATGACACATGGGACCAACAGTTTACATGTTGCGTTTATATTTTTGTCAAGTATATATTTATGTTGTATATACAGGGCACATTTGTAAAAGAGACCTAGGTCTTAATATGTCTTCCCTGTTAAAATAAAAGTTAAAATAAACAATTTTTTATTGACCGATTTACTCATATGAACTGTAACTCAGTAAAATCTTTGAAATTGATGCATGTTGCATTTGTATTTTGTTCAGTGTAGAGTGCGCACTGAACAGACACCAAAACCCCTATAACCATTCAGAATGAAAAACAAATAGAATATGTAAGGAAAAAATTAAGAGCTAATATGATATAGACAAGTCTCTTTTATTAACAGGATATTATGACCATTCACTACCGTAGCACTTTCAGTTTCAATGTTTTGGCACTGGCAATTATATTACAGCGTGCATTGATACTTTAAATTGTAATCACATAACCATTCTTAACAAAATTACATGAATTACATACGTTTTTTTAGAAAGGTGGAAAAAAGTGAGTATGAACATATTTAGTTATTTGAAAAGACATGAAAAATTATAATTCAAAGAGGACATTAGTGCACTTACAAATGTACAGCTTGAGTTATCAAAATGACATGCATTTAAAAACATGCCACACTTCTCGTTTCTCCTGATTCTTTATGTTTAAAAGGTTCACCTGTATAGAAAGTGTCAGTGTTGTGTACACTACTGGTCAAAAGTTTAGAACACCTACTCATTCAAGGGTTTTTCTTTATTTTGTAGAATAGTAGTGAAGACATCAAAACTATGAAATTACACATATAGAATCATGTAGTAACCAAAAAAGTGTTAAACAAATCAAAATATATTTTATATTTGAGATTCTTCAAATAGCCACCCTTTGCCTTAATGACAGCTTTGCACACTCTTCACATTCTCTCAACCAGCTTCATGAGGTAGTCACCTGGAATGCATTTCAATTAACAGGTGTGCCTTCTTAAAAGTTAATTTGTGGAATTTCTTTACTTCTCAATGTGGTTGAGCCAATCAGTTGTGTTGTGACAAGGTAGGGGGGGTATACAGAAGATTGCCCTATTTGGTAAAAGACCAAGTCCATATTATGGCAAGAACAGCTCAAATAAGCAAAGAGAAACGACAGTCCATTATACTTTAAGACATGAAGGTCAGTCAATACTTTCAAAGTTCAATACGGAGCATTTCAAGAACTTTGAAACTTCAAGTGCAGTCGCAAAAACCGCTATGATGAGGACTGCCACAGGAATGGAAGACCCAGAGTTTCCTCTGCTGCAAAGGATAAGTTCGACTGCACTTGAAGAAACTTTCAAAGTTCTTGAAATGTTCTCTATTGACTGACCTTCATGTCTTAAAGTATAATGGACTGTCGTTTCTCTTTGCTTATTTGAGCTGTTCTTGCCATAATATGGACTTGGTCTTTTACCAAATAGGGCTATCTTCTGTATACCCCCCCTACCTTGTCACAACACAACTGATTGGCTCAACCACATTGAGAAGTAAAGAAATTCCACAAATTAACTTTTAAGAAGGCACACCTGTTAATTGAAATGCATTCCAGGTGACTACCTCATGAAGCTGGTTGAGAGAATGTGAAGAGTGTGCAAAGCTGTCATTAAGGCAAAGGGTGGCTATTTGAAGAATCTCAAATATAAAATATATTTGGATTTGTTTCACACTTTTTTGATTACTACATGATTCCATATGTGTTATTTCATAGTTTTGATGTCTTCACTATTATTCTATAATGTAGAAAATAGTAAAAATTAAGAAAAACCCTTGAATGAGTAGGTGTTCTAAAACATTTGACCGGTAGTGTAGATGTGCTTAGTGCATTTGAAAGCTACCTGTATTACAAGTGCATCAATAACCCATAGTATAACCACATGGTATAAACCAAACATTAAATCAGCCAACAATAAATATATTCTTATTGAACTATTCAATTATCATTATGGGCCAAATTCTTACTTGAGATCTGTGCACGTAACCTTTGTGTTCTCACATTTGAATAATGTAAAAAACGTTTGTGCATTGTAAAAATTATAATATATATATTTTTTAAAGTGTGTTTCATTATGTTTGTGTAATCGTTTTTATTATTATTATCTATAAGTAAAATTGACAAATATCTTGGGTGCATAAATATTTTTTGAATCTGTGTGAATTTCATTACTCCAGTGATTTTTTGGGGTAAAAGTACCATTAAAGGGGGCTTAAGAGGTCCAGCATTCACTGCAGGACCCCCTACTAAGTCTGAGAGTAGAGCATAATAGTCAGCCACCACCATTATACTTTTTCAAGTAAGAGAACGCGATAGATTATCCCATCTTAAAGGACCATCCAGAGAACTATCGATCACAAAGTATCATGAGACCCTCCAAACTGTACTTCTGTCCTTGTTGATTTTTATAGTTGGCGTTAAGTTTGTCTACTGTAGCGTAATTGTTCTGGAGTCCCTTTGAAACGTGCCTGGATCTGCTCCAGAGTCTTGCCTTTGGTCTCTGGGACGAAGATGATGGTGAAGACTATGTTGAGCGCACAACACCCAGAGAACAGCCAGAAGGTTCCAGCACTGGTCAGGAGGTCCTGAGATACATTTTCATGGATCGTTATTACAATACCCAAATACATCCTTACAGTTACCAGTATTACCTTATAGACCTCTGAGCTGATCCTCTAAAATGTATTGACTGTGACACTACACATGAACTGCGGAGTAAATTCCTTTGTTAGGCGCGTTAAGTGTCTATCTGTATACATGGCAATACTTGTATATCTGTAATAAAACATTGTTAAAGTTCGCATAGACATTTGTGTCTCTGCTAGCCTAAGAAAATGCAAACCAGTAAAACCATAACTGCAAAATGGCTTCCTGCCAAGCACTCTTTATCTGCCCGCTCAACATCCCTTTATCCCCCACATCTGCCATACAGGATGTCCCAAATCAACACCAGCTCACCATCAGGTCCTGGAAGGTCTTGGTGATGATGAAGGCAGATCCCCAGTTGGTGAGGACACAAACAGAGCTGGCAAACCCCTTTACTCGCGTGGGAAAGATCTCTGACATCACCAGCCAGGGGATGGGACCCCAACCAAGAGAAAAACCTGAATTGCCCACAAGTTATGACGATGAGAAAACATCACACTAAGCAAAATGTCCGATCTGAACATAAAATATAAATGGTTATACGGTTAATAGTAAGTTCAAAACACATGGAAGAATTTATAGGTGACTAAACCAACTATACTCTAACAAAAACATTACTAGGCAATGCAGACAATTCACTTCAATTTGTTTTTATCTAGCCAGGATAGTTCGCTGGGCAACAATAGTCACAATCTAAGTGTGGAGTTCACCTGTAATGAAGAAGCCCATGCTGGCCAGTGCGAGCCATGACAGCTCAGACGCAGGGTTCTGGGCAAGGGGACTCTCTACAAGGCAGAGTTCTGAGGAGTTACCATGGGTTTCACTGGACATCTTGAAGTAGACACCAAAAGCAGCAGTGCTTAGACACATAGAAACTCCTTAATAGAGAAAGTGAGGAAGGAAGCGAGAGAGATAAATGGGCATTTCTTTTCACAATTGAACATGGATTTTCAGGTAGTTGAGGCCCAGTTTTGGTCATGGGTCTGGTCATTTGATGTCAAGCTTGACAGCGCCTTATTTCTGCCCAACAATTTTGGAGAGGGATTTCCACAAAGGACTATTGATGCATTATAAATCAGTGGAGGAAGAAAGATAAGTAACTGATAACATGCAGACAGAGACAGACACACGCTTGTGAGACATAAGCACCAGAGAGGATGAGGAGAAGCTTCCTTCCAACGCGGTCCATGACCAATGCTGCTACTGCAGTGAATACTACCTGGGTTGCTGCTACTACCACCGTAGCAACATCGCTGTTCTGAAAAGCAAATAATCACCTGTCATTTTAATACATATAACCCCACTGGTATGTCAATATTCATAGTCTCTATAGCACTTAGACATCATATTACAGCTTATGAAGAGTAATGATGAGATGAAAATACATCAAACCAATTAATCTATTAAAAATTACAATAAATAAAGCATTGCTCTTTCCAGCTGCCAAAATACAGAAAATAACACTGAACAATTCTTACCTTAAAATGGGCCTCCTCAAAGATAGTCTCAGCATAGAACATGATGGCGTTGATGCCGGTGAGCTGCTGGAAGAGCATCAACATGATGCCCACTCCAAGGGGCTTGTATACTCCAGGGTCCTTAAGATCAGCCATCCCCAACCTACCTCCCTGGTTTAACACAACACACACAGTCATCACATCCTCTTATGCCAATTAACATGGGTCAGATGTGTTAACATGCTTCTTTGTTCCAGATTCTCCTGAGACTAAATCCACAATGTGGAGGACAACCCTTTCTCAGCTCTGCCAAGTTTATCTCTGCTCTGGTTCCCTACAGTAGTGGGGCTGACCTGAATATATTCACTCAGATACATAACCGTGCAAGTAAAGAGTGGTCCCGCGATTAAAATTGTAGGATTGTCCCTCATGTTCCTACTGATTTGGTTAAGTGCAACACAGAGGTGTTACTCTCTCTCCCTACCTGAGTATTATTCTACAATCAATACCTTTGTCTCATACATTGTGAAATGGCATAATGCCTTTCTTAAAGCAAGTCTTATACCGCATGATTACAAGGGAATACACAAAACTCACCTGGTCGTCAGAAGCATCCTCGATGCGGGCACACTCCCACTCTGCAGGGGCGTCTGGCCCCCTCAGAAAGCGCAGTGCCTCCTCGGCTTCCCTCCGTTTACCCTGAGACAGCAGGAACCTGGGTGTCTCAGGCATGAAACACATGAACACCATCATCAGGGTGGGGGGGATGGAGCAGCAGATCGCCAGCCAGCGCCAGTCCAGAAACAGCCCTGGGAAGCGTTTACATTTAAGTCATTTAGCAGACGCCCTTATCCAGAGCGACTTACAGTTAGTGCAATCATCTTAAGATAGCTAAATGTAGGTGGGACAACCACATATCTCAGTCATAGTAAGTACATTTTCCTCAATAAAGTAGCCATCAGCAAAGTCAGAGCTAGTAAGGGGGAAAAGAGTAAAGTGCGAGTGTTAGTTCACAAAAGGTGGGGTGAGGAGGGGGTGCGAGGAGGGAGGGTGATGCAGGGATTATTTAAGATTCTCTTTGAAGAGGTAGGGTTTCAGATGTTTTTGGAAGATGGGCAGGGACTCTGCTGTCCTAGCTTCAGGGGGAAGCTGGTTCCACCATTGGGGTACCAGGACAGAGAAGAGCTTGGATTGGGCTGAGTGGGAGCTGCCCTCCCGTAGGGATGAGAGGGCCAAGAGACCAGAGGTGGCAGAACGGAGTTTGAGCATAGCTTGAAGGTAGGGAGGGGCAGTTCCTCTTGCTGCGCCGTAGTCAAGTTCCATGGTCTTGTAGTGGATGCGAGCTTCGACTGGAAGCCAGTGGAGTGTGCGGAGGAGTGGGGTGACATGAACATGGGAAGGTTGAACACCAGGCGGGCTGCAGCGTTCTGGATAAGTTGCAGGGGTTTGATGGCACAAGAGAGGAGCCCGGCCAACAGAGAGTTGCAGTAGTCCAGACGTGAGATGACAAGTGCCTGGATTAGGACCTGCGCTGCTTCCTGTGTGAGGTAGTGTCGTACCCTACGGATGTTGTAGAGCATGAACCTGCAGGAGCGAGTCACTGGAAGCAGAGAGAGACAGTAGAGTAGGGAATGTGAGACAGCAGTAGTGTGATGACCCTAGTAGAGTCATTCCGTGTGAAAATAAACCAACAATTAAGTTCTAGATTCCACAGCTGTGTTGTTGATATTATGTAATTTTATGTATAAAAAATATATTAAAAAATGAGGTAACTTCAGAACATGAACAATGAAAATGTAGAATGTTGATTATTAGTATCCATCACTAGCCTAAAACGAACGAGATCAGGATGGTTCGTACGAGGCAAATCCATCACCCCGGTTCATTAAATTAAAATGCATATTTAGAAGAGCATATACAGGCAATGGGATAATGAAAAGTTTCTTCCTTACAACATTCCTCAGCCAGAGACCATTGCCTCTAAATATTAGAGACAAAACAGCCAACCTCTCTTGCAATGGTACTGTCTATTGAGGAAAGAAGTAAATGGAGAAACACGCATGGTATGTTGGTAACTAGATTAGAAATAGCGGTGGCTTGTGAGGCCGGAAAAAATCTGAGAAAGCTCTCAGTTAGTAGGGTGTAATGATTATCATGGTTTGGTTGCCAATACCGATTGGGATTGGAAAAACTCTGCAGCTGAATAGCCTTTGATGGTGGTTTGTACCTTGAACAAAACACCACATCATTAAAACATTGACCTCTACCCGTATGACTACTGTTGTAACCTCTGCCATAAAGTTGTACAACACTGAGAAACCCTTAGTGACATGGTCAGGAGCTTGTAAAATCCTGTCTGCTGACCAGATACAGTATACAAATGTCCTAAAGTATTTCTCATATGATTTTACCGGTTTGAATCTCAAAATCCAAATGCTGCTAACAAACGGAAAAATACTGTGGCGTACCTGCTATATATGCTCCCATGATTCCCGTGACCACCATGAGCTGAACACAGGAGCCCAGTGTCCCACGGACACGCTCATGGGCCATCTCTGAGATGTACAGCTAGAGCACAGAGGAAGAGAAAAGTGAAAAACGATTCACACAGGAAGAGTATGCAGCATGACATATTGCTAGAAGCGATAAAACAGAGGTACAATATAAAATAGCAATATATGAGGAAATAAACTAATTAGAATGCATTCATTCATACAAGCAGGCATTCATACAGTCATGCATCTTGGTCAATTTAAGCAGATAGCATCAGAGTAGACATTCCATACTACTTACTGGGACCACTAGCGACGTAACCCCACTTGCCAGTCCTGTGAGTACCCTTCCAAGATACAGCATCCAGACATGCTGAGCAGCAATGATGATGACAAAACCAAAGATATAAGGTATGGAGCAGAACATAAGACTCAGCTTCCTCCCGATCTTGTCCACCATCCAACCGCCGAGTAGACCCCCTATAGCAGCTCCTATCGTCACGATAGACTGCAAAGCAGAAAACAAAACAGAGTCAATTAAATGGCTAATGTCCACTAATCCACTCAGGAATGATTAGGGCCCTGACCTGACCACGAAAAACTCTGGGTCCTTGTTATAGCATGACAATTATCCAAAGCTCATCCTGGTGGGGTAATGAGGGGTGGGGGGGGGGGGGAATCAGGGCCCCATGACAAGAATGTTATCTTACCCCAAACCAGGAAGCCTGTCCTTCGTCTAGTTGTAATCTTGGGTCAGGGATTGTGCTTAGTTCAGGAATGGCAGGGGAGCTGTACCCTAACACAAACCCAAAACTCAGGGGACCAAGGACTGCTGCAAAAGAGGCGAGGTACAGCTTTGCATTCTTCACCTTGCTGTTGAAATATAGAACAGGTGGGCTTACACAATCTGCTTTTATTGTAATAATAACACTATTTACATGCAAGACTTCACCAACCCAACAAAACTAGACCATGTTTTTAGTAAAGAACTACAATATGTTACTGCGGTCAAGTGAGCAGACACTCGCAAAATGCAGTCAAGCCATCCTCACTTTAGTCTCCTCCTGAATTTGGGTGCTTGAATACACAAGACTTTACCGGTATCGTGTGTTTTCTGGTAGGGAAACTGAGTCGGATGCATCTCATGCACATCGGGAGACGATAGCTACAAATCATTCCAAGCAAACAGTTTGAAGCACACTTATTCAATCTTCCTTTCATTTTCACACCTTATCAAAAATGACTATCATGGGTAGAGTGAGGCTGCAGTAGCCTACAGTGCGTGCTGATTAGCAAATATTAAATTGTGAAAGCAAGATGTGTTTACAGTCATGATATACAAACAGACACAGCTTCACAGCAAGATGTAAGTGAGCTTGATGGGTTTTTCATTAAAAGAGAGATTATAAATTTTTTAAGTGTTAAATAACTACATTTTACTTGGTCTATCCCCACATTCTTTATCTTTAGCATAATATTCTATTAAAGTGTACTTTGATGACTCCTATGTCAAAGAAATTCACAGTGAAAATGTGTGCTAGACTTTTTTATTTATTTATGCGTGACACTGGTAGATAATTAATCCAGTATGATGACCATTGCATACCATAAAATGCCCATATTATGCCATCTTAAAAGGAGCTGACACACACACACCAATTGTCTGTAGCCTCTTGAATGGTGTTCGTTTCAATTCTTGCCCCTTGGATCTGTCTCTCTCTCCCTTACAGGGTTCCCAGGGGAACTATGAGGAGCGGACACAGGAGAGAGGGATGAGGAAGATGACAGGAGAAAAGCGAGGGAGGGGATGTAGAGGAGGGCAAACAGAGAAGAGGTGTTGCCCAGGGGAGGGAGGTGGGGGGAGACACACGCACGAACCAGCCCCCACTCCTGATCTAAGCACACACACATTTGAGCCAGCTATACCCTTCCCGTGACATTATATGCTTGCATTCTATCTAAATACAGAATCATGTAAGAAAGAAGATATATACTGTGCTTGAATATGATAATATATTTATATGACTGACTTAATTACAATCTTTTTAAAGAATGTTAATTAATTTCAGGTAATTTCATATGTTATAGCTTGAAAAACATGAAACACTGTGGTGCTGTAGAGTAGGAATGGTGGAGGTGAAAACTAAATGTCTTGTTTTTCCACCAGAAATTGGTATAGGGGATTTCAAAGGGCTTCTGATGTTCTTATGCTTATATCAAATCAAATGTATTGGTCACATACACATGGTTAGCAGATTATGCAAGTTTAGCGAAATGCTTGAGCTTCTACTTCCGACAGTACAGTAATATCTAGCAAGTAATATCTAACTGTTCCACAACCAATATCTAAAACACACAAATCTAAGTAAAGGAATGGATTAAGAATATATAAATATATGGATGAGCAATGTCATTGTCAGAGCGGCATAGGCTAAGACGCAATAGATAGCATAGAATACAGTATATACATATGAGATGGGTAATGCAAGATATGTAAACATTATTACGATAGTATAGAGTTATTTGTGTAACTGTGTATTATTGTACAAAAAATATTTTAACTAAGTAGAAGTTAGAGCAGGGAGGGAGGGGTGGGTGGGATATGTGCTTATAACCATGACTATTGCTCGATTCCAAATGGACACCTAAGCCCAAGGCACTTAAAGTAGTTATTTAATCCACTCATATAGTCACCTCTGGAATTATTGGCACCCTTCATAAAGCAATGGTTAATTGAACACAAAGATCAACATTTTGCAATTGCCATCTCAGACTCAGTTCGAATCCTTTATCTCGTGACACATTCACAAAAATAGTAATGGCCTCTAAACCTTCCAGCTGTCTACTGGATCCTATTCCAACTAAACTACTGAGAGCTACTTCCTGTTTTTGGCCTCCTTTGTTGAACATAATATAAACAGCTCCCTATCCTCCGGATGTGTACAAAACTCAATAAAAGTGGCAGTAATATAGCCTCTCCTGAATAAGCCAAACCTTTAACCCCCCAAAATAAAATAATAATAAATAAATAAATAGCCTATATCGAATCTCCCATTCCTCTCAATTTTTTTGAAAAAGTTATTGCTCAGCAACTCACTGCCTCCCTGAAGACAAATCATGTATACAAAACGCTCCAGTCTGGTTTTAGACCTAATCATAGTACTGAGACCGCATTTGTGAAGGTGGTAAATGAGCTTTAAATGGCATGAGACCAACGCTCTGCTTCTGTCCTCGTGCTCCTAGACCTAAGTGCCGCTTTCAACACCATCGATCACCAAATTATTTTGGAGAGATTGGAAACCTTAATTGGTCTACACTGAAAAGTTATTGCCTGGTTTAGATCTTATCTGTCGGAAAGACATTGGTTAGTCTCTGTGGATGGTTTGTCATCTGACAAATCAAAGGTAAGTTTCGGTGTTCCTCAAAGTTCCGTTCTAGGACCACTATAGTTTTCACTTATATATATATATATATACAGTGGGGAAAAAAAGTATTTAGTCAGCCACCAATTGTGCAATTTCTCCCACTTAAAAAGACGAGAGAGGCCTGTAATTTTCATCATAGGTACACGTCAACTATGACAGACAAATTGAGAAAAAAAAATCCTGAAAATCACATTGTAGGATTTTTTATGAATTTATTTGCAAATTATGGTGGAAAATAAGTATTTGGTCACCTACAAACAAGCAAGATTTCTGGCTCTCACAGACCTGTAACTTCTTCTTTAAGAGGCTCCTCTGTCCTCCACTAGTTACCTGTATTAATGGCACCTGTTTGAACTTGTTATCAGTATAAAAGACTCCTGTCCACAACCTCAAACAGTCACACTCCAAACTCCACTATGGCCAAGACCAAAGAGCTGTCAAAGGACACCAGAAACAAAATTGTAGACCTGCACCAGGCTGGGAAGACTGAATCTGCAATAGGTAAGCAGCTTGGTTTGAAGAAATCAACTGTGGGAGCAATTATTAGGAAATGGAAGACATACAAGACCACTGATAATCTCCCTCGATCTGGGGCTCCACGCAAGATCTCACCCCGTGGGGTCAAAATGATCACAAGAACGGTGAGCAAATATCCCAGAACCACACGGGGGACCTAGTGAATGACCTGCAGAGAGCTGGGACCAAAGTAACAAAGCCTACCATCAGTAACACACTACGCCGCCAGGGACTCAAATCCTGCAGTGTCAGACGTGTCCCCCTGCTTAAGCCAGTACATGTCCAGGCCCGTCTGAAGTTTGCTAGAGTGCATTTGGATGATCCAGAAGAGGATTGGGAGAATGTCATATGGTCAGATGAAACCAAAATAGAACTTTTTGGTAAAAACTCAACTCAGTCGTGTTTGGAGGACAAAGAATGCTGAGTTGCATCCAAAGAACACCGTACCTACTGTGAAGCATGGGGGGTGGAAACATCATGCTTTGGGGCTGTTTTTCTGCAAAGGGACCAGGACGACTGATCCGTGTAAAGGAAAGAATGAATGGGGCCATGTATCGTGAGATTTTGAGTGAAAACCTCCTTCCATCAGCAAGGGCATTGAAGATGAAACGTGGCTGGGTCTTTCAGCATGACAATGATCCCAAACACACCGCCCGGGCAACAAAGGAGTGGCTTCGTAAGGAGCATTTCAAGGTCCTGGAGTGCCCTAGCCAGTCTCCAGATCTCAACCCCATAGAAAATATTTGGAGGGAGTTGAAAGTCTGTGTTGTCCAGCGACAGCACCAAAACATCACTGCTCTAGAGGAGATCTGCATGGAGGAATGGGCCAAAAAACCAGCAACAGTGTGTGAAAACCTTGTGAAGACTTACAGAAAACGTTTGACCTGTGTCATTGCCAACAAAGGGTATATAACAAAGTATTGAGAAACGTTTGTTATTGACCAAATACTTATTTTCCACCATAATTTGCAAATAAATTCATAAAAAATCCTACAATGTGATTTTCTGGAATTTTTTTCCTCATTTTGTCTGTCATAGTTGACGTGTACCTATGATGAAAATTACAGGCCTCTCTCATCTTTTTAAGTGGGAGAACTTGCACAATTGGTGGCTGACTAAATACTTTTTTTCCCCACTGTATATATATATACATACACACACACACACACACACACACACACACACACACACACACACACACACACACATACACACACACACACACACACACTACCTCTTGGTGATGTCATTCGGATCAACTTTCACTGTTATGCAGATGACACAGCTGTCCATTGAGGAAACATGGTGAAGCCCCCAAATTGCCTACTCTGCAAGCCTGTGTTTCAGACATAAGGAAATGGATGGTGGCAAATGTTTTACTTTTACATTTACATTTACATTTTATTCATTTAGCAGACGCTCTTATCCAGAGCGACTTACAGTTAGTGATTACATATTTTTTTTATACTGGCCCCCTGTCGGAATCGAACCCACAACCCTGGCGTTACAAACGCCATGCTCTATCAACTGAGCTACATCCCTGCCGGCCATTCCCTCCCCTACCCTAGACGACGCTGGGCCAATTGTGCGCCGCCCATTAGTCTCCCGGTCGCGGCCGGCTGCGACAGAGCCTGGATTCGAACCAGGATCTCTAGTGGCACAGTTAGCACTGCGATGCAGTGCCTTAGACCACTGCGCCACTCAGGAGTGAAAACCTCCTTCCATCAGCAAGGGCATTGAAGATGAAACGTGGCTGGGTCTTTCAGCATGACAATGATCCCAAACACACCGCCCGGGCAACAAAGGAGTGGCTTCGTAAGGAGCATTTCAAGGTCCTCGGACAAAACAGAGATGCTAGTTCTAGGTCCCTAGAAACAGAGAGATCTGCTGATCTGACAATAAATTGCGATGGTTGTACAGTCGTCTCAAATAAAATAGTGAAGGACCTCGCCGTTACTCTGGACCCTGATCTCCCTTTTGACGAACATATCAGCATTTTTCCACCTTCATAACATTGCAAAAAATCTGAAACTTTTTGTCCAAAAATTATGCAGAAAAGCTAATCCATGATTTTACACTTCAAGATTAGACTACTGCGATGCTTTCCTCTCCGGTTACCCGGATAAGACACTAAATAAACTTAAGCTAGTGCTAAATACGGCTGATAACATTTTACTTGAACCCCAAAATTCATATTACTCCAGTGCTAGCCTATCTACACTAGCTCCCTTTTAAGGCTAGGGCTGATTTCAAGCTTTTACTGCTAACCTACAAAGCATTAAATGGATTTGTTTCTACCCATCTCTCCGATTTGGATCTGCCCTACATACCTACATGTACACTATGGTCACAAGATGCAGGCCTCCTTATTGTTCCTAGAATTTCTAAGAAAACAGCTCCTATAGAGCTACATTTTCATGGAATGGTCTGCCGATCCATGTGAGAGACGCAGACTTGGTCTCAACCTTTAAGTCTTTAATGAAGACTCATCTCTTCAGTAGGTCCTATGATTGAGTGTCCCTAGGAGGGGTGCAACACTTAGTGGCAGACTTTTTTTTTATAGCTATACTCGACTTGAGTGTGTTGAGTCACTGTCGTCATCTTCCTGTCCGGTTTTGCAGTTCCTCGGGTTCATGCGGTGGGGGAGATCTTTGTGAGATATACTCGGCCTTGTGTCAGGGTAGTAAGGTAGTGCTGTTGATATCCCTTTGGTGGTGTGGGGGCTGTGCTTTGGCTAAATGGGTGGGGTTATATATCCTGCCTGGTTGGCCCTGTCCTGGGGTAACGTTGGATTGGGCCAGTGTCCCCCGATCACCCCATCTCAGTCTCCAGTATCTATGCTGCAATAGTTTATGTGCCAGGGGGCTATGGCCAGTCTGTCCCATCTGGTGTAATTCTCCTGTCTTATCTGGTGTCATCTTAGGTATGCTCTCTCTAATTCTCCCATCTCTCTCTCCCTCCTGGAAGACCTGAGCCCTAGGACTATGCCTCAGGACTACCTGGCCGTCCCCTTCCCAAGTCCACCTGGTCGTGCTGCTGATCCAGTTTCTGCTGTTCTGCCTGCGGCAATGGAACCCTAACCTGTTCACTGGACGTGCTACCTTGTCCCGGACCCACTGTTTCGACTGACACTCTCCCTACCCCCTCTCTCTAAATCTGAATGCTTGGCTATGAAAAGCCAACTGACATTTACTCCTGAGGTGCTGACCTGTTGCACCTTCTATAACCACCGTGATTATTATTTGACCCTGCTGGTCATCTATGAACATCTTGAAGAACGATCTGGCCATGTACTCTTATAATCTCCACCGGCACAGCCAGAAGAGGACTGGCCACCCTTCAGAGCCTGGTTCCTATAGGCTTCTTCCTAGGTTCCTGCCTTTCTAGGGAATTTTTCCCCTAAACACTGTCCTTCTACATCTGCATTGCTTGTTCTTTGGGTTTTTTAGGATGGGTTTCTGTAGAAGCACTTTGTGACAACTGCTGATGTAAAAATGGCTTTATAAATACATTTGATTGATTGAGTCTCCAGACTGTATCTCCATTTAAAACCTGTAGTTTGAATTGAAGAGAGGAGTCCATAAGTGCAGATGAAGGATATCAAGGATCTGGAAAGATCCTGTTAGGAGGAATAGTTTAAAAGGTCCCAAAAAAATTTATATTTGTATTATTTTTCATTTTTTCGTTTTGGATAGAAATGCTTAAAATTTGACAAAGTACTTACTCTCTCATGGCTAACTACCAGGAAGTTTGAAAAGACATGCTGAGTAGGCGGGGAGCTTATATTCATGAGCTCACCTTGACTGACAGCTCTTTGAAACGCTTACATTAAGCAACTTGGATTCAGTGAGCAGTAAAATAATCACACAAAGCAACTCAAACAACATTGAAATTGCATCAATGATGTCAAAAATGTTTTCTACATTTCCCGTTTGGCATGTCTCTTGTGATGTGGTTCACAGCATCACTGAAGGATGTGTTGACTTGACAACTGCATCGGAGTTTGAACGACCCTTCCCCCTTTTGCTCCATGCTGGCTGAAGCCCTAGCTAGCCAGTAACTAGCTAACACCAGACACAGATGAAAGGGGAAACATAAGTATCTTTGCCATAGATGAAGTGTAAACTTTTAATTATATTTGCTGACACACTAGTCAAATTTTGGCACCAGTAGAACAGCTATCTAGCTAGGCTATACAAAAACGCCTTCATTACAAGGCGGTACTTATTTAAATTAGGTAAGAAAATATAATGTTACCATTGGTGTATTAAAATTAGTGTTAGGGTGATGTCACCCTATCCCCTTAATAATCCTGTCTCCTGAATCCAAGTATTTGACACGGGAAAGGGGGCCAGTAACTTTATGATCAAACTTTATCAGTGTAGAAGCAACAGTCATTTTTCATACTTTGGTCATCATTCTCTGATCTGGTTTCATCCAAATACTGTATCATCCAATTCCATGAAAAACATGATTTTGACTATTTATGAACATTAAGATTGCTCCCAACCTCAAAACACTTTAGAAAAAGGCTATGCTGTTATCATCGCAAGGGGAGGGTGCCGGAGTATTGAAAACAGGTGCCAATAATTTGGACCCCTATCTTTTTGATAGAGAAAATAATTACTTTTTAAACAAAATTTCTTTCTGAGAAAATTGTATTAGTAGAAAGTAATATAATTTCCCAATTTTTTTCCAGCATAAAATATTTCTTTTATTTATTTGATTGTCTTTTTTGCTCATCTTTATCAAGGGTGCCAATCACTTCTGAGGTGACTATCTACACTAGGGTTTGGTTTGGAACTGGACATATCTTATATTACCCAAGTCAAGTGCACTGGGTGTGACAAAGTGATAGGCCATATAATAATGATGTGTTATATTATAATTATTTTAACATACTTTTGTGACAGGCACGCATACTCTCACTGCCCTTTGGGGATATGTGTTATGCAGTATATACACAATTTATACTGAACAAAAATGTTAAACAACATGCAACAATGTCTAAGATTTTACTGAGTTACAGTTCATATGATAAAATCAGTCAACTGAAATAAATTCAATAGGCCCTAATCAATGGATTTCACAGATATGTATCTGTTGGTCACAGATACTTTAAAAACAATGGGCCTCAGGATCTCGTCACTGTATTTCTGTGCATACAAATTGCCATCGATAAAATGCAATTGTGTTCGTTGTCCTTAGCTTACGCCTGCCTATACCATAACCCCACCATGGGGCACTCTGTTCACAACGTTGACATCAGCAAAGCGCTAGCCCAGACGATGCCATACACTTGGTCTGCGGTTGTGAGGCCGGTTGGACACACTGACAAATTCTCTAAAAACGACGTTGGCCTCCAAGCCGCCTCGGCTTAATGTAGAGAAATTAACATTAAATTGTCTGGCAACAGCTCTGGTGGACATTCCTGCAGTCAGCTTGCCAATTGCACGCGCTCTCAAAACTTCAGACATCAGTGTAATGATCATGCTGTTTAATCAGCTTCTTGATATGTCACAACTGTCAGGTGGATGGATTATCTTGGCAAAGGGGAAATGCTCAATAACAGGGATGTAAACAAATTTGTGCACAAAATTTGAGATGAATACGCTTTTTGTGCGTATGGAAATGGTCGGGGGTCTTTTATTTCAGCTCATGAAACATGGGACCAACACCTTACATGCCGCGTTTATATTTTTGTCCAGTGTAGTTGTATGACTGATACAGTGCATTCGGAATGTATTCAGACCCCTTGACTTATTCCACAATTTGTTACGTTACAGCCTTATTCTAAAATGGATGAAATAAATAAAACATCCTCAATCTACACACAACACCCCATAATGACAAAGCGAAAACAGAAAAACCTTATTTATATAAAGTATGAAGACCCTTTGCTATTAGACTCGAAATTGAGCTCAGGTGCATCCTGTTTCCATTGATCATCCTTGAGATGTTTCTACAACTTGATTGGAGTCCACCGGTGGTAAATTCAATTGATTGGACATGATTTGGAAAGGCACACACCTGTCTATATAAGGTCCCACAGTTGACAGTGCTTGTCAGTGCAAAAACCAAGCCATGAGGTCGAAGGAATTGTCCGAAGAGCTCCGAGACAGGATTGTGTCGAGGCACAGATATGGGGAAGGGTACCCCAAAAGATTCTGCAGCATTGAAGGTCCCCAAGAACACAGTAGCCTTCATCATTCTTAAATGGAAAAGGTTTGGAACCACCAAGACTATCAGGGGAGAAGGGCCTTGGTCAGGTAGGTGACCAAGAACCCGATGGTCACTCTGACAGAGCTCCAGAGTTCCTCTGTGGAGATGAGAGAACCTTCCAGAAGGACAATCATCTCTGCAGCACTCCACTAATCAGGCCTTTATGGTAGAGTGGCCAGACGGAAGCCACTCAGTAAAAGCCACATGACAGCCCGCTTGGAGTTTGCCAAAAGGCACCTAAAGGACTCTCAGACAATGAGAAAGAAGATTCTCTGGTTCACCTTCCAACAGGACAACGACCCTAAGCACACAGCCAAGACAACGCAGGAGTGGCTTTGGGACAAGTATCTGAATGTCCTTGAGTGGCCCAGCCAGACCCTGGACTTGAACCCGATCGAACATCTCTGGAGAGACCTGAAAATAGCTGTGTAGCGACGCTCCCCATCCAACTTGACAGAGCTTGAGAGGATATGCAGAGAAGAACGGGATAAACTCCCCAAATACAGGTGTGCCAAGCTTGTAGTGTCATACCCAAGAAGACTTGAGTCTGTAATTGCTGCCAAAGGTGCTTCAACAAAGTACTGAGTAAAGGGTCTGAATACTTATGTAAATGTGATTTCAGTTTATTAGTAATCCATTTGATAAATTTCTAAAAACCTGTTTTTGCTTTGTCATTATGGGGTATTGTGTGTAGATTGAGGGGAAAAACTATTTAATCCCTTTTAGAATATGGCTGTAAAGTAACAATGTGCCATAATCATAACAAACTTACTCAAGATATGCGTCCTGCTCCGACCTCACTCCTGTCGCTTCTTCTCCATATTCTGGATCAAGCAATCGTCTCGACTCATGATTTTGGTTTTCCATCATGTTTTGTCCTGTTGTTCGCGGTCACTTGACAACAAAGGCCATGAATGCTGGACATGCAGAGCCAGCAAAAGCCTTTGCAAAAAATATTCGCGAAGGGAAAACCACAGCACGCGAGACAACAAACTCTCAATTCAAAAAGAAAATGATAAGGAAAGCACGAAAATCATAATTATATTAATATTTTTGCACGCAAAACATATCAGTTTCAATGTTGTCAACTGACCGACCGAACGATGATTGTCAAATTTGGTCGTATGCTTTCATAGAATCAACTGAATCGCATTCTAGCAATAAATTGATATTTCCGGTTTCGTTTTTCAAAATAAAAGTTATCTGGGAACGGCTGTTCCTTAGAAAGATTATGTCATAAATGTTAAAACAAAGAGTAAGAAGGTGGTGAATCTTATTCGCTCGGTCTCTGGTTATGAATGGGGTGCTGACAATCGTTGATGGATATTTATAGAGCTCTGATCAGGACGACAATTGATTACGGGTGTATAGTTTATGGAACAGCACCGAAGACTTGGCTTCAGAGGCTGGACAGAATCCAGTATATACAGTGCATTCGGAAAGTATTCAGACCCTTAACTTTTTCACATTTGCTACTTTACAGACGTGTTCTAAAATTGATTAAATCGTTTTTCCCCCTCAATCTACACACAATACCCCATAATGACAAAGCAAAAACAGGTTTTTAGAAATGTATCAAATGTATTACAAATAAAAAATGGAAATATCACCTTTACATAAGTACTCAGACCCTTTACTCAGTACTTTGTTGAAGCACCTTTGGCAGTGATTACAGCCTCGAGTCTTAGGTATGACGCTACAAGCTTGGCACACCTGTATTTGGGGCGTTTCTCCCATTCTTCTTTGCAGATCCTCTCAAGCTCTGTCAGGTTGGATGGGGGGCGTCGCTGCGCAGCTATTTTCAGATCTCTCCAGAGATGTTCGATCAGGTTCAAGTCCGGGGACTGGCTGGGCCACTCAAGGACATTCAGAGACTTGTCCCGAAGCCACTCCTGCATTGTCTTGGCTGTGTGCTTAGGGTCGTTGTCCTGTTGGAAGGTAAACCTTGCCCCAGTCTGAGGTCTTGGATCTGAGGTCAAGGATCTCTCTGTACTTTGCTCCATTCATCTTTCCCTCGATCCTGACTAGTCTCCCAGTCTCTGCCGCTGAAAAACATCCTCACATCATGATACTGCCACCACCATGCTTCACCGTAGAGATGGAGCCAGGTTTCCTCCAGACGTGGCGCTTGGCATTCAGGCCAAAGAGTTCAATCTTGTTTCTCATGGTCTGAGTCCTTTAGTTGCCTTTTGGCAAACTCCAAACGGGCTGTCGTGTACCTTTTACTGAGGAGTGGCTTCCGTCTGGCCACTCTACCATAAAGGCCTGATTGGTGGAGTGCTGCAGAGATGTTTGTCATTCTGGAAGGTTCTCCCATCCCCACAGTAGAATTCTGGAGCTCTGTAAGAGTGGCTATCGGGTTCTTGGTCACCTCCCAGACCAAGGATTGCTCAGTTTGGCCAGGTGGCCAGCTCTAGGAAGAGTCTTGGTCATTTCAAACTTCTTCCATTTGAGAATGATGGAGGCTACTGCTGCAGAAATGTTTTGGTACCCTTCCCCAGATCTGTGCTTCGACACAATCCTGTCTCTGAGCTCTATGGACTCATGGCTTGGTCTTTGCTCTGACATGCACTGTCAACTGTGGGACCTTATATAGACAGCTGTGTGCCTTTCCAAATCATGTCCAATCAATTGAATTTACCACAGGTGGACTCCAATCAAGTTGTAGCAACATCTCAAGGATGATCAATGGAAACAGGATGCACCTGAGCTCAATTTCGAGTGTCATAGCAAAGGGTCTGAACCCTTATGTAAATAAGGTATTTCTGTTTTTTTTTTTATTATTAATTTCTAAAGATTTCTAAAAACCTGTTTTCACTTTGTCATTATGGGGTATTGTGTGAAGATTGATGAAGAACATGTTTTATTTAATATATTTTAGAATAAGGCTGTAACGTAACAAAATGTGGAAAAAGTCAAGGGGTCTGAATACTTTCCGAATGTACTGTAGCTTTAAGGATATGTATTGGTGCATTTAAATCAACATCTGTATGTGCCTTACTAGTTGAGGCAGGTGAGATGCGTTTGGATATACGGTGTAAAAAAAATAATTAGCTTATTGGGTTAGGTTGAAAGGCTGTGAGGTTGAGCATCCCACTGCTACTGTTCTAGATGACTGTTAGGAATATACTAATAGACAAGGCAGTGGTTTTGGTTGGACAGTTGGAAAGCTTGCTGATGAGAGTGGGTTGAGGGAGTTGGAGGTTGGTCCTTCAGTGGTGATAGAGGATGTTCCTCCATGGTTTCTCCCAGATCCTGTTGTTGATCTAACCTTGGTAGAGAAAAGCAAAGATTGGTCAGAAGTCAGTGATATAGGGAAACTGGTTGACAATTACATTGGTATATGTTTTTATGCTTTTTTACCGCTTTTCACAGATTGATCGAAGGACACAGATAGTGGGCGCACAGGAGCAGGTGTTTACGTTCCTGAATTTGATGTGCAGATATATAGTAGACTAACAGATGAACTGTCAGTATACTCAGTTGAACTGTTGGCGATAGTAGTTGCCCTCCAGTGGGTGGAAGACATAACCTGTTAGAATTATAGTATGCTTAGATTCTCTGTCTGTATTGAATAGTTTATCATCTGGTAAATCTATTAGGAGTGATCTACTATTGGAGATATGAATGTTATTATGGAGACTTGAGAGACTGGGTAGTAGTGAGATTCTGCTAAGTCCCAGCACATTCGGGTATGGAAGGTAATGAAATTGTAGACCAATTAGCCGAAAGAGCTTTGAAACAAGATATAATTATATTAATGTTCCACTCAGTAGAGGTGAGGCCAAATGTAAGATCAGAGCCATTTTGATAGATGTGTGGCAGAAGAGATGGGACTCTGAGCCCAAGGGCTGGCATTTATATGCCCTCCAAAGAAAGGTTGGTGGACCAAGATTCAAAGGTCAGATTAGGAAGGAAGAGGTGGTGTTTGCTCGATTGCGCTTAGGACATTGTACATTGAACTCGTCATTACATCTGGTTGGCAAGCATGTGAATGGTTTGTGTCTGGAGTGTATGGTCAATGAAACGGTGGAGCATGTGTTGTTATATTGTTGTAAGTATATTGAAGAGAGGGAAAGATTGAAGTGTAGGGTCGTTGAGGTTTGACGGGGTTGGGAGGGTTTGGAAGGGATTTTGGGAATCGGGGAGGGTCTATTAGTAGGGCTCTTTTTTTTTTATTTTCTGAGAAGTACTGTGTTAGGTAGGAGGATTTAGAAATGTTGTAAACCGTGATTGACCAGACACTCCAGCACTATAGGTGGCGTCATGCACCTTTAACGTTTGTTTGCAGACCGCTGTTATATCATAGAAGAAGAAGGGTGTTCCATAACTGTATCTGCATAATGTGACTTTTGTTTCGAAACCAGCTGCAAAGTGTAAGCAGAGTTTGGTAAAAGTTTGAAAGACTTCTCTAAAAAGTAACATGTGATTATTTATGCGAAACATGTGATTATTTATGCGACAAACGTGTGTGATTAATCAGGCAGGCAGAAAAAAAAAAAAAGTGGTTGTCCCACTGGCTATCATAAGTTGAATGCACCAATTTGTAAGTCGCTCTGGATAAGAGCGTCTGCTAAATGATGTAAATGTAAATGTATCGGTTTGTTCCCTTGGTTACATGGCGCTATCAACGCTGAAAGCAAAGAGAGAAAAACAACTGCTGAAACTATTCGCACTAGCTAGGTAATATAGCTAAGTAGCTAGCTAGCCAGTTGCCATTCATATGCAAATACTTTTGTCCAACGTTGCTGTTACAACGATAAAGTAGACATTGTTGCTATCCCCTAACGTTAGCTACATTAGCTAGCTAAATTAATGCCAACAATTTGCTAGCTAAGGTTAGCTGCAGCATGGCAACAGCGGTTCCTGCTCTGAAGCTGGACCAACAGGTCGAAGACAATAGGGGTTTGTTCACCACTGCCTTGTCGGAGGAAGTGCTCGTGGAGGCGCGTCTTGAACGGGCCATCTGCCGGGTCCAGCAGCATCTTACTATCACCTGGAAGGAGAGGGGACCGGCCTGAACACATTCACGTTATAACAAACAAAGCCATTGAACAGTGAGTTTGACATGTCAACAGGTTGATTCAGCTTTGACATGAATGTGTATTAGCTACTTTGATCACAATATGATCTCTGAAGATGAGTTGAGTTTGCAACTATGGAGAAGAGGCAATGCCAATGGCAGTCTCAATTTCCAAAGCCTGTGACTTGCTTCGCCAAAGGCATCAATATTCAACCGAAACAGAACCACATAAATTGAATATCTACATTAGCTGCTGTTGGAAGTAGAACAGATGGGAGTGAGATTGATTGTTTGACTGAAATATAGTCTGATTTGTCTGAAAGAATAGTCTGAAGTTGTCATGTGTTCTGACTTCCAGACCAAGCTCTACAGTGAGGGAAAAAAGTATTTGATCCCCTGCTGATTTTGCCCACTGACAAATAAATGATCAGTCTATAATTTTAATGGTAGGTTTATTTGAACAGTGAGAGACAGAATAACAACAACAAAATCCAGAAAAAAGCATGTCAAAAATGTTATAAATTGATTTGCATTTTAAATAGGGAAATAAGTATTTGACCCCCTCTCTATCAGAAAGATTTCTGGCTCTTAAAGGGAGTGCTCCTAATCTCAGCTTGTTACCTGTATAAAAGACAGCTGTCCACAGAAGCAATCAATCAATCAGATTCCAAACTCTCCACCATGGCCAAGACCAAAGAGCTCTCCAAGGATGTCAGGGACAAGATTGTAGACCTACACAAGGGTTACAAGACCATCGCCAAGCAGCTTGGTGAGAAGGTGACAACAGTTGGTGCGATTTATACGCAAATGGAAGTAACACAAAATAACTGTCAATCTCCCTCGGCATGGGGCTCCATGCAAGAGCTCACCTCGTGGAGTTGCAATGATCATGAGAACGGTGAGGAATCAGCCCAGAACTACACGGGAGGATCCTGTCAATGATCTCAAGGCAGCTGGGACCATAGTCACCAAGAAAACAATTGGTAACACACTACGCCGTGAAGGACTGAAATCCTGCAGCGCCCGCAAGGTCCCCCTGCTCAAGAAAGCACATATACAGTCGTCTGAAGTTTGCCAATGAACATCTGAATGATTCAGAGGAGAACTGGGTGAAAGTGTTGTGGTCAGATTAGACCAAAATTGAGCTCTTTGGCATCAACTCAACTCGCCGTGTTTGGAGGAGGAGGAATGCTGCCTATGATCCCAAGAACAGCATCCCCACCGTCAAACATGGAGGTGGAAACATTATGCTTTGGGGGTGTTTTTCTGCTAAGGGGAGAGGACAACTTCACCGCATCAAAGGGACGATGGACGGGGCCATGTACCGTCAAATCTTGGGTGAGAACCTCCTTCACTCAGCCAGGGCGTTGAAAATGGGTCATGGATGGGTATTCCAGCATGACAATGACCCAAAACACACGGCCAAGGCAACAAGGAGTGGCTCAAGAAGAAGCACATTAAGGTCCTGGAGTGGCCTAGCCAGTCTCCAGACCTTAATCCCATAGAAAATCTGTGGAGGGAGCTGAAGGTTTGAGTTGCCAAACGTCAGGCTCGAAACCTTAATGACTTGGAGAAGATCTGCAAAGAGGAGTGTGTGCAAACCTGGTGGCCAACTACAAGAAACGTCTGACAAGGGGTTTTGCCACCAAGTACTAAGTCATGTTTTGCAGAGGGGTCAAATACTTATTTCCCTCATTAAAATGCAAATCAATTTATAACATTTACATTACATTTACGTCATTTAGCAGACGCTCTTATCCAGAGCGACTTACAGTTTGTGAATACATTATTTTATTTTTTTACTGGCCCCCCGTGGGAATCAAACCCACAACCCTGGCGTTGCAAACGCCATGCTCTATCAACTGAGCTACATCCCTGCCGGCCATTCCCTCCCCTACCCTGGACGACGCTGGGCCAATTGTGCGCCGCCCATGAGTCTCCCGGTCGCGGCCGGCTACGACAGAGCCTGGATTCGAACCAGGATCTCTAGTGGCACAGTTAGCACTGCGATGCAGTGCCTTAGACCACTGCGCCACTCATAACATTTTTGACATGTGTTTTTCAGGTTATTTTTGTTGTTATTTTGTCTCTCACTGTTCAAATAAACCTACCATTAAAATTATAGACTGATCATGTCTTTGTCAGTGGGCAAACGTACAAAATCAGCAGGGGATCAAATAATATTTTTCCTCACTGTATGTGCATGAAAATGAGTAGAGTTGTTTATGTTTCCACTATTTACAAACACTTTCTTTGGTTTTATCCAAATGTTATCTGCCTAAGGAGGGCATGTGAGATCCTTTGATCTCAGCCATCTCTACAGACAGACACTCCTTGCACAGCCAGCAGATGGTGGTATTCACCTAAGATTTAAAAAAAAATATTTCATGAGCGTGAACCACTGAAGTGTCTCCCTTTGTTGCTGTTGTAGCCTGGCATGTCTGACGGCCCTGGGCCGCTATACTCACTGTCTGAGGCTGGTTAGTAACTGGCTAGAGATAGACTCTCAGACCTCAGATCTGTTCACGCTCAGAGCACATCTCCACAAACAGCTCAACCAGGTCAGCAGTACACTCTCACACTCCGTTACCTCGGTGTTAACGCTTGGCAATATCTGACAGAACCATGCTATAAAGAACGCAGGTGTGACTATTTCTAGCACCAAATACAATTTCAACCACTAACCTTATGAATAATAAATAATAATATGCCATTTAGCAGACGCTTTTATCCAAAGCGACTTACAGTCACGCGTGCATACATTTTTGTGTATGGGTGGTCCCGGGGATCGAACCCACTACCTTGGCGTTACAAGCGCCGTGCTCTACCAGCTGAGCTACAGAGGACCACATGAACTGTAACCTTTGGGACAAATGGCTTATGTACTAGCTCAACACTTGTTTGTCATTTCCACTTTTGTCTGTTCTGACATGGGGGGAAAAATCGATACAGTTACATATCGCAATGTTATTTTTGGATGATATTATATAGATATTTGACTCGCAAAAATTGCTACTGTAGGTAGAGTTAGCTAGCGCTAGTCAGCTGTACCTCTGCCAAAACCCAAGTATTTTTCATCCTATAGCTTGTTCTCCATCTTCTTTTTAAATAGTGAGCCAACATGTTTTCAGCACTTTTATTTCCCTGACTGATCAACTTGTTTTCTCATGCTCTCTCTTGTCTCTCTGCAGCAGACATATAGTGAGCAATATGTTTGGAATATCAAATCGCAATAAAATTGCAGTATGGAATCGCAATACAATAAGAATCTTGAGAATCGCAATACATATCTTATTGGCACTAAGTATCGTGATAATATCGTATCGTAAGGTCCTTGGCAATTACCAGCCCTTTTTTCCATACAGGTAACACAGTGCTACCATGATCTGAGGTCAGCCTTGGCCCTCAGTCCGTCGTGCCTAGAGGCAGGTGCACTGCTGGGCTAGAGGAGGCCAGTAAGAGGGCCAGACAGCAGGCTGTCAGCAGGGCCCTGGCAGGGAAGCTCACAGAGGCCCTGTCCAAGGTCAACACGGCCCTGGAGCATTGCCATGAGACTGAAGAACGATCTGGCCTTAATAGCCATGTACTCTTATAATCTCCACCCCGGCACAGCCAGAAGAGGACTGGCCACCCCTTAGAGCCTGGTTCCTCTCTAGATTTCTTCCTAGGTGCCTGCCTTTCTAGAGTTTTTCCTAGCCACTGTGCCTTTACATCTGCATTGCTTGCTGTTTGGGGTTTTAGGCTGGGTTTCTGTATAACCACTTTGTGACATCTGTTGATGTATTTATCTGTACATGTCTAGGTTCTGATACAGCAAGCAAGGGTGTTGATTAGGCCTGTGGTTTAGCTGATACATGCCTGGTTGATCCCATTTTACCAGACCATTCTCCTCTACCAATGAAGAGATATACACTGAGTGCACAAAACATGAAGAATACAATCATATTTTTGAGTTGCAACCCCCCCCCCCTTTTTTGCCCTCAGAACAGCCTCAATTCGTCAGTGCATGGACAACAAGGTGTCGAAAGCGTTCCACATGGACGCTGGCCCATGTTGACTCCAATGCTTCCCACAGTTGTGCCAAGTTGGCTGGAAGTCCTTTGGGTGGTGGACCATTCTTGAGTGAAAAGCCACCAACTACCATACCCCTGTTCAAAGGCATTTAAATATTTTGTCTTTCCCATTCAACCTCTGAATGGCACACATACACAATCCATTGTCTCAAGGCTTAACAATCCTTCTTTAACCTGTCTCCTCCCCTTCATCTGCACTGATTGAAGTGGATTTAACAAGTGACATCAATAAGGGATCATAGCTTTCACCTGGTCAGTCTATGTCATGGAAAGAGCAGGTGGTCATAATGTTTTGTACACTCAGTACATGTTCTTGTTAGAAGCTAGATAATGTTGACACATGTTATCAGACCGATTCTCCTCTACCAATCTACAGTATAATATAATAATATGCCATTTAGCAGACGCTTTTATCCAAAGCGACTTACAGTCATGCGTGCATACATTTATTTTATTATTATTTTTGATTTTTTTTGTGTATGGGTGGTCCCGGGGATCGAACCCACTACCTTGGCGTTACAAGCGCCGTGCTCTACCAGCTGAGCTACAGAGGACCACGGTAAAAGAATGAGGTTACATACAGTACATTATGTTGTTGTGATTTGCTCCATACTGTCTATTATCCACTAATATGTAGTATTTTGCACCATAGGGGTATTCTGTACCGCAGGCTGAAAGACTTCACTTCTGTCATTGAGGACCTGGTCCTGGCTGTGGAGCTGAGTGAGGCTTGACTCCAGGGTGCGGAGCCGAGCAGAGACACCCAGGAAGACCTGGGTGTGCAGGAGGAGGCCCAGGCCCAGCTGGTGCTCACCTATAACGACTTTGCCGTGCAGTGCTTTTCCTGTAGCTCCTCCATGTTGCTCAGCAAGGCTATCCAGGAGCAGAAGGAGGAAAGCGGCCTTTACATTAACTGAGGAGGTGAGGGGAAAGGAGAGGACGGGAAGGGAGTTATGTTTGAGGGGGTGGGAGGAAGTGGAGGCGAAGGAGGTGAGTTTGGCTGAGGTAAAATGAGGTGAGAGAGGTTGTGGGCTCCCTCTTGAAAAAGGTGCAATTGAAGTCTGGCCCTGTGAAATAGCAATAGTGTGTGAATATAGACGGTGGGCCGGAGTCTCTGAGATCAAGAGAGGATGTGTTTAAAGTGACTGGAGAGTTGATTTCATATCACCTCACAGACCTTGAATACATCAATGCATAAAGTCAGTACATATAGCCATTATATCCCATTTCAGAAAGGAGTGCATCTGAGTAGACAGTAGATATCACCTCTGATATTTACAGAGGTGGTTGTGGTTTGTGCAGACTGTTTCTTCAAGCAGGAAGAGTGGGAGTTTGCCCTGGCTGACTACCAACAGGCGGAGGAGATGACTCCTGATGACCAGGCCATCTGGATCCGCCTTGCTGTCATCCACAACACCCTGGGCACACACTGCTATCAGGACTGGTGAGTCTCAGTCTGTCATCCATAACACTGTATTGTCTTCACCGCAGGAAGTACCAGGAGGCAGCTCTGAGAAGTTGTCTGAAGCCATCAAGTACAACCCTTGAGTCAGCCAGGACTATGAGAACCGGGCCAAAGCCCCACCGTAAAGTGCCTAACGTGGAGGGGGCCAAGCAGGATGCTATCAGTACCCTTGTCCTGGACCCCACTAATGATCAGGCAAGACCCTCAATGCCTGTACTGTATGTCTCATCCACTCTGTCCATAATACTGAGCTGTTATGGCTAGGGCCTAATGTGGACTAAGGACCCTAGTTATGCAAGTACTAAGCTCTCACCACTTGCTTCCTATGCAGATTGGGGGGAAAAAAATAAGTGTTTTTTTTATAAGTATATGAACAGGTTATTCTTTCTTTTAACGCACATTTCATTTTATGTAATACATGTTTCATAAAGTGGTGCGGAACTCCCACTTGGTGCAGAACTGACTGCTGTAGTAAATCTGTCCCTCTGTCTGCATGTGTTTTTCAGGTTTCAAGTTTTAATGTCACATGCACAAGTACAGTGACATGCCTTTCCTGCCAGCTCTAACCCCAACAATGCAGTAATCAATAACAATGTAATACTAAAAATAACAAGCTAGAGCAAAACCACACGAGATATAGAAATAAGAAGAACACAATAAAATAAGTCAGCATACTATTTACAGGGTCAGTTCCAGTACCATATATATGCAGGGATACTGGATCGATAGAGGTAGATACTGTATGTGAAGTGCATTCGGAAAGTATTCAGACCTCTTGACTTTTTCCACATTTTGTTACGTTACAGCCTTCTTCTAAAATGGATTAAAAATAATAATAATCCTCATCAATCTACACACAATACCCCATAATGACAAAGCGAAAACTGGTTATTAGAAATGTTTGCACAATTATTAAAAAAACAAGAACAGAAATACCTTATTTACATAAGTATTCAGACCCTTTGCTATGAGACTCGAAATGGAGCTAAGGTGCATCCTGTTTCATTGGTCATCCTTGAGATGTTTCTACAACTTGTTTGGAGTCCACCTGTGGTCAATTCAATTGATTGGACATGATTTGGAAAGGCACACACCTGTCTATATAAGGTCCCACAGTTGACAGTGCAGGATTGTGTCGAGGCACAGATCTGGGGAAGTGTACCAAAAAATGTCTGCCTTCATGAAGGTCCCCAAGAACACAGTGGCCTCCATCATTCTTAAATGGAAGAAGTTTGGAACCACCAAGACTCTTCCTAGAGCTGGCCGCCTGGCCAAACTGAGCAATCGGGGGAGAAGGGCCTTGGTCAGGGAGGTGACCAAGAACCCGATGGTCACTCTGACAGAGCTCCAGAGTTCCTCTGTGGAGATGGAAGGACCTTCCAGAAGGACAACCATCTCTGCAGCACTCCACCAATCAGGCCTTTATGGTAGAGTGGCCAGATGGAAGCCACTCCTCGGTAAAAGGCACATTCCAGCCTGCTTGGAATTTGCCAAAAGGCAACTAAGATAGGCAACTAACTAACAAGATTCTCTGGTCTGATGAAACCAAGATTGAACACTTTGGCCTGAATGCCAAGTGTCATGTCTGGAGGAAACCTGGCACAATCCCTACGGTGAAGCATGGTGGTGACAGCATCATGCTGTGGGGATGTTTTTCAGCGGCAGGGACTGGGAGACTAGTCAGGATCGAGGCAAAGATGAACGGAGCAAAGTACACAGAGATACTTGATGAAAACCTGCTCCAGAGCGCTCAGGACCTCAGACTGGGGCGAAGGTTCACCTTCCAACAGTACAATGACCCTAAGCACACAGCCAAGCCAACGCAGGAGTGGCTTCGGGTCAAGTCTCTGAATGTCCTTGAGTGGCCCAGCCAGAGCCCGGACTCAAACATCTCTGGAGAGACCTGAAAATAGCTGTGCAGCAACTCTCCTCATACAACCTGACAGAGCTTGAGAGGATCTGCAGAGAAGAATGGGAGAAACTCCCCAAATACAGGTGTGCCAAGCTTGTAGCGTCATACCCAAGAAGACTCATGGCTGTAATTGCTGCCAAAGGTTCTTCAACAAAGTACAGAGTAAAGGGTCTGAATACTAATGTAAATGTGATATTTCAGTTTTTCCATTCTTTATAAATTAGCAAAAAATTCTTACCCTATTTTTGCTTTGTCATTATGGGGTATTGTGTGTAGATTGAGGAGGAAAAAATACAATTTAATTAATTTTAGAATAAGGCTGTAACGTAACACAATTTGGAAAAAGTCAAGGGGTCTGAATACTTTCCGAATGCACTGTAAATGTGTGTGCATATTATGTGTGTGTGTGTTTGTTTGTATGTGTGTTGGAGTATTAGTGTGTGTAAGTGTGTAGGGCCCTTTGAGTGTGCAAAAAAATAAATAATAATATACAAGGGTCAACTCAGATAGTCCGTGTAGCCATTTTGTGTGCTTACGTGGCCGCTCTGCTGCTGAGTCTGTTCCCAGGCTGCTCGGTGTCAGATGTGCTGTCCAGTGAGACGGCATTTTCCGTGCTAAGGTTCGGTTAGGCTAACACTGTTTGTCTACAACCCCTCCCTGCCATGGCTAAAACTGGTCAAACCTGAATCAGAAAGATATATAAGTACTTAATCTTCGCTTGGTTTAGTTTTCCAGGTACAATAGAATGGAATAGCCCCCAAAGTACAGAATCAAAGCTAAATCAAGCACACCTCAAGTACTTTTAATGTTTTTTTACATATTTATTTAACTCAGGTCTGAAAATGGTCAAAAGGGCGGTTGCACAGATCCAGATGAACACTTCTCCTGGACAAAAAAAAAGCTTGTTCCATGGAGAGTCTCAATTGGAAGTGCTTTGTTGTCCTTCCTTATATAGCCTAAATATGGGTGTGTACACCAGTCCCAAAGTGTACAAACTAACTGTGGTTGATGCTAATTTCAGATTTTCCCTAACTGTTTCCCCAGAATGTGCAGTGGGCTTGACAAGATGACCCTGTCACATGACGCAGACAGCCAGTCTTACAGCCAATCCTCAGAGGACCAGTCTGACCAGGGGGCGGAGCCGCTTAAAGCCTGTGTGGCACCGCAGTACGTGTACCAGCAGATTGTCAGGATCAACCAGCAGACAAACTCATCTACCCTCATCTAGTGAGGTCACTCAATAAAGCCCTTCAGTTCAAACTCTCTTTCCATAACTCTTATTCACAAAATCACATAAAACACTCAACTCATGCTTCACCATTGATCAGTATTTGTTTTAGTTGGGTCCTCCACCCGTTGAGAGCATTGAAAGAGTCTCTCATACTGAGCAGAGGTGCACTTCCTGTGTTGGCTGTGTCAGGTGAAGAGAGCAGTGCTATTGGCCCTTGAACGGCGACAGCCTCTGCAGTGTGACGGGCCCTGTCTGGCCCCCATCCGCACAGTGGAACAGGAGTAGTCTGCACTGGTCTCTAAGGACAGGCTGTACCACTGGAGGAAGTTTGGGGGGTTTGGAGTGAATTCCACATAAGCAGCAACACTATGGTGTTTACTACTCTTAGGGTGACATGGTGGAGTCTGGCCATAGTACTGTAGCTTGAGGTTGTCATGGCACCATATTGTTCTCAAATCCAACAGGTGTCAGTAGAGGCACAGTTTTCCTTAGTTCCACCTCACCTGTTTGGATTTAAAGTAATTTATCCATTAGTCTAGATTGTCAGGGCACAAGGATTTTCTTATGGGATTGTTTTGTAATTTTTATGTCCATAACTATGATTGACAGGCATATGGAGACATGTGAAGGACGTATGACAAAAAGGAAAATGTTGGCCAGTTAGATGAAGGCAGTTCAATGATGTGACAGATATAAATGATAGAGAAACTGTAGCTCTAATGTGTAGATTCTCTACGCTTGAGAATTTAGTTAAATTGCAAAATGGACCATTTTTTCAACAGTACAGTAAATCTTTATTTTTAACAGATTATTTAGCTATGTAAATTTGCCTGAAAATGAGGTTTTACTCCCACCAAATTAATAAACATATGTATCAAGATTATAGACAAGTGTATAGATTGAATACACACTCTAAATGTATCTAGAGTTTAAAAGATTTGATGTTGGGGATTGTAGCATACTGTACATGGTGGAGACTGGAGAAGAGAGGGGGTTGTTTTGAGAGAGAAGCAGCTGCCCCCTCCCTGCTCTGACAGCAGCTATAATAACAGCTGATAAGGAGATTGTGACACTCAACCCTGTAGAAAACACCCCAGCAGCATCTGATCACATGCACTCCATCCACACCAGCAGTTGTTTCAATTACTGAACATACAATACTTCATTTGGATTCATTTGTGATTAGAATGAACGTACAGTACCAATTCTACTCAAGCTCCCCCTTGCATGTATAAGCCGTCATTGAGAGCAGTGGCATAGTCACATGCAGAGTGTGGAATAGCAGAGAAAGTAGATTAAAAAGTACATGTTCACACAGTATGCCCGGTACCACCCAAATCTTCTCAATGGTGTCTGTCCAATGTTTGTGCAGACGACCACGGAGCCCATGCCCAGACTGATGTTAATCATCAGATGGGGTGTTGACGTTGTCGCTCCATTTGGAGAGCGTGGTCGACCGCCGCCTCACAATGCGGTGTCTAGGTGGGGATGGGGCTTGGTTCTGCTCCCTCAGACAGTGTGTGTGGGCTGCAGCCCCTGAACAAAGTGGTCTGGGACAGACAGTGGTCATAAAGGAGCTGAAAAGTGTTTCACCCCCACGCAATAAAAGTTTAAGGTTACCGTCCTGTCAGGAATGGGAAATGCAGCCAGGAGAGCCCAGTGGCTGCCAGGTTCTACCTCAGACAAAAACACCTTTCTCTGGGCACAGGAGCTGGTGGCTTTGCCCCCAGTCAAAAAAGTATTGGTGGACTGGAGTAGTTTCATTCACGTTTGGCTGGAGACTGTTTTGTCTAAGACATGCAGAACACGTTTGTAATCTTTGGGTAGTGTTCGGAACAGGTGACGTGCAGCTAACGCACGCCGCTATGTCCTCCTGAAGGGAAATGTAGAATTTTGCAGTTTTATGATGAGAAGGGCTTTAAGTGGATTAGTGCTGCTTGAATTAAGTATGTGCCAGTCAGGGTGTGTATCAATGGTGAAAGAGCTGTTCTTGTGCAAAATAAAATGTCTCCTATACAGAAAGTTATTTTCACGTGTCTGCTCAATTCCATACCTAAAGCAAGGTTGCAGAATCAGATCAAATGAAACATTTTATTTTCAAATATTTATTTTAAAAAGATTTACATACATCATAGTGAAACCATCATGGTTAAATAAAACCCTTCCCATTTCAATAAATACGTATTATATAAAGTAAAGTTCATCATCAAAACAGTTAGAGAGAGTGAGGCTGAAATGTAAGGAAACAAAGTCAAAGTTGCTTGGTCACTCAATATACTGGAATAAATACCTGCCGCCTCATTCGAAACATTCTAAAGCACTGCAGTTGGTTTACAGCCTTGTGTCTGGACCGGATTCTGCTGCACTCAAAAGTCTGATGCACCAGATGACATGTTTGGCACCTAGGGGATATATAAAGCGAGTAAAATGTGCTTTTACAATCTTGTAATTTTCATAACCGAATTTAACTGCATAGTTCCTTTCTCAGAGAGAGAGAGCAGCAGACGAAAGGTCCCTCCTGAGAAACATTTGAAGGACAATTTATTCATCTTGGAGAGAAAAAATGTCTGCCGCTTTGTGCTACTCACAAATTTTCCAGTCAGTTTTACAGGCTTGCCTCAGGAACCCTTCTCCCTGTCACTCTCCCCATGTTTTGAAGTAAAGGGCTGCTCTCCTGTTTTCTTTACAGGCAGAAGAGACAACCATACTCTTTGTCCTTGAGGGCACAGCACAGGGCTTGACCTTTGTGGATGATGTCTGTGTTCCTGTAACCCTGTATTGTATGACATCGTTCTCTATTTGCTTTCTCTCTGGACATCACCAAGACCAACTGACTCATAAAAGTTTATCTGTCTTGTGGGGTCACTTCCACCCATTCTGTTCTTTGAGCTTGCTGATGTCCAGTCCTTTGTGAACAGGTTTAGTACTGCTAATATCTAGTCTGATGTCCAGTCCCTTCTGAACTGGTTTAGTGCTGCTGAAGTCCAGTGCTCTCTTAACAGTTTTAGTGTTGATGTCCAGTGCTTTCTTAACAGGTGTAGTATTGATGATCTCCCATCCTTCCTTAACAGGTGTAGTGATGTCCAGTGCTTTCTTAACAGGTGTAGTGATGTCCAGTGCTTTCTTAACAGGTGTAGTGATGTCCAGTGCTTTCTTAACAGGTGTAGTGTTGATGTCCAGTGCTTTCTTAACAGGTGTACTAGGTGGGTTGTACAGAGGGAGAGTTGGTGAGCTGCAGGCCCGTGTCCAAGGCCGTTCAGTGGGAATGGTCCAAATGGTTCGAGACGGGGTCTTCTTCTTGTCCTTCTCCTTCGTAGAAGCAGGAAATGGTGTCTGATAGTACATGACAGTGAGAAAAGTTAGAGAAACCTTGGTAAGGAGATGTGTTGGAGAGACAACTAATATTTTTCAGTGCTGAGTTTAGAATCAAAGGTGACTATAGGAGCTTACAGCACATTCTCTCTGACTAGCAATTCAGCAAGTATGTTTGTTCAACTGTAAAATACATGGCAGCGCTGTGAATGATAATCTAAGTTATAGGCAGAATCCAACTTTTCATTGAACAAGCTGAAATGAACTTGTTCTGTACTTTATGCAATCTGTTTATAGCACTGAAACCCTGTGCATTGTTGAGATATAAAGGGTGACATACACAGCAGAGGAGGGTGTAGCAGCTAAGCTTGGCAGGGTTGCTGTCTGTCCCTGCATAGCGGTTCTTCTTTGGTAGCAGCAACACGAAGGACACAGCCATAGACAGGTGGTAGAAACTGTGGACATAGGCATAGTCCCACTCCTGCGAAACAAATTGAAATCAATCATTAAAAAAATGAGACTTTCTGATGTTTCCACTTGTGCAAGCGAAACACAGATCTCAACAAGGATTTAGAATTTGACCATTTAGTATTGCCTTCACTGTGAATGGTAAGGGTAAGGAGGGAGATTGAGTTGTTATGAGACCTCAAAGTAGAAGCGGAGCATCAGAGCCAGGGCACCGAAGCAGCATCCTGGTCCCACCTGTTGGGTGTATACGCTCTTCTCGGGGTAGAGGCCCTTTATCTCTTTCATTTTCTGTAACTGAAATATGATACACAGGATGTGTTTAGAACAAAATAGGTTTAGTTGAAGAGATAATCAATACAATGTTGCTAGGCAATACCTCAACTAAGTATACATTTCACATTGATGAGATTATGAGATATCTTATCAGATTACTGTAAACATGACCATATTAGGGTGTATGGTTATCAGTGTTTGTCATAGCCATATTGTAAGTTGTCATCACACCCATTTGACAGTGATTATGAATACTGCTGATCCTATTGGTCCAGAGTAGATCCCATAGCCCCAGCGGTCCTGGTAGATCCTCACAGCACAGGTCAAAACCCCAAACATGGTCAGAGTAGAACGCTTTGGCTCATCAAAATCCCCTAAAGCTAGAGAGAGAGAGCATGTGAATGAGTGTGTGCGTGCATGCATACAAGTGTTCATGTGTGTGTAAGAGAGAGATTAAATGTGCATGTGTGTGTGTGTGTGTGTACAGGAGAGCGTGAGAGACACACAGCACATGCTTCCAAACAACTGTTCAGTGGTACTGAATACAGAACTCACTTGCTCTCTGAACATAGTTTTAGGCCACTTAACACACTCTGACGGTAAGCCATTAAAGTGTCACGATACAACAGTGTGCTGTTTACACTCACCTATCAGTGTGACCCAGATAGAGATGGCTGTTCCGTACACGCTGAAGTACTCCAGGATCTCATACTTCATGAAACATATGATGGAGAGGCCTGGCCCATCACAAGCATGGTAAATCTAGGGTTAAACAGATCCCATAAGTTTAAAGTACAACAGTATTACACAGTAACTTCATTTCTGTTCATTTCAGTTCTGATAGGACAACAAATACTGTCTGGTAGGTTAGCAGTGATAGAGACACAAAGTAAAAATAGACCCACACTTTAGGCTGTAATCATATGTACCCCTAAGAAATGACTGAAATGACTGTACAAGGGACTGTACCACAGGAGGTTGGTGGCACCTTAATTGGGGAGGACGGGCTCGTGGTAATGGCTGAAGTGGAATTGTCGAATGGTATCAAATACATCAAACGCCATTCCATTTACTCCGTTCCAGCTATTATTATGAGCCATCCTCCCCTCAGCAGCCCCCACTGGACTGTACAATGCATTTTCTTCAGTATTACAGTACTAATCATAGCTTCTTTGAAGTTGTCTACACAATCACTCACAAGTACAGTACACACACACAGCCCCACTCACAAGCAGTGTCAGTAATACACAGACAGTCTCCGTAATATAGTAATGCACATCGTCAACATCTCAGTGTCTTGCCATGGTTCTTACCGTGGTGAAGAACATGGTGAAGAAGTAGACCATGGCCTCCATGTGGAAGCCTCTCTTGGTGGCCACACTGGCTGCAGGCAGGAACACCAGGCTACTAACGGTGGGCAGTAGCATCTTGGCAATGTAGGCTCCCATGGTGGCTAACTACAGCAACACCAACTCACTGGGTGTTGGGTATCTGGTGCAGATGATCTAGTACTGCTCTTGATAGATAGTTTGATCTGATCCAAGTTTTCAACCAGCAATAATCACACCTCAGCTGAATTGATATTGATACAGGCTGTCTACAGTAGTACTGCTCTGGCAGCGCTGGATGGGAAGATGTCCTTTGAGTACCTTAGTCTCTTAGTCCTCTCCCAGAGAAATAAGAGAGCTGGTAAGTGGACAGGGAAATGTACAACACACCACACACACTCTCACACACAGCTGTCCTGTTTGAGCTCTTTAAAGTTTAAATTTCCCCCAGTGAGGCAAGGCCACAGTGAGTCATGTATGTGCACTGTCATCGTAGGACAGCTGTCTGCATACCAGGTCTAGCAGGCACGGCTGGGAGGGGAGAGTGATCGCATGCCATGACATTGTGGCATATTTGTGAAGTGTCGTATTTCAGGTCAATGGTGAAGCATAAATTATATTCAAAGCACTGTCATGGGTTTTGTTGTGGTTGTATGATTGTTATTGAGAACCTCCATCTCTTGTGTCAGTCACTAGACAAGTTAACTTTTTAGCAGTGGATCTGTTGGTCTCCCATACAGAGAAACACTGCTCGTCTGAATTTGCCAATGGTGTTGTGACAATGCAATACCAGTCCATCCCAGGCAGCACTCATAAAGTACTTTTACGAGTATGTATTGTACATTGAATCAATGTTTTTCCAGAGCCAATCGTGAAGTAGCAAGTATAAAACGTGCATGGATCTAATTCAATTAGGAGAGAGTGGTAGAGAGGGAGCCCTTTAAGCCCTTAGATTAGCTGGTGGTGCAGCAGTTGCCCTCTCCTCTCCTTCACTCCTCCTTTCCTTCTCTCCTCCTCTCCTCCCTGCTCAGCTGTTGCACCTGCCCTGTGGGGCTGAGGGGGAACACAAAGGGTGCAGTGTAGTTGGGAACACACCCCACGCCTCAGATTCCTGGAGGGACTCCGTAACATGAGCATTCAGGACATGGTCAGAACGGCACTCTCAGGCTTGGCTTGGGGACCCCTACGAGCTGGACCCTGCACTCTGTCAGTGTCCTCTCCATACCAGCCCATTGTACAGCCTTTGGGATTTGGAATGGCCCCTGGAATGGGGTGGGCTGGCCCCCACGATTCTGAGGTTGAAGTTCGTGGGCTGAGTCTGTTGAGAGTGCAATGTGAGAGCAGGGGGATAGTTAACAAAATGAAAGTGTATCATTGTTACTTTCACCCCAGCAGGCCCATGCCCCTGCTCTGTCCCTGTCTAAACATGGGCATGGACGGTAGTGTGGGAATGTGGAAGCCAGGGACTTCCTGTAAGCATCTGAGAAAACACTGGGCTTCCTTTTGATTCGCTCATAAATAGTTCTGCCCTCTGCCCTCTAGTTCTTTTACAAATAATTGAAAAGTAGATGTTTTAGTTAATCATCTCTGTGAGCGCACAATTACAAAAAATATATTTGTTTTAAAGCTGTGGGAATGTATCCAAAGTACAGTGCATTCAGAAAGTATTCAGACCCCTTGACTTTTTCCACATTTTGTTACGTTACAGCCTTATTCTAAAATGGTTTAAATCGTTTTTTCCCCTCATCAATTTACACACAATACCTCATAATGACAAAGCAAAAACAGGTTTTTAGAAATGTTTGCAAATTTATAAAAAATTAAAAACTGAAATATCACAATTACATTAGTATTCAGACCCTTTACTCAGTACTTTGTTGAAGCACCTTTGGCAGCGATTACAGCCTCGAGTCTTCTTGGGTATGACGCTACAAGCTTGGCACACCTGTATTTGGGGAGTTTCTCCTATTCTTCTCTGCAGATCCTCTCAAGCTCTGTCAGGTTGGATGGGGAGCGTCGCTGAACAGCTATTTTCAGGTCTCTCCAGAGATGTTCGATCGGGTTCAAGTCCGGGCTCTGGCTGGGCCAATCAAGGACATTCAGTGACTTTTCCTGAAGCCACTCCTGCGTTGTCTTGGCTGTGTGCTTAGGGTCATTGTCCTGTTGGAAGGTGAACCTTCGCCTCAGTCTGAGAGGACATTCAGAGACTTGTCCTGAAGCCACTCCTGCGTTGTCTTGGCTGTGTGCTTAGGGTCATTGTCCTGTTGGAAGGTGAACCTTCACCTCAGTCTGAGGTCCTGAGCACTGGAGCAGGTTTTCATCAAGGATCTCTCTGTACTTTGCGCCGTTCATCTTTGCCTCGATCCTGACTAGTCTGCCAGTCCCTGCTGCTGATAAATATCCCCACAGCATGATGCTGCCACCACCATGCTTCACAGTAGTGATGGTGCCAGGTTTCCTCCAGACATGAAGCTTGGCATTCAGGCCAAAGAGTTCAAGCTTGGTTTCATCAGATCAGAGATTCTTATTTCTCATGGTCTGAGTGTCCTTTAGGTGCCTTTTGGCAAATACCAAGCGGGCTGTCATGTGCCTTTTACTGAGGAGTAGCGTCCGTCTGGCCACTCTACCATAAAGGCCTGATTGGTGGAGTGCTGCAGAGATGGTTGTCCTTCTGGAAGGTTCTCCCATCTCCACAGAGGAACTCTGGAGCTCTGTCAGAGTGACCATTGGGTTCTTGGTCACCTCCCTGACTAAGGCCCTTCTCCCCCGATTGCTCAGTTTGGCCGGGCGGCCAGCTCTAGAAAGAGTCTTAGTGGTTCCAAACTTCTTCCATTTAAGAATGATGGAGGCCACTGTGTTCTTGGGGACCTTCAATGCTGCAGACATTTTTTGGTACCCTTCCCCAGATCTGTGCCTCAACACAACCCTGTCTCGGAGCTCTATGGACAATTCCTTCGACCTCATGGCTTGGTTTTTCCTCTGACATGCACTGTCAACTGTGGGACCTTATATAGACAGGTGTGTGCCTTTCCAAATCGGTCCAATCAATTGAATTGACCACAGGTGGACTCCAATCAAGTTGTAGAAACATCTCAAGGATGATCAATGGAAACAGGATGCACCTGAGCTCAATTTCGAGTCTCATAGCAAAGATTCTGAATACTTATGTAAATAAGGTATTTCTGTTTTTTATTACATTTGCAAACATTTATAAAACCCTGTTTTTGCTTTATAAATATGGGGTATTGTGTGTAGATTTATGAGGATTTTTTTCATTTGATCTATTTTTGAATAAGGCTGTAACGCAACAAAATGTGGAAAAAGTCAAGCGGTCTGAAAACTTTCCGAATGCACTGTATATTTGGAAAGGAAGGTAGATATACATATGAGTATAGAATAGTTTTGTGTATAAACTGTTATTGCGAGTGCATTGTGCTCTACTCCCCATGGAGAAAATATTTCCAGGGCACGTGCATACGTGTGTGTGTGTTGGTATGTAGTTGTATTTTGTGTGTGTGTCAGTCTGTGTCATCTGCTTGATGATGTGTAGGTCTGCCAATCTGTCTGGCTGTCTGACGTCCCGCTGTCTGTCTGTCTGTCTGTCTGTCTGTCTGTCTGTCTGTCTGTCTGTCTGTCTGTCTGTCTGTCTGTCTGTCTGTCTGTGAGCATGAATGTGTCTGTCTAAAGTGCAGTACAAGCCTGAATAAACCTGGGCTGTGAGCCAAGAGGACATCAGAGAATTTTATGACAGCTGCTCTCCTCTCCTGCTGAAGAGGAGCAGTCACTGTGCTTCTAAACTCAGAGGAAATAGGTTAGAATTTGAAAAGATAAGACTATAACCATTGAAATGGACTGAAATCAATTTATCAGGTACCTAGATAGCTTATATACATTTAAGAGAAATGAGACCGTTTAAAAGAAAATGTGTGAAAGACACCTCAGCAGTGAAGAGGTTTATCACTAAACAATTCAGATAGGTTTATAATTCAGGTTTTAGACATATAAATGATAATATACTGTAAATTACGTTTTTTCCAGTATTGTTATATCTCAGTTTGGGAATACACCATTTTATTCTAGAACCTCTCTCTCAGTGAAAGAGTGTCATTGACTTAAAAAGTATATATTTATTTTCCAACATCTGTGTAGGGGAAAAAACTCTCTAATGTTTCTTCTTGTCTGTGTGTAGCCGACTAACCATAACACAACACCTCCACGACACATTTCCTCTGTTTGCCTCTGTGAGAGAGAGAATGCTTCTCGACTTGCAGACTGTTCTCCCCCTGAACTACTGTATGTCTATCACCATATAAATCTGTGTGATGGCATGGAGGATGTGATTGAAGCCTAGCAGTGTAGCAGAGCAGGCCTAATGCACGTAGCAGACACCGAGGCAGTGCAGCAGAGAGAACATGTGGCTGCTGGGTGCAGACGTCGTGGGCAGGCATGGTGGTCCTCCCAGTCCCAGCATCCGTCTCTCTCTCTCTCTCTCTCTCTCTGTTGCTCGAGACATTCTAGAGACTCAACCTCTGTCTCTTTCTCTCTGTGCTGCTCAATACATTCTAGAGACTCAACCTCTCACTTTCTCCATAGATATTTTCTCTTTTTCTTTCACTCTCTTCATTTTGGTTAATTTAACTTTCGTTATGCATATGCTTTCTTATTGAATAGAGATAGGTAAAGGCCTGCTCTGTAACTCATCATGACATACTTAGCCCATTTCCAGGTGTGTTCTCTCCATATAGAAATGTATGAGATGAAAGAGGGGAGCACACAGGGCAAGACACCAGCATCTGAGGAGGAGATGGAAGAAAGGATGTGAGGGGGACTGATAGGATGAGGGGAGGTAGGGTAGGGGGTATGGGGGGTCGCACTGTGGGAAACAGTGACTTCCTCTGTCTGTCTGCGAGTGGAGCGAAGTGGAGTGGAGGGGGAGAGCAGAGAGAGAGTTGAGCTGCCAGGCTTGGCTTTGGGCTGTCAATAGGACAGAGTCCCCACCACATACAGCAGCAGCAGAGGCAGGAGAGGCAGACCCCAGCGCTTGGCACTGGGCAGGAGCCTCCTGTTTTTCTAGGCGTTCCTCCCTCCCTACTGCCACTCTCTTCCTGCTGCTGGGAGGAGGAGGAGGGGTGGGGTGGAGGAGGGGTGGGGGGGAGGAGGAGGAGGAGAGGGGCTGAGGGAGGGAGGGGAAGTGGGATGCAAGGCACACACCTTACCTCTCTCTCTCCCTCTGCACACACATCTCTACAGCACCACCACCACCACCACACCACCCACTCTGACCCGGCAACACATAGCTCGGCGGCCCCTGGACTGCAGCTAGGTGAGTGGGTAAATATTTACACTCCTCCAGCCTGTCTGTGTGTTTAAGTGTGTATAAGTGTGTGCGTGTGTGTATGTAAGTGTGTATGTGTGTGTGTTCATATGTGATTCTGTGTGTGTGTCTGCCGTTTTGTGAGGTGGCAGGCGAGCCAATGAGACTTGTCTCCTGTTCCAGACCAAAACAAATCCTCACAATGATGTTTACTTTCCTACAGCGGTGTGTATGTGTGCTGTGTGTGTGTGTGTGTGCGCTGATGCCAGACTCTGTCTGGAGAGCTCTCTGCTGCAGTGGGAGAGACTGATGAGGTGAAGGCTCAGTTTCATGCTAATTCAAGTTCTGAAATTGATGTAATAATTTGGTGCGCCACAATGAAAAAGTGATTTGAAAAGGTGATAATGTGTTATATAGCGTACTAAATGCATTGTGTTTTGATGATGTCCGTTGTTTTATTCAGTAGGGAGAGCTGTTCAGTCATTTCTAGGTCATAGGTATTCAGTTAAAAGTGAAGATGATCAAATCTTGTTCTCAGAATTAGAACCTTGAGTAGAAAATGTACATAAAGGATGACACCATGATTGTGGCATCAATACAGTAACTAGAGAGAGTCCGTGTACATTCTGTAATATAATTTTTTACAATAGTAAAATGAGTGAATTGCTTGGAGTTAAGAGTAGTGATTGTTTTTGGAAAGTGCTTGGAAAAAAGCACATGGAAAAGTACAATATCAGAGCAAAATATATATAGGGAAGTGAATAGAGTGGCACTAGTGAGAAGATCCACCTGTTGCTTTTTACTGTTAATGACACAGCTCCAGAAAGTTTCCCTGGTAAAGGAGAAATTCCCACCAGCTGCTCTGAGGAAGGTAGGCTGTTTGAAAGTGCCTCGGTGTGAAGGATAAGTATTTGGTAGCTAGACCATTACTCACAAAGGACACATCAATTACGGGTATGGTCACTGAGGGAAAACAATGTACGCAGAATGAAGTGTGGAACAAACTAATGGAAGGCACTCTATCACAAAGATGACTGAGTCCCCAAAGTGGTGTCTACTAGAAACAATGTCTAGAATGTCACTCATTCTGCAAAGACATACCACATGCCCTCTCTCTCTCCACTCCAAAACGTGAGTGACCTCTCCTTAACTTCTCTCAGCCATGCCTCTGTATGCACTTTGTTTAAGCAGAGCGAGGTCAAGGACTCGTGGAGAGCAACGGGCGATTGAGTGGGAGCAACATCAATTTTCCACTTCACATATGAACGTGAGTTAGCTGCTGCGAAAGGAAGAAGGAGGAAGGAGCCCCAGTCTGGTTAAACAGCTCCTCCAGAAAGGATGAGTCTGCCTGGGCCTTCCATCCAGACCAGACAGCCCCGATCCGACCCGCCCCAGCTCCCCACAGCCTCCCAAGGGATAGCCTGCTGTCTGTCTGCTGCCAGCGAAAGAAAAACACCCCTCCTCCCCCGAACAGGGGGCCCCAGGGGGGCAGAGGGCTGGGAAGGGAAAGGGAGACGCGGGGGGGTGTGGCTAGGGGGAGACGCGCAGGGCTGTGTTTACTCTCCTCTGTGGCCCTGGGAAGCCATGTGAGGAGGAAGGCCTGTCTCGACGGCGACAGACTGCGTAGTCTGTGGGAGAGAAAGAAAGGGAGAGCGAGAAAGAGAGCAAGGGAGAGGGAGAGAGATGGAGAGAGAGAGAGAAAGAGAGAGAGAGAAAGAGAGAGAGAGTTTGGCAGCTGGACACGCTCCAGCTGTGTCTGGGAGGATAATGAACTCCAGGTGTTCCAGCGGGTAGTTTAAGACACCTGTCACCAATATTTAGTGCCAGAAAAAGCCAGACTGCAAACAGGGCTAGACGATCTGTTTGCTTATTTTAAGAAGCCTACCTAACTGGAGTTGTGGGCCTGATGAGGAGGAGAGGCGGAACAGGGGGATGTGCAAGGGGCCTTTCCTAGAGTCGGAGCGTGTGTGTCACTGACTGGATGTGTGTGTCATGTGTGTGTGTGTTTGCATGAACGTGTGTGTATTACCTTACAGTAAGCGTCTGGGGCAGCCGGTGCATTCACACTAAGGTGGAGGAAACAAAGGCTACCTGTGTGGAAGCCTAGGCCTTGAGTTAGGAAACTTACCTTAGTCACTCCAGCACTGAGACTTGTTTTACATGCTGCTTCCATGTTCCAAATCCTGTCTCCAACACCTGTGCTCACTCAACAGCCTGTCTTTGTCACCACCTGACTGCATCAAGGTTTTATCCAAGTATACAGTGATTGCCAGTGCACTAAAATGTCTGAAGACATTTACGTTGAAGCCCACACAGATCTGGCATGAATATGTTTCCTCCGAAACACCTTTAAGTGCTCTAACTGCAAGGACAGTAGATCCCTGATATATGCAAAATCTAAGGACTGTTATAAAAGCCTGTTTTTATATCACAGCATACAGATATAAAAATTGTGTATGTGAATTGGGACTGGTGAACTGTGAACTGAGTTTACTTCGCACTAATCGTATAGTGCATTATGCCCTTGTTAGGAGTCGACTGTATCAGATATACCAATATAAGTTCATTAAAGATGTCTTTCATTTTCACAGTGTTCTTCCCATCCTGTTTGTCTGTACCTAGTTAAAGTTTATCGGTGTGAGTCTTCAGCTCCTACTTTTCTGTCCCATTGAGGTCTTTCTGTATATTTTATCTTGTCAGGATGAGGATCTGGTCGTGGGAACAATGTGGGGAGACCAGCCTGGTGTTACTGGGGTTCCTCACCCTGGCTCTGTCTGTAGGGAACCTCTCAACCAGGGGACAGGTACACTGTCCCACACTCTCTCTCTTTCTCTACATACATGCTTGCCCAACTCCAGCCTCTCTCTTACACACACTCTCTCTCTATCACTGACATAATTTCAGTCAGTCAGTTAGTCAGTCAGTTTGTCTGTCTGTCTGTCTGTCTTTCTTTCTCTTTTTCTCTATTTGCCAGTTGTTCACTCACTCTTGCTCCCTCTTTCTGGCCCTCTCATCTCCGGACTATTCTTTCTTACATGAGTTGTCTTATAAAAACCCACAGCTGTTTTCTCTCACACCTTTTACAAGGAGAGCACAGTACATATCACTTGTCTCCACTTAACCCGGATTGTCAGAGCGGCTAGACATGCTTATAATTAGTCACAGTGTGTACAGGGCCCTGTTCTACTGCTGCTGCTCTCTAAGGTTGCTGTGTTGTGTTTAGGAGGAAGGGGCAGCCTCCAACAGTCTGGAAGATGAGCTGGAGTCCACCACGTACTGGTGGGGGGAGTGGGCCAAGTGGACTGCCTGCACACGCACCTGCGGAGGGGGGGTCATGTCCCAGGAGAGGCACTGTCTCAAACAGAGGTCAGTCCGCTGACAGAAAGTTTAGATTCTATACTGTTCTGTTCTATTGTTATTCTGTCCTATTCGATTCTATTCTAACCTGTTCTATTCTATTCTATTCTATTCTACTCCATAAATGTGTAATTTGTCTTCAAATCTCAACAAGCAGATTTACTAAATTAATTAATTTTCTATCCAAAGAAAGAAAGCAGCCGCTGCTAGAGACAACATGACCTGCACTGGCACTTCGAAAAAATACCTCCTCTGTAACACCAAGGTTAGCATGCATCTATTACTGCCACCACTTTTCCTGCCGTTACATGTTGACACAACACCCCACAACCCGAAGCCTATGATGCAGAAATCATTGTAGACCACACAGCTCTTTTTGTAATCAATTGAGATACAAATTGCTTAAGGTTTAGTACAGCGACCACAAACCATGGTCCTGGAGAGCTACAGGGTGAACAGCCTTTTGTTCCAGAGTTGTCACACCCTGTCACACCCTTTCATAACATATTGTAAAACTATTCTAAAATTAAAAATACATGGAACAGACAGAAATGTGTGTGTATATTTTCTGTATTGTGCAGGACTGCCCTTCCTCTGGGAGAAGCTTCAGGGAAGAGCAGTGCTGGTCGTTCAACTCACAGGTCTACAATGGCAGGAACTACCACTGGAAACCCCTGTATCCGGGTAAGACACCCATAATAAACCCACTCAGCTCTGTGTCATTCCCTCCTGTGTGGCCTGTCCTCGAGGCTCGTTATTACACTGTGACCTCTGACCTTTATATCCATCCATCTATCTACAGATGACTATGTCCATATCTCCAGTAACCCATGTGACCTGCACTGCACCACAGCCGACGGCCAGAGACAACTGATGGTTCCTGCTCGGGACGGAACGTCCTGCAAGTACAGCAACTACAGAGGGGTCTGTGTGGACGGCAGATGTGAGGTCAGGGAACGCTTGTTTCTTCATCTGCTGAGGAGATAGCTTTGCATATTCTGTGAGAATGGCCGAAATGCTTATTTTCCTGGTCACATGATAGTGTCAATAAAGTAATTCAGTTGACTTGCTATATTCTGTGTGTCATACTTTCAACTTGCTTTGCATGTGCTGAAATGATTCAAAATGATAATCATCCTGTTTGTCTTAACATCATTTCTGCAGCCAATCGGGTGTGATGGAGTGCTTTTCTCGCCCAACACGCTGGATAAGTGTGGAGTGTGTCAGGGGGATGGCAGCAGCTGCAGCAGGGTCAATGGAAATTTCCGCCGCGGGGCCACCACTTTGGGTAGGAGTGTGTTCAACCTCAACTACAAACTGGGATAGTTTGGATGGATGGATGGATGGATGGATGGATGGGTGGATGGGTGGGTGGATGGGTGGGTGGAAGGATGGGCATGGATAGAGGGTGCTGATGGAGGAGTTATGGCTCTCCATCTTTTCCAAACCTTGAACACACCTATTTGGGACGAGCCCCACAAATGTCTCTGAAAGAGAACTATAGCCAGTTAGAGTCTGACAACAAGCTCAACATGTGCTTCTTTAGCCAACTCTTCTGATGTTCAGGCTATTTAGTTGCAGGTAAAATGGAGTCATCATAATGTTTCCTGTCTCCAAGGTTACTCCTTCATCACATCAATCCCTGAGGGCTCCTGGGACATCCAGATCATTGAGAGGAAGAAGTCAGCTGATGTTTTGGGTGGGTACTTCCTTCTTATCCTGCTCACCATGCCATGTATACACACATCTCTAATGTTCCCTGTTGGTACGGTGGGATGTTATTATGTTCCATATATTGTTATGACACGATGAAGGCGCAAAACATTTTATTCAAGATTTTCTCAAAATACAAAGGATATTTTCTCCCCAGCAATGGGATGCCTATTAATCTTGACAGTGGGAAGTTAGTAAAGGAAGTATATTAATCAACTGAAATTAATCTCTGATGATCTATATACTTTCATTTCCTTTGTGATCTCTTGAATTGACTGTATTGTATCCATATATGGTCATGTATGGGGAGGAGAAATTCCAGTGTACAGTGAACATCAGAGACATTACCTTTCCGTAGAGTCAACCAACCGGTCCTCCTCCAATGGTCCTCCATCCCCTCCATGAGACTATGTTCTATCCTATCCCCCCACAGCTGTGACCGATCAGGCAGGGAACTTCTTCTTCAATGGGAACTACAAGGTGGACAGCCCCCAGAACTTCCACGCGGCGGGGACCGTCTTCAAGTACCGGCGGCCCATGGATGTGTATGAGACGGGGATCGAGTACATCGTAGCCAAAGGGCCCATCGACCAGGCCATCAATGTTCTGGTACTGTAGCCTGCTGAGGTCTGCTCTGCTCTACTCCCTCCCCTCGTCTGGCTGCCAGGGCCTCTGGGTAATCTCTAGTTTAGAAGTAGTGTACACGTATCCAGTAACTTGCAGGTGCAGGGTACAAAAATAAAAGTTATGAAAGATAGATACCTGCAAACTGTTAATGCTCCTTCAGTTTCACTGCGCAACTTTATGGGTTAATGCATTACACAATAAAACTTCAATAGTGTACAGGTATCTTATCTTTCTTTCATGGCCTCACTCACTGGCAACTAAGCCCCACGTCTGAATGAGTGCAGGCAGGCTAGACGGCTGACTCTAACAGCAGTCGTGTACTTTACAGTATTTACTGTAAATGTGCAATTGACTGAGTTTGATAGGAGGCAGGAGGGAATGGGTGAGCTCTCGGTCTCTGGTGCTATGCTGGTCTGTCTGTGCTGCTTGCATGTTCTCTCTTAAGTTATCCAAAAAAAGACCTTGGCACATTCCTGGTCAGTAATAATTCTGTTTGACTCTGCTGTATTTGTGCACAATGTAGATTATTACTTAGAGCATTACCTCTGGTGTAAGGCAAAGTAAAAGAGAAGTATAACCAACATAATTTAATCCAAAGAATCCATCTCACCCCCCCTCACCCACTATTTTGTCTCCTCATAGGTGTGGAACCAGAACGGTCGTATCCCTTACATCACGTACGAGTACACCGTCCTGCGAGAGTCCCTGTCCCCCGTCCCTCAACCTCCCGTCTACACTGGCCGCGACAGTACCGCCCCTGGGGTTTCCGTGGAGATGGGCAGTATGGTGGCCCCCAACGGGAGCACGTATGACAAGGTAGCCCCTGAGACCCGGCAGAACCAGGTGCTGAAACAGGGGCCCAAGGCGGCAGGGGCAGAGGGCCAGAAAGGCCAGGAGACCAATGAGGTGTATGAGGAGACAGCAGCAATCGACTGTCACCAAGACAGCCCAACCCCAACACAATACACAGGTAACACCAGTATACTAGAAACCAATAAACCAATACAATAACCCTAACACAAATAACCCTAATTATACATAACCCCAATACACAAGTGATTAACACAGGAAACCAGGAGTGGGAGTGGGAGTGGGAGTGGGAGTGGGAGTGGGAGTGAGAGAGAGAGAGAGAGAGAGAGAGAGAGAGAGAGAGAGAGATTCTCGACTTGCAGACTGTGCAGTTATCCCCCTGAACTACTGTATGTCTATCGCCATATAAATCAGTTCACCGCTCAGATATCAGATGAGATAAAATGTTTGTTTTTTTAAAAGAGAGTCCTCTCTGCTGGCCCTTTGGAGTCCTGCATTATTCACAGGCATATATACAAAGATTCAGTGAGCTCTGGCATTTTCTCATTTTTTAAATTGGCTGCATCACAAACATGAGTGGTAATGAGTGCAGGCATACCTGCCTGTACCAAGCCCTCAGACAGCCCTTCTACTTAGACTGTGGGACAGTTATGCAGGGAGTTTGGCCATTGGGTGAGACCAAGGCCCTCTCTACTGCCTTAAGGAATATGTTGAAAGGCTTTGTGTGCTGTTTTGTTGTAGTGCACAAACTGCACATAAAACTCCTATTTTAATTCATTAAAGAACACCAGGAGTTTTTCCTGACCACCTGACCAGGAAACACCTTGTCATCTTGTGAGGTGGATGTGGGGTGAAGTCAGGCGCAGGACACCGAAGCTAAGTCCAAAAGTTTAATAAAGACAGATCCCAAAAACAAGGCACGGCCTCTAAACAAAGGAGGCGGAATAATGCCCAATTACGCAAAACATGCGTAAAATACACAGAACACAAAACCCTACACGAAAACACACATGACAGGCGAAATAACAACACACAACTAATCCAACAAACACAGGGAACTAATAGGACACGTAATCATCACAAATCAGACACAGGTGCTAAGGACAGACAAAAGCAATCACACATGGAATCATCCAACGATGGCAGCTAGTACTCCGGGGACGACGAACGCCTTTGCCTGCCCGAACCAGGAGGAGGAGCAGTCTCGGCCGAAACCGTGACAGTACCCCCCTTGACGCGCGGCTCCAGCCGTGCGCCGACCCCGGCCTCGGGGGACGGCCAGGAGGACGCGGACCCGGGCGCGTGGGATGCCCATGGTGGAATTCTGTCAGGAGGGATGGATCGAGGATGTCCCTCCTGGGCACCCAGCACCGTTCCTCCGGACCGTACCCCTCCCACTCCACGAGATATTGGAGACCACTCCTCCGGCGCCTGGAGTCCAAGATGGTCCGGACCCTGTACGCCGGGACCCCCTCGATGTCCAAAGGGGGCGGAGGGGTCTCTCCTATCTCTTCCTCTTGGAGTGGGCCAGCTACCACCGGCCTGAGAAGAGACACATGGAACGAGGGGTTAATATTTTTATACTCTATAGGTAGTTGTAACCTGTAACACACCTCGTTCAATCTTCTCAGGACTTTGAAGGGGCCCCACAAACCGCCGACCCAGCTTCCGGCAGGGCAGGCGGAGGGGCAGGTTTCGAGTCGAGAGCCAGACTCGATCTCCCGGTGCGTACACCGGGCCCTCACTGCGGTGGCGATCGGCGCTCGCCTTCTGTTGACGGATGGCACGCTGCAGATGGACATGGGCAGCGTCCCACGTCTCCTCCGAGCGCCGAATCCACTCGTCCACCGCAGGAGCCTCGATCTGGCTCTCGTGCCATGGCGCCAGGACCGGCTGATAACCTAAGACACACTGGAAAGGTGTTAAATTGGTGGAGGAGTGGCGGAGAGAGTTCTGGGCTATCTCTGCCCAGGGAGGAACCTCGACCACTCCTCCGGCCGGTCCCGGCAATGGGACCTCAAAAACCTACCCACATCCTGGTTTACACGTTCCACCTGCCCATTACTCTCTGGGTGGTACCCCGAGGTAAGGCTCACCGAGACCCCCAACCGTTCCATAAACGCCCTCCAAACTCTGGAGGTGAACTGGGGACCCCGGTCAGACACTATATCCTCGGGGACCCCATAGTGCCGGAACACATGGGTGAACAGGGCCTCAGCGGTTTGTAGGGCAGAAGGGAGACCCGGCATAGGAAGGAGACGACAGGCCTTAGAAAACCGATCCACAACGACCAAAATGGTGGTATTCCCCTGGGAGGGGGGTAGATCGGTAACGAAATCTACCGAGAGGTGGGACCATGGTCGTTGTGGAACGGGCAGGGGATGTAGCTTACCCCTGGGCAAATGTCTAGGTGCCTTACACTGGGCACACACCGAGCAGGAGGAGACATAAACCCTCACATCCTTAGCTAACGTTGGCCACCAGTATTTCATGCTAAGACAGTGCACGGTCCGGCCAATACCTGGATGTCCAGAGGAGGGTGATGTATGAGCCCAATAAATAAGTCGATCACGAACCTCGAGCGGAACGTACGTCCGCCCCACAGGACACTCGGGGGGAGTAGGGTCGGTACGCTGTGCCCGCTCGATTTCCGCATCGACCTCCCACACCACCGGAGCCACCAAACAAGACTCCGGCAATATGGAAGTAGGCTCGTTAGACCTCTCCTCCGTGTCATACCGCCGGGACAGGGCGTCTGCCTTAGCATTCTGGGACCCCGGGATGTAGGTGATCTTGAAAACAAATCGGGTTAGGAACATGTTCCACCTAGCCTGACGAGGGTTCAATCTCCTAGCTGCCCGGATGTACTCCAGGTTACGGTGATCTGTCAGAATGAGGAAAGGGTGTTGAGCCCCCTCAAGCCAATGCCTCCACACCTTTAGAGCCTGAACTACGGCTAACAGCTCCCTGTCCCCAACGTCATAGTTGCGCTCCGCCGAGCTGAGCTTCTTAGAATAGAAGGCACAGGGGCGGAGTTTAGGTGGCGCGCCGGATCGTTGTGACAGGACTGCCCCAATACCGGTCTCAGACGCGTCCACCTCTACTTGGAAGGGTAAAGAGGGATCCGGGTGCGCCAGCACGGGAGCCGAGACGAACAGGTTCTTAAGTTTAACAAATGCCCTGTTCGCCTCAGCCGACCACTGCAAACGAACCGGACCCCCCTTTAGTAGAGATGTAATGGGAGCTGCAACCTGTCCAAAACCCCGAATAAACCTCCGGTAGTAATTAGCAAAACCCAAGAACCGCTGCACCTCTTTTACAGTAGTTGGAGTTTGCCAATTACGCACGGCCGATACCCGGTCTACCTCTATCTCCACACCAGACGCGGACAACCGATAACCCAAAAAGGAGACGGACTCCTGGAAGAACAGGCATTTCTCTGCCTTGACATACAAGTCATGCTCCAACAGTCTTCTCAACACTCGGCGCACCTGGGCTACATGCTCGGCTCGTGTAGCAGAGTACACTAGGATGTCGTCAATGTAAACTACTACACCCTGCCTATGCATGTCCCGGAAAATCTCGTCAACAAAGGATTGGAAGACTGAAGGAGCATTCATTAACCCGTATGGCATGACGAGATACTCGTAATGACCCGAGGTTGTGCTAAATGCTGTCTTCCATTCATCCCCCCCCCCTAATGCGCACCAGATTATACGCGCTCCTGAGATCTAACTTTGTGAAGAAGCGCGCGCCACGTAATGACTCCGTCATCGTCGCAATCAGTGGCAGTGGGTAGCTGTATTTAACTGTAATCTGATTGAGACTACGGTAGTCAATACACGGACGCAATCCCCCATCCTTCTTCTTCACAAAGAAGAAACTTGAGGAAACCGGGGAAGTAGAAGGCCGTATGTATCCCTGTGCCAAGGACTCGGCTATGTACGTCTCCATAGCCGCTGTCTCCTCTTGAGACAGGGGATACACACGACTCCGTGGCAGGGCCGCTCCCGTTTGGAGATTTATCGCACAGTCCCCCTGTCTATGAGGAGGTAGCCGTGCTGCCCTAGATTTACTGAACGCAAGTGCTAAATCCTCATACTCAGGGGGAATGCGCAGTGCGGGCACTTGGTTCGGACTCTCTACCGAGGTCGCCCCTAAGGAAACACCTAGACATCTCCCTACACACTGGGCAGACCACTCCATAAGAGCCCTCTGTTGCCACGCTATGGTAGGATCATGGGTGCTTAACCAGGGAAGTCCCAACACCACGGGGTACGCAGGAGAATCAATCAGATAAAACTGAATGATCTCCTCGTGACCTCCCTGTGTTGTCATCGTCAGTGGTGCTGTGACCTCCCTGATCAGACCCGACCCCAACGGCCGGCTGTCTAAGGTGTGGACAGGAAACTGAGTTTCTACCGGCCGAAGGGGAATCCCTAACCTACCACAAAATGCCCGATCAATAAAGTTCCCAGCAGCGCCTGAATCTACTAGCGCCTTATGCTGGGAATGAGGTGCCACCTGTGGAAATCTCACAGGAATATTCATGTGACCAACAGAAAGCTCTGGGTAAGTGGGGCGCCTGCTTACCTGAAATGACTCCCCAGTGCGCGGCCTGTCGTCACCTCTCCCAAGAGACCCTCCCCAGCACCTGGCCGCGGTGTGCCCTCCACGACCGCAGGTGGTGCAGGGGATGGCTCCCCTCGGGTTCCCTCTCCTCCTCTCTCTAGCGCCAGCACCCCGATCTCCATAGGAATAGGCTCGGAGGTGCTGGAGGGCGAAATGGACGACCCCCCACTCGGGACGTCCGCGGGTGGCCAGCAGGGTGTCTAGACGGATGGAAATGTCCACCAACTGGTCGAATGACAAGTTGGTGTCCCTGCAGGCCAGCTCACGACGAACGTCCTCTCGTAGGCTACACCTGTAGTGGTCGATGAGGGCCCTCTCATCCCACCCCGCATCCGCTGCTAGTGTCCGGAACTCCAGTGCGAACTCCTGGGCGCTCCTCTTCTCCTGTCGGAGGTGGAACAGACGCTCTCCCGCCGCTTTACCTTCCGGTGGATGATCGAAGACAGTCCTGAAGCGGCGGGAAAACTCCGCGTAGGTGATGGTTGCGGCGTCTATTCCCCTCCATTCGGCGTTGGCCCATTCCAACGCCTTGCCGGATAGACAGGAGATGAGGGCGGAGACGCTCGTATCCCGAGGGCGCCGGGTGTACAGTAGCCAGGTACAGTTCCACCTGTAGCAGAAATCCCTGACACCCGGCTGCAGAACCGTCATATGCCCCCGGGAGCGAGAGCCGAATACCACTGGGTTCCGGTGCTGAGAGAGGAGGACTGGCCGTTGGTGATGGGATAGTAGGTGATGGCGTGGGCACCTCCCTAGTCACCAAACGACTCAGCTTGCTGGACACTTCGTCTATGGCGGTCTCAAGTTGCTGGAACAAGATGTCGTGAAAGCGTATCCGTTCATCCAGCAACCTGGATGTCGCCACTGCTCCTGCTGACTCCAGAAAGGTGTGTTGTTCTGTCATCTTGTGAGGTGGATGTGGGGTGAAGTCAGGCGCAGGACACCGAAGCTAAGTCCAAAAGTTTAATAAAGACAGATCCCAAAAACAAGGCACGGCCTCTAAACAAAGGAGGCGGAATAATGCCCAATTACGCAAAACATGCGTAAAATACACAGAACACAAAACCCTACACGAAAACACACATGACAGGCGAAATAACAACACACAACTAATCCAACAAACACAGGGAACTAATAGGACACGTAATCATCACAAATCAGACACAGGTGCTAAGGACAGACAAAAGCAATCACACATGGAATCATCCAACGATGGCAGCTAGTACTCCGGGGACGACGAACGCCTTTGCCTGCCCGAACCAGGAGGAGGAGCAGTCTCGGCCGAAACCGTGACACACCTCTGGTCCGACTTATAAGGCTTTCTCCCACTTTAATAATTTCTCTATCTTTCCATGCCCTTCCTGTTATCCCAACAGATGGCAACAGCAGTCACACAGGCAGTGTAGAAGTCCCTGCCCCGGCAGCCAGCAGGCCTTTAGAGGACGTGCCAGACTCAGAGAACCTCATCTGGAGAGTCTTGCTAGGCGAGCAGATTGGTCCGGATGAGCTGCTCACCAACATCTCAACCAATCAGCTCCTGACGGAGGGAGAGGGACTGTTCTCGTCGGAGGTGGCGCCGTTGGAGGTGGACTATAGCAGTGTGGAGCAGGGAAGCCTGTTCCCCCTCAACAGCTCTCTGGGGGAGTTCAGTCTGGGCCCGTGGAGGAATGATACTGGAGACCTGCTGTTCCCCAACAGGACGCTGCTGACGGGGTTGAGGAGCAACAACCGCACCAACAGAACCAGGTACAGTAAGGAGGGATCCACATAATGTTGAGCAGAAATAAAGAGGCAATGTTGGCCCAACGTCAGCTTGCTATCTGGTATAGGAACCTTTCCAAATAATATCACTTCAAAATCCCATCCACAACCCCTCTGATCTTCTTCTTCCACCTCAAAGACACTAACTCTCTTCACTTAGTGATGCTGCTGCTGAGGGGTTAGCGTGAACACTACAGACCCACTGGGCACACACTGGTTGAATCAACGTTGTTTCCATGTCATTTCAATGAGATTACGCTGAACCAACGTGGAATAGATGTTGAATTGACATCTGTGCCCAGTGGGGAGTCCTTCTCTCTCTAAGTAAGGTCTAAAGTGCAGGGATGTGACGATACCAGTATCATTTTTCCATGGAAAAAATGAAAACACGAAGCAGACCAAACTCTTTGGTCCTTTAAAAGCCTGCTTTATAAAATACTGTGTGCTATAACTTGGAAAATAAATAAATGTGACTCTGGATGACAACATAATGATGTTTGTTTCCAACATTAGGGCTGTTTTCCTAAAGAAGTTAAATTCACTTCGTGTTTTGTTTCCTTGCCACGATACTGACGCGTATCGCGACATTGGTATCATCCCGGCCCTACTGGAGTGAGTCATTTCAAGGCCCTGAGCAGAGGGGCATGTAAAAGTGCTGGATAGTCTCGTCAGGAAAAGGGCCCGTGCTGCTGGCTCGGCTGGCTGGGGGAATGGAATGTGCTCCAGGCTGGCTTCTGGCCCCATCCATCCCTTGCTTCTTTTTTCTTTCTGAGACATCCCAAGAATCGCATGGAGAGGAGACAGCCAAAGCGCAGGGCTGGCCGGGGTAGCATTCCATCACATTTATAATTCATGTTGGCTTCCCTGCGCTGTGTCCAAACAGCGCTTTGCCAGTTCTCTTGCCAGAGCCCCATAAAACACATCACATGACACACCCTGTCTTCCCCTGAGTTGGGGAGAAGAACGGATTGGAGGAGAAGAAGGAGAGGAGGAGGAGGAGGGGGGAGGAGAGGAAAAGGAGGAAGGGGAGGAGGAGGAGGAGGTGAAAAAAAGGGATACGGTCCACTTAAAACAAATAATTCAAGGTATTTGCGGCAAAGTGAAAAATATGACTGGGAAGAAACATACTGTCAGACTGTAGTCACCTCTAGGGATGAATGTGCAGGAATTAGTCACAGTTACACTGAGATATGTCAGTTAAGAATGATTCAAAGTTCCTGTGTATTTTCAAATAAACATCACTGCTCTGGCTATAAAAAAAACAGCCAGTGATATGACAAGAATGTTCATGTCACTTTTATGTGAATTAATGAAAAACAGAATGTCGCTGGCTGTTATGATTTGGAGGGTGAGGTGAATCAGCCGTAGCTGTGATTGTGTGTGTGCGTGTGAGAGAGAGAGAGAGAGCTGGGGTTCAGTGGGTTTACCGTGAAGGCCTGGTTATGTCTTGTTTGACAGGACCAATCGTGTGAAACCTTATTGTCATGTTGTGTTTGACAGGACTAATCAGAGGTTCCTGCAGAAGAACTTCAAGCTGAGCCCTGCAGACATGTACCGCTGGAAACTGTCTTCTCAGGAACCCTGCTCCTCCACCTGCTCTATAGGTAAACACACACACACACACACACACACACACACAGTATGTATGGATTAGTTATGAAATTGTAAGTTATCATTTCTGCTGCAGGAGTGTCTAAGTCCTTTGCCATGTGTGTTCGCTACGACGGCGCTGAGGTGAATGACATGCACTGTGACACTATGACTCGACCTGAGCCTGTTCATGACTTCTGCATTGGGAGGGAGTGCCAGCCCAGGTATGCACCAGAAAACAACACACTTAAAAAGTCCTTAAAGGACTGTTTACCAGTCGGACGATTCTTGAAGTGCAGCAAAGTTCTTTGAGAACAATGTTTGCCTCTTTTCCACATTAAACCAGGAACGGTAAAATGGTGTTGGCCACTACCATTCTATTTAAGATTCTATTTAATTGACTTCAGAAGATAACTAACTGCACCTGAACTCCACTCTGTGTGCATCCCCTCACCCTCAGGTGGGAGGCCAGCAGCTGGAGTGAGTGTTCTCGCACCTGTGGCGAGGGCTTCCAGTTCCGTCTGGTGCGCTGCTGGAAGATGCTGTCCCCCGGACTGGACAGCTCTGTGTACAGTGACCTCTGCACCCTGGCAGAGCTGGAGAGGCCCCTGGAGCGCCGCGCCTGTAAGAGCCCCACCTGCGGCCCCCAATGGGAGGTGGCCGAGTGGAATGAGGTGGGTGGAGCTATACTGTAGGAGTGGAGGTGGGACAGGGGTTGTGTGTGTGTGTGTGTGTGTGTGTGTGTGTGTGTGTGTGTGTGTGTGTGTGTGTGTGTTGTAGTTTCCATGATAGTTACAATGGCAGGTTACTGTGTAGGAGCAGCTGTAGGTGAAATTGAAGGTGTGTGTCCTCTCTCATCTTTCCTGTACAGTGCCCAGCGAAGTGTGGCCGCAGGGCCCAGGTGACCCGGGAGGTCAGGTGTTCAGATGAAACCAAGTCATGTGATCCCCTGACCCGCCCCCTTAACACCAAGAACTGCACAGGCCCGCCCTGCGAGCGCCAGTGGACTGTGTCAGAGTGGGGGCCGGTGAGTACACTACTTTCACTCACTACTACATTTCTATGGTACATTGATTACTGATATGAATAGTGATTGCACTGACTGTCTCTTTGGATCAGTAATACTATGTATTTTTGCCGTGTCATCTCCATTAACCTTTGACCTCTGCAGTGCTCGGGGTCGTGCGGCCAGGGGAAGATGGTACGCCACGTGTACTGTAAGACACCAGAGGGCCGTGTGGTGCCTGAATCCCAGTGCTCTCCGGAGAATAAGCCCCTGGCCATCCACCCCTGTGGGGAGAAGGACTGTGCCCCACACTGGCTCACTCAGGACTGGGAGAGTGTAAGGCAACTGAGTCATTTTGTTGATGTTCTGTTGATGTTCTATCTATGTTTTATTGATGTTCTGTTGATGTTCTCATGATGTTCTATAGATGGTCTCTTAATGCTCGGTTTGTGTTCTATTTTGACAATGTTTACTTGATGTTCTCTTGATGTTCTGTTGGTGTTCTCTTGATGTTTTGACAATGTTATCACAATGTTCTGTTGATGTTCTATATATGTTTTGTTGATGTTCTAATGATGTTCTCTTGGTTAGAGATTCATTAGCTGAGAGCAGTCTTTTTTTCCTCTCAGTGTAACACGACATGTGGCCGCGGTGTGAAGTGGAGGATTGTGCAGTGCGCCGGCATCACTGCTGGGAAGTTCCAGACCCACGATGACGAGGCGTGTGGTGCCAGTGAGAGGCCAGAGACCGAGAACACCTGCTTCGAGAGGCCCTGTTTCAAGTGGTACACCACGCCCTGGTCTGAGGTGAGATACCATTTCAACCATGACATTGTTCACAAAGGCAGTCGGTCACACTCACAAACGCACCTGCTACAAATATCATACCCCCAATACTTTTGCTCCCCTAAAATGGGGGGACTATGTACAGAAAGTGCTGTAATTTCTAAATGGTTCACCCGATATGAATGAAAATATCCTTACATTAAATTAAAATTATAGACTGATCATTTCTTTGTCAGTGGGCAAACGTACAAAATCAGCAGGGGATCAAATACTTTTTTCCCTCACTGTATATGTGTCACTGTACCAATACTTTTGGAACTCACTGTAGATGGTGTCCTATTAAACCACAACAAAATCATCAAATCAAATTGTATTTGTCCAATGTGCTGAATACAACAGGTGTAGACATTACCGTGAAATGCAGAGTTTTAAAAAGTAAGTAAGAAAAATGTGCTAAATTAACTAAATGAAAAATAGTAACACAATAAAATAACATTAACAAGGCTATATACAAGGGGTACCGGTACCGATCAATGAGCAGTGCTGCTGTGTTCATTCCTCAGTGCACTAAGGCATGTGATGTGTTCACTCCCTCATTTTACTAAGATGTGTGGTGTGTTCACTCCCCAGTGCACTAAGATGTCTGGTGTGTTCACTCCCTCATTTTACTAAGATGTCTGGTGTGTTCACTCCCCAGTGCACTAAGACGTCTGGTGTGTTCACTCCCCAGTGCACTAAGACGTGTGGTGTGTTCCAGTGGTGTGGTGCTATTTCTTTTTGGTAAGGCAGTGCAAAAAAATTACAAAATAAATGACGTAATCATTTGTCAAGTTTGTACCAGCAGATGTAGCCTATTGAATATCATTGTAGAATAGGCCTATGCATACAATGCATCCTCAAATTACAACATCTGCCTATGCCCACACTAAGTTCGCCATACCTCATTTCAAAATAGGCCATCATCACTGAATGATAATATTCACGTTTTACTGGTGAAATGTCCAAACTGCATGCCAATCATTTGATCTCATTATGCCAATCATTTGATCTCATTCAGTTTCATGGGAATATGCATTTAGATCTTCTTGAATTACTGTTTCGTGAGCGAATGAAAGCAGATGGTGTTAACAAACTATTAGCCTTTCTTGTGGGCCTACTTTATTTCAATCAAAGCATATCTCCTGCCTAGTGGCGCGCTGTTAAGTTTTGGCCACGTGAGGAAAACAATTAGACTATTAAGCTTCAGATAAGAAATGACTGAGGAGGGGTTTTTGGTGTAACATATTATAGGCCTGCTATGCTACAGTAAATGTATGCTATTATATTCGGTTCTATTATGTAAAACACTAATCATTGTGATCTTGGGAGACATTGATTCAGCTTTGATCTAACTTTATTAAACGAGCACCATTGTGAGAAGTGATAATCAAAAAATGTGTAATAATAATAAGAAGAAGAAGTCATGAGTAGGACTATTAGGCGTAGGAAACAGATCTTGATGAGGGTTATTTTAAGCGATTGCCTTTCTAATCGTGGTGCTGAAAGGAAAGGACAGCACAGTAACCAAGTGGTCACATCGTTCTGGGTTCCACTTTATGAACTTCAAGGCAGACATGCCGTGAATTTGGATCCAAGATCTCATTGGTGTGATGCGGTGGATCAGTTTGTCTGCATACACAATATAGGTGGTACATTTCCGTAAGCTAAGCACTCAGACAGTAGGGCGTACATGAGCCCCAAGTCCATAACAAACTGTTTTGAGGACAGCTGTTTTAGCAACCCCTGGCAGAGTGTTCTGTCTGTGGCTGTTCTTGTTATGTCAGATTTGGCCTGCTCAAAGTGGTCAAGCCTCTGACAAACGGGCCTCTGCACACACGCCTACAGTTATTCATCATTTGCGCCACCGCCAGAGAGAGAAGACAGGGAAGAAACCACCATTTACCTACCTATAGGCTGCTATAGCCTACATATTTATTTAGTTTGTCATTCTATAATTTTGATGGAATGTTTGTGGTAATTAAATATAATGTATTTATAATTTATCAGAATGAATTTTAATGACCAGCTCTGTGTATTCTCAAATTGAAAAAAGTGAGGGAGCGCCGCTCCCCAGCGCTACGGCAGCACTACACCCCTGGTGGGTTCGCTCGTCAGTGCACTAAGATGTGTGGTGTGTTCACTCCCCAGTGCACTAAGACGTGTGGTGTGTTCACTCCCCAGTGCACTAAGACATGTGGTGTGGGTGTCCGGATGAGAGACGTGAAGTGCTACCAGGGCAGGGAGATTGTGAGAGGGTGTGACCCCCTGACCAAGCCTGTGGCCAAGCAGACCTGCGCCCTGCAACCCTGTCCCACTGAACCCCCAGGTACGTAAGCAATAGCCTGGTCCCAGATCTGTTTGTGCTGTCTTGCCAACTCCAATGACCATAGGAGTTAGCAAGACGGCACAAACAGATTTGGGATCAGGCTATGTAAGCAGCACCTCACCACAGCCTCAGGCAACTTTAGGAGAGTTACAGTCTAGTCACAGGCAAAAGTCAACCGGGGAACACAGCATGTTTAAAGCGCTTGTTTTTAATTGTATTATTTAAGTACACCTCTTTCTTTCATAACAGCCTAAGGTCCTGAGCATTTAGATTGTGGAGGTAAAAAGGCATTGATTGATTAATTAATTAATTAATTAATTGATAGATTTATCATTACAGTATTTTCGGATCCTGATGAGGCTACTTTTTCCATATCATTGAACATATCATATATGTCTCTCTGCCAAGCAGATGAGAGCTGTCAGGACCGTCCCACCACCAACTGCTCTCTGGCTCTGAAGGTGAACCTGTGCAGCCACTGGTACTACAGCAAGGCCTGCTGCCACTCCTGCAGGGCCCAGCACACCTCTTAGTATTGCCTGACACCCCCAAAACCTTACCCTGCAGCTCTCCAACCCCCACCCCTTACCTCCACCAGACCCCCACAAACCCCTTACCTCCAACCACTGCAAACCCATACCCACAACCCTCCTACTTCCAGCCAAAGAGCCCTCTACCCCAGACTACTAGTCAACAAACTACCCCCCAGTAGGTTACTCTACTACCCCCCCCAGTAGGTTACTCTACTACACCCCAGTAGGTTACTCTACTCCCCCCAGTAGGTTACTTTACTACCCCCCAGTAGGTTATTTACTACACCCCAGTAGGTTACTCTACTACACCCCAGTAGGTTACTTTACTACACCCCAGTAGGTTACTCTACTACCCCCCAGTAGGTTACTTTACTACACCCCAGTAGGTTACTCTACTACACCCCAGTAGGTTACTTTACTACCCCACAGTAGGTTACTCTACTACCCCCCAGTAGGTTACTTTACTACACCCCAGTAGGTTACTTTACTACGCCCCAGTAGGTTACTTTACTACACCCCAGTAGGTTACTCTACTATCCCCCAGTAGGTTACTCTACTACCCCCCAGTAGGTTACTCTACTACCCCCCAGTAGGTAACTTTACTACACCCCAGTAGGTTACTCTACTACCCCCCCAGTAGGTTACTCTACTACACCCCCAGTAGGTTACTCTACTACACCCCCAGAAGGTTTTTTACTACACCCCAGTAGGTTACTTTACTACACCACAGTAGGTTACTTTACTACCCCCCAGTAGGTTACTCTACTACCCCCCAGTAGGTTACTCTACTACACCCCCAGTAGGTTACTTTACTACACCCCCAGTAGGTTACTTTACTACCCCCCAGTAGGTTACTCTACTACACCCCAGTAGGTTACTCTACTACACCCCAGTAGGTTACTTTACTACACCCCAGTAGGTTACTCTACTACACCCCAGTAGGTTACTCTACTACCCCCCAGTAGGTTACTTTACTACCCCCCAGTAGGTTACTCTACAACCCCCCCCCCAACCCCCAGTAGGTTACTCTACTACACCCCCAGTAGGTTACTCTACTACACCCCCAGTAGGTTACTTTACTACCCCCCAGTAGGTTACTCTACTACCCCCCAGTAGGTTACTCTACTACCCCCCAGTAGGTTACTTTACTACACCCCATTAGGTTACTCTACTACACCCCAGTAGGTTACTCTACTACACCCCAGTAGGTTACTTTACTACACCCCAGTAGGTTACTCTACTACCCCCCAGTAGGTTACTCTACTACACCCCAGTAGGTTACTTTACTACACCCCAGTAGGTTACTCTACTACCCCCCAGTAGGTTACTTTACTACACCCCAGTAGGTTACTTTACCACACCCCAGTAGGTTACTCTACTACCCCCCAGTAGGTTACTCTACTACCCCCCAGTAGGTTACTCTACTACCCCCCAGTAGGTTACTCTACTACCCCCCAGTAGGTTACTTTACTACAACCCAGTAGGTTACTCTACTACCCCCCCAGTAGGTTACTCTACTACCCCCAGTAGGTTACTCTACTACCCCCAGTAGGTTACTCTACTACACCCCCAGTAGGTTACTTTACTACCCCCCAGTAGGTTACTCTACTACCCCCCCAGTAGGTTACTCTACTACCCCCAGTAGGTTACTTTACTACACCCCAGTAGTTTACTTTACTACACCCCAGTAGGTTACTTTACTACACCCCAGTAGGTTACTTTACTACCCCCAGTAGGTTACTTTACTACCCCCCAGTAGGTTACTCTACTACCCCCCAGTAGGTTACTCTACTACCCCCCAGTAGGTTACTCTGCTACCCTCCAGTAGGCTACTATATATCTAAAGGGCCTGATCCAAATGAGAAGGAACAGTAGAATATTATAAAGGCTTCAGTCTGAACCACAACCACATACCTTTCTTTCAGAGAGGTTGTCATGCAAAGAATGAAACCCTGAAGTACTAAGAGTCAAGTGGGATAGATGAGAGCGCGAAGAGTGAACTGGTGCATCTATTTGTGTCTTTTGAAGATAAAATCCTACCCCAGAAATCTCTTAAACCATCGCTGTCGTTACTCCAAATATTAACAACCTATTAAGAGAATGGTCCACAATGATGTGGAAAGATATATATTAAATTATTTCTCGGTTGACTATACTGCATGTCTAGACTGAATTTAAGATAAATATTGACTATGAATATTATTTAATTATCTTTTAAATTAGTGTGTGGCACAGGAAAGGTGTCCATACTGAGTGTTATCCTTAACTATGATATGAGAAATAGTACAATACAGTGTAACTGCCCCATTTTATCCTGTCCAATTCTTTGTTATTAGACCCATACTGCTATGTTTTGCAGAACATACAATTTATTTATTACTCATCACACATGATTTTATCAATCATGGCATATAATTCTTGAAGTTACTAAATGCCAGGTAGGTAAGTGTGAATGAGAGAGTGAATTTAGAGATTAAGACTAAAGGCATACAGTATGGCCATACAGTTATCCCATTCATGGACTGAAATATTCTTGACACTTGAAAAGGTTGAAATACATTGAAGTGTTTGTATCTCATTTTTTACAATATATATCTAGTGTACTGTTTTTGTGGAACTGATACCTCTTTGTACAAAGAAGTAATCATTGAGCTTTTGTACTGTTGTTAACTGAAATCCTCAATGTATTTACCTGTATTTTGATTAAAAAGTGTAAATTATAGCTGTTTCTTTGATTGATATGTTGTGTTCAGCATACAAAAAACATGCACTAATTTTTTCATCTGTTTATTGTTGACACTATTTGTACAATGTAAGACGCTGTATTCCACATATGGTTCATCCATAGTAGTTGATGGGAAATGCATGTACCAGGACCTGATGCCACCTGCTGGTTTCTGTATGGGGCTTTCCCTCTCACATTTACTGCTGAAATAAAACACAAATATCCTATACACTAAGAAGACAAAACACTGTTAAATCAAACAAGACATGCCATGTTACATTTTTGGGGAAATCAAAAAGGGTTTGGCCACCCATACTTGCCAAGTAAACAGTACACACATTACTAGAGCAACCAACTCAATTGACATACACTAACTTTATTGTGGAACTTGAAGTATATGACTTGACAATGAGCTACATGAAAATTACTTCAAATATATATTTAAACATATTTTCCATTTATGTTTTAACCAAATGAGCTCTTAAAAATAGTTATGTTTCCACTCTCTATTGAGAGAACACTCAAAACTGAAGCAAAAACACAGGACTTGGGAATCAGGCTAATGAGACTAAGATATTTTGGCAGCTTACAGTACCTTCTGTGTCATCACCTATGCATAAACCACAAGAGAATGTACAGTACAGATATCACACAACATAAACTGTTATTTCTATGCATCAGAGGTGGCACCACAGGTCCCAGAGTGGTGGGGCAATTCTTTTTTTCCTGATCTGGTAACCTAACGAGGTAAAACTCTGGACCTTATATGGTATGACGTGATTCATCAGTTGTAAAAAAGCTTTAATATGGGCTATGATGAGAGCAGCGTCTTTCTAATCAGGTCACATGTTTTTAATAACCTCCTGGGAAAAAACCTGGCCTTGGGGAGGATGAAAACCGTGTCAAACAGCAGCAACCTGTTCATATTAATTATATTTTAAAGCTAGACTAACAGGGGGTTTATTTTAAAGCTAGACTAACAGGGGGTTTTCTCTACACAGACACAGATACAGCAACATGATTGGACAATAGAACTCACAGGGCTGAGCTTGCTTTATGCAGGATTGCATCATGTAGTCCTGCCCTATGCAACTGTTGGCCTAATAAAACATTTAACTCACAGTCTATGTCAGCTATTGTGTTTATTAATGAATTCTGATTAATAATTTTGGATAGAAAAAGTCTAGGTAGCCTAGTCAGCCCAAGTTTGAACATAAACCAAATGTGATCCCATTCACATGTTCTCCTAATACAAAGAAATGGGCAATAAATACATAATGTTACCGCTTTGTTTACCCTGGCCAGAGGTAGACCAACCGGCTGGCAGATGGAGTTACTATTCCTTTTCCGTCGTACATAAAACATCCTTTCTCAGGCTACAAAGGCGTCGGTTTCCTCGTTAACTAGCTGTAATGCCGAGCCTGCAAAAAAAGAATATGGGAAAAATGCGTACTGTCTTAATAAAACATTTTCGAATGGCTAATGCTACTTCCTGATGTTGTACACAGCGTTCAGCCAGGGGTACACAACCGACTGCTGCAACCTGATTGGCTGAACATCAGGAAGTAGCATCAGCCACTCTAGCATGGTGGTGGAAAATGGTGTTTTATTAACGGGGTGGAGGGTTACTAAGCTAACATATGGAATTGTTTTAATATGGCCATACCAATGATCATTTAGCTATTTGATTTTGAATTTTAAGACCACTTAAGGTATCCAAAATATATATTTAAAAAAATATTTGATGAAACATTGAATTTGGCCTTACTGCTATAAGCCCATAGAAACAGATTCATTGCATGGAACAACCGATAGTCCCCCAAAAAATCCAAATGAAGTTTGTTGTGAAGTGTCTGTCCTGTACGCATATTTTTCCAGTTGTTTTTTTCAGTCGGCTCGCCATTAAAGCTAGTTAAGGAGGCAATCGACGCCCTTGCAGCCTGAATGGAGGACAAACAAAGTAAAAGGAATAATAGCGCAATGTGCCAGCCGGTTGGGCTAGGCCAGAGGGACAGGGTGGAGTAGACTGTTTGCAGCTGCTGTTGTTAGTAGCCTACAGTTGATCAGACTGAAAAATCATCTTGTTTCCATACGATACAGCATGTCAGATCGCTAATGTTTAGGTGTAGGCTGCTACAACATTTATGCAAAGAGTTTTTTGCTTGTGTCTGTCGGGAATTATATGTTATCACATTTGCTAAATAAATACAGAGGAAAGTGAAGCGCACCTTGAGCTTTGTGCCTGGCCTAACCTAATGTAGCAGGTGTAAAAGAAATGCCTGGGCGGAGCTCCGGTTTTCAGCGGAAAAGGAAGCTAGGTTGAGTTAGCTGTATCCCCGAAAACTGGGTGCATCCGGTTGTTGGCAACTCCGCTAAGGGTGTGCCAGGCCCGCGCGACCTGTGATTTCTGTGAATCTTTTTTGTCAAGACACTGCAGCAGCACGGCGATGTGAAGGACAGAGAAATTGTGAGCTAGTTGACAAATCATGAGGCAAATCGGTCTAAATAACAGCACGTTGCCCCTATTTTTCTAAGCTTTTCTCGTCAATATGTTTTTGTAAACTAAATCAAAAGTTGTGGGGCGCTGCCACACCTGATTGAAAAATGCTGGAGAAAATGTCAGCTCGCCACACGTTTTCCGGCGGCCCTGCTCTGCCGGCTTCTCTTGAGAAATAATGTCTCTCTCACAATCACAGATCCAATATGCTGCCTATGATATTAAGCCCTTTTATAATACTGTTCATGTGCTTCCTCACACACAAACAAACATGCACACACACACACACACACACACCTACACACACATACACCATGTCCTTGCTGTATTCTTGCTGTCTGAATCATAATTCTCTAAAGAAAGACGAGCGGATTGACACATTGCCATCAACACACTGACAAATTAACATGTGAAGTGAAAGGACGACGTGAGAGAAAAAAATGTGAATTCAGGACTGGGTGTCCATGTATCTACACGTGAGACCAAAAAACCTCTTTACATCGTGTGAGTGAGTGAGTGAACGTATCCATTGGTTTGGTGAGGTGGAAAATATCTACACTAAGTAAGAGTTCAATCAAATTCCCTCCAGCCAGGTCAGGTCCCTGACGTTGGTCCTCCTAGCCACCAGGGGGCTACACGTCAGTGCTGACACTGTGGCTGTGGGTGACCACCTCCCTCATGGTGACAGAGCGGATGAGGTTGAGCTTGTGGTTGAAGCTGGCCAGGTCCATGGGCAGGTCCAGCTCCTGCTGCTGCACAGTCCTGTAGCTGATGCGGCCGCCGCCGTTACGCAGCCTCTCGGAAGGATGCTGCAGGTAGAAGGGCAGGGAGTAAGGTGTGCAGGAGGGGCAGAATGTATGGGAGCGTGTCATTGGTTTGCGGACCAGGGGTGGAGTGTAGACAAAGTCGGGCCCGTTGGGCTCGGAGGGGGGTGTGGTCATCACGTCGAGGTCACCAGCCGTGTGTACTGGTGTGGGGAGAGAGGACATTGTGGTGAGGTCCGGTTGCTCCTCCTCCTCCCTCTCTGGCTCCTCCCTCTTACAGCAATAATACTGCAGAGAGAAACATATGAAAGAGTGAACAAGCTGGTTGACGTAAAGCCTGAGCATACATGCACTTATCATAGCTAAGTTAGACAAAACTATAGCCTACCTGCAACCTACAGTAGCACAGTACTGCAACGATAGTCAGTAAGATGACTGTAGCTAGAATTCCACCACAGATAACCACTGTCCCGGCTGACATTCGAAATCCTCTCCATCAACACTCTGCAGGAGAAGAGGACAGAAGGAGAAAGGGTGAAGGAGAGGGGGATAGATTGAAAGGGGGTGTGGTGCTTAAACTTACATCATCTAACTGTCAGTTATGTACTGTAGATTTGTATCCTTGCCAACAGCCCTTATTGGGAATCTGATGTTGCTGCTTTTAGTGATCACTTCCAGTCTTTGAATCAAAGGACTGGGCATAGTGCAGTAATTGCACATTCCTTCAGATCATCTGGTCAACTTAAAGGGTCAAAATGGTGATAATGACATTTTAGTGTAAGAGCTCTTTGAAAGAAAAAGCCTGGAATTTCAGCCTGTTCAGTTGGGATGGAGATTTTGGGCCACAGCATGACATCACAATCTGATCTGATTAATCTGACCAATGACCAGTCATGTTTTATTTGCATATGTGTCCTCCTACTTTGAAGGGGTAAGTGGGGTAGGCTCTAGAGTCTATCAAGGCTGTTTATGTTAATATATTTCAATGTAAATCAACACGCCCGCACGATCACACTGAGTATTTCAATGGCGAAAGGAGGCTCAGGGAAATAAATGATGAAAAATATATTTTTAGTTATTTTCATTAAATAAACCCACAGTGGTGTATTACATACAGTGATGATTAAAAAATGCTATTAAAAAGACTGCATGAGTGCTTTAAGCTATTTCACAGAAGTACAGTATGTACATTAGAGGGGATAATGAAAAGCCATCGATTTACTCGTTTTAGAGAGAAAATCAAGCTCAAATCTATTGGTCTAAGCAGAGTCATGGTAAAAGAAAGACACATTAACTGTGGCACATACTATAAACACACACGGTTGTATGATTCTTAAATCAAAAGCCTCCTGATATGCTGAGTCCATCTTAGTTTGCTTTCCCTACTGCTGAGATTGTTTGATACTGTGGGAAAGGTTCTAGGACCGTCTCATTGGGACCATCATGGAATAATGCATGGGAGTTACACAGCAGAAATGACATCAAACCCAGAAATAGCCCCAACACTAAGGCAGAGACAGAGAAAGGCTCCCAGTGAATTTCAATAAGACGCTAATTTTCCCCCTGATTCTCACCTCCTACTACATAAAAGCAATCAAAGCCCAAAGCAACCAGTCACACATGGTAATAAACAGGAATATTGCAGAATATTTCATCAGACCAAAGTAGTTATGGACCAAAGTTGAAGATGATGGACTGTTCTATTGAGTGTCCCCTGCTTAAGCAAACATTAATGGAATGGTCACTTCTAAAGCAGTTAGAAGTGAGGTGTGATAGGTTTGATAGTCATATACTCAGCTGGTATCTCATCTGAATGGCTATGAAAGATTAGCTTGTATGAAGAGATACACAATGTCTTGCGATGACCACACAGATACAGTGTTCTCTCACAGCAAAATGGCTAACCAAGCTGAAGATATCTTGTGACAGATAAGGAAAATGGTGGCCACCACAAACGCTCAGACCATTACTTCTCCTATCCTCCCTGAGTGTGGCAGCTCAGCTCGCCACATCTCTCAGACCTAAGCACCTCATCATCCCCAGGGTCCAGAATCAACTGAACATATATTCTATTCCCATGACGACCTGGCATGGACATCAGTGTCCCTGAGGGTAGGGAGTCATTTTCACCCACACACTCAGCGACCGCTCCGCCGAACAGCCAACTGCTGTGATTCACCATCAAACACAAATCACTGGCCAAGACTCAAAAGGTCATCATGAGCCACACTGTAGTACACACACAACTACTTTCACAGTAGAGCTGGCATTATTGTATTGACCATGGCTCTCAGATTGGAATCTATTGAAATAGATCTTTCTGAGGACAATCTCTGTAATGGCATCTAGAGGCTCTAAAGACATTCGATCAATGGATAGGCTATTAGACTTGGTATTCTATCATCAACTAACCATGAAAGTTTCCCTAAGACTGACAAAATGATATTTCGTTGGAGAGAGTTCAATTATTTATTTGTTTAACACATGTTTACAAGGCATAACCACAATAAAGAATTGCAGTGTTGAACCATTGATAACAAAATTGCTAAAACCTCCACAGCACATTACAGGTATAGGCTATAACATGAAATAATCGCTTTGTCCAAGACAAAGATGCCTATCCGGCCCACGAGCGAAAAATATCCCCCACTGGCTACGCACTTCAGCCAATCTACCAGTCTGCACAGAGTTGCTTTAGGTTTTAACCGCACGGCTGCATGGAGAGCATATCAGCACCATGGACAGCCGCTCAGTGCCCAGAGCACGCGACCACTGAACTGGATTGATAAAATCCATGTCGTACTCAATTTTCATGATAGCCTAGATAGTGTCTCTTTCACTCTCATGACACATTTCACTTCCTATCTCTGTCTCATCGGATCTCTTTATCTATTTTGCTTCATGATCCAAACTTCTGTCTTCAGGGTACCCCTTAGACCACGTACAATTATTTTAAAACGCCATAATCACCAGAATATGAGAGAACAATGAAACACAAACTTTTCTCAATATACAATAAACCAATTGCAAAAAGCAAAGTTTTTTATAATATGCCTAAATTCGCCAAGCTTAGCCAACTCCATGAGCACAAGCAAGCCCGTCAATTAATTTTGTTACAACAAAGACACTAGACCAATCAAACTACTCCATAAATAAACTACTCACACGCAGGCTATAATCTTACCTCTATAAGTATTTGAATCGTCCCATGTCGCTTCCCCGGCGCCTCCCGCTCGCGCAACACCAGTTCTTGGCATCCGTGTGGCAGCCACGTGACGCTCAAAGGCAGCCGCGCCTGAAGGTGATTGATAGAGTTTCAACGGAGAGGAATGGAACTCTCATCAGCTAGGCAACTCTTCAGAGCACACATTTGTCTTGTACCTTTAACACTGAAAACCACAAAAGTGACTATCCCTGTGGATCTTCTGTGGCAAAGCACTTATTTCCTTGGGAAAAACGTGTCGAATCTAAAAGAAACCAAACATAAGTAAATTCCCATCACAATTTCCCACGTTTATCTCCATCTGTCTTCATTTCCAAAAAGGGTTAAAGAGATGGGTGCTTGCAAGCACTATTGAAAGATAACTGAAGTAGTCCTACAAGTTGCCCTGTTTATTTGGATGCTTATGCAAGAATGGTTATGCGCAAATGAATTATTTCTCGCGCTCCCAAGTCCATTTTCTCCTTACAGCGCAATTTTATCAGGGACATTTGATAGGGGAACGCTGAAGAATGACACTAATGATGCAAAACACATTAGTCAAAAAATACAAATAAACTGCTAAAAATAAAAAACGATGACTCCCCAAAAAGATAAAATAGGTTGGTGAGTGTGCAGAGGATACCATGCAATGTATTATATTTTCCGCGTGCGTTGTCCTGTGCTGTCCCCTATGTACTGCACCTTAGCAGGACATCGGACCACCCGCGCATTAATTTCCTCTGCTGATCTGACGAAATGTGGCCATGCCGCAAAGCAGCGGTGCGTTGTTTATCATTGAAGCACTTTTACTAAAGGGCATACAGTTGACTTTCATGATAGAATAACTGTGCATCTACAGTGTCATCGTTCTTTCCAGTTGCCACACAGCGATATGGAGTAGGGTGTAATTGATTAAAGCATCCTTGGTCGGTTTTCCTGAAGAATTGCCATGAGTTGAAATTATTAGGACCAATGGATGACCTGTGTGAGATAGGACCTACTGATTACAATTTTATGGTATTTCTTCAGAAGGAAATACAACATTTACAAAAAAGATAGAATAGAAATGCTGAATCCCTTATCATATTAATTTAGCACTAACAATTTTCACAGAAACCCTTAAATATCTGTCATGATTTGAGCTTGAACTTCTGATCTCAATAGTAGAGAAATCATCAAACACTGACGTCAATGAGTCTGATATTGACTATGCAATGAATCAAATTGTCAGCCTGGAGAGGCACTGAGTCAGAATCATGGACTTAGTTTCCACAAGTATTATCTAACATTTTCCTATTATCTAACAACCTTTCTCTCTCTCTCTCTCTCACACACACACACACACACACACACACACACCATCCCCTTTACCTCTACTCTCTCCCAGCACTTTGCCTGGCCCTGAAGTCTTGTTCCCCACTGCTACCACTTTGAGAATGGCCAAGAAAAGAAGATCGTTTTAGGGAAGCGAAAACTCCCAGATTTTATTTCATTAATTATTCAGATGTTAAAGGAGGCTGAGATTCCACTGTATTGTACAGACAAGGATGTGTAATATTTATGAGTGGAGATGTGGTGCGATGATGGTTGGGTTATTTTCCCTCGTTTCCTGTTCTGGTTCGTCTTCCATTCAGGTCCGCTTGCATTATCCCCATCACCCCATCAGGAGCCCATGAAGCACTGGTGGTGTACTGTACATCGACTATGATCAGTGTAAGATGGCCTGAACACACTCATAGAACCTGCACCATAATGACACAACATCTCTGCAAAGAAAAATGTGTTGTAGAACGTCCCGGAAAGTCACAAAATGGTTGCCTAAAGTCTTAAGGACGTTGTGTCATGGTCCCCTGGAGGTTTTGTCTAGTTCCCAGTTTGTCCCGGGGACGTTTTTAGGACATTTGTCACGATCGTCTAAGGAAGCGGACCAAGGCGCAGCGTGTGAAACAAACATGACTTTATTTAATTAAAGTACTAACAAAACACGACTCGTGAAGTCCACGGTTAACAATACCGACACGGAACAAAAACCCACAACACCCAAGGGAAAACATACAGTTTAAATATGGCTCCCAATCAGAGACAACCCACAACAGCTGACACTCGTTGCCTCTGATTGGGAGCCACTCTGGCCAACATAGACATAGAACAACTTAGAATACCCAACATAGAAAATGAACACATAGAATGAACACACCCTGGCTCAACATATAGAGTCCCAGAGCCAGGGTGTGACAGTACCCCCCCCTAAAGGCGCGGACTGCGACCGCGCCTTAACAAAACCCCAAACAGGGGAGGGCATTCCTCCTCGGAGGCGGCTCCGGCTCCGGGCTTGACCACCACCCTTCCATAATTCCCCCGTAGCGCCCCTGGTCCGGTCTGACCCCGCTGGCTGGATCTGGACTGGACATTGACGGAGCGGATTGCTTACGCTCCGTTGTGGAGCAGCTGACCGGTCTTACCAGGCTGACGACTCGCACCCCGGGCTTGGTGCGAGTAGCAGGAACGGGCTGAACCAGGCTGACGACTCGCACCCCTGGCTTGGTGCGAGTGGCAGGAACGGGCTGAACCAGGCTGATGACTCGCACCCCTGGCTTGGTGCGAGTGGCAGGAACGGGCTGGACCAGGCTGACGACGCACACCGTAGGCTTGGTGCGTGGAGCAGGGACAGGCCGGACAGGGCTGGCGACGCACACCGTAGGCTTGGTGCGTGGAGCAGGGACAGGCCGGACAGGGCTGGCGACGCACACCGTAGGCTTGGTGCGTGGAGCAGGGACAGGCTGGACAGGGCTGGCGACGCACACCGTAGGCTTGGTGCGTGGAGCAGGGACAGGCCGGACAGGGCTGGCGACGCACACCGTAGGCTTGGTGCGTGGAGCAGGAACAGGCCGGGCTGGGCTGGCGACGCACACCGTAGGCTTGGTGCGTGGAGCAGGAACAGGCCGGGCTGGGCTGGCGACGCACACCGTAGGTTTGGTGCGTGGAGCAGGGACAGGCCGGGCTGGGCTGTCGACGCACACCGTAGGCTTGGTGCGTGGAGCAGGAACAGGCCGGGCAGGGCTGGCGACGCACACCGTAGGTTTGGTGCGTGGAGCAGGGACAGGCCGGGCTGGGCTGTCGACGCACACCGTAGGCTTGGTGCGTGGAGCAGGAACAGGCCGGGCTGGGCTGTCGACGCACACCGTAGGTTTGGTGCGAGTGGCAGGAACAGGCCGGGCTGGGCTGGCGACGCACACCGTAGGCTTGGTGCGTGCAGCAGGGACAGGCCGGACAGGGCTGACGACGCACACCGTAGGCTTGGTGCGTGGAGCAGGAACAGGCCGGACCGTACTGGGAACACACACCACTGGCTTTAAACGGGGATCAGGAACGGGCCGGACCGGACTGGCAATACACCTCAGTACCTCTCGCCGTGCCTCTACAACTTCCTTCCCTCCTCTCGCCAATGGCTCCCGTAACCCGGTGGCCTTCTCTCCTCGTCTCCTATTTCACCCTGTGGCAGCCTCCTGCTGCCCAGTCGCCCATGCCGTGTGCCCCCCCCTAAAAAATTATTGGGGGTGCCTCTCGTCCGTCCGACGATGGCACTGCTGACGCCGCTGCTCCTCTCTCGCCAGGGCCTTGATCCTACCCCAAGGTCCCTTGCCCCCCGAGCATGTCCTCCCAGGACCACACTTTGCCCACCTGGGCCATCGCCAGCCTCTCCATCTCCTTTCCTGGCGCTTCCTCCCATGTCCAGTCTGCCTGCTCCTGGACACGCTGCTTGGTCCTTTTACGGTGGGTTTTTCTGTCACGATCGTCTAAGGAAGCGGACCATGGCGCAGCGTGTGAAACAAACATGACTTTATTTAATTAAAGTACTAACAAAACACGACTCGTGAAGTCCACGGTTAACAATACCGACACGGAACAAAAACCCACAACACCCAAGGGAAAACATACAGTTTAAATATGGCTCCCAATCAGAGACAACCCACAACAGCTGACACTCGTTGCCTCTGATTGGGAGCCACTCTGGCCAACATAGACATAGAACAACTTAGAATACCCAACATAGAAAATGAACACATAGAATGAACACACCCTGGCTCAACATATAGAGTCCCAGAGCCAGGGTGTGACAACATTCTTGGGAATTTGTGTCATGGTGCCCTGAAGGTTTTGTCTAGTTCCCGGTTCTTGGGATGTTGTGTCATGGTCCCCTGGAGGTTTTTGTCTAGTACCCGGCCTGTTCCTAATGGTCGCAAAGAAACATTGCAGAAATAAGTAAATTAAATAAATTACGAGACAATAGTCATATTAACTCATAAGTAAAATAGCAGTGCAGACGGCACAATTGTTCTAAGTGCATAAGATGTATTATAGGTAATGAATGTGTAAAATTCTACAGACTTTGTGGCAGAGCAGAAAGATCAGCATACCCCAAATCCAAAAGTTGGGAGTTCAAATCCCAAGTGGGGTCATATTGAAAAGTCAGTACTAAGTGATCATGTCAAATGTAATCATATTGTCATTGATTAAATATATTTGTAAACTATTTTAGCTGACCAGCATCCCACTTACCTTAAAACCCCCATACCATTTAATTACTTTACTTATAATGGTTTGGGACACCTGGGACCATCACGTGATAAAAACCTCCAAGGGACCATGAGACAACGTCCTAAGAACGTCTTAAAAAGGTCCTGACATGGTCCTCAGTGACATCCTGGGAATTTACAGGGAACAACACAAAGGTCCCCCAGAGAACGTTCCCTTGGGACTATCACGCAACGTCCTAAGGACTAGTAAAACTAAAGTCCTGAGAACATCCTAAAAAGGTCCTGACATTGTCCTCAGTGACGTCCTGGGAATATACAGTGAACTACACAAAGGTCCCCCAGAGAACGGTCCATTGGGACTATAAATTTTTTTTTATATACAGTTGAAGTCGGAAGTTTACATACACCTTAGCCAAATACATTTAAACTCAGTTTTTCACAATTCCTGACATTTAATCATAGTAAAAATTCCCTGTCTTAGGTCAGTTAGGATCACCACTTTATTTTAAGAATGTGAAATGTCAGAATAATAGTAGAGAGAATTATTTCTTTCAGCTTTTATTTATTTCTTCACATTCCCAGTGGGTCAAAAGTTTACATATACTCAATTATTATTTGGTAGCATTGCCTTTAAATTGTTTAACTTGGGTCAAACGTTTCTGGCAGCCTTCCACAAGCTTCCCACAATAAGTTGGGTGAATTTTGGCCCATTCCTCCTGACAGAGCTGATGTAACTGAGTCAGGTTTGTAGGCCTCCTTGCTCGCACACGCTTTTTCAGTTCTGCCCACAGATTTTCTATAGGATTGAGGTCAGGGCTTTGTGATGGCCACTCCAATACCTTGACTGTGTTGTCCTTAAGCCATTTTGCCACAACTTTGGAAGTATGCTTGGGGTCATTGTCCATTTGGAAGACCCATTTGCGACCAAGCTTTCACTTCCTGACTGATGTCTTGAGATGTTGGTTCAATATATCCACATAATTTTCCTTCCTCATGATGCCATTTATTTTGTGAAGTGCGCCAGTCCCTCCTGCAGCAAAGCACCCCCACAGCATGATGCTGCCACCCCCGTGCTTCATGGTTGGGATGGTGTTCTTAGGCTTGCAAGGCACCCCCTTTTTCCTCCAAACATAACGATGGTCATTATGGCCAAACAGTTCTATTTTTGTTTCATCAGACCAGAGGACATTTCTCCAAAAAGTACCATCTTTGTCCCCATGTGCAGTTGCAAACCGTAGTCTGGCTTTTTTATGGCGGTTTTGGAGCAAAGGCTTCTTCCTTGTTGAGCAGCCTTTCAGGTTATGTCGATATAGGACTCGTTTTACTGTGGATATAGATCATTTTCTACCTGTTTCCTCCAGCATCTTCACAAGGTCCTTTGCTGTTGTTCTGGGATTGATTTGCCCTTTTCGCACCAAAGTACATTCATCTCTAGGAGACAGAACGCGTCTCCTTCCTAAGCAGTATGATGGCTGCGTGGCCCATGGTGTTTATAGTTGCGTACTATTGTTTGTATAGATGAACGTGGTACCTTCAGGCGTTTGGAAATTGCTCCCAAGGATGAACCAGACTTGTGGAGGTCTACCATTTCTTTCTGAGGTCTAGGCTGATTTCTTTTGATTTTCCCATGATGTCAAGCAAAGAGGCACTGTGTGTGAAGGTAGGCCTTGAAATAAATCCACAGGTACACCTCCAATTGACTCAAATTATGTCCATTAGCCTTTCAGAAGCTTCTAAAGCATGACATAATTTCCTGGAATTTTCCAAGCTGTTTAAAGACACAGTCAACTTAGTGTATGTAAACTTCTGACCCACTGGAATTGTGATACAGTGAATTATAAGTGAAATAATCTGTCTGTAAACAATGGAAAAATTACTTGTGTCATGCACAAAGTACAGTGGGGAGAACAAGTATTTGATACACAGCTGATTTTGCAGGTTTTCCTACTTACAAAGCATGTAGAGGTCTGTAATTTTTATCATAGGTACACTTCAACTGTGAGAGACGGAATCTAAAACAAAAATCCAGAAAATCACATTGTATGATTTTTAAGTAATTAATTTGCATTTTATTGCATGACATAAGTATTTGATCATCTACCAACCAGTAAGAATTCCGGCTCTCACAGACCTGTTAGTTTTTCTTTAAGAAGCCCTCCTGTTCTCCACTCATTACCTGTATTAACTGCACCTGTTTGAACTCGTTACCTGTATAAAAGACACCTGTCCACACACTCAATCAAACAGACTCCAACCTCTCCACAATGGCCAAGACCAGAGAGCTGTGTAAGGACATCAGGGATAAAATTGTAGACCTGCACAAGGCTGGGATGGGCTACAGGACAATAGGCAAGCAGCTTGGTGAGAAGGCAACAACTGTTGGCGCAATTATTAGAAAATGGAAGAAGTTCAAGATGACGGTCAATCACCCTCGGTCTGGGGCTCCATGCAAGATCTCACCTCGTGGGGCATCAATGATCATGAGGAAGGTGAGGGATCAGCCCAGAACTACACGGCAGGACCTGGTCAATGACCTGAAGAGAGCTGGGACCACAGTCTCTAAGAAAACCATTAGTAACACACTACGCCGTCATGGATTAAAATCCTGCAGCGCACGCAAGGTCCCCCTGCTCAAGCCAGCGCATGTCTGAAGTTTGCCAATGACCATCTGGATGATCCAGAGGAGGAATGGGAGAAGGTCATGTGGTCTGATGAGACAAAAATAGAGCTTTTTGGTCTAAACTCCACTCGCCGTGTTTGGAGGAAGAAGAAGGATGAGTACAATCCCAAGAACACCATCCCAACCGTGAAGCATGGAGGTGGAAACATAATTCTTTGGGGATGCTTTTCAATGTGATTTTCTGGATTTTTGTTTTAGATTCCGTCTCTCACAGTTGAAGTGTACCTATGATAAAAATTACAGACCTCTACATGCTTTGTAAGTAGGAAAACCTGCAAAATCGGCAGTGTATCAAATACTTTTTCTCTCCACTGTAGATGTCCTAACCAACTTGCCAAAACGATAGTTTGTTAACTCGAAATTTTTGGAGTGTATGTAAACTTCCGACTTCAACTGTATACAGTACCAGTCAAAAGTTTGGACACACCTACTCATTCAAGGGTTTTTCTTGATTTTTACTATTTCCTACATTGTAGAATAATAGTGAAGACATCAAAACTATGAAATAACACATATGGAATCATATAGTAACCAAAAAAGTGTTAAACAAATCAGAATATAGTTCCACTAAGCCCAAACCAGATGGGATGGCGTATCGCTGCAGAATGCTGTGGTAGCCATGCTGGTTAAGTGTGCTTTGAATTCTAAATAAATCACAGACAGTGTCACCAGCAAAGCACCCCCACACCATAACACCTCCCCCTCCATGCTTTACGGTGGGAAATACACATGCGGAGATCATACGTTCACCCACACCGCGTCTCACAAAGACACAGCGGTTGGAACCAAAAATCTCAAATTTGGACATCAGACCAAAGGACATATTTCCACTGGTCTAATGTCCATTGCTCGTGTTTCTTGGCCCAAGCAAGTCTCTTCTTATTATTGGTGTTTCTTTGCAGCAATTCGAAGACCTGATTCACACAGTCTCTTCTGAATAGTTGATGTTGAGATGTGTCTGTTACTTGAACTCTGTGAAGTATTTATTTATTTCTGAGGCTGGTAACTCTAATGAACTTATCCTCTGCAGCAGAGGTAACTCTGGGTCTTCCATTCCTGTGGCGGTCCTCATGAGAGCCAGTTTCATCATAGCGCTTGATGGTTTTTGTGAATGCACTTGAAGAAACTTTCAAAGTTCTTGAAATGTTCCGTATTGACTGACCTTCATGTCTTAAAGTAATGATGGACTGTCGTTTCTCATTGCTTATTTGAGCTGTTCTTGCCATAATATGGACTTGGTCTTTTACCAAATAGGGCTATCTTCTGTATATCACCCCTACCTTGTCACAACCCAACTGATTGGCTCAAACGCATTAAGAAGGAAAGAAATTCCACAAATTAACTTTTAAGAAGGCACACCTGCTAATTGAAATGCATTCCAGGTGACTTCCTCATGACGCTGGTTGAGAGAATGCCAAGAGTGTGCAAAGCTGTCATCAAGGCAAAGGGTGGCTATTTGAAGAATCTCAAATATAAAATATATTTTGATTTGTTTAACACTTATTTTGTTACTACATGATTCCATATGTGTTATTTCATAGTTTTGATATCTTCACTATTATTCTACAATGTAAAAAATAGTAAAAATAAAGAACAACCCTTGAATGAGTAGGTGTGTCCAAACTTTTGACTGGTAGTGTATATATATTTTATTGTCACACACCGGATGGGTGGAGTGAAATGTGTTGTTTTACAGGGTCAGCCATAGTAGTACAGCACCACTGGAGCAAATTGGGTTTAAGTGCCTTGCTCAAGGGCACATTAACAGATTTCCCCCCTTGTCGGCTCAGGTATTCAAACAAGCGACCTTTCAGTTACTGGCCCAAAGCTTTAACCGCTAGGCTACCTGCCGCCCTATCATGCGATGTCCTAAGGACTAGTAAAACGAAAGCCCTAATAACGTCCTAAAAATGTCCTGACATGGTCCTCAGTGACGTCCTGGGAACTTACAGGGAACTACATAAAGGTCCCCCAGAGAACGTTCCCTTGGGACCATCATGCGACGTCCCATTGACCATCATGAAACGTCCCCTTGTGGACATTGAATGTTCTATGGATAACGTCTTGCTGAAAACCTTTAAGGGACCTAACGGGAATGTCCCTAGGACGTCCCCTGTTTACGGGGATACAAGTGTGTTGGAGATGTACCCCCACCACATGGTATGTATAACTGTCTATAGTGTCTGATGCTTTGGTTTCAGCAATATGATTCAACATGATAGTGTAGGCCTGCAGGGACTGCAGATAAAATCTGGGGAACATGGTCCATGTCTAAATAAACAAATAAAACACTGCTTTGAGGCAGAGTTCCGGGCAAGTAGGCGTCCTGTGTTCAGAAGTTCTCAGCCATTTCTAGTCAAGGAATGATTTTCTGCTCCTGCCCTAATTAATTAAAACCCAACTGCAAAGGAATCAACTTCAGTGTCCTGCTGCTCACTTGACATTCTTCCACTTTTTCTGTCCTCTCCACCTCATCTGTCTGTACTTGCCAATAGCCCTCCCTGCTCTGGCGTCTGCCTGGCCTCTATCCGCCCCATACCCCTCCCTCTCTCCCCAATCCCTCTCTCTTCCCCCCTCTTTCATTTGATTGCATGTCCAATAACGTTGGTTGTGCTGTTCACAGTTCAATACAACAAACATGGCTCCAGTGTTGTCATCTACTTAGCATTGATTCAATCGGTAATGTCATACATTAGGGTACGGACACTTGTTATCAAGGTCACCTAACAAGTCCAGTCCACAGATACCAACCCGGTTTAATATGTGGTGCACTAACTAACCCTTTGTATCCTCTGAATTGAATAGATTCACAGTATAGGTTTCAATGGATGTTCACTCATCTGAAACATGAGGCTTTGGAATTGCTTGTGGCATGCTTATAATAAATGTAATCTCTATACAAAGTCATTTTGACCATTTTGACCTATAAATGCCTTTTTTCGAGGGTTGGTAAAACAGTTGATATTGTTCAATAAAAACCATCATATGGCTTTCACTATTTCTCCATTACTCTTTCTCTAACTATAATGTTTCCTTCTGATTTTCTTTCTTTGCTGTCTATGAAAATGTGAGGTTCAAAAAAGCTCCCTCCGTATGGGTTTGTGTTATTCCAAAGCCCAGATTTGTGCATGACTGACCTAACTGACTAAAACTGAGAAAAAGACACAAAGGCATGAACAAGCTGGTGAATGCTTAATGTGGCCTGGCATAATGATACCCACCAACTGTTATTGCGTATCCTGTCTCTCTCATTCTGACAAGTCCCCTGTTCCGAAACACTGATGTGTTTGTACACGCATGGGCTCATTCAGAGGGACACGGAGAACATGATTTAAAACCCAAAGCATGTCTGACTCCTTATACAAGAGACCACAAGAGCAACAGCGGGCTTGCAACAGTACAGCAGTGGAGGCTGGTGGGGGGAGCTATAGGAGGATGGGCTCATTGTAATGGCTGGAATGGAAATAATAGAACGTTATCAAACACATCAAACATCATATGGAAACCACATGTTTGACTCCGTTCCATATTCCATTCAAGCCATTACAATGAGCCCGTCCTCCTATAGCTCCTCCCACCAGCCTCCACTGTAGTACAGTAGCCTACAAACACAGCTGCAAGCAGGATGCTCCTGTAGCTCCACTACATTACCTCCCTGTGTAACTCTGCTGCTGCACTTGAGGCTTATTTTCCATAATTATAGCAATAACCATTTATGCATATTCCATCATAAGAGATAGCCATAGAAAAAACTGAGCTCGATATGGGCTTGACAGAACCCTACACTATCTCCCTGCTGCGGGTATTGATTTGCAGTGCTGCAGTGCTGAGTCTATGGACACCTGGGGCCCATAAAACTTCCCTCTGGGCACTGCCCATCCCATCTGATCACTCATACTGAATGACTGAATGAGAGGAGCTCCTGGGACTGGCAGATTGATACAGATTGATACAGCTGCTGAGGAGTCTATCTCAAACATCAACCAGTCAGAAGAGTTCAATTGAATATTAAGGATCGTTTGTGAATTTTGGTGGTGTACTGTGACTGTCCAAATAAGATTGGGGTAGAAATAGTCCTATGTTTATAACCAATTACTTTTGGCATATGGACAATGCTGCATTTCACAGTTATTATGATAGTTTCTGACAGTTCTTCAGCACTCATTGCAGTTTGTTAATGCCAAAATAACAAGGCTGACAAGATGAGCCCTCTTGCTTGTGGCATCCAGCTCCAGCTTTGTCCAATCAGATGTTGACTAACAAGCCCAAGGCAGCCTCTAATGAACTGCAGTTTTGTGAAAGATTCACATCCAGATAACCCACGCATGAGGTATGAGGCAAGTTTGAGGGAGTACTTCACAGAGTTTACACTAGCCAAAGAGCTATTGAGAAGAAGGGTTGCTGTGGTTGACTCCTTTGTTTGCCAGTTTCCCAACCTACAATTAACGTATAGGTCTTTATAAAGAGAGGTCACATTGCATGAGCAACCAGACCAATTAGCCTTAGTCATCTACTCCTATCTGAAACCTGTCTGGGTAGAGTTTACTGGCATAGTGATGTTTAGAATTGGGAAAAACATGTTGCATTGTATGTTTGCAATGTCATTTTCCTGATTGATTGAATCCATACAGATCCATACAACTAGTACTGTAGAGGGTTCAATATGAGAAGTTCAGTGACCAACAGTGACCGCTTGGCCATGTTGAGGAGTAGTGAACTACATGTAGTTCAACTAGTAATTTAACTACATATTTGCAATAGCTTGTTGGTAGTTGAACTAAATTAAAATATTGGTAGTGTTTTCAGTAGGTAATTACTTTTTTTTGCCGTTTAGCGGTGTAGCTAACTACTGGAACATACTACTTTTTTGGCTAAAATAAAATAAAATATGGGTGAAGTAAACTATATTTTTCTTAAGGGTAGCTTTAGTGTAGCTTAACTTCTTCCAGTGTGAAGTAATTGGTAGCTTGGTAAGCTATATTTTCAGAGTAGCTTCCCCAACACTGCCTGTTGGAAGCTCTTGGATACACTACATGACCAAAAGTATGTGGACACCTGCTCATCCAACATCTCATTCCAAAATCATGGGCATTAATATGGAGTTTGTCCCCCCTTTGTTGCTATAACAGCCTCCACTCTTCTGGGAAGGCTTTCCACCAGATGTTGGAACATTGCTGCAGGGATTTGCTTCCATTCAGCCACAAGAGCATTAGTGAGGTCGGGCACTGATGTTGGACGATTAGGCCTGGCTCGCAGTCGGCGTTCCAATTCATCCCAAAGGTGTTTGATGGGGTTGAGGTCAGGGCTCTGTGCAGGCCAGTCAAGTTCTTCCACACCAATCTCGACAAACCATTTCTGTATGGACCTCGCTTTGTGCACGGGGGCATTGTCATGCTGAAACAGGAAAGGGCCTTCCCCAAACTGTTGCCACAAAGTTGGAAGCACAGAATCATCTAGAATGTCATTGTATGCTGTAGCGTTACGATTTCCCTTCACTGGAACTAAGGGGCCTAGCCCATTATTCCTCCTCCACCAAACTTTACAGTTGGCACTATACTTTGGGGCAGGTAACGTTCTCCTGGCATCCGCCAAACCCAGATTCGTCCGTCGGACTGCCAGATGGTGAAGCGTGATTCATCACTCCAGAGAACACGTTTCCACTGAGTCCAATGGCGGTGAGCTTTACACCACTCCAGCTGACGCTTGGCATTGCGCATGGTGATCTTAGGCTAGTGTGCGGCTGCTTGGCCATGGAAACCCATTGAAGCTCCCGACGAACAGTTATTGTGCTGACGTTGCTTCCAGTGGCAATTTGGAACTCGGTAGTAAGTGTTGCAACGAAGGACAGACATTTCCACTTCACAATAACAGCACTTACAGTTGACCAGGGCAGCTCTAGCAGGGCAGACATTTGACGAACTGACTTGTTGGAAATGTGGTGTCCTATGACGGTGCCACGTTGAAAGTCACTGAGCTCTTCAGTAAGGCTATTCTCCAGCCAATGTTTATCTATGGAGTGCATGGCTGTGTGCTCAATTTTATACACCTATCAGCCAGGGGTGCGGCTGAAATAGCCGAATCTACTAATTTGAAGGGGTGTCCACATACCATATAGTGTATCTTTATTATATTTTTGTTAACTTCAGGGGGATAGGGGGCAGTCCATTAAAGGTCAGGCTCCTGGCTAGACAGTGACTTTAGTTTCAGTATTGTGGGTGTAAAAGGCTTTAGTTGAATTCGCCAAAAGTGCTGCAGGCAAGGAAATATGATGTTTGAGGGATCCAGTGCATTAGCCTTAGTCGCAGCTCTCTACCAGACCTCATAGCTGCCCCCAAAACCCCAAACCCCAATGTTTATAAAATATATAGAGTTAGCCTCGAGTTACTGTCTCTGATGTCAGAATGCATGGGAGGCTACCACTTAGCGCCCCCTCCATGCGTCACCAATGGGTCTGGGTATGAGGGTTCAAAGTCTGGATTCATTCAAACATCTTTCAGCTCCTGGACATTAGAAAAACACCCTCACCTGTAGACAAAACAATTTAAAAACCTGTCTTCCGCCTGTCTTTGGGGTTAAGGGTGTTTTTTATTTCTTTTCATTTGTTTCCAGTAATTTGCTGATATATATCTTTCGGACCACTCAACATGGTTTTCTGTTTTGGGTCAATAGTTTCAATGCACTGACTGGAGTAAATTCAACACCGCAAGTGTGCTGTCTCTGACTCTGATTTCCCCTGGAGAAATTCACTCAGAGCAGAATGCTGACATTTGACCCTCACTTGCTTTATGTATACACATTGGTGTAAAGTACTACCTAAGTCGTTTTTTGGGGGTATCTGTACTTTACTTTAGTATTTATATTTTTACCAACTTTTACTTTTACTTCACTACATTCCGAAAGAAAATAATGTACTTTTTACTCCATACATTTTCCCTGACACCCAAAAGTACTCGTTACATTTTGACAGGAAAATGGTCCAATTCACACACTTATCAAGAGAACATCCCTGGGCATCCCTACTGCCTCTGATCTGGCGGACTCACTAAACACAAATACTTCATTTGTAAATTATGTCTGAGTGTTGGAGTGTGCCCCTGGCTATCCGTCAATAAAAAACAAAACAAAAAATAGTGCCGTCTGGTTTGCTTAATATAAGGAATTTGAAATGGTTCATACTTTTACTTTTGATACTTAAGTACATTTGAGCAATTCCCTTTACTTTTGATAATTAAGTATATTTAAAACCAAATACTTTTAGACTTTTACTCAAGTAGTATTTTACTGGGTGACTTTCACTTTTACTTGAGTCATTTTCTATTAAGGTATCTTTACTTTTACTCAAGCATGACAATTGAGTACTTTCCACACAACTGAGCATACATACTAACAAAGCAGCACTAAATACAGTGTGTCTGTTGGTTTGTAGTTATTTACTGTATAATCTATGACATAGCTGGAGCAGCTACTCAGAAATTGAGGAAATGCATGCTTATATGCACAAAGAAATGTAATTTTGGCAAACACATGTACCATAACAGCCAGATGAACAAACACAGCTTGTGAATCCGAGCTACATGACTTCAGTCAATCTACCATACCGTCCATGTCCCAACTGATTACAAACTCCCCAAACCCACTCAGAGCACATAACTAGGAACATAAATAATGAATCAAAATGTTTCTGTTTGATGGTGTACTCCTCCGAGTTGTTCTGCGACCCTACTTTGAGAAGAGGCTTTTTCAAATAATTCAGGCCGGTATCCATTGAAGCGCATGGGAAAGCATCCCAGGAGGAACCTCTCTTTGGAGGAGAGGAACTGGAAGGCTATTAAAGGATACAGCACTTAAGAGCACCTGGCCTGTAGTACACAGCCTCGATCACCACTACATACAGTGGCTTGAGAAAGTATTCACCCCCCTTGGCATTTTTCCTTTTTTGTTGCCTTACAACCTGGAATTAAAATTGATTTTTTGGGGGGTTGTATCATTTGATTTACACAACATGCCTACCACTTTGAAGATGCAAAATATTTTTGGGGGTGAAACAAACAAGAAATAAGACAAAAAAACAGAAAACTTGAGCGTGCATAACTATTCAACCCCAACCCCCCCCGTCAATATTTTGTAGAGCCACCTTTTGCAGCAATTACAGCTGCAAGTCCCTTGGGGTATGTCTCTATAAGCTTGGCACATCTAGCCACTGGGATTTTTGCCCATTCTTCAAGGCAAAACTGCTCCAGCTCCTTCAAGTTGGATGGATTCCACTGGTGTACAGCAATCTTTAAGTCATACCACAGATTCTCAATTGGATTGAGGTCTGGGCTTTGACTAGGCCATTCCAAGACATTTAAATGTTTCCCTTTAAACCACTCGAGTGTTGCTTTAGCAGTATGCTTAGGGTCATTGTCCTGCTGGAAGGTGAACCTCCGTCCCAGTCTCAAATCTCTGGAAGACTGAAACAGGTTTCCCTCAAGAATTTCCCTGTATTTAGCGCCATCCATCATTCCTTCAATTCTGACCAGTTTCCCAGTCCCTGCTGATGAAAAACATCCCCACAGCATGGTGCTGCCACCACCATGCTTCACTGTGGGGATGGTGTTCTCGGGGTGATGATAGGTGTTGGGTTCGCACCAGACATAGCATTTTCCTTGATGGCCAAAAAGCTCAATTTTAGACTCATCTGACCAGTGTACCTTCTTCCATATGTTTGGGGAGTCTCCCACATGCCTTTTGGCGAACACCAAACGTGTTTGCTTATTTTTTTCTTTAAGCAATGGCTTTTTTCTGGCCACTCTTCCGTAAAGCCCAGCTCTGTGGAGTGTACGGCTTAAAGTGGTCCTATGGACAGATACTCAAATCTCCGCTGTGGAGCTTTGCAGCTCCTTCAGGGTTATCTTTGGTCTCTTTGTTGCCTCTCTGATTAATGCCCTCCTTGCCTGGTCCGTGAGTTTTGGTGTGCGGCCCTTTCTTGGCAGGTTTGTTGTGGTGCCATATTCTTTCAATTTTTTAATAATGGATTTAATGGTGCTCCATTTTTTTATAACCCAACCCTGATCTGTACTTCTCCACAACTTTGTCCCTGACCTGTTTGGAAAGCTCCTTGGTCTTCATGGTGCCACTTGCTTGGTGGTGCCCCTTGCTTAGTGGTGTTGCAGACTCTGGGGCCTTTCAGAACAGGTGTATATATACTGAGATCATGTGACACTTAGGTTGCACACAGATGGACTTTATTTAACTAATTATGTGACTTCTGAAGGTAATTGGTTGCACCAGATCTTATTTAGTGGCTTCATAGCAAAGGGGGTGAATACATATGCACGCACCACTTTACTGTTATTTATTTTGTATATTTTTTTGATTTCACTTCACCAATTTGGATTATTTTGTGTATGTCCATGAAATCCAAATAAAAATCCATTTAAATGACAGATTGTAATGCAACAAAGTAGGAAAAACGCTTACATACACCATACTATGCTTCATTGTGTACTTATATTATTTCGTTATAGTCAGGGGTGGGTTCAACTTGGACTTTCAAAATGGTGGACCTTATTATCCACGAATCAAAGCATTCTTAGTATGTTAGTTATTGTAATGGTATTATTAGAGTACAGTGGTAAATTATGCTGCTGCTGATGTTAGACAGTAATTCTGTCCAGCAGGTTCAGACACATGTCCTCCTGACACCCCCTTAGAGTTCTCTATGACATCACTCTCTGGCTCCACAGTCCTTACTCCTTACGCCAATGATAAACTCATTCATATTGATTCATGACATTAGCATTTTCCTCAGATAGATTAACATTTCCTTTCGACACAAACAAAGGCATCAAGAGAGAGGGAGCAGATGAATCAGATGGCATGGGGAGTGTGGGCTGAACTGTCTCAAAGGGAGGACAGGTCAGCATTTGTTACACGCCTGAGCTGGGAGGGCTGAGCTGGAGAGGGGAGAGGAGGGAGAGAGGGCCTTGAAAGAGAGGTGGCAGAGAAAGTTCATTAGAGTTGTATTGCTTATCTGAGATGATGAGGTTCATGGTTTAGGTCTGCAACTATCACACACGCTCGCACGTAGGTGTACACACACACTCATGCGTCATGTACACATTCACAGGCATGTACAGTAGCACACACACAAACACACATGCACACAGCCCTAATGGAGGCTGCCAGGTAACATTGAGGCCTTGAAATGCAAATGTCCTGAAAGACAAAGGCCATGCATATTTCATGGAAAACAAGGCACCTTAGTTTCTATTGTGTGACAGTGAGCACTTATAATCTGTGTTTTTTTAATACGATTCAAATTTTGTGGCCCCCCTTTCACCCTGCATTTGTATCAGAAGTCTGATAGCACTATGTTGTTTTAAGAGCATCTGCTAAATAAACTAAATATAATTTATATGTACAAATTTTGATAAATACTTTGTTGTGGGAAATGTACTTGATACAATTGTGATATGTTGTTGTCTCACCTAGCTATCTTAAGATGAATGCACTAATTGTAAGTCGGTCTGGATAAGAGCGTCTGCTAAATGACAAATGTAAATATGAACAATTGCAAAGCATGCTGAGTATTGTTCTAATGAGCTCCGCCCCAAAACAAGGCGAAAAAGAATGCTTTACGGTTCATTTTGATATGTTCAATTTCACATATACATTAACATTTTGTTCATTTAGCAGACACTCTTATCCAGAGTGCCTTGGTCAACTAAAGTAGATAAACCACATTTCACAGTCATAGCAAGAAACATGCTTTTGTAACCCTTACTGAGAATGCTGTTGCTGTTCGGGCTGGCTACATGCACATTTAGTTTTGTATATTCAAATACAAAAAACATATATTTTAATTAAATACATTACAAAATACAATACATTACAAAATACATTGATCTTTATGGTGTTTTGTATCTGTATTTTGTAATTGTAGATTGTAATTTTTGCCGATCCCTGGCTGTAGTCGTATTGGACACAGATGCCACCTCTGTCCTGAAGATATTCAGCTGCACTACTGGGGAGCAGAGAAGAATTCAGATGCAGCATTTTCTGGTTTAATTAATGTAAGATTCTGTAAGGATCAAAACGTAACAGATTATTTCAGGTCACAGAGTTTGTCGCAGCGAGACGCAATGTTTAGTCTCAGTGAAGTTATTTGTTTGTGGATTTAATTATGAAGCTGTTGGCCCAGGAAACAGCTTGTGTGTGTGTTTCTGTGCATGTCGTGCCGTTTAAGATGAGGGAGGATGATAAAAAAATGTATGAGCTGCCTTATATCTATTACAGCATATTGGATGACTGTCATTCATATTCCATTCACCCAGCTCAATGTAACATCGATAGGTTTAGGCTACTACATGATACTCTAATTTTCCCTGTACCCATCATGAGGCTGCTACAACCTAGCCTATGAATGAAAGTTTACAACGTAGGTGCACAGGTCGAGATAATTTTGAGTAATCAAGGTGACAGACAGTGACACGTTCAATACCGCCTCGCACACTCTTGCCTGCATCTAGCTGATCTAGGGTGTAATCATTAGTCCAAAAGTTGCAAATGAGAGTTTCTATTGGACAAATTCAGCTTGCCTCCTCTCTATTTGAGCAGGGTGTTTGAGTAGGCAAAACTAGCTAGCTAGCTCCATTCACTAGTTAAGTGAAAGTTTAAAAAAAGAATACAACCAAATAAATCTCTCTCCCTCTCTCTCTTCTCCTTAATTTTGGAAGAAATACATTTGTTCAAAATTGTTCAACTATCATTTTTTTCTCTGTTTGAGTCAACTACTTAACACATTTTATGCACTGCAGTGCTAGCTAGCTATAGCTTATGCTTTCGGTACTCATTCTCTGATCCTTTGATTGGGTGGACAACATGTCAGTTCATGCTGCAAGAGCTCTGATAGGTTGGAGGACGTCCTCCGGAAGTTGTCATAATTACTGTGTAAGTCTATGGAAGGGGGTGAAAACCATGAGCCTCCTAGGTTTTGTATTGAAGTATAATAATAATATAATATAATAATATGCCATTTAGCAGACGCTTTTATCCAAAGCGACTTACAGTCATGCGTGCATACATTTTTTTTTTTGTGTATGGGTGGTCCCGGGGATCGAACCCACTACCTTGGCGTTACAAGCGCCGTGCTCTACCAGCTGAGCTACAGAGGACCAAATGTACCCAGAGGAGGACAGAAGCTAGCTGTCCTCCGGCTACACCATGGTGCTACCCTACAGAGTGCTGCTGAGGCTGCTGTAGACCTTCATTGCAAAACAGTGTGTTTTAATAAATTATTTGGTGACATTTAGCATAGTTTTATCTAAAAAGGATTACTTTTTTCATGTTTCACTATTTTTATTTTTATTAAATTCACTGAGGAGGATGGTCCTCCCCTTCCTCCTCTGAGGAGCAGACGTGCATGTATGTGTGTTTGTGCACATTCGTGGGTATGCAGTGGTGTAAAGTACTTAAGTAAAAATACTTTAAAGTACTACTTAAGTAGTTATTGTGGGGATCTGTACTTTACTTGACTATTTATATTTTTGCCAACTTTTACTTTTACTTCACTACATTCCTAAAGAAGATTTTCCCTGACACCCAAAAGTACATTTTGGCAGGAAAATTGTCCAATTCACACACTTATCAAGAGAACATCCCTGGTCATCCCTACTGCCTCTGATCTGGCAGACTCACTAAACACAAATGCTTTGTTTGTAAATTATGTCTGAGTGTTGGAGTGTGCCCCTGGCTATCCGTCAATAAAAAAATAAAAAATATTGTGCCGTCTGGTTTGCTTAATATAAGGAATTTGAAATGGTTTATACTTTTACTTATACTTTTGATACTTAAGTACATTTGAGTAATTCCATTTACTTTTGATACTTAAGTATATTTAAAACCAAATACTTTTAGACTTTTACTCAAGTAGTATTTTACTGGGTGACTTTACCTTTTACTTGAGTCATTTTCTATTAAGGTATCTTAACTTTTACTCAAGTATGACAATTGAGTACTTTTTCCACCACTGTGGGTATGTGTGTTTGTGCACATTCGTGTGTGTGTGTATTTAACGGGACACAGAGGGTGGTGTTCAGTGTGCAGTTTGCGTTCTGGTTACACAGCTGTGATCCTACTGACTACATAAACAATCAACACTCACAAACACACAGTGATAATGGGGACCATCTTCAAGCCAAATGAACGCCATGGGCACTTGGATCATTCAGGGATACTGTTAGGATCTCATTAAAACTAACATGGCTCTATAGGTTATACAGAAATGTGAAGTTTGAAGAAGCCCTCTGCATTGTCCCTGCCACTGGGCACACAACCAGCTGGAACTGTTCACTCACCCATACTGGAGCCTTTTAGGGCCTTTGAGGGCTAACCCTATCAGACCACACTGTACTAGCGGATGGACAGAGATTCACAAAAACATAACAAAAACAGTGTTAGAGCAAGTCAATTCCATAACAACTGAGTTCTTTGAGAAATTCTCTTACCTACATTCTGGTGTTTTTTTTTTGTGAAGATTTTATCAATTTATCAAGTATCAATTTCAAAAGGATTGAGAGTGTCCTATTTTCTGGAATAATCTAATGTCTATAGTTCTGAGTTACTGTGGTAACATTACATCATACAAGCAGCTCACATCTGATTCCAAGCATCATTCCCATTCCAACGGCTACAGAGACCAGACCCAGCCCTGACGCAATCGATAAGGGGAGAGGATTCAGAGTGATACAGAGCACACCTTGGCCATTATTCCACATGAGGGAAAATTACTGGAGCATTTAATCTCAGCCATGAGAGAGAGGGAGAACAGAGGGCCTGGGACATCTTTAATTCATCCCACTGGTAAGTGCAGTCACAGTGGAGGGAGGAGGCTGCAGGTCCACTACTCTAGGTTAGAGGTTTCATACTGACTGGCCGCCACATCAACCACATCATGGTCTTCTCTACTGTACAGACCATCTCCAAGAAAGCACTTATATAGCCGTCAATAACAACTCTGGGCTGAGCACAGCTGAATACACAGCTTTCATGTAGAACCCTGATACACCTCTCTTCTTAGACACAGCGTATAGTTGCAGTAAGGAGTAAGTGCTTATTGATACTGTGGAGAGGACATGCACACACACACACACACACACACACACACAGATGTCCATGCACGGACACAGGCATGCAAGCACGCACACACACACAGGTTGCCAGCTGTCAACTACGCCTGCTCTCCAAAATCCGTTAGCTGTTGCTGCCCTCTGCTGCTCTATTATAGTAATTGCAGCGGAGGCAAAGTTATGAGCTGTTATGAGAACCTTTTCAAATACAGTAAAGTCAGTAGTTGTAATTTGTTAGGCAAAAACAAGGAATTCAATACTTATAAAGTGCAATAATTCTATGTGAAACAGATAAAGGCACATGTGTGTATTTGCTGTAATTTCCTTTCTCAAACATAAATTGTGAAAAACCTTTAGAACAGAAGAATCACAGTCAATTTTGCCATTGCATTGTAGTTTAAACCTGGTCAGGAACCACAAACTGTACAATACTTGTGCAAAATATGCATCACATTAATCAGTGTTGGTATGGCCTTGGGAGTTACAGGAATTCTGGACCATATACATTGGAACATATACAGTACATTTATGAGTGTAGATAGATGTATTAGGTTTAGATTCATGAGTTAGTTTGGATGATATCAGTCTTAAGGACAGGGTTTGGCATCTACGACAGGCTCACAGCGGTCCACCACGGCCCGGATCTCGCCGATCTGAATGCCATCGTACACCCCAGAGATGGAGGTCCACTGGGTCTCTCCGTTGCGGTATGTACGGCTCAGCCTGGCTGTGAAGGGGATGTCTGCGGTGATCTTGCGGCCCTCCATGCGCACGGTACAGGAGTGGTTGGGTGGCACCTTGAGCTCCACAGACACAGAGTGGCTGAGGGCCTCCACCATGGTGGTGCCCCGGTTGAACTGCAGGGTCTTCTCCCCACTGAACTCAACCCCTGCAGAGCCGATTAGGGGGATCTTGGCTGTGATGCCGGCAGTGATGCCCAGCATGGTGGTGCGTCCGATGTTCCAGGTGCTCTCCACCTCTGAGGTCTTGGAGATGGTCACCGTCTTCACTACCGTCTGGCACTCGTTGTTGGTTACGCCAGAGAGGCGCATGGTCTCAGGGGGGTAGTGGAACATTTCCACCTCATCAATGCCATACTTGACATGGGAGATGTGCTGGGTGTAGGCGTCTCTGTTGATGGCCAGGACCTGGTAGCTCTTGTACCAGTACTCATCACCCTCCCAGGGCAGGAAGAAGGCCTTGAACTGAGGGACCACCTTCCCCAAGCCATACTTGTTCTTCCCAGCATAGATGCCCACTCCAGAGCATGTTCTAACTGAGTGTTCGGGCACCGAGCCGTGCGAGTCCTCCTTCCATTCCACAAACTCAAAGTTGTCTCTGTTGGTCAGGATCTCGAACTCTGGGGCGTAGTACTCTCTCTCACCGTAGGGGTATTGGCAGTATGGGCCCTTGCTAGGAGTGTAGAAGCCGGCTTCGCAGATGTATTTGCAGATGTAGTCGGTGCGTTTGGTGTAGCCGTTGTAGATGCCCACAGCTGCAGTTGGGAGAGAACCATTCCAGCCCAGCCACTGCAGGTTGACATTGTCCCCGAACATGAATGGAGTAGGTTTCTGTTGGTCCTTAAACTCAGGAGGGTTCAGTGGGCCCTGGACTGGACCATTACTGGACAGTGGGGGGACCCTTCCTTCCAGCACTGGGTTCAACAGGGACACTAGAAGACAAAGAATACACTGGACATGTCCGAATACCAATACTTTAGTCCTAAATAGTAGGCCATTTTTGTTTAATAGTATGCGACATTTTGAAAATCGAGTATACTTTAAATGCCTGCATGTCATACTCATTTCGGCTTTGATCAATTAGATATGGGGATGCGCTACCGAAATCAATGAATATCGAGAAACAACGCACTCGCACATGACACATTTTCAGTATGTGAAAATATAATATTTTATAGTATGTGAATTTTTGAAAATCGAGTATAGTTTAAATGCCTACTCATTTCAGCTCTTCATCTAGTAGAATTCGATGCACACTTTTCCACAATGCATTGGAAGAGGTGGGCTGCGAGTGATAGACCCTAGTTCTCTTAAAGTAGCCAAACAACATAATTAAGCTACTTCATTGGGAAGATGCCAAATAGCGAAGCTTCTGCGGTGGTGTTCAAATGTAGGACAAGTAGTTTTTGTTCTCCTTAATATGATCACGAGTATTGCATCATAGGCTACATCTTTGAAAACAGAAGTCTTTTTTATTTTTTTAATTTTTTTAAAGTGGATTCCTGTTTTCTCATTGAAAAGTGTTTCTTGTTCTCTTGGCCTTCGTCAGGGCTTTTAAACTAGTATGAAAAATGTATGCACTCACTAAAACTTTAAGTCGCTCTGGATAAGAGCGTCTGCTAAATGACTAAAATGTAAATGTAAATGTAAACTAAATACTAAACCACCTTTTGATTTCTGAATGTGTCAGCACCAGGGACTCGGGATGTGGCTGCGTTATTGATGTCATGTTAATCAGGCCTTTTGATTTGAACATATGGATTGTTTTAGTTTGTAGGCTACCTAATTTCATTTATGGATCAAACATTAGCAGTCATTCTGATCTCGTTCCCAATGATCAGGGCTTTAGTTTATTATGTTGCTGTCCAGCAGTTCTGAATTTGCGATGCACCCGGCTGTCCACGTTTTTCTGTGCAATAGCCTTTTGATTTCAACATTTGAAACGTTTTGGTGTGTGTACTAGGTTATTTGATTTAATTTATCAAACCAAACCAAACCAAACTTTATTTATACAGCACATTTCAGACATGGAATGCAACATAGTGTGCTTCACAGGAAAAAACTAATAAAAACAATGAAAACTGAACAACTAAAAAGCACCCTAAGGAAAAGCAAAGCTAAAAAAGTGTTTTTTAAGATCTCTTTTAATTATGTCCACAGTTTCAGCCCCCCTAGGGTTCTCTGGCAGGCTATTCCAGGGGGCATGGCATAGTAACTAAAGGCTGCCTCTCCAGGCCTCTTGGTCCTAGGCTTTGGGATAGTTAAAAGGCCAGAGGACCTGAGGGGCCTACTGGGTACATAACTTAAAAGCATGTCTGACATGTATTGAGGTGCACAGTCGTGGATTGATTTAAAAACCAATAGAAGAATCTTAAAATTATTTATAAAACTCACAGGCAGCCATGTGTCAACCAGGGAAAATAAATCCATAATGCCTTTGCGTGGTAGGCTAGGGCACATATTATCAAACTTCTCATCAGGTCTTGCTTGACTGATACCCAGCCTAATGTTTGTTATCTTATCTCTGAAATATGCCGCAAACTAATCACATTTTGATGTGGAGGAAAGTTCATGTAGGTTGTGGGGGTTGAATTTGTCAGGCCATCAATGGTCGAGAAGAGCACTCTCGAATTATTCTGATTATTAGTGATCAAGTTAGAAAAATTAGCCCGTCTGGCATTTCTAATTGCCTTGTTATATATGCCAAGTAGCTCTCTCAGAATATCATAATAGAACTGCAACTTTGACTTTCTCCACTTCCGCTCTGCCTTTCTGCAATTTCTCTTTGATTTATTAGTTTCTTCACTCATCTAAGGGGCTCTCTGTTTGGATGTGGCCTTTTTCAACTTTACTGGAGCTATGGCATCAATGGTTGCCCTTAATTTGCGATTAAAGTTATCAACTAAATCATCACAAGAGGAAGGCAGAATAGGTGATGGAGTATTGTTCATACACTCAATCAAATCTGTAGCAACTTCAGAGGTAAGATAGTGTTTCTTAATTATGCTTTCAGTATTACCCTGTGCTATGGGCAAAAAGGTAGTAAAAAATACACAGTGGTGAACGGATAAAGCAACAGCAACAATAGAGGATATGTCAATTGGTAATAACCAGGTCCAGAGTATGGCCACGGTTATGGGTGGGCCTAGTATCATGTTGGATAAAGTCCATGGAGCTCAAAATATTCATAAATGCAATGGCCTTGGAGTCAGTCTCTTTGTCAACATGAATATTAAAATCGCCTAACACAATGATTTTATCATAGTTCTCAAGGACAATAGACAATAGTTCAGAAATCAGTAAGGAAAGTGGAGCAGTGCTTTGGTGGCCTATGCAGGGTTATGGCCAGCACTGGTGGCTCACATTTAAACAGTATAGCATGATGCTCAAAAGACCCAAAGTTGCCAAATGAAATGTCCTTACAGCTGAGAGCATTAGTAAAAATAGAGTCTGTCCCCCCCACCCTTTCAGATCAGATCTTCTCGGATAGATGGGTGTCCAGACTGCCTCCCTGATCTCCTAGGCCTTGTGAGTGTCCAGTCTCCCATGGGCCACGGAGTTAAGCTTAACATTTGTCCGTTGGATTAGGACAGATCAACGCCACCCGACTCATCAACAGCTTTGCTATAGGAGGCATTTAAAACTGATATTTGGTTTGCCTTTGGTTACAGCAAGGTCGGTGTACTTAGAAAGCAGGTTTTCCTTTTTCTCACAACCGAGCTAACAGCCGGAGGATCTCTTCCCTAAGATGCTTGATGGTGGTGCATTTAGGGCAGACAAATCCCTGTCCATTTTCCAGTTCCACCTTCTCTTCATCTTGTGATTGTGTGGAAATCATCTCACACCTGAAGCATTTGTGCTCAGCCATGGATAAAAACACTGGTGGGCTAGCACTGCTAGCATTAGCCTGCTCAATTTTCATGATGGCTAGCAGCTAACTGCTACTTAACAGGAATCCGGGAAACAAACTTGCGGTCCCAGACATAAAGGCTGACCGGGTCGCGGAACCAGTAGCAATACAAACTTTAGCTATGATTAAAAACGATTTAATGAAAACTATTACATAAAAACAACAAACCGCGTGTAGACAGTACACTGTTGCGCGCTCTGAAGACGTCTGTTGCACAATGACTTGGCTCCTATATGTTACACACTTTGGTTTCACTAATAAATATGTTGAAATGGAACCAAATTATCTGTTTCTGTCTGCAGTCCTTTTAAATAAGATAGATGGGCTATGTAGGCTATGTTATAGGTCGAATGCGATAGTCTGCCTATATACCAGCCTGAGTAGGCCAATAACGCCATTCCTATTCTATTCATAGTTAGAGAAATTAATCAAATTGGAAATGAGCTATTATCAGGCTGGTTAATGCGATGCATGTCTGTTAAATTTGGAGAAATCCACCCGCACATGGCCCCGCCCCACCCCACCTACTCAGCCAGTCAGGAGCCATTACTGCATTGCGGCCATGTCATACTGCAAACTTTTTACTAAACGGTACATTCTAAATAGTAGTTGAGTACATAGTATGCAGTTTAAGTATGTAGTACGCTAGTATGGGTATTCGGACACGGGCACTGTCACAATATGCACCCATTACTGTTGTGTTGAAACAACTGACATTGAATGACTTTCTGAATGTTTTCTGTTTTCCTTTCTAAGAGATCGAACGCTGGGATTGATTGAATAAAAGGGGTGTATCAAATTAGAGAAGTACACAAATGTAGGCTAATTTACCCTTCTGTCTCAGTGAGCTCTTCCTCAATATGTCCTGGAGGCTGCCTGGAGGAGAGCCTGCATCCTGGGCACAGCACAGCCCCAGGTGCAGCAGGGAAATGACCACCAAGACTGACAGCTTCATCTGAGGAAGACCAGGAGGAATATTAGGAAACATTGAAGTACAATAGTGGTTATTACTATAGATATAACACTATAGTGTTACACAAATTCACATGAAATCAACATGATGTTGCATTTGAAATGTTGTGTTATAGAATATTCTTCCATAAGCTCCATTGAACAGCAACATTTTATATCAGATTCTTAAATAGTGCCCTAAATGCACAAATAGAAGAGCCAGTGCACTCACCCTCACAGTCTTTACCCAGTGAGCAGTGAACCTGTTGATTCTCCAGGGTTATATAGCTAGCTCCTTTATGACACTCATAAATTGCAACACTCACTCTCTCAGGGCTTTGACATGATGCTACATTCTCTTCTTTTTATTATTGGTTTCATTATTACATTTTAGTCATTTAACAGACACTCTTATCCAGAGCGATTTATAGTTAGTGAGTGCATACATTTTTCATACTGGCCCCCCGTGGGAAACGAACCCACAACCCTGGCGTTGCAAGCGCCATGCTCTACCAACTGAGCTACAGGGGACTACATATCATAATCATCTGAAATGTATGAGCTAATCTCTCTCTCTTCTCTCTCCAGCCCCCACTCTCTTACGCCCTTGACAGCACCACACCATGACAATGTATTAGTGTTTGACAAAATAATGTAAATTGGAGTTAGCTTAGACACTAGAATATTTGTTTTGCCATCTTGTTGTTGTGCAGTTTTCTTTGGAAGACAAATTGCCCTGTCTTCTCACTCGTCACACAACCTATGAGAAGGGAAGAACAGACACATTGAAGATGAGGGATTATAAACATGATTACGCAAATAGAGTGATAACAGAGATACAGGTAAAAGGCTTCTAGGACAGAGCTGACTGTCCTGAAATATCAGTCTTATCTCAGTTCCCTTTCCTCAAAGTTGGTTAGGAAGCACAATTTAGTTGTGGGCATAATAGCATGATTCAATTCAATGGATCTTTATTGTCTCCGAAGGGTAACTTGTGCATTATTGATATACAGTTGAATGGCCGATAGGACAACAAGTGGGGTGATAAAGAATGATCAAAGACAGATTCTATCAATGTAAAGACCTTTATACTGTCTGTCCTATTTCATTATCTGCAGAGGAACATTGAACTAGCGTGATAAATAAATTGATAACAGCTATCTGTGTCAAGGACTTATAGAGGCGGCAGGTAGCTTAGTGGGTAAGAGAGTTGTGCCAGTAACCGAAAGGTCGCTGGTTCTAATCCCTGAGCCGACTAGGTGAAAAATCTGTCGATGTGCCCTTAAGCAAGGCACTTAACCGTAATTGCTCCTGTAAGTCGCTCTGGATAAGAGCGTCTGCTAAATGACGTAAATGTAGAGACGGCCTTGGGATCATCAGTAAATTTGGCCAATCAGTACAAATCCAAGTTTTTGGCCTTCACCCGATAGGGTCAATAATATTATATCTGGGGGACTCTGAAGGATGTCTTTGTCTTTGCTTATCAAAGGAAAGCTTGTGATATCTCCAATAACAACCTCACTTGCTAGTCATCAGAATAGCAACGCCATCACACTAGGTTTCTTATCATAATCACAAAGCCTTTCTTATGCAATGTGTTTCTGTTATTTTACATTATACGTGATTTCTGGTAGATCGTGTACATTAATATAAAAAGCTCACATTCACTGCTGTAATGAGATAGAAAGGTATAATCTCAACCTATGATTATGTAAGCGAACACACTAAGCCCAGTGCATGACTTGCCTTAGACAACCACTGCAAGGGCACCAAAACAACATGGTAAAATGATTATACACACAAGGGCACTAGTCACATCTTTAATTAACTTTTTTCATCACTAAAACAATAAGCACTGTGCATTATAACTGTACAGTATAACTAAAATAAATGGTGAGGAAGCAGCAGCAAGAGACTCATATACAGTTAGAATACTAGGCCAAAGGGCATGGGGCCACTGTAACTCTGGCTGCTTTATTAGGGGAAATGATCCTGCAGGGAGGTTTAAAAAGCTGCAGGGGCTGCAGATCAAGCCACTGGAGGAGGAAACTGTCAAGGTAAAACAGCTTTCTTACATCTACCTACTGTATCAAAACATACTATTACTGTTAACTCTGTGCTGAATACCAATATCACGATTCCCTGTATTGTTAATCTGCTTTATGTAACATACAAATACAGTGACTAATGCTTTGATCAATGTAATTTCAAAAGTTCTAAGCTGGAGAGGCAGTTTTTGTGATTTCAGAACACAATTGTTTTAAGTAAATGACAGGCAAGCCCTAAAAATGGACATATTGTAAGAGTGTGATTTGAAGGAGTCAGGCGCAGGAGGGTAAATCACAGAATACAGAGTTTATTCCGTAGTACACAGTTACGCTGGATAGCGTCAACAGTCCAGTGTGCAAAACAGGCGCACTGGAACAAATACAGGCACACGGGAAAATATAACCCGGCAATACAAAGTACAGGTAGCTCCACCGAGCTACACTGAAACAATCACCCACAAGGACAAGGGGGCAGAGGGAACACTTATACATGTACTAATGAGGGGAATATGAACCAGGTGTGTGTAATTGACAAGACAAGACAATTGGAATAATGAGATATGGAGCAGCAGTGGCTAGAAGGCCGGTGACGACAAACGCTGAAGCCTGCCTGAACAAGGAGGGGAGGCAGCTTCGGAGGAAGTCGTGACAGTACCCCCCTTGACGCGCAGCTCTAGCAGCGCGCCGACCCCGGCCTCAGGGACGGCCAGGAGGAAGCGGAGCAGGGCGAGCCAGTTGGCGACGGTAGAAATCCCACAACCGTTCCTCCGGACCGTACCCCTCCCACTCCACGAGGTACTGAAGGCCCCCCACCCGACGCCTTGAATCCAGGATGGAACGGATGGAGTACGCCAGAGCCCCCTCGATGTCCAGAGGAGGTGGAGGGACCTCCCACACCTCAGACTCCTGGAGCGGACCAACCACCACAGGCCTGAGGAGAGACACATGAAACGAGGGGTTAATACGGTAATCAGGGGGGAGTAATAACCTATAGGTAACCTCGTTGATTCTCCTCAGGACTTTGAACGGCCCCACAAACCGCGGGCTCAGCTTCCAGCAGGGCAGGCGGAGGGGCAGATTCCGGGTCGAGAACAATACCCGATCACCCGGTACGAAGACCGGGGCCTCACTGCGGTGAAGGTAAGCGTTGGCCTTCTGACAACGTACCGCAGGAGCCTCGGTCTGGCTCTGGTGCCACGGTGCCAGAACCGGTTGGTAACCTAAAACACATTGGAATGGCGTTAGGTTAGTGGAGGAGTGACGGAGAGAGTTCTGGGCATATTCGGCCCATGGCAAGAACACCGACCACTCCCCCGGCCGGTCCTGGCAGTAGGACCACAGGAACCTACCCACATCCTGATTTACCCGTTCCACCTGCCCATTAGACTCGGGGTGGAAACCAGAGGTCAGGCTGACTGACACCCCCAGACGTTCCATGAACGCCTTCCAGACCTTGGATGTGAACTGGGGACCCCGGATCAGACACTATATCCTCTGGTACCCCGTAGTGCCGGAAGATGTGTGTAAACAGGGCCTCCGTAGTTTGCAGGGCCGTGGGGAGACCAGGCAGAGGAAGGAGGCGGCAGGCCTTGGAAAAGCGGTCCACAACGACCAGGATGGTGGTGTTACCTTGGGTGAGGGGAAGATCAGTCAGGAAATCAACACTAAGGTGAGACCATGGTCGTTGTGGAACTGGTAAAGGTTGTAACTTACCCGCTGGGAGGTGCCTAGGTGCCTTACTCTGGGCGCACACCGAGCAGGAGGAGACGTACACCCTCACGTCCTTAGCCAAGGTAGGCCACCAGTACTTTCCAGTTAGGCAGCGCACTGTACGACCGATACCTGGGTGACCAGAGGAGGGTGACGTGTGTGCCCAGTAGGTCAGACGATCACGGATAAGAGCAGGCACGTACTGCAGCCCAGTTGGACACTGAGCTGGAGATGGCTCTGTGCATAATGCCTGCTCTATATCCGTGTCCATCGCCCATACTACTGGTGCCACAATGCAGGCCGGGAGTATGGGGGTGTTGTCTCTGGGCCTCTCCTCTGTGTCATACAGCCGTGACAATGCATCTGCCTTCACGTTCTTTGTACCCGGGATGTATGATAGTGTGAAATCAAACCGGGTGAAGAACAGGGCACACCTGGCATGGCAAGGATTCAGCCTCCTCGCTGCCCGGATGTACTCCAGGTTACGGTGGTCCGTCCAGACGAGGAAAGGGTCAATGCCTCCACACAGTCAGGGCTTGGACAACAGCCAACAGCTCCTGATCACCAACGTCGTAGTTCTGCTCTGCCGGGCTGAGCTTCTTAGAGAAGAAGGCACAGGGGCAGAGCTTGGGTGGCGTGCCCGAGCGTTGAGATAGGACAGTGCCTATCCCTACCTCGGACGCATCCACCTCCACTACAAACGGTAGTGATGGATCGGGGTGGGCCAGTACCGGGGCTGAGGTGAATAGACCCCTCAGGTTACTGAAGGCCCTGTCAGCCTCAGCAGACCAGTGGAGCCGGAACGGCCCACCCTTCAACAGAGATGTAATGGGAGCTGCGACCTTGCCAAATCCCCGGATAAACCTCCGATAGCAGTTGGCGAAGGCAAGCAAGTGCTGCACCTCCTTAACCGTGGTGGGAGTCGGCCAATTACGCACGGCTGAAATGCGATCTCCCTCCATCTCCACACCTGAGGTGGTAATGCGGTATCCGAGGAAGGAGACGGACTGCTGGAAAAACATACACTTCTCTGCCTTGGCATAAAGGTCATTTTCCAACAGTCGGGCCAGCACTTTGCGAACCAGGGACACATGCTCGGCGCGCGTAGCGGAATACACCAGAATGTCATCGATGTAGACCACTACACCGCGACCAAGCATGTCCCAAAACACCTCGTTCACAAAGGACTGGAAGACGGATGGAGCATTCATCAAACCGTACGGCATCACCAGGTATTCATAATGCCCCGTGGTTGTGCTGAATGCTGTCTTCCACTCATCCATCTCTCGGATACGCACCAGGTTGTACACACTCCTGAGATCTAATTTCGTGAAGAAGCGCACCCCATGCATTGACTCGATCACTGAAGGAATGAGGGGGAGAGGATAACTAAATCGTATCATCTCCTTGTTCAGTGGTCTATAATCAATGCAAGGGCGCAGACTGCCTTCTTTCTTCTTCACAAAAAGGAAACTTGAGAAGGCGGGTGAAGTGGAGAGACATATATACCCCTGGCGCAGGGACTCGGTGATGTATGTTTCCATAGCTTCCATTTCAGCCTGTGACAGGGGATACACATGACTCCTGGGAGGCACAGCGTCTACCCTGAGGTTTATCGCGCAATCCCCCGCCGGATGAAGTGGTAACTTGGTCGCCTGAAAAAACGCATGCGCCAAATCGAGGTATTCGGGGGGAATTCGCACGGTGGAGGTACTGTCTGGACTTTCCACCATGGTTGCACCAACGGAAACACCTAGACACCTACCCTGACATTCTCGCGACCACCCTGTGAGAACCCTCAGAGGCAATGAGAAGGTGGGGTTGTGGCGTGCTAACCAAGGGATACCTAATACCACAGGGAAAGCAGGAGACTCAATCATTTTAAAAAAGTGACTTGTTTTACTGTGGATATAGATACTTTTGTACCTGTTTCTCCCAGCATCTTCACAAGGTCCTTTGCTGTTGTTCTGGGATTGATTTGCACTTTTCGCACCAAAGTACATTCATCTCTAGGAGACAGAACAAGAAGTGGTTGTATTAATTGGGGATCTATCGCATCCCACAACTGTCCCAGACTATGTTTGGAATATTTATTTCTCGCACAGAATAGAATAGGTCGACTTTTGTACTATGGGGGATAGTAGATTTGACATAGACTAGTGCTTTTGCTGTTCGTTAGCCCTACTCAACTTGTTGGCTGACGAAAAGTAAATGTGGGCAGCTCTTCCAATATCTTCAATATGCACCTCGGAATTGGATAAGGACGCGCGCAGTTGCATCCCCGATGTGTCTGTCTTCACTTGTAGCCTGTGAGAAAGACCCGATCACGTGATGGAGAGCCATGTGAGTGAGAGGTGATTCGGAGCACTCAGCACTCAGGAGAAGGTCACAACGGCCACTGGCCGCAAAAGGCATGGATTTTTTTGGGGTGCATTACGGCCACACAAAGGGGATGCCACCGTGAAATTCGAGGCATTATCAAGTGTTTGTCAAATTGTGAATGAGTGACTGATGTAGTGTGTACAGTCTGCGCAAAAAACAAAGCAAAGCTCATGCCTTTCAAGCGACTTTTTTCAAATCATCATTAGAGTCGCATCATGCAGTCTTACAATGTATTAAAAATTAAAACATATAGCCCAACGTTTGTAGAACAACTAAAGTTACATTAATAACTCTAAATTAAGCATATAGGAGTGCCTATTTCTTTGTTGACCTCTCATCACAGAATAGCCACATGTGCGCACTCCCTCAAATCATTTGGAGAAAATATTTATATTTTATTCGGCTTTGTTCAATTGTATTCTTCATACTATAAAATAATATAAAATAATACCATGGAATTCTAAGCAAATCTTGTCTGCTAAATGAACTAGTGTAGCCCACAGCCATTTGGCAAAGCCACATCAGGACCTAACATAAGGACAACTCAGAGTATGCTATTCTTTTCTTCTGAAATAGACTACATTTTCTTCATATCATGCTTCTTTAGACCTGTCTAAAATAAATAATGGATCTATTGTGAAGGTGTAGGCTATATTACATGGATTTATTATACTTTTTAAAATGTAGATGTTCCAAAGGTCTGCATCAGTGGCTTGTAGGCTATGTGTGGAAGCCAGGAGATGCTAAATGTGTTTATGTTAATTAACGGTCAATTACCGTGAGACCGACAGTTATTCGCTTGACAATCACCGGCTGACTAAATTTTGTGACCGCCACAGCCCTCCTCCTGGCACCTACTGCCATACCCGTTTAAAGGCACTTACATTTTTTGTCTTGCCCATTCCAACTCTGAATGTCACACATACACAATCTATGTCTCAATTGTCTCTAGGCTTAAAAATCCTTCTTTAACCTGTCTCCTCCCCTTCATCTACGCTGATTGAAGTGGATTTAACAAGTGACATCAATAAGGGATCATAGATTACACCTGGATTCACCTGGTCAGTCTATGTCATTTAAAAAATATATATATTTTACAAATATTTTCCTGCCTCTTGGACCCCACACGGGCCTGGGCACCGGGGCTTCAGCCCTGGTAAACCCATGCATTAAACCGGCCCTGTTGAGATATATACTTACATAGACATGTAATTTAATAATAGTAGACCGCGCTACCGTAAAAAAACACTTGCGCTTACATTTACTTGTAAATTAAGTCCATCCTTCTATCCTGCTGGGTAAAGACATCAGTGACTGAACTGTAAAACTCCTCCCTGTTGGCCCTCAGTTTTAAAAGTCGATGGAGATGATGGCAAGGGATGAGAGTCGTCCTTAATCGGCCCGGATTCGACTGTATGTCTTGATCCATTTCAGCGTAAAAAATGACCTCTCAACAGATGCTGTTGTAGCTGGTATAGTGAGGACCAGCTGCAGTAACTTTGTCGCCTCGGGGACAGTCTGTGTCAGGTCATGCTGGAACAAAAAGCTGAGGAGCTGTCCAGGTGATTTGTCTCATACCATTTGTGAACTGTACAATACGACCAGTGGTGTAAAGTACTTAAGTAAAAATACTTGAAAGTACTACTTAAGTAGTTTTTTGGGGTATCTGTACTTTACTTTACTATTTATATTTTTGACAACTTTTACTTTTACTTCACTACATTCCTAAAGAAAATTATGTACTTTTTACTCCATACATTTTCCCTGACACCAAAAAGTACTCGTTACATTTTGAATGCTTAGCAGGACAGGAAAATTGTCTAATTCACACACTTATCACGAGAACATCCCTAGTCATCCCTACTGCCTCTGATCTGGTGGACTCACTCAACTCATGCTTAGTTTGTAAATGATGTTTGAGTGTTAGAGCATGCCCCTGGCTATCCGTAAATTTCAAAAACAAGAAAAATGATGCCGTCTGGTTTGCTTTATATAAGGAATTTGAAATTAATTATTATTTTACTTTTGATACTTAAGTATATTTTAGCAACTACATTTACTTTTGATACTTAAGTATATTTAAAACCACATACTTTTAGACTTTTACTTAAGTAGTATTTTCCTGGGTGACTTTCACTTTTACTTGAGCAATTTTCTATTAAGGTATCTTTACTTTTACTCAAGTATGAAAATTGGGTACTTTTTCCACCACAGAATACGACAAGATCAGCCTTAAGTCCCTCAACATCTAAGTACTTGGCATATTTTGACAGACTCCAGTTTGCAGGTGTCAAACTTTTGTGCCATTGTTTCGATGTTTTTGCAGTCCACTAAGCCAAGGAACTTAAAATCACCAGAATGGTTGTTACGGATTTCCTGCCTGTGAGTTCTATAACTTCATGCAGCTAACTCCACCCATCCCCCGATGGTGCCAGAGAGACTAGGGGATCATAAACTGTTTCCCCAAAGTGACCTCTGCTACCAGCCCACCGATAGGTTGCTAGAGAGGTTGCTAGGGGGCAGGACACCTGACTTCTGCCAAACCTGGTCTCAGAGCATTTCGTCTTATTATTATGTAGGTAAATCTGAGTTACTCTATTTAGTATGATAAGTTACATTCCGTATGGTATGGTATGTATTAATTTGTGGATGTCCATCACCCATTTGGTATGATATGTTACGAATTACAATATGTATTATATGTTACGAATTTGCAAAACGTATGATATCTTACGAATTCTAGCTAGCTCGCTAATGTTAGTTCGCTCGCTAACGTTAGCTAGGCTAGGGGTTAGGATTAAATTTAGGAGTTAGGTTAAAAGGTTAAGGTTAGGGTTAGGGTTAGGGATAGCTAAAGGGGTTAAGGTTAGGGTTACGGGAAGCTAACATGCTAAGCAGTTGCAAAGTTGGTAAAAAGTAGTATGTAGTTGAAAGTTGCTAATCAGCTAAAATGCTAAAGTTGTCCATGATGAGATTCAAACTAGCAACCTTTGGATTGCTAGACATTCGCGTTATACACCCACCCAACCACCCTACTTTTGTTTTTGCCTTAAGTAACCATCTGTCTTATGTAACCATACCAAACGTAACATACTGTATCATACTAAATAAAGAATAGCGGATTTACGAAATGCTCTGAGGCCGGTTTGTTCTGCCTGCTCAGGTCAGAGCTTCCTCAGTCTCTCCAAGTGGACAAGAGTAATGGAGTGCGTGGACAGAAGTGAGTGATGTTGTTATTGAAACTTGTGCATTTACTGTTGGTTGTTACTATTGCTAGTTGTTAATAGTTGTTGATGCTATGTGTTATACAGTCCTTTGCTTATGTCACTATCTCCTTATACAGTCAATATTATTATTGCTCTTGTGCTATTTATTACTCATTCATTCTCATGTTTATTAGTATATTCATTCATAACAATTCTCTGTACAGAACCACATCCATCTCATTTTTCATCTGGAAATAAAGTTATTTAGTGTGAGTAACTCTATGTAAGGTTGCCTTATTCCTCTGACCGGTAAAGTTGTCAATGAATCACAGACCAGCCCAACTGGAGACCCGCTCTCTTTCAGTGGTCAAAACTGGCTCTCATCTGAATATTGATATTGTCCAGTATGTTGTAGTAGATTAACCCCCTCTCTACTCTGATTGGCTGTTTACTATGAGTTTCGCTTTCAGCCAGGCCCAGTTCATTGCATTTCTGCTCAAATCGCTCATAGAAACAAAGGCATGTAATAGTTCCACAGAGTTGCCCCTGTTTGATGAGCTGGCACTCTCATCGTTGCCATGAATTGCCAACTCCTGTTTACCTAGGTAGCATGGAGCCTAGCATTTATTAGGTCTTTCAAAATCTCACGGTTATCTTTTGCCTTTGCATTGTGCATGTCGATGTTCAATCTCCGTTGTTCATTCAATACCAGATCTGTCACGGTTCAGACAGACGACAAGAGGACCACAATTGCGTCACACCAGAAAGTTTATTAAACTTAAGGGAAAAGGGAAGTAGGGAGTGAGTGAAGGCTCCAGGGGTTATCCCGTCCAATGGGCTGGGTCTGTGCCCCCCAGTGGCAGCGATGCGTCCGATGACGCTCGGTGGTTGGTGGTCCAGAAGTCCTGGGGGGAGGAAACACAGACACAACGGGGCGGATGAAACAAGGCAGAAGTACAGTTCAAGGGAAATCCAAATACGTTGTAGCAAGGCAGAAGGCTGGTCAGAGTTACCGGGGTCGAAGAGTAGTCAGGAGTCGTAATGGCAGAGAGCAGGTCTGGTTCTCCTGGGGCAGAAGAGTATCCAAGAATCAGGCAGGTCCGGGGTCACAAAACAAGGGTGAGCCAGAAGCGCGAGCACACAGGTTCGGGTGTGAGCTTTGCAGACGATCTGACAAAGGAGAGCTGAAAGACGGGACTTTAAATACTGGGAGAGGTTAGTGGGTAATGCAGCGCAGCTGGCAGAGTAATTAGAGCCGAGCAGAGCAGGGACAGGTGGAGCTCGTTAGGCTGAGTAGAGAGAGAGAGATGAGCAGAGTGGAAGATAGTGGAAACACATTCAGGTGGTAACCCGGTGGAGTGAGAGGGCTCATGACAGAACCCCCCAAGGGGACGGCCCCAGAAGTCCCAAGAGCAACACCACGCCGGGCGGGAGGAGGGAGGCCGGAGGAGGGCTAGGGAACTCCTCCGACCGGTCCGAGCGAACGCCCTCATCCTCGGAGGAAGCCGGAGGGCCGTGGTCGGGAGATGGGACAGGTCCCGAGACAGGATCAGGCACAGGACAGGAAGCCGAGCGGGCAGGACGGTTAGGGATCCTCTGGGGCGGCCCCTACGGATTGCAGGTTGATCAGGATGCCGTTGGTGGAAGGCGGTGATGAGAGTCCTATCCACAATCCGACTAGCTGGCACCCAGGTCCTTTCCTCAGGTCCATAGCCCTCCCAGTCAATGAGGTACTGGGAGACCCCTACCCTCCGTCTGGACCGAAGCAGGCGGCGGACGGTGTAAACCAGACCACCATCGACGAGCCGTGGAGGAGGAGGACAAGGCGCAGCAGGGACCAGCGGACTCTCATGAATGGGCTTAATCTTAGACACATGGAAAGTGGGGTGCACCCTCATGGAATTAGGCAGTTGGAGCCGGACAGCAGTTGGGCTAATCACTCTTATGATAGGGAATGGGCCAATGAACCGAGGTGCCAACTTCTGCGACTCCACCCTGAGTGGCAGGTTCCTTGACGACAACCACACCCTTTGACCAACATGGTAGGTGGGAGCAGGGATTCTCCGACGGTTGGCCCCGGTAGTGTAGCTGGCAACGGATCTGAGAAGTGTGGCTCGGGCCTGTGACCAGGTGCGGCGACATCGACGGGCAAACGCAAGTGCAGATGGGCAAGTAACCTCCCTTCCTGACTGGCAAATAGAGGAGGCTGGTATCCATAAACACATTGGAAAGGGGACATACCGATGGCAGAGCAGGTCAGAGAATTGTGTGCGTACTCCACCCATGTCAATTGCTGCGACCAGGAGTGGGGGGTTGCGTGAAGTCATGCATCGCAGTGCCTTCTCGAGCTCCTGATTTGCCCGCTCTGACTGCCCATTGGATTGGGGATGGAATCCGGAAGTCAGACTGACTGTGGCTCCCAGCAGGTGACAGAACTCCTTCCAAAAGCGGAGGAGAATTGTGGACCACGGTCAGAAACTACATCCTTTGGCAGTCCGTGGATCCGGAAGACGTGTTCCAGGACCACCTGGGCGGTCTCCTTGGCGGTTGGGAGCTTGGGGAGGGGAATGAAGTGTGCCATCTTGCTGAATCGGTCAACTATGGTGAGAATGACGGTCTTGCCCCTTGAAGGGGGCAGCCCCGTGACAAAGTCAAGGGCGATGTGAGACCAGGGACGTCTGGGCACAGGCAGGGGCTGCAGCAATCCGGCTGGGGGCTGGCAGGACGACTTGTGTTGGTTGCAGATGGGGCAGGCTTGGACGAATTCCCGTACATCCTTTCTCAGAGCGGGCCACCAGAACCTCTGGGCGAGCAGGTTGTAAGTGCGGGTGGAGCCAGGGTGACAAGCTAGGCGGGAGTCATGCCCCCACTGAACGACCTGGGACCTTAGGTTTTCGGGGACAAAAAGGCGGTCAGCTGGGCAAGTGCTGGGACCGGGCTGGTTACGGAGAGCTTCCAGCACCTGTTCCTCAACAGCCCAGGTCAGAGCTGCTACGATGCAGGGACTTGGCAGAATCGACACAGGATCCTTGGAGGGGTTGTCATCCTTCTGGAATTGACGGGGAGAGGGCGTCTGGCTTGGTGTTGCGTGATCCAGGCCGGTATGACAGAGTGAAATTAAACCTGGTGAAGAACAGGGCCCAGCGGGACTGCCTGGAGTTCAACCGTTTGGCCGTGCGGATGTACTCCAAGTTCTTATGATCGGTCCAAAGCGAGAAATGGAATGGTGGACCCCTCCAGCCAGTGACGCCACTCCTCCAAGGCAAGCTTCACAGCCAGCAGCTCTCGGTTCCCTATGTCGTAATTGCACTCAGAGGGGGACAACCGACGTGAGAAAAAGGCACAGGGATGGAGCTTCCTATCCTCCGCAGCCCACTGAGAAATCACAGCACCAACTCCCACATCCGAGGCGTCCACCTCCACAATGAATTGCCGGTCCACGTCAGGCATCTGGAGGATGGGAGCGGAGGTGAACCTTACCTTGAGGGTACTGAAGGCCTTGTCGGCTGCTGGGGTCCAGGTGAAGGGTTGCTTGGTGCTGGTTAGAGCAGTGAGAGGGGCAGCAACGGTACTGTAGTTCCGGATAAACTTTCTATAGAAGTTAGCAAACCCCAGAAACTGTTGCAGCTTCTTTCTGTTCTCCGGAACTGGCCATGACGTGACTGCTGATACTTTGGCAGGATCCATTTGGATACTTCCCTCTGCCACTATGTACCCCAGGAAGGCCACTGTCTTGACGTGAAACTCACATTTCTCTGCCTTGGCGTAGAGGGAATTCTCCAGAAGACGATGAAGGACTTGCTGGACATGGCGGGTGTGTTCAGACAGGTTTCTGGAGTAGATTAAGATGTCATCCAGGTAAACGAAGACAAACTTGTTTAACATGTCCCGCAGTACATCATTCACTAGAGCCTGGAACACAGCCGGAGCATTGGTGAGGCCAAAAGGCATAACCAGATACTCGTAGTGGCCTGTTGGTGTATTGAATGCGGTCTTCCATTCATCTCCCTCCCGGATCCGCACTAGGTGGTAAGCGTTTCCGAGATCCAACTTGGTAAAAACAGTGGCTCCCTGGAGCAACTCAAAAGCAGAGGTGAGCAGAGGGAGAGGGTAACGGTTTTTCACTGTGATGTCGTTGAGTCCCCTGTAGTCGATGCAGGGGCGAAGAGATCCGTCCCTCTTCCCCACAAAGAAGAAGCCAGCACCAGCCGGAGATGAAGATGAACGGATCAATCCTGTGGACAGAGAGTCATTGATGTAGTCCTCCATGGACCTTCTTTCAGGAGCAGACAACGACAAAGACGGCCCCTTGGAGGGGCTGTTCCAGGGAGGAGGTCGATGGCACAGTCGTACGGTCGGTGAGGGGGCAGAGACGTGGCTCTTGCTTTGTTAAACACTTCTCTGAGACCATGGTAGCATTCTGGGACATGGGAGAGGTCAGGGGCGGAGTTAGTAGGTACTGGCCGAGGGGTAGTGCGGCAGCAAGCAGGCAGGTTCGGTGGCAGTCCTCTCCCCACTCCCTGATCACCCCGGTCACCCAGTCGAGCTGAGGGTTGTGCCGGGCGGAGCCATGGGTAACCCAGGATGAGGGGTTGGCCTGGAGAGGGGAGCAGGTGAAACTGGATAGTCTCTTGATGGTTTCCGGACAGACCCATCAAGACCGGGGCCGTGACATGAGTGACCGATCCGAGTAAGTGTCCGTCCAGTGCCCGGGCAGGAATAGGAGGTGTCAAACGGAGGTTCTCCAGTCCCAGTTGGCGTGCCAGCTTGATGTCCATTATGTTGGCTTCGGCGCCAGAATCCACCAGAGCAGCCAGGGTGTGAGTAGAGTCAGAGAGGCGGAGGTGAACTTGCAGCAAGGGTTTGCGGTCGGAGGACTGGATGGTCATTGAGCTCAACCGGACTCCCCCTATGCCCGGTGAGCTTCGGCTTTTAAAGGGCAGGTTACCACACGATGTCCATCACCTCCACAATAGAGGCAGAGGTTTGAGGTGAGCGGCGCTGGCGCTCTGCAGGAGTGAGAGAGGCTCGCCCAATCTCCATAGGCTCAGACTGATCAAGCTGACTTGGGTGAGTGGCAGTAGCTGACAGGAGCCCAGTCGGATCTCTCCGAATGCCGGTAGTTGGTGGACCTTGGCGCCCCCTCTCACGACTAGCGGGTCTGTATCCTTCTGTCGATCCGGACAGTCAGTGCGATGGCTTCATCAAGAGTGGAAGGCAGTTCATGGGAGACCAACTCGTCCTTGATATAGTCAGCCAAGCTATGGAAGAACGCGTCCCACCAACGATGGTGTGTTCCAAGAACTTCGTCTTGCCAGGGTTCGGAAGTCGATGGAATGGTCTGCGACTGTACGTCTGCCTTGTCGAATACTGAACAGTTCACGAGACGCCTCTGCGGTTGGTGAATCCAGGTCAAACACCTTCAGCATCTCCTCAGCAAACAGGTCGAAGGTTGCACATGCGGGGGTTTGACGTTCGAACTCTGCTGTTCCCCAGAGTCGAGCTCGGCCCGTCAGGTGAGTGATGGCATACCCGACCCTAGCCCCCTCCGTGGCGAAGGTCCTTGGCTGCAAGGAGAACTGAAGTCGGCAGCTAGTCAGGAATGGCCGGACCTGGGTAGAATCGCCGTTGAACCGCTCGGGGTTTCCAATCGTGGGTTCCGGGGCAGCGGCTGAAATGACCGGGGCAGGTAACTCGGAGGCAGGGCTGGTGGGCAGACTGGCTGGGGTAAGGTTGGTGAGGAGTTGGATGATCCTGGCGAGTTGTTGTTGCTGCTGCTGGGACTGCTGCTGGTGCTGCTGGAACTGCTGATGCTGTTGGTGGCCGACCTGAAGCAGAGAGGTGATGTCGCCGCTCATGCGACCTAGCTCTCTCTCAGTGTGTTCCAGGCGTAGCATGGCGGTGGGTTGCTCAGGTTCTTCGGTTTCCATGTCGGGGGAAGTGTGCGCTGAGTCCATGATGGTCAGATCGTACTGTCACGGTTCAGACAGACGACAAGAGGACCACAATTGCGTCACACCAGAAAGTTTATTAAACTTAAGGGAAAAGGGAAGTAGGGAGTGAGTGAAGGCTCCAGGGGTTATCCCGTCCAATGGGCTGGGTCTGTGCCCCCCCCCAGTGGCAGCGATCGTCCGATGACGCCGGTGGTTGGTGGTCCAGAAGTCCTGGGGGGAGGAAACACAGACACAACGGGGCGGATGAAACAAGGCAGAAGTACAGTTCAAGGGAAATCCAAATACGTTGTAGCAAGGCAGAAGGCTGGTCAGAGTTACCGGGGTCGAAGAGTAGTCAGGAGTCGTAATGGCAGAGAGCAGGTCTGGTTCTCCTGGGGCAGAAGAGTATCCAAGAATCAGGCAGGTCCGGGGTCACAAAACAAGGGTGAGCCAGAAGCGCGAGCACACAGGTTCCGGGTGTGAGCTTTGCAGACGATCTGACAAAGGAGAGCTGAAAGACGGGACTTTAAATACTGGGAGAGGTTAGTGGGTAATGCAGCGCAGCTGGCAGAGTAATTAGAGCCGAGCAGAGCAGGGACAGGTGGAGCTCGTTAGGCTGAGTAGAGAGAGAGAGATGAGCAGAGTGGAAGATAGTGGAAACACATTCAGGTGGTAACCCGGTGGAGTGAGAGGGCTCATGACAAGATCTATCCGTGAGCTGCCAAATTTATTTTCAGTGCTATCTGGCTTTGGATGTGAGACAGATTTCTCATGCTTGTTGAGCCCTATTGGCAAGTTGTTCAAGTTGAAGTAACTGGCTCTTGTCCACACGTTGTCGCTGGTGGAGAACAGCAGGCAAAGGAAGCAGTAGAGTTGGCTGCTAGCAGCGCAGCCACAGAGCCAGTAGTTCCATTGATACCACTCAGATTTAAATTATGCCGTTATTTTCTGTCCCTTCCTTTGATTTAGGTCCATAAGCTCAGGTGTTGGTCTTCCTTCCCTTACCACCCCCTGTTTCACGAGAAAATCCAACTTTGAAAACTGTTTCAGATGCAATATGTTAGCCATTGTCACGGTTTCGGCCGAGGCTGCTCCTCCTCCTTGTTCGGGCAGGCTTCGGCGGTCGTCGTCCCCGGAGTACTAGCTGCCACCGTTGTATGTTTCGATGTTTGTTTGGTTTTGTCTGATTGGTTACACCTGTTTCTGTTTTGTGCTTATTATGTGTCCTATAAGTTCTCGTCGTTTGAGTCTTGTGTTGTGTGTAATTGTTTCTCCAGTCAGCAAGGGCTATTAGTATTTTCTCTCCAGTTATTGTTTTGAGAGAGTGTCCGCACTGTGTGCGCATTTGTTTTGTATTTTGTGCTTTACGCAGTGTTGCGTAAAGTTGCTGCCTCCGGCTTGGATTTAGCCGTGTGTTTTGTTTACGTGTCTTTACTAAAGACTGTTGGACGAAACCTCTGTTGTCCTGCGCTTGATTCCACACCACATCCACGCTCGCACCTGACAGAATTACACACCATTCTACATGGAATCAGCAGGAGCAGCCTCTGCCGCCGAGGTAATCGAGGAGCGCCTCCGCGGACAGGAGGACAGGATCAACCGGATCGGGACCGCTCTAGATGGAGTAATGAATACCCTACATAGATGGGAGACCAGCGGGGTACCCACGCCTCCACCTACCTCACCACCACCATCGGTCAGTCCGCCCGTCCAAGCTCCGGAACCCAGTGGGATTCGGCTCTCGCTCCCGAGGGCGTATGATGGCACCGCTGCCGGGTGTCAGGGTTTCCTCTTGCAAGTCGAACTCTACCTAGCCACCGTACACCCTGCGCCCTCGGGACACGAGAGCGTTTCCGCCCTCATCTCCTGTCTCACCGGCAAGGCATTGGAGTGGGCCAACGCCGAATGGAGGAGGATAGACGCCGCAATGATCACATATGCAGAGTTCTCCCGCCGCTTCAGGGCTGTGTTCGACCATCCACCTGAGGGGAAAGCGGCGGGGGAGCATCTATTCTACCTCCGGCAGGGGATGAGGAGCGCCCAGGAGTTTGCACTGGAGTTCCGGACTCTAGCGGCAGATGCAGGGTGGAATGAGCGGGCCCTCATAGACCACTTCCGCTGCAGCCTCCGGGAGGACGTCCGTAGAGAGTTGGCTTGCAGGGACACCACTCTCACGTTCAACCAGTTGGTTGACATGGCCATTCGTCTAGACACCCTGCTGGCCACCCGCAGACGTCCTGGGTGGGGGTCGTCCATTCCACCCTCCAGCACCTCCGAGCCGAGTCCTATGGAGCTCGGGGGTGCTGGCGCTAGAGAACGGAGGAGAAGGAGTCCGAGGGAGGCCGTCCCCTGCACCAACTGTGGCCGTGGAGGACACACTGCGGCTAGGTGCTGGGGAGGGTCTCCAGGGGGACGAGACGGCAGGCCACGCACTGGGGAGTCCTTCCAGGTGAGTAGGCGCCCCACTTACCCAGAGCTCTCTGTCATGCACCTAACCATACCTGTTTGTTTTTCACAGGTTGCACCTCGTTCCCAGCATAAGGCGCTAGTAGATTCAGGCGCAGCTGGGAATTTTGTAGATCGGAAATGTTGTATAGAGTTAGGGATTCCTCTCCTTCCTGTTAAAAATCCCTTCCCTGTACATGCCCTAGATAGCCGTCCGTTGGGATCGGGGTTGATTAGGGAGGTCACAGCGCCACTTAGGATGGGGACGCAGGGGGGTCATGAGGAGACGATTCAGCTATATCTGATCGACTCTCCTGCGTATCCGGTGGTTCTGGGGCTTCCCTGGTTGATTACTCATGATCCCACTATTTCGTGGCGAGAGAGGGCTCTTAAGGAGTGGTCTGCCCGGTGTGTGGGGCGATGTCTGGGTGTTTCCGTGGGGGCGACCTCGGTGGAGAGTCCAAACCAAGTGCCCGCAATGCACGTTCCCCCCGAGTATGAGGATTTAGCGCTCGTGTTTAGCAAGGTGAGGGCGGCGCGATTACCACCTCATTGACAGGGGGATTGTGCGATAGACCTCCAGGCAGGAGCTGCGCTCCCGCGGAGCCATGTGTATCCTTTGTCTCAAGAGGAGAAGAGGGCGATGGAGACATACATAGCCGAGTCTCTGAGACAGGGATACATACGGCCCTCCACTTCCCCTGCGTCCTCGAGCTTCTTTTTTGTGAAGAAAAAGGATGGAGGTTTGCGCCCGTGTATTGATTACCGCGGTCTCAATCAGATTACTGTGAAATACAGTTATCCACTTCCTCTGATTGCGACTATGACGGAGTCATTACACGGGGCACGGTTCTTCACAAAATTGGACCTCAGGAGCGCCTACAACTTGGTGCGCATTAGGGAGGGCGATGAATGGAAGACAGCATTTAGTACCACCTCGGGTCATTACGAGTATCTCGTCATGCCATACGGGTTAATGAACGCTCCGTCAGTCTTCCAATCCTTTGTGGATGAGATTTTCCGGGACATGCAGGGGCAAGGAGTGGTCGTGAAAATAGACGATATTCTGGTTTACACTTCTACCCAAGCCGAGCATGTAGCCCTGGTGCGCCGGGTGTTGAGGAGGCTGTTGGAGCACGACCTGTATGTCAAGGCAGAGAAATGTCTGTTCTTCCAGGAGTCTGTCTCCTTTTTGGGTTATCAGTTGTCCGCGTCAGGGGTGAAGATGGAGGTTGACCGTGTGTCAGCCGTGCGTAATTGGCAAACCCCAACCACGGTTAAAGAGGTGCAGCAGTTCTTGGGCTTTGCGAATTACTACCGGAGGTTTATCCGGGGTTTTGGACAGGTGGCAGCTCCCATAACGTCCCTTCTGAAGGGGGGTCCGGTGCGCTTGCGGTGGTCAGCTGAGGCGGACAGGGCTTTTGGGAAACTGAAGGACCTGTTTACTTCGGCTCCGGTGCTGGCACATCCGGATCCCGCTTTACCATTCCAGGTGGAGGTGGACGCGTCAGAAGCCGGTATAGGGCCGTTCTCTCGCAACGGTCCGGCACGCCACCTAAACTCCGCCCCTGTGCCTTTTACTCGAAAAAGCTCAGTCCGGCGGAGCGAAATTATGACGTAGGGGACAGGGAGCTATTAGCCGTGGTACAGGCCCTAAAGGTGTGGAGGCATTGGCTTGAGGGGGCTCAACACCCTTTCCTCATTTTGACTGACCACCGTAACCTGGAATACATTCGGGCAGCTAGGAGACTGAATCCTCGCCAGGCTCGGTGGACCATGTTTCTAGCCCGGTTCGTGTTTAAGATCACGTACATCCCTGGGTCCCAGAACGGAAAGGCAGACGCCCTGTCTCGGCGGTATGACACAGAGGAGAGGTCCGTTAAGCCCACTCCCATACTACCGAAGTTTTGTCTGGTGGCACCGGTGGTGTGGGAGGTCGATGCTGAAATCGAGCGGGCGTTACGTACCAACCCTAGCCCTCCACAGTGTCCTGTGAGTCGGACGTACGTTCCGCTCGAGGTTCGGGATCGACTCATTTATTGGGCTCACACGTCACCCTCCTCTGGGCATCCAGGAATTGGCCGGACAGTGCACTGTCTTAGCACGAAGTACTGGTAGCCAACGTTAGCCAGGGATGTGAGGGTTTATGTCTCCTCCTGCTCGGTGTGTGACCAGTGTAAGGCGCCCAGACTCTTGCCCAGGGGAAAGTTACAACCCCTGCCCGTTCCACAACGACCATGGTCTCACCTCTCGGTGGACTTTGTTACAGACCTTCCCCCCTCACAGGGGAATACCACCATCCTGGTCGTTGTGGATCGGTTCTCGAAGGCCTGTCGCCTCCTTCCCATGCCGGGTCTCCCTACTGCCCTACAGACCGCTGAGGCACTATTCACCCACGTCTTCCAGCATTACGGGGTGCCCGAGGATATAGTGTCTGATCGAGGTCCCCAGTTTACCTCCCGAGTCTGGAGAGCGTTTATGGAGCGTTTGGGGGTCTCGGTGAGCCTTACCTCGGGGTACCATCTGGAGAGCAATGGGCAGGACGAACGTGTCAACCAGGATGTGGGTAGGTTTCTGAGGTCGTATTGCCAGGGCCGGCCGGAGGAGTGGGCGAGGTATGTCCCCTGGGCAGAGATGGCACAGAATTCTCTCCGCCACTCCTCCACCAACCTAACCCCTTTCCAGTGTGTGTTAGGTTACCAGCCGGCTCTGGCACCATGGCATCAGAGCCAGATCGAGGCCCCTGCGGTGGATGAGTGGGTGCGGCACTCGGAGGAGACGTGGGACGCTGCACACGTCCATCTGCAGCGGGCCATCCGTCGACACAAGGCGAGCGCCGATCTCCACCGCAGTGAGGGGCCGGTGTACGCACCTGGAGATCGAGTCTGGCTCTCGACCAGAAACCTACCCCTCCGCCTGCCCTGCCGGAAGCTGGGTCAGCGGTTTGTGGGGCCTTTTAAAGTCCTGAGGAGGTTGAACGAGGTGTGTTACAGGTTACAACTGCCTATTGATTATCATGTTAACCCCTCGTTCCATGTGTCTCTTCTCAGGCCAGTGGTAGCTGGTCCACTCCAGGACTGTGAGATAGGAGAGACTCCTCCGCCCCACTGGACATCGAGGGGCTCCGGCGTACACAGTTCGGTCCATCTTGGATTCGAGACGTCGGATGGGGGTCTCCAATATCTCGTGGAGTGGGAGGGGTACGGCCCGGAGGAACGGTGCTGGGTGCCAAGGAGGGACGTTTTAGACCTGTCTCTTCTGACTGAGTTCCACCGTGGTCACCCCACGCGCCCTGCTCCGTGTCCTCCTGGTCGTCCCCGAGGCCGGGGTCGGCGCACGGCTGGAGCCGCGCATCAAGGGGGGGATGTACTGTCACGGTTTCGGCCGAGGCTGCTCCTCCTCCTTGTTCGGGCAGGCTTCAGCGGTCGTCGTCCCCGGAGTACTAGCTGCCACCGTTGTATGTTTCGATGTTTGTTTGGTTTTGTCTGATTGGTTACACCTGTTTCTGTTTTGTGCTTATTATGTGTCCTATAAGTTCTCGTCGTTTGAGTCTTGTGTTGTGTGTAATTGTTTCTCCAGTCAGCAAGGGCTATTAGTATTTTCTCTCCAGTTATTGTTTTGAGAGAGTGTCCGCACTGTGTGCGCATTTGTTTTGTATTTTGTGCTTTACGCAGTGTTGCGTAAAGTTCGCTTGCCTCCGGCTTGGATTTAGCCGTGTGTTTTGTTTACGTGTCTTTACTAAAGACTGTTGGACGAAACCTCTGTTGTCCTGCGCTTGATTCCACACCACATCCACGCTCGCACCTGACAGCCATCCTGATCAGCTTACTTTTAGCTAGCTGAAAGCCTAGATGCAGGTATAGGTAGCTGCTTCCTGGACTGGTCTCGGAGTAGTGGGCGTGCTGAAATAAGTGGGTGTGTCGAAATAAATGGGCGTGGTGAAAGTGCACTGTTATTGGATGGTCTCTTTTGATTGAACAGGGTTGTTGCCAGTGCCTATTTTGTTCAGTCGCTTTCAGGAAGTGCATGGAGGATGCTAATGCAGTTTTAATCACATACACAACTCAAACTTTTATGAAAGCAAACATGACAAATTGTTATTGGTATACTACTGTATGTGTCATGAGGTATTGTATTGTACAGTCTCATAATCATTTTCACATACACAACTCAAACTTTTATGAAAGCAATAAATGAAGATCTGCCACCAGGGTAACCTAATTTTAATCTCATACTATAACGTATCAGATGGTATCAGCGTAGGCTATAGGCAATTTATTCCCAAGCCACTCTTCGTAAATTGGTCATCATCGGCATGTCAGCAATTCTTGCAGCCGGGCATGCAACCCATAGGTCTGCCCTTGCGCAACCTTGCTATCAGTGTTTAGAAATGGCACATCGACAAGTTTAATAATGACATTGCGCACTGTAGCCTACACAACTGCAATTCAATGTGATAAATGTAAAATGTTCACAACATGAAAGCATGTTAAGATACGTGCATTTACATGCAATGTTTTTCACGATTTCACAACACCATCATTCTGAGTTTCCCAAAAGTACTCAAGTTGATTTTGATGTGCCTTCCTACACAGTCATGTTTCCACTAATCTCTGCACTCGCTGGCAGGAACTGACAGAAAGTCAGGCCAATTACATGTGCACTTTCGACTCTGCACCGGTACCCCCCTGTATATAGCCTCCCTACTGTTATTTTATTTTACTTCTGCTCTTTTTTTCTCAACACTTTTTTGTTGTTGTTGTTTGATTTTACTTTATTTTATTTTTATAAATGCATTGTTGGTTAAGGGCTGTAAGTAAGTGTCGTATATGATGAATGGTGGCAATTATTGCCATCAACAAAGAGTCCGTTATGCTGCATCATGTTAGAAGTTTTTATTCATACCACGAGGTTACAGCATAAATTACAGACACGCGTTGTCCGGAGAACGGCTCCTCAGATTGCTATGGCCGTTCTAACGTCTCATCGTTTAACCCCTATTTATAAACACTGATGCCCCCTCTTCTGGCCAATCACCAGTCTCCCCTGTCTACAACCCACCTCCTGTCTGTGATATGTGGTATTACACCTAAAACATTCCCTCTTGATACTACCATAAACAACATTCTATTTCTTCATGAAAAACATTTAACAAAGGCATAATCTTCAGATACTATATTCCCCCCTTTCGAGACGAACTAAACGTCTCGAAACCAAACAGAATAGGATTATGACTAGTAACAACTTATCTTATTGAGTATCTTTAACCTTAAACCAAAACATTCTCCTCTAGAGTGTAAATACCTTTCTTATGAAATATGAATAACTGTTGATGAAGTGTGAACACATTACTATGAATTATGAATAAATCTTTATGGAGTGTGAGAGCGAAAAACCTGTCCGGCAACCTTTGTTCCAAATCCATCCATCCATCAATCAAGACAGTAAAATTCTCTCACGGTCCCTCTGCCCCAGGCAACCACCGCGGTACTCCAGATAAACTCATAAATCATGTAAAGACATTTGAAACTATGATGCCATTAAATACACATGTTTCCCCTGCAAACAAAATCCTATCCAGAAACATCCACTCTCAAGCTGGTCAACCCATAGGACTTGAAAAGGAATCTCTCCCTGCCTAACCGTCCTTTCCCTAACCCCATCGAAATAAACAAAAGCATCTAAGATCCTCATCTGCATTCAATAACATCAAACATCATTCTACTAAAATCAATACCTAAGAATATGACACCATTATGTATTACACATCAAATATGTCTATATTTCATTGCAGACACTGGAATGTAGTCCACTACACTTCATTTCCTCCGTAGTCTCCTCCTCCAATGGACTTGTTGATGATGGAATCAGCCACACCCTCCTTGTTTCATCTCCTCCAGTCATATTGTCCCTTCATATTGTCTTTGTTTCACATGTTCCCCCAAATGCTTCTGGAATGAAAAGAAAAGAAACGACCAAACAGTATCCTTTGCAAAACAACATTTTCAAATTAAACCTCAACATCAATTTAAGAATATAAAAATGACATATCAATGATGTATGAATCACATTATCCATTCCCCCCCTTTGATTCATAAATCATACTAAAAATCATACTAATATTGAAAAAACAATTTGAAAAATCATCAAATAATCCAAAATGATATTTATCCATCAGTTCCACTTGTCCATCTTTATCCAGATCAGGAACAGTCAACACCGGCATCTGAGTGTTGTCTCCAGGAACTCTCCAACCTATCTTAATCTCATAACTTTCTCAAAAGTCAGTACAAACATCACACAGTGATATCAAAGCTGAAACTAAAATCTGACCCATCACTGCCCCTACTGGCCTAATTAATCTTGCAACCAAATCCTCTCAAATCTCCATAGGGTCAGAATGTACTCTATCATCACAAACCCACTAAATATCTCTAAAATTCCCATAGTCACACTGTCAGTCAAAAGCTAATCTTTTAACCATCAAAGTCCAGCTTTTCTACTACCTGGTACATAAAAATTACATTATATTTGTCATCTCTAACCTTATGTTCATGCTTATCCAAAGTTATCATATAACATCCCAATATGATATTCCCATAAACATACCCTTTACCTCATATGTTTTATTAGAACAAAAATAACTTTTAGCCCTCAATGTTTCACCTGAATACTTCAGGTTTCCACTGTTACCTGACTTTACTTTCCATCTAACAATTCCCATAGGGTAATTCATTTACCCAAGAACACTTAAACCCTACTGTTCTGACACCTACATTATTTTATCTGTCAATGACTGTTGCCGATACCACAGCTATGACAAAGCATAACACTTACCCACACCTGCCAGAGGCCGCGCGACCGTCTAACACGTCTTGGGCTGGCATCCCCAACAGACATCAACCCTCAAGATTCCTCACTGATTCTTACAGAATGAGTTAATCTATCTCTAATTTTCACAACAGAGGAACGAGCAGCACTGATCAGATGCCCCCCCCCTCTGTCATCAAAATCAAAAGACCCCATCCTGCAGCTTCCATGATGAATCTCTCTTCTCCCTTTCTGATTAATCTATATTGTTTCTATTAATATCTGCTCTCCTATTTTAATCCTATTCGTATTATCATTGACAGCCCTCTCCATCCGTAACATAAACTCCTGAGTCATTAATTTCTTTCCAAAGTTACCATTAACGTCGTTGATTTAGTTGATGAATTAAAACCCTTAATTCCCTCTAGTGGGAAACTACCAACATCCTATTCGATTATTCCCTGTTGGAGTGACTACTGTAATAAACTTATCCTTAACTCCCTCTGTGACTGTGGAACGTTTTACAGACTTCAAATCTTCCATTATAAGCATCACCTTACAAATTACATAGCCCTTTAACCAATAATTCTTAACCAAAACAAATTTTAATGCTTGCACTAGATAAGTACACATATATTCTCCCTGATCTTTATCTATAATCTTACGCAAAATAATCCCTTGTTTGACTAAGTGCAACAGCTTCTACTTCTGATCCTGCTAACAATACTTATTCTCCCTAATTATCTCTCTCTCTCTGTGAAAGAAACGTCATCATCCTAAATGGCATATTATTATTATTATTATCCTAACTCTAATAACAGTATTTTCCCCCTATAATTGGTGCTGAACCCTTATAATCAAATGCGCTATATTTATGGCTTTAGTAACTATCAATGTTGAAAGAGTTAAATTACTTCTCACTGTTGTTTTAATAGACTCACGTGGTGATGTCATTATTGTTACTACCTCATCCCAAAGCTCTGAACTCTTTACTTGTACTTCCATCCATCACCACTAGTGTCACTTTTTCCCCCTTTCAGTTCTACCTCTAAACTTTAAACCTTTTGATTATAACAAAAAGTACCCACAATTACCTTGATCTTCCTATTCTAAAGTGTCATTCATTACTGTTCTCTCTCTCTCTCTTACTACTAACTTTGAACTTAGCTTACTGTCTCAGAATTCCTTCAACCCTAATCTACTCCTAACTTATTTTAATCTAATCTTTTCTCTCATAACATTTAAAACCTTTTCCCACTGATTTATTGACAAAATCCATTCCCCACCAATTTTTAGAATACGTGATTGGGAATTCCCCACCTGCTCCTGACTCCTTTACACAGACTTGGCAAAACCAACTAAACACCTTTTAGCCTAACCTCAAATCTCTTAGTGTAAGAATGTAACCCAACATAACAGTCACCCCTATTAAGTTTATTTCTCAGACAGATTGTCTAACAGGCAATCTAATACATTATCATCCTTCCTATGATATTATCTTTTAAGCAAATGATTCCCAAAAAACCCTACTTTTTAAAATATTCTACCAGACAGTCAGTCGTCTAGTGTGCCTCTGATTGAACACTTCAATTTACACCATACATCTCTTCCCACAATGTCATTGGTATATTGTCTCTTTTAATTCCTATTTGACTTCTATAGCAGAGCTCAATTGATTCCCTAAGAGTGTTTAAACTGTTTTACTACTTCCAATCCCTATCCTAACCTAATTAGTTTATTTTACAGAGTGGATATGGATAACCTCTTTAGGCTGAACCCAGATAAGTTTTTCCCCTATTCACTATCACTTCTAATGGTCGGTTGTTTTTACTTCAATTGTTGCTATTTTCCCTTCTTCTCTAATCGATGCTCTCAGCTGATACCCCCCTCGTATCTTCTAGACACTAACAGGTGATCTTCCCTTACTCCTGGATCTTCCTCTGTTTCTTCTTCTCTAATTCTGTGTCTGTCCAGACCTTGACTGTGGATATGACACCTAGTACCCCCTTGGCTGGTACAATTGCATTTGATATTGTTCAGTTGAAGCTGTAACAGTGATTGTTGATTTGGTTCCCTCTGATTCTTCATAACCCAAACTTATTTTCTCCTTCTCCAACTCTTGGGATTATTTTCTCAGCAGGTTTTCTTGGTCCTGTTCCTTCTCGTCGTTGACATATCAGTATTCTTCAACCTTAGTTCTAAGTTCTGTCCTCAAATATCATCTTCCATCATCTTCTTACTTTTCTTCTGTGCCAGTCCTTGTAGGACAAACTCCTCTTGAAAATAAAGCACCTTTAATCTCCAAATCTTCATCGCTTTCTTCATCTTCAACTTCCATCAGAGATCAAATCTCTAGTATCCATTTCTTCTTTCCTCTCTTGCCACTTCCCTCTGATCACAGAGTCACCTCCACCCATGACCTCTCATCAATCACTCTCATCTCCATCATCCTCTTCTCCTTCACGTTCCAGACATCTCATTTTCTTCCATCTTCATCTTTCTGAACCTCCTTCTCTTCGTTTCCAGACATGTCGGTTCTTCTTACTTCTGGAGTTTTGAATTCATCTTCATCGTTGTTTCTGCTGGTACCCTATCTATTATTAATCTATATTTCTGATGCAATAATCACTCCTGGATAATCATTGTAAGCTGAGAATAAACCTCCCTAAGCTCTACTTTTTAAACCTATCTTATCGCTGACATATTTTATCAATTTCTGTTTGAGAATGAAGGGCAACTTTTGTTTCACTTGCCGGATACCCTAGCAACACTTTAGTTAAAGGATTACCACTATGCACTATATCAACCGATGTACTGACTTTCATAGTCCTGATATCTTTTTCCCCATTGTAACAAGCCTTTCTATTCCTTTATTGTGAACTATCCTATTTTAGACTATATAGCTTATGTAGCCTTCCCCCCTGTAATTCTTAATATAACCTAACAACTCCAAATAAATCCCAATAAGTCAATTAAAAATCATGAATAATTAAAACCAATTTTTATTCCTATATCCTATGTCCCCAATTTAACCATTAGTGTTGACTATATTACCACAACCCATCAAATGCAAGTAAATTAGTCAACTTCAAAGCAATCCCAAAAACAAAGCCTCTAACCCTTCAATAAATGATACACAGAGCATCCAAAATGCAATTTTTAATGAAATAGTATTTGCCAAGCCTATGCAAAATCGTCATTTTATCACATTTCTTTAAATTGATTTTGTGTACTAGCCTGATCTGATCCTCTCGTCTGCCTCACACCTTGTCACGTGACGCAGTCAGCACTTCCTGTATCTCCTCTCGCCTCTCGCTTAGCGTTCCTCTCATATGACAGAAGAACATACACCGAAAAAGACTTTAGTAGTTAATGCAATCACTGATTATTTCCAACCGTTCAATATTCGTTCGTTCTACATTCACTCTAAGACTTTAACTCAGGACTAATGATAGATCGCCCAAAAACATTTTGCTTTTAATCCGTCATTTAATTATTTAATTCAATCTATTATAATCCGTTATCCTATATTTAATTTATAAATTCAATAGGTACCCAAACAAGTTTCATCTTAACCCACCGCCGTGTAAACTTATAAGATTCGTGTTAAACTCTCCTTGTGCCTATTTGTTCCGTCGTCTGTGTTCCTCTGTCTCCCCCTGCAGTTTAACCAATGTGTTGTTTTGCAGAATCCCACGCATGCGCAAATATCATTTTAACCTCATGCTTGAGTTTTAGCATCCCCTCGTGGTGTCGTTTTTTAGTGCCGTAAAACAAAACGTTCCCTAATCTCGTGCCATAAACTCTCCTTCCTGTAGTGTAGTGTCGCAAAATTAAACGCCTGCGCACAACCATTCAAAAATACCTTTTCCCCGTAAAAGAATGATTCTCTACTCTCTCTCTCCCCAAACAGAAAGAATAACAGCCAGCTGTAACTTCCCATTTCCCCCTTCTAGTCAAACAACATTTAACAGCGCTCACAAAACATACAACTCGACTTACAAACACATAAACAAGTTTAAAAGACTTTAATCCATCGCAATGGAATCTCTAAGGATATCCGTTAGCATGTAGCACGCAACACAATTAGCATGTAGCATTAGCATTTAGCTTAGCCTAAGGTACACTATAGCATGATTCACACTCTAGCCTTACAAAAATTAGCCTGAGCAACGATATACCACGTGGCCCAAAACAATCCAGCCTTAGCTTCAGCCTCTAGCCAACTGCAGCCTACTACACAAATCAATATCCTGCACCGTTGCCAAATAAATAATCGTCCAATTCTCCCCGTCTAACTTTATGCTGCCTTGAAAGATGAATCTCATATCAAGAGGTTACCCCCAACCAATTTCCCGTCGACCAGAGGAGGAGTATAACGTAGCTACAACCATTCACTTCATAATTCCCGCTTAAGGAATCAACCTGACTCAGTCTAACTAAGCCCTGGATTTCTGGCCCACTCCTGCGAGTCGCCCCGTTTTGAGGTCTTTCCAGATTAACGGTGCCCTAAAAATGCATACGTATCCCAACATTAATTGCCAATCCATTGTCACCCGTTACCAATGAAATATAAAGTTCTACCGTTCCTTTTTGCTCTAAATTTGCCATTGTCACCCGTTACCAATGAAATAAATTTTAGCAGACTCTAGTCGACCAGCAACAACGCCACCTGAGGCCAGGTTATAATGGAACATCTCTTCAATGTACACAAGTCATATCCAATCTAACAAACTCCGAAGCGGTAAGAACACTCACCCTTTTTTCCCTCAGAGAGAGTTAGCCCGACGATTGACTGAAACACAGAAGAGACGCAAACCAGCCCCACGTTGGGCGCCATTATGTCGTATATGATGAATGGTGGCAATTATTGCCATCAACAAAGAGTCCGTTATGCTGCATCATGTTAGAAGTTTTTATTCATACCACGAGGTTACAGCATAAATTACAGACACGCGTTGTCCGGAGAACGGCTCCTCAGATTGCTATGGCCGTTCTAACGTCTCATCGTTTAACCCCTATTTATAAACACTGATGCCCCCTCTTCTGGCCAATCACCAGTCTCCCCTGTCTACAACCCACCTCCTGTCTGTGATATGTGGTATTACACCTAAAACATTCCCTCTTGATACTACCATAAACAACATTCTATTTCTTCATGAAAAACATTTAACAAAGGCATAATCTTCAGATACTATATAAGCATTTCACGGTAATGTCTACACCTGTTGTATTCGGCGCATGTGGCAAATAAGATTTTATTTTATTTAATTTTTGATTTGATTTGATACGCCTACTTCCTTTCGACACCCCTATTTCTTTCAACAAACCCAGTCTCCGGCTGCCATATTGGGCTGCAGCAACCCCCTTCTCGGCAGATGAGGTGTGACGTTTATAGGCAGGTGTCAAGGGGTGCTGAAGGTGGGTGTGGTGCATGAATCAAGCGCAGGACGCAGAAGCTCAGTCCAAAAGACTTTAGTGCAATATTCACGTAGAAAATAAGCACAATAAGCCCGAAGGCGAAATAACGGCGCACACAGGCGTCAAACAAACGGCGCACTAGCATGTGCGAAAAACCTCTCCAAAACACTGGAGGGAAGTACGTAGCTCCAACACAAAACAGAAGAGCAATCACACACAAAGACAAACACACACAACGAGAACTAAATAGGACACTAACGAGGACTAACAATACACAGGTGTACAACATCAAGACAAAACCAAACGAACATGAAACATAGATCGGTGGCAGCTAGTACTCCGGGGACGACCACCGCCGAAGCCTGCCCGAACCAGGAGGAGGAGCAGCCTCGGCGAAACCGTGACAGTACCCCCCTTGACGCGCGGCTCCAGCCGTGCGCCGACCCGGCCTCGGGGACGACCAGGAAGACGCGGAGCAGGGCGCGCGGGATGGTCCCGGTGGAACTCCGACAGGAGAGATGGGTCTAGGATGTCCCTCCGCGGCACCCAGCACCGCTCCTCCGGGCCGTACCCCTCCCACTCCACGAGATACTGGAGACCCCCCATCCGGCGTCTTGAGTCCAAGATGGACCGAACGGTGTACGCCGGAGCCCCTCGATGTCCAGTGGGGGCGGAGGAGTCTCCCCTATCTCATTGTCCTGGAGTGGACCAGCTACCACCGGCCTGAGAAGAGACACATGGAACGAGGGGTTAATATTCTTATACTCAACAGGTAGATGTAACCTATAACACACCTCGTTCAATCTTCTCAGGACTTTAAAGGGGCCCCACAAACCGTCGACCCAGCTTCCGGCAGGGCAGGCGGAGGGGTAGGTTTCTGGTAGAGAGCCAGACTCGATCTCCGGGTGCGTACACCGGCCCCTCACTACGGTGGAGATCGGCGCTCGCCTTGTGACGAAGGGACGGCCCGCTGCAGGTGGACGTGGGCAGCGTTCCCACGTCTCTTCCGAGCGCCTCATCCAATCATCCACCGCAGGGGCCTCGATCTGGCTCTGCTGCCAAGGTGCCAGAACCGGCTGGTAACCTAACACACATTGGAAGGGGGTTAGGTTGGTAGAGGAGTGGCGGAGAGAGTTCTGGGCCATCTCGGCCCAGGGAATGTACCGTGCCCACTCCTCCGGCCAGCCCTGGCAATACGACCTCAGAAACCTACCCACATCCTGGTTGACACGTTCTACCTGCCCGTTACTCTCGGGTGGTACCCTGAGGTAAGGCTAACCGAGACCCCCAACCGCTCCATGAACGCTCTCCAAACACGGGAGGTAAACTGGGGGCCTCGATCAGACACTATATCCTCGGGTACCCCGTAATGCCGGAAGACGTGGGTAAATAGGGCCTCAGCGGTCTGTAGGGCAGTAGGAAGACCCGACATAGGGAGAAGACGACAGGCCTTAGAGAACCGGTCCACAACGACCAGGATGGTGGTATTCCCCTGAGAGAGGGAAGGTCTGTCACAAAATCCACCGAGAGGTGGGACCATGGTCGTTGTGGAACGGGCAGGGGTTGTAACTTACCCCTGGGCAGATGTCGGGGCGCCTTACACTGGGCGCACACCGAGCAGGAGGAGACATAAACCCTCACATCCCTAGCCAAAGTGGGCCACCAGTATTTAGTGCTAAGGCAATGCACTGTCCGGCCAATACCCGGATGTCCAGAGGAGGGTGATGTGTGAGCCCAGTAAATGAGTCGATCCCGAATCTCGAGCGGAACGTACTTCCGACCCTCAGGACACTGTGGAGGGCTGGGGTCGGTGCACACCGCTCGCTCGATCTCGGCATCGACCTCCCCACACCACCGGTGCCACAAGGCAAGACTCCGGTAGTATGGGAGTAGGCTCAACGGACCTCTCCTCCGTGTCATACCGCCGGGACAGCGAATCTGCCTTACCATTCTGGGACCCAGGGATGTACGTGATTTTAAATACGAACCTGGTGAGAAACATACTCCATCGAGCCTGGCGAGGGTTCAGTCTCCTCGCTGCCCGGATGTACTCCAGGTTCCAATGGTCAGTCAAAATGAGGAAAGGGTGTTGAGCCCCCTCAAGCCAATGCCTCCACACCTTAAGGGCTTGAACTACAGCTAACAGCTCCCTGTCCCCAACGTCATAGTTACGCTCCGCCGGGCTGAGCTTTTTTGAGTAAAAAGCACAGGGGCGGAGTTTAGGTGGCGTGCCGGACCGTTGAGAGAGAACGGCCCCTATACCAGCCTCAGACGCGTCTACCTCAACCTGAAAGGGTAATGCGGGATCCGGATGCGCCAGCACCGGAGCCGACGTAAACAAGTCCTTCAGTCTCCTAAAGGCCCTGTCCGCATCAGCTGACCACTGCAGGCGCACGGACCCCCTTTCAGAAGGGGACGTGATGGGAGCTGCCACCTGTCCAAAACCCCGGATAAACCTCCGGTAGTAATTCGCAAAGCCCAAGAACTGCTGCACCTCTTTTACAGTGGTTGGAGTTTGCCAATTACGCACAGCGGACACACGATCCACCTCCATTCTCACCCCTGACGCGGGACAACCGATAACCCAAAAAAGGAGACCGACTCCTGGAAAAACAGACATTTCTCTGCCTTAACATATAGGTCGTGCTCCAACAGCCTCCTCAATACACGACGCACCAGGGTTATATGCTCGGCTCGGGTAGACGAGTACACCAGAATGTCATCAATGTACACGACCACCCCTTGTCCCTGCATATCCCGGAAAATGTCATCTCTGAAGGATTGGAAGACTGATGGAGCATTCATCAACCCATATGGCATGACGAGATATTCGAAATGACCTGACGTGGTACTAAACGCTGTCTTTCATTCGTCGCCCTCCCTAATGCGCACCAAGTTATACACGCTCCTGAGATCCAATTTTGTGAAAAACCGCGCTCCATGCAATGACTCTGTCATGGTCGCAATCAGAGGGAGTGGATAACTGTATTTCACAGTAATCTGATTGAGACCACGGTAATCAATGCACGGGCGCAACCCTCCATCTTTCTTCTTCACAAAAAAGAAGCTTGAGGAGGCGGGAGAAGTGGAGGGCCGAATGTATCCCTGTCTCAAAGATTCGGATATGTAAGTCTCCATAGCTTTTCTCTCCTCTTGAGACAAAGGATACACGTGGCTCCGTGGGAGCGCTGCTCCTGCCTGGAAATCAATCGCACAATCCCCCTGTCTATGAGGAGGCAACTGCGTCGCCCTAGTTTTACTAAACACGAGAGCTAAATCCCCATATTCAGGCGGAATGTGCAGTGCGGGCACTTGGTTTGGACTTTCCACCGAAGTCGCCCCCACGGAAACACCCAGACGTCGCCCCTCGCACTGAGCAGACCACCCATCGAGAGCCCTCTGTTGCCACGAAATAGCAGGGTTATGGGTGCTTAACCAGGAATTCCCAGCACCACTGGAGTACGCAGGAGAGTCGATCAGATACAGCTGTATAGTCTCTTCATGACCCCCCTGCGCACACATCCTAAGTGGTGCTGTGATCTCCCCTAATCAACCCCGACCCCAACGGGCGGCTATCTAAGGCATGAACGGGAAAAGGTTTGTCAACAGGTAGGAGAGGGATCCCTAAATCTAAACAAAACTTCCGATCAACAAAATTCCCCAGCTGCGCCTGAATCTACTAGCGCCTTATGCTGGGAATGAGGTGCAACCTGTGGAAAACACACAGGTATACAAAAGTGCGCAACAGAAAGCTCTGGGTAAGTGGGACGTCTACTCACCTGGGAGGCCCCCCCAGTGCGTGGCCTGTTGTCTTCTCCCCCGGAGAACCCTCCCCAGCACCTGGCCGCAGTGTGCCCTCCATGACCGCACTTGGTGCAGGAGACAGGCCCCCTCGGGCTCCTCCTCCTCCTTTCTCTAGCGCCGGCAACCCCGAGCTCCACAGGGCTCGGCTCGGAGGTGCCGGAGGGCGGAATGGACGGACCCCCCTCGGAACGTCCACGGGTGGCCAGCAGGGTGTCCAGACGGATGGACATATCGACCAACTGGTCGAAGATGAGATGGGTATCCCTGCAGGCCAACTCACGTTGAACGTCCTCCCGTAGGCTACATCGAAAATGGTCGATGAGGGCCCGTTCATTCCACCCTGCGTCCGCCGCTAGAGTCCGGAACTCTAGAGCAAACGCCTGTGCGCTCCTCCTCCCCTGTCTCAGGTGGACTAGACGCTCCCCCGCCGCTTTGCCCTCAGGTGGATGGTCGAACACGGCCTTGAAGCGGCGGGAGAACTCGGCGTAGGAGATGGTGTTGGCGTCCATCTTCCTCCACTCTGCGTTAGCCCACTCCAACGCCTTGCCCGTGAGACAGGAGATGAGGGCGGAAACGCTGTCGTGTCCCGAGGGCACCGGGTGTACAGTGGCCAGGTAGAGCTCCACCTGCAGGAAGAACCCCTGACACCCGGCAGCTGTTCCGTCATACGCCCTCGGGAGCGAGAGCCGAATCCCCCTGGGTTCCGGACCTGGGACTGGTGGACCGACCGATGGGGTTGGCAGGGTAGGTGGAGGTGTGGGTACCCCGCTGGCCTCCCATCAGTGCAGGGTGTTGATGACGTCCTGTAGAGCGGTCCCCAGTTGTCGTATCTGGTCATCTTGGCCGCGAACATGCTCCTCGAGCGACTCAGGCGTAACTGCAGATCCTGCTGATTCCATTTTGGTGTGTGATTCTGTCAAGGGGTGCTGAAGGTGGGTGTGGTGCATGAATCAAGCGCAGGACGGAAGCTCAGTCCAAAAGACTTTAGTGCAATATTCACGTAGAAAATAAGCACAATAAGCCCGAAGGCGAAATAACGGCGCACACAGGCGTCAAACAAACGGCGCACTAACATGTGCGAAAAACCTCTCCAAAACACTGGAGGGAAGTACGTTGCTCCAACACAAAACAGAAGAGCAATCACACACAAAGACAAATACACACAACGAGAACTAAATAGGACACTAACGAGGACTAACAAGACACAGGTGTACAACATCAAGACAAAACCAAACGAACATGAAACATAGATCGGTGGCAGCTAGTACTCCGGGGACGACCACCGCCGAAGCCTGCCCGAACCAGGAGGAGGAGCAGCCTCGGCCGAAACCGTGACAGCAGGAGCGAGCTCTGCCTATCCCATTACTTTTTTCACGTCAGTACACATGCACATTTATTATTTGAGTGCAATGAAAATTAATGGGACATATTGACACTTGAAAGGCAGCGAAGCTCTTCTGAGATTGAAGCGTGAAAAAGGCACACGGCAAAGCTGCCTTTCCCCTGGCCTCGTTGTGCATTTTGTACCACGTCTCCACAAATGTGGGATTCAGAAATCGATTTTATCATGCAAGAAATATATACAGTACCAGTCAAAAGTTTGGACACACCTTCTCATTCAAGGGTTTTTCTTTATTTTTACTATTTTCTACATTGTAGAATAATAGTGAAGACATCAGAACTATGAAATAACACATATGGAATCATGTAGTAATCAAGAAAGTGTTAAACAAATCAAAATATATTTTATATTTGAGATTCTTCAAAGTAGCCACCCTTTGCCTTGATGACAGCTTTGCACACTCTTGGCATTCTCTCAACCAGCTTCATGAGGAATGCTTTTCCAACAATCTTGAAGGAGTTCCCACATATGCTGAGCACATGTTGGCTGCTTTTCCTTCACTCTGCGGTCCGACTAATCCCAAACCATCTCAATTGGGTTGAGGTCGGGTGATTGTGGAGGCCAGGTCATTTGATGCAGCACTCCTCACTCTCCTTGGTCAAATAGCCCTTACACAGCCTGGAGGTGTGTTGGGTCATTGTCCTGTTGAAAACAAATGATAGTCCCACTAAGCGCAAAGCAGATGGGATCGCATATTGCTGCAGAATGCTGTGGTAGCCATGCTAGTTAAGTGTGCCTTGAATTCTAAATAAATCACAGACACTGTCACCAGCAAAGCACTCCCACACCATCACACCTCCTCCTCCATGCTTCACGGTGGGAACCACACATGCGGAGATCATCCGTTCACCTACTCTGCGTCTCACAAAGACATGGCGGTTGGAGCCAAAAATCTCAAATTTGGACTCATCAGACCAAAGGGCAGATTTCCACCGGTCTAATGTCCATTGCTCATGTCTTTTGGCCCAATCAAGTCTCTTCTTATTATTGGTGTCCTTTAGTAGTGGTTTCTTTGCAGCAATTCAACCATGAAGGCCTTATTCACGCAGTCTCCTCTGAACAGTTGATGTTGAGATGTGTCTGTTACTTGAACTCTGTGAAGCATTTATTTGGGCTGCAATTTCTGAGGCTGGTAACTCTAATGAACTTCTCCTCTGCAGCAGAGGTAACTTGGCCTTCCTTTCCTGTGGCGGTCCTCATGAGAGCCAGTTTCATCATAGCGCTTGATGGTTCTTGCGACTGCACTTGAAGAAACTTTAAAAGTTCTTGAAATGTTCTGGATTGACTGACCTTAAAGTAATGATGGACTGTCATTTATCTTTGCTTATTTGAGCTGTTCTTGGTCTTTTACCAAATAGGGCTATCTTCTGTATACCACCCCTACCTTGTCACAACACAACTGATTGGCTCAAATGCATTAAGAGGAAAGAAATTCAAAAAATGAACTTTTAACAAGGCACACCTGTTAATTGAAATTTATTCCAGGTGACTACCTCATGAAGCTGGGCCAAGAGTGTGCAAAGCTGTCATCAAGGCAAAGGGTGGCTACTTTGAGGAATCTGAAATATAAAATATATGTTGATTTGTTTAACACTTTTATGGTTACTACATGATTCCATATGTGTTACTTCATAGTTTTGATGTCTTCACTATTATTCTACAATGTAGAAAATAGTACAAATAAAGAAAAAACTCTGGAATGAGTAGGTGTGTCCAAACTTTTGACTGGTACTGTATATTATTGATAAAATTGTTATTTATTTATTTTTCATTACAGTTCTTTTTTTGTTCATTTTCACCTACCCTGACTGCACGTCACTTACTGTGTGTGTATGTGTGTGTGTGTGTGTGTGTGTGTGTGTGTGTGTGTGTGTGTGTGTGTGTGTGTGTGTGTGTGTGTGTGTGTGTGTGTGTGTGTGTGTGTGTGTGTGTGTGTGTGTGCGTGCATGTGTGTGTGTGCATGCGTGCACATACTTGCATGTATGCGTGCACAATTCTGTGTTCCTTAGATGAGGCTGTCTCTCCTGGTTGTCCAGGCAGTGCTGCAGCTCTGCAGCCCAGTCATCCTTTCAGACCCCCTGCTCTACATCTCTCAGCTGGAGGAGGGGCAGTAAGCCCCCAGCAGTGAGTCGGATTATATTCATCCCTATTACACAAACACGTTTATCAAAATCCTTCAACTGGGTCTCATAGTGGAATAATATTGTTGTCTGAATATTCTCTACCAAGCAACCTAATCCAAAGCAGTTAGATTTCAACTCCAGAAAAGATACTCCATCACAACCTATAGCCTTTGCTTTCTGTCCCTTTTTACAGAGCCCTGGCTCAACCCTCTGCTGGAAGATGTGGTCCCTGATCTGGACATCCACAGTCCACCCAGACTGACAGAGACCTCAGATCTAGATCCCCAGTTCCCTGACTCCCTGTTTATGTATGGCGAGAACGCCAACCTCAAATGGGTAAAATGGGAAGGGTCCCTCCCTAATGGTGCTGTGGGCATCTACAATGGTTACACTGAACGACACGACTACATCTGCAAAGTCAACTGCGAAGCCGGCTTCTACACCGCAAGCAAAGCCAGTACCCCTACACTGACAAGGAGTATTCATCCTCAAAGTTCGAAGTCCTGGTCAACGTGGACAACTTTGAATTTGTGGAGTGGATCGAGGAGAAATACGGTGCTGTCCTCCAATATGCTGTCAAGACCTGCCCAGGCATTGAGATATACACTACCGTTCAAAAGTTTGGGGTCACTTAGAAATGTCCTTGTTTTCGAAAGAAAAGCAATTTTTTTGTCCATTAAAATAACATCAAATTGATCAGAAATACAGTGTAGACATTGTTAATGTTGTAAATGGCTATTGTAACTGGAAACGGCTGATTTTTAATGGAATATCTACATAGGCGTACAGAGGCCCATTGTCAGTCCTGTGTTCCAATGGGACGTTGTGTTTGCTAATCCAAGTTTATCATTTTAAAAGGCTAATTGATCATTAGAAAACCCTTTTGCAATTATGTTAGCACAGCTGAAAACTGTTGTGCTGATTAAAGAAGCAATAAAACTGGCCTTCTTGAGACTAGTTGAGTATCTGGAGTATCAGCAATTGTGGGTTCGATTACAGGCTCAAAATGGCCAGAAACAAATAACTTTCTTCTGAAACTCGTCAGTCTATTCTTGTTCTGAGAAATGAAAGCTATTCCATGCAAGAAAATGCCAAGAAACTGAAGATCTCGTACAACGCTGTGTACTACTCCCTTCACAGAACAGCGCAAACTGTCTCTAACCAGAATAGAAAGAGGAGTGGAAGGCCCCGGTGCACAACTGAGCAAGAGGACATATACATTAGAGTGTAAAGTTTGAGAAACAGACGCCTCACAGGTCCTCAACTGGCAGCTTCATTAAATAGTACCCGCAAAACACCAGTCTCAATGTCAACAGTGAAGAGGCGACTCCGGGATGCTGACCTAGGCTGGTGGAGTCCATCAGCCACTCCATCTCTGTGGAGCTGCTGGTCCCTCCCAACCACTCCTGTGCCGTGCGGATGGAGGGCAGGAAGATGACAGCCAACATTCCCTTCACGGGTAGACTGAGCCGGACCTACCATAATGGAGACACCCACTGGACCACCATCACAGGGATTTATGATGGTGTGAGGGTGGGGGAGATCAATGCCGTCGTAGAGAGATGCCAGCCTGTCTCTGATGCCATCCCCTGCTACCCCGATGAGACAGACTACTGAGACAGAATTCTAGATCTGTGAACTTTGAACTCCAATGTGCCTGTGGTATCCCTCCAGACACAAAGTGAAGAAATTACCCTTATGTCACAATAACTTTTCATCAGACAGGAATAAACTGATATATCTGCATATTCAGATAAAACAGCCAGTTAATTTATTTTAGTGTTTTTGTGTCAAGAAAAGCAATTTTTGCCGTATGTTTCCAGACAATAAATATGATCTTGGTGCAAAATGTTGTTTTTCTCTTTTCTTGATTGAACTAATTTACTCCTGTAGGCTACATGCACCTATAGCTGTATCATCATCATTAGTTTCAATGGCCTATTGAAGTTAAATATAATTTCAGCACATGAAGTTACACAATGTTGAAAGGTCCAAAATCACCTTTCCAAACCAGTAGCCTATTTATATTACATTTACATTTTAGTCATTAAGCAGACACTCTTATCAAGAGCGACTTACAATTAGTGAGTGCATACATTATTTTTTAATACTGGCCCCCCGTGGGAATCGAACCCACAACCCTGGCATTGCAAACGCCATGCTCTACCAACTGAGCTACATCCCTGTGCAATTGCTATGAGTGTTAAGGCGTGTATACAGTGCCTTCAGAAAGTATTCACACCCCTTGACTTTTTCCACATCTTGTTGTCTTACAAAGTGGGATTAAAATGGATTTCATTGTCATTTTTTGGTCAACGATCTACACAAAATACTCTGTAATGTCAAAGTGGAAGAAGAATTCTAACATTTTTTAAATAATGGAAACTAAAACACTAATATATATTGATTAGATAAGTATCCATCCCCATGATTCGATACATGTTAGAAGTGATTACAGCTGTGAGTCTTTCTGGTTAATTCTCTAAGAGCTTTGCACACCTGGATTGTACAATATTTGGCAATTATTCTTTTAAAAAATTGTCAATCTCTGTCAAGTTGGTTGTTGATCATTGCTAGACAGCCATTTTCAAGTCTTGCCATAGATTTTCAAGAAGATTTAAGTCAAAACGCTAGCTAGGCCACTCAGGAACATTCAACGTCATCTTGGTAAGCAACTCCAGTGTATATTTGGCCTTGTGTTTTAGGTAATTGTCCTGCTGAAAAGTGAATTTGTCTCCCAGTGTCTGTTGGATGGCAGACTGAACCAAGTTTTCCTCTATGATTTTGCCTGTGCTTAGCTCTATTCCATTTATTTTTATCCTGAAAAACTCCCTAGTCCTTGCCGATGACAAGCATACCCATAACATGATGCAGCCTCCACCATGCTTGAAAATATGAAGTGGTACTCAGTGATGTTTTGTGTTGTATTTGCCCCAAACATAACGCTTTGTATTCAGGACAATAAGTTCCTTTCTTTGCCACATTTCTTGCAGTATTACTTCAGTGCCTCATTAAAACAGGATGCATGTTTTGGAATTTTTCTTCCTTCTTTTCACTCTGTTATTTAGATTATTATTGTGGAGTAACTACAATGCTGTTGATCCATCCTCAGTTATTTCCTGTCAGAGCCATTAAATTCTGTAACTGTTTTAAAATCACCATTGGCCTCATGGTGAAATCCCTGAGCGGTTTCCTTCTTCTCCGGCAACTGAGTTAGTATTGATACACCATCCAAAGTGTAATTAATAACTGCACCATGCTCATCTACCAATAGGTGCCCTTCTTTGCGAACCATTGGAAAACCTCCCTGGTCTTTGTGGTTGAATCTGTGCTTAAAATTCACTGCTTGACTGAGGGACCTTACAGATAATTGTATGTGTGGGGTACAGAGATGGGGTAGTCATTTACAAATCCTGTTAAACACTATTATTGCACACAGAGTGAGTCCTTGCAACTTATTATGTGACTTGTTAAACACATTTTTACTCCTGAACTCATTTAGGATGTAATACTTATTGACACAAGACATTTGAGCTTTTCATTTTTAATTAATTTGTAAACATTTCTAAAAACAAAACATAATCTTCACTTTGAAATGATTGGGTGTTGTGTGCAGATCATTTACACAAAATCTCAATTTAATCAATTTTAAATTCAGGCTATAACACAACAAAATGTGGAAAAAGTCAATGAGTGTGAATAGTTTCTGAAGGCACTGTAAGTGAATTTATAAACCTCCAAGCTAGGTGGCGGTATGTTTGAAAAGATCAGACGTTGGTCACAATGAACCCTCTCAGTTTTCTGCCCAGCAGTCTCTTTGATTAATGTCAAAGTTGCATGGTACGGCAGGTTTATTTTACCAACAGAACTATATACATATCCTTCTCCAATGTTTCTTCTTTTGTGTTCTCAATTTTATAGATAGATCCGAGATTTCAAAGCTATAGACATTTCAAATAGATTCGTTTAATACTGAACTGAAATGTCAGGAGTACATTACTGAATCTAAGCTATTAATAGTGGTCACAGACAGTAGGCTTTTGACACTAGGCTACAATGTCACTGCCAGAGAACATGAAGTTATGAACGTCACTTATGAGAAACGTCCATATAGACATTAAAACCTGGGAAACGTCACTGTTGTTGGTAGACCTAAACTTTGGCATTGTGTGTCACCATTTTTCAAGACTGCTGAACTTCTGTCACAATGAGACGACTTTTATCAAAACTGATAAACCGAGCGTTGCTGACTGAACCCTTTGGACGAATGATGGGCAGTGAAGCAGGAGTCCACACAAATTCTCGTATGAGACTGGTAAGTGAATTATTCAAGAAAAACAATTGCTGCCCAATATGTTGTAGTCAGTGCACTGCAGCCACTTGTCTTGGGTTTTGACTAGGATACAGTTTGTCAGAATTGACCAAAATAGACTTTTCAAGCAGGTTAAGAGAGCTTACGCAGGAGGTTAGGATAATTAATGTTGCAGGTTATGAGAATTAGGTTAAGGTTAGGAAAAGGGTTAGGGTTAGCTCAAATGCAAAGAGTTTAAACTTGACGTAAATTTCACATAAACTGTATCCCATCTAGCCATGGTCCTTGTATTGCTCACAGTTTGATACATATAAAGCGTAGGCCTATGACTTGTTACAATGTAGCTGCTGGCATAGCAGCCCATGCTAGAATGTAACAATTAACAATGCTGGTAACGTTGCAAGCGACAACGTAACGTTAATCCACTTGAGACCACAGCTGACAGTTTGTGTCAATAGGGCTCATCAGGTTCTGTGCGTGGTGTTGTTCACAATACAATTTTGTAAGCATTGCATTTTTAACTGTTACAGAAGTATTTGCTGCTATTACTTTTATTACAATTGATCTAAATCGAAATTAAGTGTAGTGGCTAACCTATAATAATAATAATAATATGCCATTTAGCAGACCTAGTCAAAAGTTCCACAATGAGACACATTTGAAAGTAAATACATGTCTTATTTTGTTTGGCAGCCTTGTTTTGAGAGCTCTGTTTTTAAGTTATAAAAGTAAAAACAAAAACTTTGCTCCTGTGTGTTTTTGTCACTGTCAATGAGGGAGTTCAATTAACCTGAGCTATGGTGCATGGGTCTATGGCCTGTGACGTGAATGGACAAAAGTGGTGAGGGAGGCACACCCTTTTGAAATCGAACAGTAATCAGTGCCACTCGTGCTGTCAACAAGGCAGCATGGTGCATCGTCCAGAAACAAACAACATCTCTTTTCCATAAAATATATGTTAGAATTTCAAACTAGTTTTCATTGGGAAGGCAGATAAAGCATTTTTATCAAAAACAATCACTTTTGCATGTGAAAACACAGAATCCTACTCATTACTCCACGTGCTTAATCTAAATCACTTTTGTTTTGAGCCGACTTCACCATGGGATTTGAACAGGGCACCTGGCTCACGCCCAGGAGGCAGCCCGGTACCAAAATGAATGCAATCACTTTTCACCCGGTGCAAACTCCTCCCACCAGGGTAACCTGGGACAGATAATCGAATCTCCTCAATGAGTAGGCCCAGAGCTACAGTGAGCTCCAAAAGTATTGGGACACAGACCGTTTTTGTTTTCTTTTGGCTCTGTACTCCAGCACTTTGGATTTGAAATGATACATTGACTGAAGTGCAGACTGTCAGCTTTAATTTGAGGTTATTTTCATCCATATCGGGTGAAGCGCTCCACACTGCCCTTTCATACCTGGACAAAAGGAACACCTATGTGAGAATGCTATTAATTGACTACAACTCAGCGTTCAACACCATAGTGCCCTCAAAGCTCATCACTAAGCTAAGGATCCTGGGACTAAACACCTCCCTCTGCAATTGGATCCTGGACTTCCTGACGGGCCGCCCCAGGTGGTAAGGGTAGGTAACAACACATCTGCCACGCTGATCCTCAACACGGGGCCCCTCAGGGGTGCGTGCTCAGTCCCCTCCTGTACTCCCTGTTCACTCATGACTGCATGGCCAGGCACGACTCCCAACACCATCATTAAGTTTGCAGATGACACAACAGTGGTAGGCCTGATCACCAACAACAACGAGACAGCCTATAGGGAGGAGGTCAGAGACCTGGCCGTGTGGTGCCAGGACAACAACCTCTCCCTCAACGTGATCAAGACAAAGGAGATGATTGTGGACTACAGGAAAAAGAAGAGGACCGAGCACGCCCCCATTCTCATCGACAGGGCTGTAGTGGAGCAGGTTGAGAGCTTCAAGTTCCTTGGTGTCCACATCACCAACAAACTAACGTGGTCCAAGCACACCAAGACAGTCGTGAAGAGGGCACGACAAAACCTATTCCCCCTAAGGAGACTGAAAAGATTTGGCATGGGTCCTCAGATCCTCAAAAGGTTCTACAGCTGCACCATCGAGAGCATCCTGACTGGTTGCATCACTGCCTGGTATGGCAACTAACCCTACCTACATGTACATATTACCCCAATTACCTCGACTAACCAGTGCCCCCGCACATTGACTCGGTACCGGTACCCCCTGTATATAGCCTCACTATTGTTATTTTTACTGCTGCTCTTTAATTATTTGTTACTTTTATTTCGTATTATTATTATTTTATTTTTTGGTATTCTTTCTTAAAACTGCAACGTTGGTTAAGGGCTTGTAAGTAAGCATTTCACTGTAAGGTCTACACCTGTTGTATTCAGCACATTTGACAAATAACATTTGATTTTATTAGAAATTACAGCACTGCTTTAGGGGACCAAAAGTATTGGGACAAATTCACTTATGTGTAGTTAAGTAGTCAAAAGTTTTGTATTTGGTCCCATATTCCTAGCACGCAATGATTACATCAAGCTTGTGACGCTACAAACTATTTGGATGCATTTGCTGTTTGTTTTGGTTGTGTTTCAGATTATTTTGTGCCCAATAGAATTTCATGGTAAATAATGTATTGTCATTTTGGAGTCACTTTTATTGTAAATAAGAATAGAATATGATTCTAAACACTTCTACATTCATGTGGATGCTACCATTAATAGGGATAATCCTAAATGAATTGTGAATAATGATGAGCGAGAAAGTTAGAGGCATAAATATCATACCCCCCCCCCCCAAAAAAAAATAAAATGCTAACCTCCCCTTTTATTGTAGTGGTGAGAGGTTAGCATGTCTTGGGGGTATGATATTTGTGCGTCTAACTTTCTCACTCATCATTATACAGGAATATCCGTAATCATGGTAGCATCCACATTAATGGAAGTAGAAGCGTTTAGAATTTTACCATTCATTTCTATTGGGCACAAGATAATCTGAAACACAACCAAAACAAACAGCAAATGAATCAAACAAGTTTGTAGAGTCACAAGCTTGATGTAATCATTGCGTGCTAGGAATATGGGACTAAATACTAAACTTTTGACTACTTTAATACACATAAGTGAATTTGTCCCAATACTTTTGGTCCCCTTGAATGTATGTACAAAAAGTGCTATAATCTCTAAACGGTTCACCTGATATGGATTAAAGCTGACAGTCTGCACTGTAACCTCAGTCAAATCCAAAGTGTTGGATTAAAGAGCCAAAACAACAACCAACATTGTCACTGTCCCAATACTTTTGGAGCTCACTGTATATTTAAGCAATAAGGCCCGAGAGGGTGTGGTATATGGCCAACATACCACGGCTAAGGGCTGTTCTTATGCACAACGCAACAGACCTTAGCCGTGGGATATTGGCCATATATCACAAACCCCCGAGGTGCCTTATTGCTATTATAAACGGGTTACCAACGTAATTAGAGCAGTAAAAATAAATGTTTTGTCATACTCGTGGTATATGGTATATACCAGGGCTTGAACCATCCAGTTTATAACCTCCAATTGAACACCCGGTAATTACAAGGGAGAACCCGCCCCTGGATGCTTCTCTTTCTATTGGCTCATGGCTACTTCCTAGTTCTACGGGTAGCAGACATTTTTATGGAAAACACACCATACCACCTCCTCCTCCGTGCTTCATCCGTTCACCTACTCTGTGTATCAGAAAGACACGGCGGTTGGAACCAAAAATCGCGAATTTGGACTCATCAGACCAAAGGACAGATTTCCACCGGTCTGATGTCCATTGCTCGTGTTTCTTGGCCCAAGCAAGTCTCTTCTTCTTATTGGTGTCCTTCAGTAGTGATTTCTTTGCAGCAATTCGACCATGAAGGCCTGATTCACGCGGTCTTCTCTGAACAGTTGATTTTGAGATGTCTGTTACTTCAACTCTGTGAAGCATTTATTTGGGCTGCAAATTATGAGGCTGGTAACTCCAATGAACTTATCCTCTGCAGCAGAGGTAACTCGGCCTTCCTTTCCTATGGCGGTCCTCATGAGAGCCAGTTTCATCATAGCGCTTGATGGTTTTTGCGACTGCACTTGAAGAAACTTTCAAAGTTCTTGAAATGTTCCGTATTGACTGACATTTATGTCTTAAAGTAATGATGGACTGTCGTTTCTCTTTGCTTATTTGAGCTGTTCTTGCCATAATATGGACTTGGTCTTTTACCAAATAGGGCTATCTTCTGTATACCACCCCTACCTTGTCACAACACAACTGATTGGCGCAAACACATTAAGAAGGAAAGACATTCCACTAATTAACTTTTAACAAGACACTCCTGTTAATTTAAATGCATTTCAGGTGACTACTGGTTGAGAGAATGCAAAGAATGTGCAAAGCTGTCATCAAGGCAAAGGGGTGTCTACTTTGAAGAATCTCAAATCTAAAATATATTTTGATTTGTTTAACACTACATGATTCCATGTGTTATTTCATAGTTTTGATGTCTTCACTATTATTCTTACAATGTAAAAAATAATAAAAATAAAGAAAAACCTTTGAATGAGTAGGTGTGTCCAAGCTTTTGACTGGTACTGTATACAGTGCTATGAAAAAGTATTTGCCCCCTTTCTAATTTTCTTTACTTTTGCATATTTGTGATACTGAATGTTATCAGATCTTCAACCAAAACCTAATATTAGATAAAGGGAACATAAGTGAACAAATAACACAACAATTACATATTTATTTCAAAAAACCAAACTCTGCATTCCACAGTAAGAACATCATACCAAAGGTCAAGCATGGTGGTGGTGGTTGTGTGATGGTTTGGGGATGCTTTGCTGCCTCAGGACCTGGACGACTTGCCTTAATAGAAGGAACCATGAATTCTGCTCTGTATCAGAGAATTCTACAGGAGAATGTCAGACCATCCGTCTGTGAGCTGAAGCTGAAGCACAGCTGGGTCATGCAGCAAGACAATGATCCAAAACACACAATCAAGTCTACATGACAATTGCTAAAAAGCAACACATTTGAAGTTTTGGAATGTCCTAGTCAAAGTCCAGACCTAATCCCAATTGAGATGTTGTGGCAGGACTTGAAACGAGCAGTTCATGCTTGAAAACCTACACGTCACTGAGTTAAAGCAGTTCTGCATGGAAGAGTGGGCCAAAATTCCTCCACAGCGACGTGAGACACTGATAAACAACTACAGGAAGCATTTGGTTGGAGTCATTGCAGCTAAAGGTGGCACAACCAGTTATTGAGTGTAAGGGGGCAATTACTTTTTCACACAGGGGAATTGGGTGTTGTGTTATTTGTCCACTTATGTTCCCTTTATCTAATATTAGGTTTTGGTTGAAAATCTGATAACATTCAGTATCATAAATATGCAAAAGTAGAGAAAATTAGAAAGGGGGCAAATACTTTTTCATAGCACTGTATATATATATATAGTGTGTATATATATATATATATATATATATATATATAGTCTATATTAGGACCAGGCAAAAGTTTGGACACACCTACTCATTCCAAAATATACTATAGGTCCCTTAGCCTACTAGCCATCACCTCCCTAGGTATAAGTGTCCTTTGGGCTGCAAAACACACTTGGCAAAAAGTATTTTAAATAAAAATGACGGCTTTTAACTAACTTTGACAAATTTCTGTTTTTATTATTAAATGATTAATAGATTGTTTTAGGCATACAAGTTATGTTAGTTATTGATATTGACTAGGCATGTAGTGGGATACCAATCAGTTTGAAAGCAGGCTATTGCAATAAAGAAAATAAAACATATATTTATTTTCTATAAATTCACAATTTTAATTGTGGGGAAGGAGAATGGGAACAATGGCAAAAGCATGGCAGTCTTTCAACAGGCCTTCCTGCAGCCACAACTCTACAACAGGTGCATTGGATCTTTTTGTGGCCGTGGTGCTTCGAGAAAAAGTGGACTTTTACGTGTGCCTGTCACGAATTTCGAATGAGTCATAGGGCTATGTAGCGGACTAAACTCTACTCCATGGTGAAGGAAGTTTCTGATGACTCCACCAACTGAGTGGAGCAGATACCAAGCTTTGTGGAATCTAGCTCCGTCTACATCCATTCACTTAATAATAATAATAATAATATGCCATTTAGCAGACGCTTTTATCCAAAGCGACTTACAGTCATGCGTGCATACATTTTTGTGTATGGGTGGTCCCGGGGTTCGGGCAATACTTCCAAAACATTTAAATTATGAAAAGTATGGATTTCAGCAAACAAAGAAAGTCACGCAAATATAGAGGACAAACAGGTACAAGGTAGGCGTTTCATAATTTACCGTTTTTTAAGTACTGACCTTGGACGAATTTATGTAGTCAGAGTTAGATTCCGCAAAGCCTGGTCTATGCTCCACTCTGTTGGTGGAGTCATCAGAAACTTCCTACACCATGGAGTGGAGTTTAGTCCGCTAAGGCCTACGTGTCTATTTCACAATAAGCTGTGATGAAGGGCTCACTTTGCCTGCGATCAGTCCTCTGATTTAGTTCACGCTCTCTATGTTGCTGAATTTTGTGCGCATGTATTAGGACGCATCAAGGGATTCCCGCATGTGGGTTACATGTCTTCAATGTTTGCTACGTGGGGTAACAGCAATGTAGGCTACCTGGGGATTCTATGTTTTTATTCTTCATAATTATAAGTTAGACGTGAAGAGCTCCAAAAACAAGGCTCCCTGGAACAATTATGAGCCAAAAACAGATTTGATAATATATTTGAAACAGGACTTTGTATTATTGTTAGTTAAAAATGTGTGACTAACATGACACATCAGTCCGTTCTTGTGGGAGGAGAACCACTGTACTCGCCAGTGACATTTAGAGAAATATAGTATGCAAAGATGGAAAATAACTATTTCTTGTCCTTGTGCAGGTTGTGGGACTGGGAAACCCTGGAATGAATGGTTCGCGCCATAGCGTGGGCATGGCAGTGCTCGAAGCACTTGCTTCCCGGCTTGGGGTAGCTGATAGCTGGCGTGGTGATAAGCATGTGTCCGGTGAGGTCATCGTATCTGACATCCAGGACACCCAAATCGTGCTTCTCCGACCACGACTACTGATGAACATAAACGGTGTATCCGTGGCCAAAGCAGGTGAGGAATCTTGTCTTCTTGATGTCTTTTGACATTTTATGTATTTTGAGTTTTGACTGTCAGAGGAATTATACCAAAAGTAGGCTATGTGTACTGTGAATGAATTGTTAATGATATTTTGTTTTTAATTACCTTGAATCAAGCGGGTAAATACAGCATCAAGCCTGAGCACATACTACTGGTTCATGACGAGTTGGATAAGCCTCTTGGAAAGCTTGCTATGAAACAAGGAGGGAGTGCCAGGTGAGTTGATTCCCAGACAGTTATCAGCCTGACTAATGATGCTATCTGACAACAATGTGATCTTCCCAAGTTTGTGCTCATTTTAGATGTTGTTGATTGACAGGGGTCACAATGGTGTGCGGTCCTGTGTTGAGTGTCTGCAGACTGATGTAAGTAGCTTTCCACACAGACAAATACTCTCCCTTCCCACATTGGGAGGAATTGAGAGATGACTGTTCCCTTTGACACATTTTGGGAAGGTGCTAGAGAATCCAGAGAAATGTCATGTCTGTCAAATGGAACTGTTGTCTGGGGGGGTTGGGCGCAGAGTAAAAAGTCAAATGTATTTAGCAAGATAGACAATAAGGTACAATTATATTATTGTGCCCCCCAGGTGATGCTCAGACTGCGTGTTGGGATTGGCAGACCATCAGGTAAAACATCAGTGGACCGCCATGTTCTGGGCCGCTTCTCTCAGGAGGAGCAGAAGGTTCTGAGGGGGGTTTTAGAAGAGAGTGTGGACATTCTCCTCTCCCAGCTCACTGACAAGGAGAATGTGCAGTCCCCACTCTCGCCACCTGGAGGCAGACCAGCATCACAGACTGGGAAACCAAGGGAGCGTTTAAGCTCTCCAGGAAAGGACACAACCGCTGGCCAGACCTGAGACTGACGAGACGTTGACAAAGCCAGTGAAACTATGACTGTACTTAATTTGTTATGACTTTATTTATGCTCTGGTTTAGAGTGTATGTGAAATGAATGCCAAGTAAGCACACTTTGTTTCAAGGACAAAGAATTTAGATATGAATAAGATAATCATCGCATAGAGCATCTAGATTGGTATGCAGTATGCATTTATTTGGAAGTTTCCCAAACTACCAGTTGTATGGCTTTTGGTGGTCTAATTATGTGCAAGGTCCAAGGAGAGACCAATACTTGATATTAGAATGATTAAACAAAACCATCATACCAATGGCATTGAGAAGAAATGGAACTAATGGTGAATGAACTGAGGGAAGACTGAGGGTTTTCCTGATAAGAGAACCTGTTTCATTCATGTTTCAGCCACCCTGAAAGCCTCCCAATCCCAGGGTCTCACATCATCTAAACTCATTGTCTTTGGTGTATTTACTGGTGCAACATATTGATTCCATCCTTTAATTGTCAGCCTATAACCACACTCTTAATCAACAAGCATTCTTAATGAGTAGTAGCAAACAGTCAAGAAGTGTATGATTCTCACCAAAGTGAATACCAGCCCACAAAAACTGAGAAAGGAGCATATAAAAAGTACAGAAAGGCAGAGTGAGAGAAAGGAAAACTGATACAATGGGCCGAATAGATTGCGATGCAGGGCTAAAGAAAGGGCGGGGGAGAAAACAATGGGGGCCAAACATTGTAGGATAGGGCTGTTTGAAGCCTTCTGTTTGGCAGTAGCTCAGAGTCACAACAAAGCATCAGGGACACACTTGTGGATGTGGGGAATGGGACTCAAAGGGAATCTCTCCACTCATGACAGACCCTGGCCTCTCGACCCCTTTCGCTTTCTCTCATGTGACCCCGTTGAGCCAGCCATCTCACCCACCAGGGCACTTTCCCAGCCCCTCTGAGTGGTCAGCCTGGGAGAGTGCAGTGGTGGCCTGTAACTTTTCTCTGAAAGGTAAGAGGTCACTCATAAGGCTGGACACTGGGCTAATTTATTCAAGAAAGGCTTCCCCTCCTCAGCAGTTATAGGCTGAGCTTCACTAGCCCAAAGCCCAGTGGGGGGTCTTCCCCTAAGCCCGCAGATGTGCTAAGACCAGGGATACACAAAAAGACAGGGAGGGGGGATGGACACACACACAAACTGCATTCTTGTCTCTCCAATTGCGGACCCTCAGAGATTTCTTGATGTTTAAAGTGGATTCGTTATTCACCATGATCCCCAACAGATGACCTGGGAACGATAAGAACTTAATATGGACATTATCAGTACAGGAATGTGGATCGAATTCACTGGTTGTAAAGGTGAACTTTCTCAATGTAGTCCTTTGTAATTATCAAGGAGGATACTGCCTTCCCTCTCTTTGGGATATGACTGTCAAACTAAGCCTAATGGTTTAGTGCATGGTCTTATATTGAGGCTCCGGTTTAGTGATGCCATTTGTCACAGCCAGCCACACTCACCTAGCTTATTGGGGCCCTTATACCCTCCTTACCTAGGAACCGTGCAGTATTGGCATGCTGTTTTAAGTCAAGAGAAAGGTGAACATGACGAGAAGTGAAAACAAGAGGATTCCCCAGTTCTACTGACTCACAGAGAGGCTTGGAGACTAAAATGTATTTCCACATTCACTTAAAGACTGCGAAGGTTTTTCCCTATATCCACAAGTGAACACAGTCGGTCTCAGAAAATATAGATATGATAACTTGATGCGCTACACTAAGATTTACACATGGGCTATGGGCCTGGTTTGTATTGTTGCATATGTTATAAGCCTACAAAACAGGATGAATTTAAGTGAAAGTAAAGAGAATGTATTACCAATAAGAGGGGAAATCCTTTGGGCTTAGAATATACTTTGCAGCTTTACAAAAATTGTTCCTATAAATTATGCTATTATATATTCAGACCTTGAAAAATTGGCTAGGCCTACTCAAATCTGCACTGCACTGGGGAAAGAGTGTCCTTACAGACCTGCTATTTTAATTTGACCCTGTTAATAGCAACAGGAAATGTGAATTACTTTGTGGATTATAATTCATGGAGATTCTTTTAAGGGTTGATACATTTTTCGTTAGGTTAAATCAAGTCTGATATTTTTAAGTGGAAATTACAAACTTTAGAAGCCTTTTTAAACCTTGAATACATTACAATTTGCATTTTCTGCTGCGCAGGAAAATGATCTGGGTCAACAGTGATCAAATTAAAATAGAACTACTGTAGGCCTATGTGTTTTTTCATGTAGTGGTGACTGGTGGTGACAGACTAGGAAGCATCAGCTATCATTGAAACTTTTGAAATGCCAAAGTTGACTTCATAGGACAATAACAAAACATGTATGAAAGGAGTTTCAAACTCTTAAAATAAACTACATTTACCCGCAAATTGCCATAGAATGAGAAAAAACAAACAAGAAAAAACGAGTTAAGCTATTTCTGTGATGTACTAAACTACAGAAGAAAATGTACAGGTTTATCTGAGAAATATAATAATCTTTCTTCCCAATACAGATATGTATTCAATGACTTTCACAAAGTGGGTTCATAATAAAGGCCTAATATAGTTTTTTTCTCTCCAATGAACTGAATGGGTTTAGTTTAGTGAATCAGTGAAGTCCCCACTCGCTTTCCCGATAAGTAAGCATTAATAACGCGTATTTTCCCTCCCTTTAGCCATAATCTCCAGTGATCTCGCGCCTCCCGCACTAAATTATTCTGACATGGCGGTGAAAAGGCAGCAGCGGGCAGGCCCTTTAAGAGGCAAATGAGCATCGAAAGTGAGAAGATGTTCCCAGCAAAGGAAATGTTAACTCACTCCCCTCTAAGGAGTGCGATGCTATGGATGAAACCAACTGAGATGTCTTTAAAAGGAAAAGGGGAGAGCAGCCCAACCCCGAAGGCGGTCACTGTTTAATAATTTATCAGAGAGGAGTAGGCTTTTAACCCGAGCTATGATAGGCCTAAAGCATCTGGAGTGTGTGAAGCGCAAGTAGCATGGCTCTTTGGGCAAGGTTTACCTTCCTCGACACCATGCGATGCATATTCGATAAGGGAAGTGATTCGATATAGCAATCGAACGTAGCAAATCATTCGATCCAGTCGATCTAATTGCCATTTGAAAGAGATGTTTGGGTCAGAAAACTAGAAGAATAGTAGGCTAGTCAGAATAGTTTCAGGCCTTCTGAGGACCTGGACAGTAACTGGTAAGTTTGTTTCAGAATGAGGTCACAATGTTAGACCCATAAGCACCACGTCACCCTCGCGCGGTTTGTGGTTCACCTGTCAATCACCTGTGTCATACAGCTCTACAGAAATGTTTAGTTTATGTCTTGAAGATTTTCCTGAAAACTACTACAATAGCCTTATCTGAGAAATAAGGCTTAGGTCTAAACTACACGAACATTTATTCCTCCATAGTTATGGTAATCATATTGATCTCATGGTCTTATAGGCTCTACTAATTCATATGTAATTCATATGTTATTAACAGCCAAAACATCTGCCAATAGGCCATTCATTAATATTTTTGTAATAAACTAATGAACAAACAAGTTGATATTTGTTAGTGCTATGAACACCCCTGGTTTGTTTTTGTGAAACGAGAGAGGAAACGTAATTTATTATTGACAATTCGTTTTGCAAGGGTAACAGTGTTTTGATTGTAATTGCCCTGGAGAGGCAAAATAGGACTGTTGTATCTTTAAAATCTTTGCTGGTCCTTCATTCGCAGCTGCTGGCTCGTGTGTGCTATCAGAGACAGTGCAGATGCATTACTTCTTCAGCACAATGGACATTTATCGCCCCATGGTGTTATTCAAATTCAGTACCAAGCGAAGACCATCCCCACTCCCTTTCGCCGTCCATCTCGGTAACACCGTTATTGTGAGTGGAGCTCAAGAAAAGCCTTTGGATAACAGAATAGCGAGCACGCAGTGCCATTCCGGTGCAGTCGTCCTATCAAGTTGACTCATATAACCCTTTTTCGCGTCTTATCATTTTTCTACAAGCTGGAGTATACAAGAAATGCTGCTTGGGGACCGCGGAGTAGCAGGTGCATTCGCGTTTTAACCATTTCCCCTCCGCTTCCTCGCATCAGCAATGTTCTGCTTTGTCGCTTAGTAACGTTTTAAAATTAATATAACCACCGAGTTTTTTTTGTATGATTGGAATTATTTGAAGTCGAGTTCAATTGCTTGTGTTCTTCTCTATAATGATGTGGAAACTATATGTGCAAGGAGATGCGTCTTACAGGTGCAGATATGGCGAAACGCAGTCGTAATGGTTTGAACGACTCGTGTCTTCTGATTCCTATGCTGATGATTAGAGCAAACCCTTTTCATGTTGTTTTATTATGGCATTGAATTAAGACGTTTTTACAGTGTTTTGATGTTTTTGAAGGGGAAGTTGTATAATCTCTGAGGCCTTCGTCGACTTAAACATCTTCTGGTAAATCATGCCATTGGTATAGGCTATCAAAGATCAGAGTATCGAAAATAGCAGATATTTTGAATTTGAAATGTTCATGTTTGTTACTAGACCTGCTGATTTATCAAACGTTTAAAGGAGAAAACAAAAGTTTAGCTATATAAGAAAACAATAGGCTACTGCTTTTAAAACGTTATTAGTTTAACTTGCACATATCTAGATTACATTAACTAATATGTTTCTGTATCTTGCAACTGATGATATTTCATTTTACCAAATAAGATGAGGATCCATGGTCAGATGCATGATTGGAATGACAATTAGTGATAGTGCCTCCATATGATCTACAGGTCTATCTATATATTCTACAGATTCAAAGAGAATTGATATGATGAATTTAAATGGATTAATTCAGAACTGTTTTGAATGATGAGATCAGTTATTTTGGAGAGACACACTTTGAGCCCTTGCAGTTGATTGTCCAAACGCAATTCTTGTGAAATTTCAAACACAACCCGAGAATTGTATCTGGACATCTGTTGCTGGAGGTTCCTTTCACATCAGTGTCATAAATACAATTTCTTAGTCTTGTCACCATAGTCATGATATTTCTTTTTGGAAATCTGCCTTAAAGTGTTGATTATTCGATTTATTCATAAAACCACCAATTATCCAAAACGAGTCACTATTGGTCAAAAGCTTTAGACGATTATGTTCAACTAAATGTAATTGTATAGCCTGCAGTATAGCCTACATATGTGTACATTCATTGTATTATAACATTCTAAATCAATCATGCTTTATTTAGAACTAAGTAGGTCTAAGCCTACATAACTTTTGGAGGAGCAAGCTGGTGAATATATATAGTAGCCTAAAAACGTTCAGATTTTTTTGCAAGTTGTTCAAATGACACAACTAGGCCTACAGTTTATTTCGAAGAGAAGCTTTCAATGTTGTCTATTTTCCTCTTCCTACTTTCGATTGCCCCTATGCAAGGATGGGTTTATTGTTGCTCTACTGTTGAGCTTTTGTTGTGGCTCCAAGTGCTGTTTTAGGATTACAATTTGCATAATTCTTAAGGAATGTATCGTTTTAATTTTGTTTAACATACCGTGACCTTTGCAACCTCTTTATCATTTTAAAACACCATTACAAGCCAATTAAGAGGGAATTCGGTTGTACTTTTTATTTCAAGGTATAAATAGGTTTATATAATTAATAATACAATTATTAATCTAGGTTTATTAATTTTTTGTTTGTGTTTTTGTTGATCTTTTTGGAAATATTGTTTATTTGTTGTTGATTTTATACTGCATGTATGTTTGAGTTACACATTTGTGATGTTGAAATATGCTTAAAAAAATAAAAAATAAAATAATGAGAACTTAAACATAATTATGTATTTTTTTCCATTCATGTTTATGTATGTGATATTTACATGTATTTAATTTAACAATTTCTTGCTTTGACCAGTCATTGGTTTTGACCTAACTTAGCAGGCAAATGTTTTTGTCACATAGACCTTTCAAATAATTTCTTAATTAAATTATTCCAATATGTTTTTATGGATAGAATAGGCCTGTGTAAACTCCTGTGTTTCTGCCATTTCAACTCATCAACTCAACAATATATCAGCCCATCATTAATATAAGTGTTGCTAATGGCGCAGACTGGTCAATGCTTTGTAAAACATTATTGGTTATTCTTTGCCATTCTTCTTTGGACATTTCCCTCTGAGCCATTCATTTCTATACCATCTCCACACTTTCATGATATAGCCATATAGGAAGTTATGAATAACTTCATTATTAGTATGAACAGAAATATAATACTTCAAACTAAAACCATGAAAATGTAATATTGTTGCTCTAATCAGAGATGTCAGTATGGAATTTGTCCCAAGTCTCCAGTGTGGGATAAACAAACATGCTTTTGCCTATATTTGCTTTTTACAGTTTTGGTAGCTACTGCTCTCAGTAATTCATTCACCAAACTTGTCTCTTATTTCTATTGGAACTGTGTCTCTGGTAAATGGGTGTGATCCAGCAAGGATATTTCTCTATTCAGTTTACACATGACATAATAAAAAAATGGATTATTGCTCGAGACAGACACATGTGTGGTCCTCTCACTCCCACCCAACACGCAGGTCTAAAAACCTCCCACCAGCAGCCTTAATATTTTACAACAGAGAGGATGATATAGTAACATAAAAGTACATATTTTGACACAGTTAATTATATTGCACAGGCATTCTTAGTGATCAGTGTGTATTGATAAGAAATTGATTGATAATAGTCAATTAGTCTTTATGAGGCCATGTAATGACTGGGATTATTATCTGATGTGATTTGTTTGATCTACAGTTCAACAGCAGTGTGTTTCGGAGGTCTGAATCCAGCCCTCTCTGTTGAACACGTTCTTGTAATGATATAAATACACTTCAACATGAAACAGTTGCAAACTGCTCTTATTAAACTAGTCTTTCAATACTTTTATTTATCAATATCCAAGTAGGGGTTATATGCCAGAAAAATGCACTGATTTGACTTTGTATTCCATAAGCTGGTAGTACGTTTAGAGGACGACATATATGGACAGAGAGTGTATGATTGTGAATGAAAATAAGATGATAAAAGATGCTGTTGGACGTGTTATCTTATCGCTGTTCTACTGCTTTAAACCATGACCTCCATTGCTGGATCATCATGTTCCATATACATTCAATACACACAGCTGATACTATAGCAGCCTTCGTTCTGATCCAGGTCAGTCACTTCCTTCCTTCTTTCCTCATGTCCCTTGGACACCCCAGTCACGTGACCAGGCTTCTGTGTCATTGCTATGGGTGACACAACACCACTGTGTAAGAGCAGGGGATGGCGGAGAGACGGAGGAGCATCACAGGGCTGCTGAGCTGACGTTACACCCGAGTAGCATTATCCACTGTCTGGTCACATGGACTAACTGCTGTGCTGGGCATGGTACGGCACACCAGGGACAACCTGAAACCCCCAGGCTGTTCTTAGATCCTCAGTTATACTTCACATAGATAGTGGCACAGTAACATATCTTGAGAGAGAGAGAGACCACCTGGTAATAACACTATGTGTGTGTATATTCCCCCCGCCTGTTGTCTTCATATATCCCCTTACATCCTAACATAGTCTGATATGCATACCACCACAGCTACCTAGTGATGGCAGAGCTGAGGGAGACAGGGACTGCAGATATCCATATGATGATGTACCCCCCCCCCCCTCCCCATCCCTCCCTCCGCCACCCCCCGGAAATGTCATCACTAGCCGCCTATGCCGGATCCAGCCAGTTTGCTCTGTGGTGGTACGCTCTTGTTCTCAAACAGAGAAATGATAAATAAGTCTTTAGTAAGCTTGTTGTGTATGTGGTTTGTAATACGCAGCTATTGTATGCATGTGTGGTTGTGTCCATCCATATACATGTCATTGTGCGGTGCAGCCGTGCAGGCTAGCGCCACTAGCTCTTTCCTAGTCTTCCGTCCGTGGCAGCAGGCAGGTGTGTGAGTCTGAGTGAGAGATGTCTGGAGCCATCGCGGAGGCTGACTGACCACTCACAGAGCCAGAGCACTGACAGTGCCCCCTCCATCCCCTTTGTCCTCACCACCACCATCACCACCCTTTGGTACCAAAGAGGAACCCTGCTCTGTTGTCTCTGAGAACAGTGACTATCTACTCTCCCTGTCTTTTTCTCTCTCCACACTGCACCATTGTTCCACCTGTCTATGGAGTCACAGTTACAGACATACTCTGTTTATAGTACAGCTCTGACTATACAGGAGAGGGATGACGTCATTGATTAGAGCCAATAACAGCCATGATGCTCTTGGTTTTTGGAGCCATTTGCCCGACCAGAGGGATATATTTTATATTGAGGGACAGAAAGAAAAGCAATCACTTTTTATTGGCTGTGTCATCATCAATATACATTTACATTCTAGTCATTTAGCAGACGCTCTTATCCAGAGCGACTTACTGTTAGTGAATACATATTTTTTTATACTGGCCCCCCGTGGGAATCGAACCCACAACCCTGGCGTTGCAAACACCATGCTCTATCAACTGAGCTACATCCCTGCCGGCCATTCCCTCCCCTACCCTGGACCAATTGTGCGCCGCCCATGAGTCTCCCGGTCGGCTGCGACAGAGCCTGGATTCAAACCAGGATCTCTAGTGGCACAGTTAGCGCTGCGATGCAGTGCCTTAGACCACTGCGCCACTCAGGAGCCCATCTAATATCCCATCTAATGTTCAGAATTGTTTCAATAACACACAATTATTACTAAAGGACATTGTACATACATGTAACTACAACATCCTTTACTCAACATGTATAAAACCTTTAAAACTTTAGCAGAAACAGAGAGGATTTAAACCCTAAAGTGTAATGCAGATGTTTCTACTTTGGTGGACATTAGTTCACAGACATGGCAGTTCCAAAGTTGCACATTCCTTGCAGCATTACCATAACGTGTCGGTGGGAATGGAGTCATTCATCAATCAATAGTGTTGGGAAAGTGACCATGTCAAAGGACGGGAGTAGTGTTTGAGCAGCAGCAGGCCTATAGAGATCAGATGGGATGGTGTGAATGCGGTGGGGGGTTTGGGAAGGGTGGTTTGTGTTGTCATTAATCATTCCAAGTTTGAAGAGAATGAGAGGCGTCGTGATATTATTCCTCTTCACTCCTCCTCATCCCTAAACCCACCAGGCCTGTGGCTCTCACACCCCATCTGACCACATAGAGGCCAAGGTCAGCTAACCCCCCCCCGTCACCCCCTTTTACCCTACGCCCCACATTCCCCCCACCGCTCCCCCTTTGTCCACCTGTTGTCGTGGAGACTATTACCACAGAGACCAGCCCTTTGTTGTGTGCGAGGGTTTTTGTTGAGGTCAGAACAGAAGCAAAAATAACATATAATCCCACTCTACACTGACCAAGCCATGACACCATGGTGGCCGTTCCAACTCCCTCCTTCTCTTCCTCCCCTGCACTCACTTGCAACATGCACCCACACAGGAAAAATCAGTGAGACATTTTCTATCTTCACCCTCCAACAAGTTGAGCAGGATATTTCAACACTAAGTTTTACACCCAAATGAAGTGTATCAACAGAAAAAACAGTCGCTATATCATGATGGAATAGCTCAATTAGTAATGGGTAGGAAGTCACACCAGTATCATCCCAATGGTTTCAAATAAGGCCAATGGGATCATGTTACATTCACACTCCATTGGTTGCAATGGTAGTGATATAGCAAGTGTCCATGAAAACCAAACCAAATGCTTGCGTCTGCAATGTCTTGCTAGGAAGCTTACAGGAATGCAGACAAGAGTTTGGTTTGCCAACCGTCCCAAATGATTGCACACAAAAAAAGGATTTAACTCTTTGTCGCAATTGTCCCTCCACTCTGGCCCACCCTCCTCCCCACTGCTTCCCTCCCCTCCCTTCCCCAACCCCTAACTTTCCTCTGACCCCGGCCGTGTGGATAAAAGACCCATCAGAAGTATCGCCGGCCACATTTACAAGTGAAAGAGGGCCAATAATGGAGCGGTTAGGGGAAGAATAAGGAGACAGAGGGGCACTCACAGATGTGGAGGAGGGGGAGGGGGAGGAGAGGGGTTGGGGTGGCCCATTGTTGCACAAGGAAGGGGGGGAACGAGGGAGGTGGTGCAGTGCCTTTTTAAACCCGATTTTTGATGGAAGAGCGGAAGGGAGAGATAGCCATACAGAGGGTCTGGATGAAGGCCGGGACCCAGGCTGGTCCAGCTGTCCTAGGGGGAGCGTGTGAACACAGGCCCTAACATGCCCAGAGGTCAGGCCAGGAGTGTTGGAGGGGGACGGGGGACAGGGGGACGGGGGGCGGGTCATCTTGGAATTATCTGGGTGTCTTTTTGTCCAGGGATGGGGATACAGAAAAGCCTTTCCTTTACTCCAGCTGGGGTGAAGAGGCCACTCAGAGCAGTGACCCTTTAGGCCCCTCGTCTTCATCACTGACAGGGGGTTGGGGGTGGAGGGGGTAATGAAGTCATCACAGTAGGGCTGGGTGGAGAGAAGTGGCATATATATGTGAGGAAGTCTGAAAAGTCTTAAGACAAGGGTCTCCAAATGTTGTGAGTAGACACAAGTTGCTGGTCTTAGCTGCGAAGAGTTGGGCTCGAAAAGACCAGTCTGTTTCTGCCCTCTTGCCAACTCCTTATGGAATTATCATGTCATGTTTGGCATGACATAAGGATTTGGCAAGAGAGTTGATACAGACTGGCTCTCAGGCTATGTGCTCTCACTCTCATTCATTCTCCACATTATGGGGGAATAAGGACTGTGCCACTCAGTGTGTGGACAAATGGACAATGAAATGGACTAGTCATTTGCTGGCCAAAAGTAACAGAAGTCCCACTGGAGACAAAGACAGAACCATGAATGTAAGGGTTGTTTTTAAAGACTGCCATTTCTTGATATCAGTTTTCAAGAACATATATTTCTGTATAATAGCCTTTAACTAAAATATACTCAGTGCTACATTATCCTCAAGAAGTGATCTACAAACCGGTGACCCCTGAATCAATCAGAACCCTTTTTACATGGATAAAATCTTTTCGAAAACACATTTTGTTTTAGAGCAACAAGATGTCCATACAACAGAGATGAAGACCATAACTGTACAAGCGCTAGCTTGGCATTCTAGTTTGGGTACACTGTAATATGGCATCCAAGGTGGGTCCCAGTCTAATGAGAAGTAATAATATGGAAATGTGTGTGTTGCAGGGTGATAGGAGGGGTGATATTGGGAAACATGTCAAATAACCCCAATGCATTCTGAACGAACAGTGTTAGGGCTCAGACTCACCAATAACATTTGCTGACCGAGAGTATTTGCCGCCTCTGAACAGAACCGGACGTAATTTGCGAACGGAGTGCGCACCGATTTTACATGTAGTGTTGAAATATCGGCAGACGAATGCTAGATCCACACACGGTGCAATGTGTGCAAGCATTTAGAACGCGACATGACATGTCAGCAAGTTAGTTTATATTTGCCATGCTAGCCAGGTCAAGCCATCCCTATCACTATGGGGTAGTATTCATAAAGCGTCTCAGAGTAAGATTGCTGATCTAGGTTCAGGTTGCCCCCGTACATGTAATCGTATTCATGATGATCTAAAAGGCAAAACTGTTCCTAGATAAGCACTCCTGCTCTGAGACTAACTGTGAATACTGGCCCTGGTCTCGTCATAACATCCTGGACAGGTGTCCAGAAACGCATCTTACTTAGTTGATAAAGCCAGAGTCATAGTTACTGGAAAGAACATTTAGCAAGTTGTCATTTATTGGGATGAGTCTTGTCCTGGAGGCAGAGCTGAGCAATTCCTGCTAGAAGAGCCAGCTGCAAAGTCAAAATTGGCTATATTGTAAAAATTCATGAAAACTGAAATTAGCTTTTTGTTATTAATTTAAGGTTACAGTTAGGCATTAGGGTTAGCAGTGTGGTTAAGGTTATGTTAAAAATCAGATTGTATGACTCTGTGGCTGTGCCAGCTAGTGACAACTCTGCACAGCTGCCTCCAGAACAAGATTCATGACAAACAAAATGTAACCTGCGAAAATTGGAGGAGGACAAATTTAGAATCCCACCCATAATTCAGTCAAATATGTAAGAGACAAAGGTTGAGGCTGGCTGACACTTGACACTTCTTCGATCAGAGTATCTCCCAAAAAGACCACAATAACAAAATTATGTTCTAACACATAGGTGCTCTTTTATTTATTAAAAGGCTGACACGTCTCAACCTCAATCGGTCTTTGTCAATGCTTGCTTTCTGGGCTTTGTCAAAGCTTGCTTTTTCGCATTTCTGGATATGTGTTTATTTTGGAACATAATGTCCATGTAGGATTAGACAAACAGCATTTGATTTAAATATGTACCTGGCACAAATATCCAGATAGAAAGCTTATTTTTGACAATGTTGGTTAAACAGTCACAATCTTACTACTTCAACCTGATGTTGGTGTAAAGACTTCTCTGGAGGGACTTTAAGAAGGGACCATACTGTGAATTTCTATAAAAGTTGATGAAAGCAAAAATACATTTAGGCTGTAAAATAAATAACACATTGATAGATTTACAATATCATAATTTATCAACCAACTTCTCATTCATTCTTTGTTTCTCTTTTCATCAACAAATAATCAAACATATTCTTAAAAAACATAGTGATTTAAATAATAACAAAGAATCTTTAAAATAATAATAAAAAAGCACCAACTCTTGAGATGGTTTCCTCCTCTTGGCTATTAAAAGGGCCTTTACTGCTACATTCTGGCAAGAGGAGCAAACTGTCGCTCTGCTTCTACTGGTTGTGGTCATCTCATCATCATTTGACTTTCAAGCAATAACAGATTTTGTTTCAATTGAACAAAACCTGGTAGATAATGACATGATACATCCTCTGCAATGCTTACATTAACATTACCTCTTACTTTCCCCTTAAAAGATGGCCTGACTTTTGGTCAGCATTACGTTTCCCTGGAAGAGTCTATTCCTATTGGAGGAAGAACACCACACTGAATGGAGTCGTAGATCACTGTTCCATTTTGACAAAATGTAGTGACCAGTCTCCTTTCAACCTGGGTTTAGCTAATAACAATAGTCAACATTCTGAAACCATGTTGCCTTACCCTACAGCCACACTCAGAACTCAATGATGCAATTTGCTGTTAAAGCAAAGGTTGTTGGATTGGAGATAGAGGCGGGCTCTCGGTTCCACAGCACAATGAAGGGATTAACACTCCAGGAAATCATTCTCACTGTTTTTTAACTGAATCCTGGCCAAGGTGATACACATTGTTCAAGGGGATACCTCACTAGAGACGTACAGTTAACTCTGGCCTTGAGTGAGCAGTGCAGACCGCCTTAAAGGTCCTGTTTGAATACAATCAATCTTCTCTGTTTGTAGTGTGGATATTGAGATGATCATCAGTCGGAAGCACAGTTTACCATTTGATAAAATCCAACCCAATCAATCAGTCTTTGAGGTTCCCTTCCATCCTTCCCCTTCTTCTAGTTGTCCTCAATTCTAACTTTAGCAATTAAAATGGCTTTCAGTTTAACTCATAGGAAGAGGTTGACTTTGGCTGGCAGACTTGCAGCCCGTGGTACAAAAGTGTTGTCCCTGCTCGGGCATGTAGACAATGGCTCCCCCTACTGCCTCCACAACGTCAGTGCGATGGCACTCACTCCACTGGCAGAGCTCCCTGTGGGCACAGCACGCCACGTGGCACCGGCTCAGGAAGGGCACATAGCTGGTGAACAACTTCTCCTGGATTATACTGGAATGCAAGAATCAACCTGGGGGAGAAGGGCAGGGCTGTTTAGAACTGTTAAAACTTTTGAACGGTTGTATTCTAAACTAATGGGCTGTTGATTGCTAAGTGAATTAGGTTCTTACTTCTGCTGTTGTTGACAGCCTGTGAGATGGCGTCCTCCAGATGGAAAAACGTATGTGTTATGGCTTTACACCCCCTGCTATATTGTGGATAAAGAGTTACCTGTCTAACAGAACACAGAGGGTGTTCTTTAATATAAGCCTATCCAACATATTCCAGGTAGAATCAGGAATTGATTTGCATTTTAATGAGGGAAATAAGTATTTGACCCCCTCTCAATCAGAAAGATTTCTGGCTCCCAGGTGTCTTTTATACAGGTAACGAGCTGAGATTAGGAGCACACTCTTAAAGGGAGTGCTCCTAATCTCAGCTTGTTACCTGTATAAAAGACACCTGTCCACAGAAGCAATCAATCAATCAGATTCCAAACTCTCCACCATGGCCAAGACCAAAGAGCTCTCCAAGGATGTCAGGGACAAGGTTGTAGACCTACACAAGGCTGCAATGGGCTACAAGACCATCGCCAAGCAGCTTGGTGAGAAGGTGACAACAGTTGGTGTGATTATTCGCAAATGGAAAAAACACAAAAGAACTGTCAATCTCCCTCTGCCTGGGGCTCCATGCAAGAGCTCACCTCGTGGAGTTGCAATGATCATGAGAACGGTGAGGAACCAGCCCAGAACTACACAGGAGGATCTTGGCAATGATCTCAAGGCAGCTGGGACCAAGAAAACAATTGGTAACACACTACGCCGTGAAGGACTGAAATCCTGCAGCGCCCGCAAGGTCCCCCTGCTCAAGAAAGCACATATACAGGCCCGTCTGAAGTTTGCCAATGAAAATCTGAATGATTCAGAGGAGAACTGGGTGAAAGTGTTGTGGTCAGATGAGACCAAAATTGAGCTCTTTGGCATCAACTCAACTCGCCGTGTTTGGAGGAGGAGGAATGCTGCCTATGACCCCAAGAACACCATCCCACCGTCAAACATGGAGGTGGAAGCATTATGCTTTGGGGGTGTTTTTCTGCTAAGGGGACAGGACAACTTCACCGCATCAAAGGGACGATGGACGGGGCCATGTACCGTCAAATCTTGGGTGAGAACCTCCTTCCCTCAGCCAGGGCATTGAAAATGGGTCGTGAATGGGTATTCCAGCATGACAATGACCCAAAACACATGGCCAAGGCAACAAAGGAGTGGCTCAAGAAGAAGCACATTAAGGTCCTGGAGTGGCCTAGCCAGTCTCCAGACCTTAATCCCATAGAAAATCTGTGGAGGGAGCTGAAGGTTCGAGTTGCCAAATATCAGCCTCAAAACCTTAATGAATTGGAGAAGATCTGCAAAGAGGAGTGGGACAAAATCCCTCCTGAGATGTGTGCAAACCTGGTGGCCAACTACAAGAAACATCTGACCTCTGTGATTGCCAACAAGGGTTTTGCCACCAAGTACTAAGTCATGTTTTGCAGAGGGGTCAAATACTTATTTTCCTCATTAAAATGCAAATCAATTTATAACATTTTTGACATGCGTTTTTCTGGATTTTTGTTGTTGTTATTCTGTCTCTCACTGTTCAAATAAACCTACCATTAAAATTATAGACTGATCATGTCTTTGTCAGTGGGCAAACGTACAAAAATCAGCAGGGGATCAAATACTTTTTTCCCTCACTGTATACGGATGACTCAACACTATACACGTCAGCTACTACAGCGACTGAAATGACTGCAACACTTAACAAAGAGCTGCAGTTATTTTCAGAATGGGTGGCAAGGAATAAGCTAGTCTTAAATATTTAAAAAACTAAAAGCATTGTATTTGGGACAAATCATTCACTAAATCCTAAACCTCAACTAAACCTTGTAATGAATAATGTGGAAATTGAGCAAGTTGAGGTGACTGAACTGCTTGGAGTAACCCTGGATTGTAAACTGTCATGGTCAAAACATGTTATACAACAGTAGCTAAGATGGGGAGAAGTCTGTCTATAATAAAGCGCTGTTCTGCCTTTTTAACAGCATTATCAACAAGGCAGGTCCTACAGGCCCTAGTTTTGTCGCACCTGGACTACTGTTCAGTGGTGTGGTCAGGTGCCACACAGAGGGACTTAGGAAAATTACAATTGATTCAGAACAGGGCAGCACAGCTGGCTCTTAGATGTACACAGAGAGCTAACATTAATAATATTCATGTCAAGCTCTCCTGGAATAAAGCTCTTTTGTGGAAAAACTCATTGTGATTGGCTGGGCCTGGCTCCCCAGTGGCTGCGCCTGGCTCCCAAGTGGCTGCGCCCCTGCCTAGTCATGTGAAATCAATAGATTAGGGCCTAAATAATTTCAGTTGACTGATTTCCTTATATGAACTGTAACTCAGTAAAATTGTTGAAATTGTTGCATGTTGCGTTTATATTTTTTGTTCAGATATATATATATATATATATATATATATATATATATATATATATATATATATATATATATATATACAGTGCATTCGGAAAGTATTCAGACCCCTTAACATTTTCCACATTTTGTTACATTACAGCCTTATTTTTTCCCCTCATCAATCTACACACAATACCACATAATGGCAAAGCAAAAACAGGCTTTTATAACTTTTTGCAGGTTTATAAAAAAACAAAAACTGAAATATGACATTTACATAAGTATTCAGACCCTTTACTCAGTACTTTGTTCAAGCACCTTTGGCAGCCTTGAGTCTTCTTGGGTATGACGCTACAAGCTTGGCACACCTGTATTCAGACCCTTTACTCCCCACAGCAGTCTAAGGCAACTTCTGTAGCTCAGTTGGTAGAGCATGGCACTTGCAACGCCAGGGTTGTTGGTTCGATTCCCACGGGGGGCCAGTATGAAAAATGTATGCACTCACTAACTGTATGTCGCTCTGGATAAGAGCGTCGACTAAAATGTAAATCTCAGTGCTCACTCCCATAGGGCAGTGCACAATTGGCCCAACGTCGTTAGGGGAGGGTTTGGCCGGGGGGCTTTACTTGGCTCATCGTGCTCTAGCAACTCCTTGTGGTGGGCCGGGCGCCTGCAGGCTGTCGTCAGTTGAACAGTGTTTCCTCCGAAACATTGGTGCGGCTGGCTTCCGGGTTAAGAAGCATGGTTTGGCGGGGCATGTTTTGGAGGATGCATGACTTGACCTTTGCCTCTCCTGAGCCCGTTGAGGAGTTGCAGCGATGAGACAATGTTGTAATTGGATATAAAAGTTCAGATGCAGGACATACTTTTCACTTGTTTACTTCCAAAACTCATCTGAACTATGGGAAGTCTCGTGGGACCTTCTGCAAATAAAATAATGGGATACAGAGATCAGTGGGTAAATGTCATAATAATGCCACTAGGGGGTGAAAAATCCACTAGAATAGAAAATCCTTGGTTTCAGGGGGAAACTTCTGGTGAAGCATTCAATATACAACAGTATACTCTATGCAAATGGCCTTGACAGGAAGATGATTATATATTTTATTGTATGTTTGTAGGTGGAGATTGCTGTAAGGCAAGGCATGGCAGGGCTGTCTTGCACTGACATGCAGAGGCAGTGAAACATGGGCACTAAGCGTAGCCTAGGGCCTAAAATACTTGCAGAGATCAGGTTTAAACACCACAAGCATGACTACACATACAATCCATAACATCAGAGGAAAGGGAGAAGATCCCATCAGGAGTTTAAGATCAGTGCTGCTGCCTCCGCTAAAGAGTACCACAGTGTGGGTCATAATACCCATAAAACCTAGCAGAAGTTTTACATGGTTATTAAATCGTCACACCAGGGTAAGCCTACACGAAACACAGCCCTTATTTTAAGTGTTTCTAAAACTCCCTATGGGAAAAATGAATGGTGGAAAACCGATTGGAACCATTTCCCTGTTTGACCGCTAGGTTTTTATGGGTATTATGACACCTCCACTGTGGGGCTCTATGGGGCCACTTTTCTCCCTCCACACAAATGGCCTCCTGCAGCTGTGCTACAGAGCCGAGCCCACTGCTGCAATGTAAACTTGAGTGAGTGATGACAAAGAGCCACACACTGCACATGATGGCACTTTAACATGCCGGAAACGCATGGCTTTCTATGAAATGTTGAAGAGGAGACAAGAATGCAGGCTTTGTCCGAGGTATGGTGTGACGCAAGGAAGGTCAGGATAACAGCCAGTTCAGCAAAATAAAGTGTCTGTGCGCACCACCATCAATTCTTCAAAATTCATCCACGAACACTTGTATCCCTCCTTCCGGGGAAACATGGCCACCAAACATGGAAAGGAGAATGAGATCAATGGCACCAGGTTTGTGCAGGCTCAGGGGTTTGAGGTGGCTCACAAAGATCTGGTGGTCTGCCCAGAGGAGCCATGGCTGGCAGCCAGTCCAGATGGCATTGTAGACGACAGAGCTGCTGGAAATAAAGTGTCCAGTGACCAACTCACTTGTCCAATCTCTACAGGAGAGAAGAGGAGATCTAGCTCAGTTGGTAGAGCATGGCGCTTGCAACGCCAGGGTTGTGGGTTCGTTTCCCACGGGGCCAGTATGAAAAATGTATGCACTCACTAACTGTAAGTCGCTCTGGATAAGAGCGTCTGCTAAATCACTAAAATGTAAAAATGTAAGTGTCACTGTGAGATAGGAGGGGGGATTTGTGATGCAGTCCAATGGGCCAAGGGGGTACTACTTACAAGTTCAGTTGGATGTACTGCACCAAAACCACCTCATCCAAGTTTGCCATGTAGACCCCATCAGAACAGATAATATTGGACATACCGTTTGACAACAAATTCACACAGCAGCAAGAACGGCCCTGAAGGTTCTACTTTGGACATATGCTGCCTTCTTTGATAGTTGAGCTTGCTCAGGGCAGACTGCAGCTATGCCAGAAATATCTGGACATTCTCAAGAGCTAGATGCCATAGATGTGTGATGGGGTAAAATGTCACAATCTGCTTTAAAAATTGTTAATTCACAGAAATCTTCTTCCATTGTCTGATTTAATCTGTCTTCAATCCGCCCTGATAATACACAACAGTATTTTATAATGTGTATGTCGTAATATAATATGCATGTTCTGATATCACATTAAACTTATTTCAGAGCAATCAAGAAAGTGTGGTTAATCTTGTTCACATCGTAGTGTTTATATGTTACATTGTCTAAGTGGATGTAGAAAGTAACATTTTCACATTTCAATAAATAAATAGCATTTAAAAACGTAGGATCTGAAAATGATGTACATTTTCAATTGAGGAAACAAACATATTTACAGTAGTAATCTTCCAGACTCTCACCACCTTTTTGTATCACTATCTTTTTGTAGCATCAGTGGGGTATACTACTAGGCCACTAGGGATTAGTTGCCTACCAGTTTCCCTCTCAGGTTCACCATCCCAGCACAGATTTTCAGGATTTTCTTTCATTTTGGTGTCAGACTGATGGGGATAGTTTGTGACAGGATCTTGAACACCTTCAAGCACCTAATTGTGAGTTCGACATGTATCCTGACATGCAGTAAGTAAAGTGGTGTTCTCAGGACCATTCTTTTCATAAGAGTGGTCTGCCAAGGTTGGGTCTGAGCATCGGTATGTTGGTTGCTGCCAGTGCCATCTTCATCTGGTAATTCTAGTCCATCATCATCATGAGCTGGAATACAGACACATCATATACATTAATGTCCAAAGAACATAAACTTCACAGTCCGCAAGTCCAGAACAGAGTCTGGGAAACTAACAGTACTATATAAAGCCATGACTACATGGAACTCTTCTGCCTTAGGTAACTCAAGTAAGCAATAAAATCAGATTTAAAAACCAGATAAAACCACACTTCACTTTATTGTATTAATGTAATACTGTATATGTGTAAATATGGAGAAATGTACATTTGTATGATGTATTATTTTATTTATGATGTATTGTTTTATTCCTGTTTGGACCCCAGGCAGCAGCTAATTGGGGGTTCCTAATAAATACTAATAGACACACATGCGTTCAGGAATCTGTATCAACACGTCTTGTTTATGTATGAACTAACGTTAGCTATTACATACATTAACTCAAAGTACCTGTTGACCCCGATTCCGCTGGACAGACTATCAAGTTTCCTCCTCTTCTTCACAACGTGTCGGTCGTACCAAGGTACATTCCGGATAGGGCTGTTCCGTGGTGTGCACACAAACAAATTGTTTGATGGCTTCTTCAGATTTAAAGCCTTCAGCCATTGCGTCTTGTCGACTTCAGTCACGGGCATCTTGTGAAAAGAAAACCAAGGTGGGCATGAACATTTTGCCTTGGTCTGTGGCTTGTGGTCGAAACATTCCTGTCTTGACCACTCCTGTAGTTTCTTCCAGGAATTGTGGCACCCACAAACTGCACAGGTCCAGTGCCTTGCAAAAGCATTCATACCCCTTGGCGTTTTTTCCTCTTTTGTTGCATTACAACCTGTAATTTAAATGGATTTGTATTTTGATTTCATGTAATGGCCGTACACAAAATTGTCCAAATTGGTGAAGTGAAATTAAAAAAATAACTTGTTTAAAACATTTCTGAAAAATAAATAATGGAAAAGTGGTGCATGCATATGTATTCAGCCCCTTTGCTATGAAGCCACTAAATAAGATCTGGTGCAACCAATTAATCAGAAGTCACATAATTAGTTAAATAAAGTCCACCTGTGTGCAATCTAAGTGTCACATGATCTCAGTATTTATACACCTGTTCTGAAAGGCCCCAGAGTCTGCAACACCACTAAGCAAGGGGCACCACCAAGCAAGCGGCACCACGAAGACCTAGGAGCTCTCCGTACATTCCACAGAGCTGGGCTTTACGGAAGAGTGGCAAGAAAAAAGCCATTGCGTAAAGAAAAAAATAAGCAAACACAATTGGTGTTCGCCAAAAGGCATGTGGGAGACTCCCCAAACATATGGAAGAAGGTACTCTGGTCAGATGAGACTAAAATTGAGCTTTATGGTCATCAAGGAAAACGTTATGTCTGGTGCAAACCCAACACCTCTCATCACCAGAGAACACCATCCCCACAGTGAAGCATGGTGGTGGCAGCATCATGCTGTGGGGATGTTTTACATCGGCAGGGACTGGGAAACTGGTCAGAATTGAAGGAATGATGGATGGCGCTAAATATAGGGAAATCCTTGAGGGAAACCTGTTTCTGTCACAAACGAGACTCTCGCTGTTCCTCCTGCTCACCACCAGAGGGAACCCTCTCCTGAGTATTAAACCCCTGAACTTCATTTCCCACATACCTGGCTCTGATTACCGTTGCACCTGACTCCCATCAGTAGACTATTTAGGTGCTCTCTAACTCTCTCTCTTTGCGAAGTCTTGTTAGCCCTGGTGATCATTTCTGAGCGTTTTCGCCTGTGTCTGTCTACCCGTGGATTTACTCTGGACTGTTTTTCCCTCCTTGATTCTTTGCTGTCTGCCTTGGACTATATTCTTTACTGGACTGATTGTTGTAAGCTTGCTGCCTGCCCTGACCTTATGCCTGTACCTGGATTACGAGTTGCCTTATCCCTACTGTTGTGTCTGCTGGCTATTGACCCTGTTTGTACGACCAAGATTGTCAAGATTGTAATAAAACTGCAAATGGATCCTCACTCTCCTGGAGCGTCATTACAGAAGACTTCGCCAACACACGATCCAGCAGCTCTGGTTCAGATGTCCACGGAGATCTCCACTCAAGCTAACCAACTCGCCATTCATCAACAGCAGCTAACCCATTTAACTACAGTAACAGAGGAACTCGTCAGGACGCTACAGAGGTTGCCGGTGTCGCTAACGAACCCAGCCCCTCCTCAACCGAACGCGAGTGTGGGCGCTTCTCCACCACCGTCACTCACAGTTAACCCACGTCTGGCTCTCCCTGATAAATTCGACGGCAACCCAACTAAAAGTAAGGGATTTCTACTGCAATGTTCATTATTCATTGATCAACAACCAGCGATGTATGTCACCGATGCCAGCAAGATTTCCTTGGTATGCTCACTCCTCACTGACAAGGCGTTAGAGTGGGTGACGGCGGTTTGGAGAGAGGATGGCACTGCTTTCCCATCGCTTTGGTACCTTTCTTCAACGCTTCCGGGAAATATTTGAACACCCGGAGGGGAGGTATGAGAGCTGATGACCGACTACTGGCGTTGAGCCAGGGCAGGAATACCGCAGCAGAATATGCTTTGACATTTCGCACTCTAGCAGCTCAAACCGACTGGGTGGAGAGCACACTTAAACTGCTCTTTCGCAAGGGACTCAGCTTGGAGTTGCAATCCGAACTGGCCTGCCGAGATGAAGGGAGATCGCTGAATCAATTCATCGAACTAACCATTCAGATTGACAATCTGATTCGTTCACGTCGTCCACTCAGAACGGTACCCACCAGCACACAATACCCGGTCACTCTGTCTCAAACTGAACCCATGCAGCTCGGATATACTCACCTGACTCCGGAAGAACGAGAACGCCGCATACGTCAACATCTCTGCCTCTATTGTGGTCAACCGGGCCATCTGAGGGCGTTTTGCCCCACAAGACCACCTCCTCGTAATCCCTCTTCGGTGAGTCCTTGTGTTCAAGCACATCACTCCAGTTCTTGCATCAAAGTACCTATAGTATTATCTCTAGAGGGCAATCATATATCCACATCAGCTCTATTAGACTCAGGAGCAGCCGGGAACTTTATGTCTCACGAGTTTGCCCAACAACAACAACTCCCATTAATCTCCTGTAACTCTCAATTGGCAGTGGAGGCGCTAGATGGACGGCCTCTCGGCGATGGGAGGGTCCTGCACACCACCGTGGACCTTCAACTACAGACCGGTACCCTTCACACTGAGGTAATTCGTTTCTACGTCATCTCATCACCTCATAACCCGGTTATTCTTGGACTCCCCTGGCTACGTCAACATAATCCCCTCATCTCATGGAGGGAGGGTCGTATCATCGAATGGGATCCGTCATGTCACTCCAACTGCTTAACTGGCAGCCCTTCACTCTCCATTCAGACCGTCACGCTAAAGGACGAGCCGGTCCTTTTTCCCACTCTTCCCATTGAATACTCTGACCTCATCGAAGCTTTTAGCAAGACCAAGGCGATGGAACTTCCTCCCCACCGATCAAGCGACTGTTCCATCGAACTATTACCAGGCACAACACCACCTAAGGGCCGAATCTTCCCTCTATCACAACCCGAATCAGAAGCCATGAACAACTACATCGAGGAGGAACTTTCGAAGGGGGTTCATTAGAACGTCGACATCACCTGCAGCCTCTGGCTTCTTCTTTGTTAAAAAAAAGACGGTGGCCTACGCCCTTGTATCGACTACCGGGTCTCAACGACATCACCGTCAAGTTTCGATATCCTTTACCGCTGGTACCAGCTGCCCTAGAACAACTCCGCAAAGCCAAGTACTTCTCCAAACTGGACCTCCGCAGCGCCTACAATCTCATTCGCATCCGGGACGGTGATGAATGGAAGACAGCCTTCTCTACCAGCACTGGGCACTATGAGTATTTGGTTATGCCTTTCGGGCTGTCCAATAGTCCGTCCGTATTTCAGTCGTTTATCAATGACGTCTTTCGGGACATGCTTAATCGTTGGGTAATTGTTTACATCGATGACATTCTCGTCTATTCCAACACCTATGAGGAACACGTGCAACACGTGAGAACAGTATTACAACGACTCATTGATCACCAATTATACGCCAAAGCAGAGAAGTGCGAATTTCACCAGACTTCCACGTCTTTCTTGGGCTACATCATCAACCAGGAAGGAGTCGCCATGGACGAGAAGAAGGTCAAGGCCGTTCTAGACTGGCCACTGCCAGTAACCTTAAAGGAGTTACAACGCTTCTTGGGATTTGCTAACTTCTACCGACGCTTCATTAGGAATTTCAGCTCGGTAGCCTCTCCCTTAACTTCTATGACTAAGAGAAATGCACCACACCTCACCTGGTCAACTACAGCACAGGAGGCTTTCGCAGAACTCAAGTCACGTTTCACATCTGCCCCCATCCTCCACCACCCTAATCCTGAAATCCCGTTTACAGTTGAGGTGGGACGCTTCTAATACGGGCATTGGAGCCATCCTCTCACAGCGGCACGGATCCCCACTCAAGCTCTATCCGTGCGCCTATTACTCCCGCAAACTTAGTCCAGCCGAACAGAACTACGACGTCGGTAACCGAGAACTGTTGGCCATGAAAGCAGCTATGGAGGAGTGGCGTCATTGGCTGGAGGGAGCTAAACACCCGTTTGTGATTCTAACTGACCACAAGAATCTGGAATACTTGCGATCTGCCAAGAGACTGAATCCCAGACAAGCGAGGTGGGCTCTCTTCTTTACACGATTTGACTTCACCGTTACCTATCGTCCCGGTTCAAAGAACACCAAAGCAGACGCATTGTCACGCCAACACGACGGTGTAGTTCCCACTGAATCCAAGGAAACCCTGCTTCCTGAGTCATTAATCGTGGCCCCTATTCAGTGGGACATCATGACAGAGCTCACCCAGGCCAATTCACAAAAGACCCCTCCTCCCGAATGCCCCCCTAACAAAACTTTTGTACCTCAAGATCTCTGTCAGAAAGTGCTACAGCAAGTTCCTCCGTACTCAGCTCCGGTCATCCTGGAATCGCTGCCACTGTTCACCTGCTTCAGAACAGGTTTTGGTGGCCAACCTTGCGGGCAGACACAATAAAATTCATTAACGAATGCACCACCTGTAACACAAGCAAACATCTCAGACAACTACCATCGGGCCTACTGCAACCACTGCCAGTTCCCCACCGACCATGGTCCCATCTTGCCATAGACTTTATTACCGATCTTCCCAAGTCCAATGGGAACACCACAATACTCACTGTCATAGATCGCTTCTCCAAGGCCTGCCGGTTGATTCCACTTCCCAAATTGCCTACTGCATTGGAAACAGCCGAACTCATGTGCAACCTTGTGTTTCGCTTCTATGGCCTGCCTGAGGACATCGTGTCGGATCGGGGGCCCCAATTCACATCCAGAGTATGGTCAGCATTCTTCCAACAACTCAACATCAACATTAGCCTCACGTCAGGATATCACCCACAATCTAATGGTCAGACAGAACGCCTCAATCAGGAAGTCACCCGGTTTCTCAGAGCCTACTGTCATCAGAACCAAGCAGACTGGAGTCGATTCCTCATGTGGGCGGAGTATGCACAGAACTCACTCCAGAAACCCTCCACCGGTCTAACTCCATTCCAATGTGTAATGGGCTTCCAACCTCCCCTATTTCCATGGTCAGGGGAACCCACCGAGGTACCCTCTGTCAACGACTGGCTCCAGAGAAGCGAGGACATCTGGAGTCAGGCTCACACCCACCTGCTACGTGCTGTCAGGAGACAGAAGTTGCAGGCCAATCGTCACCGTCGCCCCAATCCCGAATATACTCCAGGTCAATGGGTCTGGCTATCCACTCGAGACCTACGCCTCAGACTTCCTTGCAAGAAACTCAGTCCCAGGTATGTAGGTCCCTTCCAAATTGTTAAACAGATTACACCAGTTTCCTTCCGTTTGGCATTACCCTCTAATTATCGTATCTCTCCCACTTTTCATGTATCACTTCTCAAACCCGCTGGTGGTCCGAGAGCGGAGGAGGAGGAGCAGACCAGTGATCAGGGCCCCCCACCCATCTTGGTGGACGGCGAGGAGGCATATCAGGTTCGAGATCTACTCGATTCCAGACGCCGGGGCAGGCTCCTCCAATATCTGGTGGATTGGGAGGGGTACGGACCGGAAGAGCGATCCTGGGTTAATACAGAGGACATACTCGACCCCGCACTCATGACTGAGTTCCATAGGACGCACCCGGAGAAACCGGCCCCCGACCTCGAGGAAGACCCCGGCGTCGTTCGCCTTTTCGCGTCAGGAGCCGCTCGCAGGGGGGGGGCTCTGTCACAAACGAGACTCTCGCTGTTCCTCCTGCTCACCACCAGAGGGAACCCTCTCCTGAGTATTAAACCCCTGAACTTCATTTCCCACATACCTGGCTCTGATTACCGTTGCACCTGACTCCCATCAGTAGACTATTTAGGTGCTCTCTAACTCTCTCTCTTTGCGAAGTCTTGTTAGCCCTGGTGATCATTTCTGAGCGTTTCGCCTGTGTCTGTCTACCCGTGGATTTACTCTGGACTGTTTTTCCCTCCTTGATTCTTTGCTGTCTGCCTTGGACTATATTCTTTACTGGACTGATTGTTGTAAGCTTGCTGCCTGCCCTGACCTTATGCCTGTACCTGGATTACGAGTTGCCTTATCCCTACTGTTGTGTCTGCTGGCTATTGACCCTGTTTGTACGACCAAGATTGTCAAGATTGTAATAAAACTGCAAATGGATCCTCACTCTCCTGGAGCGTCATTACAGTTTCAGTCTTCCAGAGATTTGAGACTGAGACGGAGGTTCACCTTCCAGCAGGACAATGACCCTAAGCATACTGCTAAAGCAACACTCGAGTGGTTTAAGGGGAAACATTTAAATGTCTTGGAATGGCCTAGTCAAAGCCCAGACCTCAATCCAATTGAGAATATGTGGTATGACTTAAAGATTGCTGTACACCAGCAGAACCCATCCAACTTGAAGTAGCTGGAGCTGTTTTGCCATGAAGAATGGGCAAAAATCCCAGTGGCTAGATGTGCCAAGCTTATAGAGACATACCCCAAGAGACTTGCAGTTGTAATTGCTGCAAAAGGTGTCTCTACAAAATAATGACATTGGGGGGGAGGGGGGGGAATAGTTATGCACGCTCAAATTTTCTGTTTGTTTCACAAAAAAATGAATTTACTGCTTCAAAGTGGTAGGCATGTTGTGTAAATCAAATGATACAAACCCACCCAAAAAAATAACTTTAATTCCAGGTTGTAAGGCAACAAAATAGGAAAAATGCCAAGGGGGGTGAATACTTTTGCAAGCCACAGTAGTTCCAGAAAACCCTGGGGGCATAGATAGCTAGTAGCGACTAGCGGCTAACTCTGAGAAGCTTAATAGCTAACATTAGCAAACTTGAATTAAACAAATATTAAATCACACTTATTCACTAACACTTATACTTGACTTTTATACTGTCTCCTTCGAATAATTTACTAAATGTTTTGCAAAGGCTGGGAAAGTAGCTGAAGTAAAGTTATTTTGCCGCTGCAGTGGGGGAAGTAAAGCGGAAGTCGTATCCATAATCCATTACTTCCGTTGTTTGGATGTGCCCATAGCAACGTTCGAAAATGAGGTGGATATTTGTTGAAAATCACAATCGCAACTGTCATATGGTGCAAATGATGCGTTCAAAAACACGTTGGACGACTGAGAAACAATGAAGTAAAACCATCAAAACCAGCTATATCACAGCAATTCTGACCACCAACATATTGCTGGAATCGGTTGCTGCACAAACAAAATATTCAATTTCACCACTAGGGGTCTTCGTTTGTAGTTTTTATTAATTTCTAAATGTATTTCAACCAGCCAGGACTATGCTTAACAGGAACAGTAACTCCCACAATACACCTGCGTGAACGCAGTCCAAACCATATAATTAGGAATTGAATAGCATCTCTAATGTACTACTAATGGTCCAAACCAAAACAAGAAAAAATCCAGCGGTGCGGTGGTGGTGTGTAAAGAATATTCAAGAGAGCACGACACTTTGGAAGATGCCAGTTCTGAGTCCTCTGATAACAAAGTCTCAAATGAACAGTTGATTTGACCTATAGGCTTATACTATTAGTTATAGGCCTTAGTGATAAATTTAGGGAGGAAAACACTGAAATAATCTGTGTGGGCCTAGAGATCTAATTATAGCATAGTACACTACATTACCAAAAGTATGTGGACACTTGCTTGTCGAATATCTCATTCCAAAATCATGGTCATTAATATGGAGTTGGTCCCCCCTTTGCTGCTATAACAGCCTCCACTCTTCTGGGAAGGCTTTCCACTAGATGTTGGAACATTGCTGCGGGGACTTGCTTCCATTCAGCCACAAGAGCATTAGTGAGGTCGGGCACTGATGTTGGACGATTAGGCCTGGCTCGCAGTCGGCGTTCCAATTCATCCCACAGGTGTTCAATAGGGTTGAGTTCAGGGCTCTGTGCAGGCCAGTCAAGTTCTTCCACACCGATCTTGACAAACAATTTCTGTATGGACCTCGCTTTGTGCACAGGGGCATTGTCATGCTGAAACAGGAAAGGGCTTTCCCCAAACTGTTGGAAGCACAGAATCGTCTAGAATGTCATTGTATGCTGTAGCGTTAAGATTTCCCTTCACTGGAACTAAGGAGCCCGAACCATGAAAAACAGCCCCAGACCATTATTCCTCATCCTCCAAACTTTACAGTTGGCACTATGCATTGAGGCAGGTAACGTTCTCCTGGCATCCACCAAACCCAGTGTTCAGACCCTTTACTCTGTACTTTGTAGAAGCACCTTTGGCAGTGATTACAGCCTTAAGTCTTCTTGGGTATGACCCTACAAGCTTGGCACATCTGTATTTGGGGAGTTGCTCCCATTCTTCTCTGCAGATCCTCTCAAGCTCTGTCAGGTTGGATGGGGAGCGTCACTGCACAGCTATTTTCAGGACTCTCCAGAGATGTTTGATCGGGTTCAAGTCCGGGCTCTGGCTGGGCCACTCAAGGACTTTCAGAGACTTGTCCCGAAGCCACTCCTGCATTGTCTTGGCAGTGTGCTTAAGGTTGTTGTCCTGTTGGAAGGTGAAACTCCGCCCCAGTCTGAGGTCCTGAGCGCTCTGGAGCAGGTTTTCATCAAGGATCTCTCTGTACTTTGTTCTGTTGATCTTTCCCTTGATCCTGACTAGTCTCCCAGTCCCTGGCGCTGAAAAACAACCCCAGAGCATGATGCTGCCACCACCATGCTTCACCGTATGGGTAGTGCCAGGTTTCCTCCAGACGTGACGCTTGGCATTCAGACCAAAGAGTTCAATCTTGGTTTCATCAGACCAGAGAATCTTGTTTCTCATGGTCTGAGAGTCCTTTAGGTGCCTTCTGGCAAACTCCAAGCGGGCTGTCATGTGCCATTTACTGAGGAGTGGCTTCCGTCTGGCCACTCTACCACAAAGGCCTGATTGGTGGAGTGCTGCAGAGATGGTTGTCCTTCTGGAAGGTTCTCCCATCTCCACAGAGGAACTCTGCAGCTCTGTCAGAGTGACCATCGGGTTCTTGGTCACCTCCCTGACCAAGGCCCTTCTCAGTTTGGCCGGGCGGCCAGTTCTGGGAAGAGTGATGGTGTTCTCCAAACTTCTTCCATTTAAGAATGATGGAGGCCACTGTGTTCATGGGGAACTTCAATGCTGCGTACATTTTTTGGGACCCTTCCCCAGATCTGTGCCTCGACACAATCCTGTCTCGGAGCTCTATGGACAATTCCTTCAACCTCATGGCTTAGTTTTTTCTTAGTTTTTTCTTATATAGACAGGTGTGTGCCTTTCCAAATCATGTCCAATCAATTGAACTTACCACAGGTGGTCTCCAATCAAGTTGTAGAAACATCTCAAGGACGATCGAGTCTCATAGCAAAGGGTCTGAATACTTACATTACCATTCAAAAGGGTTTTTCTTTATTTGTAGTTTTTTTTACATTGTAGAATAATAGTGAAGACATCAAAACTATGAAATAACACATATGGAATCATGTAATAACCAAAAAAGTGTTAAACAAATCAAAGTATATACAGAAGATAGCCCATATTATGACAAGAACAGCTCACATAAGCAAAGAGAAACGACAGTCTTTAAGACATGAAGGTCAGTCAATACTGAACATTTCAAGAACTTTGAAAGTTTTTTCAAGTGCAGTTGCAAAAACCATCAAGCGCTACGATGAAACTGTCTCTCATGAGGACCGCCACAGGAATGGAAGACACAGAGTTACCTCTGCTGCAGAGGATAAGTTCATTAGAGTTACCAGCCTCAGAAATTGCAGCCCAAATAAATGCTTCGCAGAGTTCAAGTAACAGACACATCTCAACATCAACTGTTCAGAGGGGACTGTGTGAATCAGGCCTTCATGGTTGAATTGCTGCAAAGAAACCACTACTAAAGGACACCAATAATAAGAAGAGACCTGCATGAGCCAAGAAACACAAGCAATGGACATTAGACCGGTGGAAATGTGTCCTTTGGTCTGGAGTCCAAATTTGAGATTTTGGTTCAAACAGCCGTGTCTTTGTGAGACGCGGATGATCTCCGCATGTGTAGTTCCCACCGTAAAGCATGGAGGAGGATGTGTTATGGTGTGGGAGTGTTTTGCTGGTGACACTGTATTTGATTTATTTAGAATTCAAGAACACTTAACCAGCATGCCTACCACAGCATTCTGCAGCGATACGCCATCCCAATTGTTTTTTCAACCGGACAATGACCCAACAGACCTCCAGGCTGTGTAAGGGCTATTTTACCAAGAAGGAGAGTTATGGAGTGCTGCATCAGATGACCTGGCCTCCACAATCCCCCGACCTCAACCCAATTGAGATTGTTTGGGATGAGTCGGAGGGCAGAGTGAAGGAAAAGCAGCACTCCATCACTCTAGCTAAAATATCGAAAAACCAGTTTTCTCTTTGTCATTTTGTGGTATTGTGTGTAGTGTGGCATACTGCGGACTAGCCACCAGGGGGAGACTTGTCGTGGACTGGTGACAGAAGGAGTCTACATCATGCGGCGATGGCTCCCTCTGCTGGACGTGCCAGGTCTCGACGGGCCCTCCGGATAGGACTAATTGGGGCTGATTGGACCAACCGTACGAGTCCAATAAAGCTGCCAGAAGGGTAGCACACAGGGGTTTTTCGGGGAGAGAGGTTGCTCCCGTATAGTCGTCCTCACGGTCTGCTAGAACCGAGGCGGTTTGGGTTTTTTCCCCAAAGGAGACAGCTATACCCCCGTGCCCAGAAGACGGTAACCCGGAGGAGGCCTCCTGGAGGAGACCTATTATTTTCTTTTTCTTTATTGTTTTAATAAACAGCCTTGAAATTGAGCTATCACACTTGTGTCCGTGTCTGATCAGTGTAAACGTTTTGATCTAGACCCTGGTCTGCCACAGTAGATTGATGAGGAAAAAAATGTATTTGATCCATTTTAGAATAAGGCTGTAACATAACAAAATGTGGAAAAAGTCTGAATACCTTCCGAATGCACTGTATAATGTATAAGGTCTGTGAATAGCTCAACCATTGTGAATGAAATACATTAACAAAATATATTGAAAAGCTGTAGACTAGCCCCGCTAGGCCTACTGGTGTGCTCATGGCAATGCATTATCTACCGGTATATGTTTTATGAATAGTTCCAGGCCAATATTGGAAGGTAACAGTGGAGGCTCCTCAGAGGAGGAATGGGAGGATAAACTATACTAAATATATTCACATCACCAAATAATTGATTAAAACACACTGTTTTGCAAGAAAGGTCTACAGTAGCCTCAACAGCACTCTGTAGGGTAGCACCATGGTGTAGCTGGAGGACAGCTAGTTTCTGTCCTCCTCTGGGTACACTGACTTCAATACAAAACCTAGGAGGCTCATGGTTCTCAACCCCTTCCATAGACTTACACAGTAATTATGTCAACTTCCGGAAGATGTCCTCTAACCTATCAGAACTTTTGCAGCATGAACTGACATGTTGTCCACCCAATCAAAGAAAGGATCAGAGAATGAATCTAGTACTGAAAGCATAAGGTACAGCTAGCTAGCACTGCAATGAATACAATGTTGTGAGCAGTTGACTCAAAGAGAGAGAAAGACAATAATTGAATAGTTTTGAACAAATTATTTTCTTCAAAAATGAAGGTGAAGCAAGAGAGAGCGAGAGAGAGAGACAGCTATATCTCATTGTATTTATTTTTTCACTTTCACTTACTTAGCTAGCGAATGCAGCTAGCTAGTTTTGCCTACTCAAACACACAGCTCAGATAGGAATGCCATGTTAGCTAGCTGGCTATGGCTATCCAACACTGGAACTTTTCCAAGTCAAGGTAAGCTTTTGGTTTTATGAATTTATTGCCACCGGGGCCCGCCGGTGTAACTGCTAAACTGTACGCATGATTGTAGCAGGTTTTTCTAACGCGTTAGTTCTAGTAGCTATGTTGACTATGATGTTAGCTAATATGGTGACAACGATGTAGGCTGTGTGTAGTGGTTAGCGGTTATGATATGAAGGTTTGGCTTGGAACGTTTTTTTCACCTGGTCACAGACAGCTGATGTGTTGTGCACTGAAGTCCACAAGCGAAAGGAAAAGGTGAGAGGAGGAGAGTGCATAGATGAGAAAATGAATTGTTGAGAGCAAGTAGATGCGAGAAGGAATTAACAAGCGAAGTGATCATGCTGTTTGTATTTGGCTGCTATGAAAGTGAACTGTGTTTGTGTGTGATCAGGGGTGTATTCATTCCACCGATTCTGTTGAAAAACGTTTCTTAAACGGAAGCAAACAGAACGAAACAGGGATAAACATACCTGAATTTGTCCAATAGAAACTCTTGTTTGCAACTGTTGGACTAATGATTACACCCTAGATAAGCTAGATGCTGGCAAGAGTGTGCAAGGCAGTATTGAAAGTGTCACTGTTTGTCACCTTGATTACTCAAGTTCTTCTCTTGACCTGTTCACCTACGTTCTAAACTTTCATTCATAGGCTAGGTTGTAGCAACCTCATGATGGGTATAGGGAAAATTGGAGTATCATGTATTAACCTAAACCTATTGATGTTACATTGAGCTGGGTGAATGGAATATGAATGACAGTCATCCAATATGCTCTAATAGAAATAAGGCCATTGTCACGCCCTGACTTATGTGACTCTGGTATGTTGAGTCAGGGTGTGGTGTTCTATGTTGTGTTGTCTATGTTTTCATTCTAGGATTGTATGTCTATGTTTGGCCGGGTGTGATTCCCAATCAGAGACAGTTGTCGCTCATTGTCTCTGATTGGGGATCATACTTAGGCAGCCTATTACTCGTTAGTTGTGGGATCTTGTTCCATGTTTAGCCTTGTTTTGTGTTCAGCCTTAGGACTTCACGTTTCGTTGGTTTGTTGTTTTGTTAGTGTGTTTATCATTGTAATAAACATGTATGCCTTTCACGCTGCGCCTTGGTCTGACCCGTCCTTCAACGAACGTGACAGCCATGCTCATAACAAAAAATATCGGCCTCCCTCATCTTAAACGGCACCGACCGCCACTGCAAGGTAAGCACATATGATGACAATAAAATTTGACTGTTGGTCTGATAACAACTTCCTACTGTTGACTTCGTATGATAAAGAAGACATGTTCCAACACCAATAAATGATTTTTATTCAATTATATTACAACATTTCTGTGTATATCTGTTTTATAGCACCTATATAGAATGAGGGTTTATCATATGGTCAGGTCAGTCAATATATCCATTACATTTACATTGAATACATGGACAAATAGGCTTGGATTACAAACATATCATTAAATAATTTGCACCTTTGGATCTAAGATCAGTGCATTTTTTTGATAACTGACCCTATCAAAGCATGTTCTGATGTAATGGCAGCTTGATCGAATTAATGATCAAATACACTAATGCTAAACATAAGTTAAAGACACATTTTTGTGAATAGCACCATAAGTAAATATGTATTGCATAGTGATGTATACAGTATCATACATGATTGAGCAGTAGTGGTTGGTTTTCTTGTCTCTCATCACTGATCACAGAACTAGGACAACTAGTGGCATTATTCATTTTAACACTTTCCCTACATATCTTACAAACATATTGACTTATAATAAGTTATAAGCAAGTAAATGTTCTGTTTAATGTAAGTAATGTTAGAGTATAAGTTAATGTACACACGACAGAGTTTACTATGATGTGCTAAATAGGTTTTGAAATGCAAGTCTTGATTGACCATGAATATTACCTGACTGAATGCACTCTTTGCACTCTCTGTGTACCATGATTAATGTAACAAATACAATTCCCACTTAGTGCTACTGAGCAAAGAACACAATTTCCTTCTTGTTATAAGCTAGTTAGTCTCATAAGTAAGGCGCAGCCTTCATAAGCAGGCTTATTATAACATACAAGAGCAACATTTATTGATACTGGCAAAGACATGACCAAATCTACTTCATATTATTTTCTCATAAGCATTTCTATAACGGTGGTATTTTATATTGAAAGGAGCAGCAACAACCTTGGACAGGCCATATGCAAACAGAGCATGATTCTCTGTTTACTATTTCACAGCACAAGTCTGTGTAATGAAGCACATTTTTATGTGAAATGATAAAGCAGCATCAGTAGCCTACCTTATTACACAGAACCATGAACTTAAGCCATCTCATAGCGCTTCTTAAGAGAACCATAAAGAAAAATAAAATGTCCTGACTCAGTCTTCCTGGTACAGCCATGTCAGTTGAAACTGAGTACGTGACTGGAGTTGCTTCTCATTTCAAGAGACAAAGGCAAGATAAAGACCCATTCAAGTCCAATGAGGGTTGGGGTTAAAGGTCACTGTGCTGAATGGGGGGCTCCAGTTTGTTGGACAGAGCAGTCAACACCTGGTCAAACTTGGTGTATCGCTCTGCCTGGTTCTCCACCGCCCCCCGACTCCCCCACAGCAACCTCATCTGGAACTCTGTGAGGAAGAGTTCTAGAACCTCAGCTTGCTCCTGGAACCCTGTATGTCCACAACAACACACAACAACATAAAGAAATCACCATTAAAATCTAATTCATACATATCCAACAACACCATGAATATGGTGTTCATATACGTGGTAAATTGTGTTGGTGTCGTGGTGGCAAACTTTTATGAAATACTTAATATCACAACATATATTTAATCTGTATCTCAACATAGATTTAGTCCATATCTCAACATGGTTGTAGTCTGTATCTTGACATGGTTTTAGTATGTATCTCAACATAGATTTAGTCTATAGCTAAACATAATTTTAGTCTGTATTTCAAATAGATTTAGTGTCACGCCCTGGCTCTGGGGACTCTCGTATGTTGAGCCAGGGTGTGAGTTTCTAGTTTTTGTATTTCTATGTTGGCCAGGGTGGCTCCCAATCAGAGACGGCTGAAGCCGTAAGGCATTCGTTTGGTGTGGTTTCTTGTTCCTTTTGGTTTGTGTTTGTACCGTAGGACTTCACATATCGTTTGTTGTTTTGTTCGCTGTGGTGTACTAAATAAAATATGTACGCATCTCACGCTGCGCCTTGGCCCGCATCTTTTCAAGACATTCGTGACAGAAGAAACAACCACGACTGGGTCAAGCAGCGTGATGAGGAGAGAGGTTGGACGTGGGAGCAGATGAGCGAGAGTCTGGCGAGAGCCATGGAGGCCGGGTCCACGGGGGAGAGAGACGGCCAGAAATTTTTTAGGGGGGGGCTCACGCCGTGGATGACGAGGCAGCGGGAGGCCGCAATAGAGCGGTTAGCAGAGGAGGCCGCCAGGTTACGGGGGCCACTGGTCACCAGGGGGAAGGAAAATGTTGAGGCACGGCGAGAGGTACTGGGGTGTGTTGCCAGTCCGGTCCGGCCCGTTCCTGATCCCCGCGTAGGGCCAGTGGTGTGTGTTCGCAGCCCGGTCCGGCCTGTTCCTGCTCCACGCACCAAGCCTATGGTGCGCGTCGCCAGCCCGGCCCGGCCTGCTCCTGCTACCCGCACCAAGCCAATGGTGCGCGTCGCCAGCCCGGCCCGGCCTGTTCCTGCTCCACGCACCAAGCCAATGGTGCGCGTCGTCAGCCCGGTCCGGCCTGTTCCTGCTCCCCGCACCAAGCCAGTGGTGCGCTTCGTCAGCCCGGTTCGGCCCGTCCCTGCTCCCCGCACCAAGCCAATGGTGCGCGTCGTCAGCCCGGTCCAGCCTGTCCCTGCTCCCCGCACCAAGCCTGTGGTGCGCGTCGTCAGTCCGGTACAGCCCGTGCCTGTTCCACCGGTGTCTGGTCCGGCACTGGTCAGCTGCTCCACTCCGGAGCTAGAGCAATCCGCTCCACCAGTATTCAGTCCAGCTCCGGCCAGCAGGGCCAGACCGGACCAGGGGCGCTTTGGGGGGTTAGAGAGGGAGTGGGGGTCATGCCCGGAGCCGGATCCGCCGCCGAGGCGGAGTGCCCACCCGGTCCCTCCCCTGTTGTGTTTGGTTGGCGCGGTCGGAGTCCGCGCCTTTGGGGGGGGGGTACTGTCACGCCCTGGCTCTGGGGACTCTCGTATGTTGAGCCAGGGTGTGAGTTTCTAGTTTTTGTATTTCTATGTTGGCCAGGGTGGCTCCCAATCAGAGACGGCTGAAGCTCGTTGTCTCTGATTGGGAGCCATACTTAGGTAGCCGTAAGGCATTCGTTTGGTGTGGTTTCTTGTTCCTTTTGGTTTGTGTTTGTACCGTAGGACTTCACGTATCGTTTGTTGTTTTGTTCGCTGTGGTGTACTAAATAAAATATGTACGCATCTCACGCTGCGCCTTGGCCCGCATCTTTTCAAGACGTTCGTGACATTTAGTCTGTATCTCAACATAGTTTTAGTCTGTATTGCAACATGGTTTTAGTCTGTATCTCAACATGGTTTTAGTCTGTATCTCAACATGGTTTTAGTCTGGATTTCAACATGGTTTTAGTTTGTATCTCAATATAGTTCTGGTGAACATAGTACAAAGACCTACTCCCACCCTCTTACCCTGTAGTTTGTTCTCTGCGTTGGAGCAGTAGTTGCCCCCCAGTTGTGCCATGGTACGTGCCACCGCCAGATGACTTATCACCACATCCATCCCCGCTTCCACCGTCTCCCACGGCTCTGCCCCATCTGCCACCGCCACACTCTTCTCCAGGAGGGACAGGAGGGGCACCACGTGGGGGAAAGATGTGTTGGATAATGCACAGCTCTCTAAGAAAGAGAGGAGAGGAAGAGGTCCATTAGGCATTGCATTGGACATACAGTATACTCTCACTAAGGTCAATGTTTGCATTCACTGCTCTTAAGGGGTGAGACAATGGGAGTGTCAGAAATGGCACCCTATTCCCTAGGCTCTAGTTAAAAGAAAGAGACTATTTAGGGAATGTAGGCTAAATGTCATTGGGGAGAAATTAGAATGAAGTACCTTTCCCATCATTCATGCGCTTCATGAAAGGCTTCAAGGTTTTCTCATAGAGGATAGCGCCCTCTGTGTGTCGCTGGCGTAACACCATCCACGTCTGCTCCAGACGGGAGATCTGAGAGGTAAAGAAGATAAATGCTCATCAATGCACTGATCAATATAACTCATGCTTTACCTCCCCTAATTGTAAACTGCTCCACATACTACAGTTACAGTAGTTATGTATGAGTAACTCTCCAGTTCCAATGCCCATCCATATGTGCTGTACCTGTGGCAGCTCTAAGGTTCTCATGATTGCGGCGAAGCCAAACATGTTGCCCAGGTTGCTCTTGAGCTCAGCAGCCATTTGGATGGTTTTGTGCAGCAGGGAAGCTCTCTCCTCAGTGCTGCCAGTACAACCCAGCACATCCACAGCTAGCATGATGGACATGGTCTGGAACCTGGATGATAGGGGGATAGTCGAGGTGCAGAGAAAACAGAGACTTTACAAAGACTTCAATTAAACTGGTGAATTTAGAAATACAAGGAAGCTGACTCAGACACACCAAAAAATAAGGAAAAAAAACAAAAAGCGTGTAAAGCAATGTGAAAAGTAATGCCAGTCCTCACCTTTCCAGCAGGTCCAGACGGAGTTGGTGACCGTGTGGGAGGGTCAGTAGCTCCATCCCAGAACTTACACCCATCTTCCTCTGCATCTCCGGAGTCACGTTCAATATCCTGGCGACCTGAGGACCAGAAACATGGTAAGAAAAGGATGTGTTTGGGTTGTACAATGAGGGAGTGTATGTGTGTGTGTCAGTACCATGCAGTCAGCCTTGGTGATGTGTTTAGCCGCTGTCTTGGCATCCACCTGGGCTAGCAGCTCCTTGACCCTCCTCAGCACCCCCACCTCCAGGGGCCTGTTCTCCTTGGGCATCAGTGGGGACTGGTACCTACTAGGCCGGAAGGCAGAGGCTGTTTCCACTATAGGGACCTCATACACATTCTCCTCCTTCACAGGGTCTACAACACTCAGACCCTCCTCTTCCGCACACAGCCGCTTCACATAACTCTGAGCTGGTGGGGTGGCAGGACAGAGCTGGCTGTAGCTGCTATCTGTGTCTGGAATCAGATATATGTGGGTTGGGGAGGCCTGGACTCTGGTGGTCTGTTTTGTGTTGTTGTTGGGGGAGGGTGAAGGAAAGGGTTGGGTCCTGCTGCTGGAGCGTCTGGAGACAGATGGAGAGGGAGCCACCCCTGGCACTCTGATGACATGTGGACTCCTGGGCTGCTGGTTGACTTCAGATACAAGCAGAGGAAATTCCTCAATAATGAGTTACACAATATCACACTATGTCACACTTCATCCCCCTTCTCCTCTCCCCTGTATCTATTCCCCAGGTCGTTGCTGTAAATGAAGATGTGTTCTCAATCAACTTACCTGGTAAAATAAGGGTAAACAATTAAATAAATACAAATGTAAGTATATTATGTCAGTCCTTTCCCATGGAGGTTTTTTTATTTGAAACGTAAGTCACTGGGAAGCAATTGAAGAGTTGTTATGTGGCACTCTCACAGTGCATATCTTTGATCTTGTGAATGTAGTGCTGGTGATGTTTTGCTGCACAAAAACATCCCCATACATGTTTCCAAACTCACTGATTGGTGAAGGGAGTGGGTTCTCTCCAATAGGTGAAGAGGGCTGATGGATTTTCTCAATCTGATCCAAGTTGAAGCTACAGCTCCTGACTGCCTCCCTGTGGTGAACAGTAGAAGGGCTGTAGACACACACACACACACACACACACACACACACACACACACACACACACACACACACACACACACACACACACACACACACACACACACACACACACACACACCTTTAGTCAAAATCAACAAACTATATTTGAAGCATAAATTCACTGCTCACAGCCAAACTGGTGTTGTATTCAAAAGAACAGATGACAGTGCAGATGAGAACAAGTCTCACCTCAGCGGGCAGATCTTGTCCATCACATTCCCACTCCGGCTCTTGACCAGAGCCTCTTTCTGACAGGAGGGAGAGTTCAGATAGCCCTTGTGGTTGGCCAGAGTGAAGGCTGCCTCCAAGTAGTGTAGTGGTAATGTACGATTAACGGGACTGTGGATCTGAGCCCCACTCTGATGAGTCAAAACCATCCTGTTCCCCACGTAGAAGTGAACCAAAGCAGGCACGGAGTCGAAGGCCTCTCCCTCCAGGGTGTACTGGACCCGGGTGTAGGTCTCACTGGTCTGAAGCAGGACCTTGCTTATTAGGAAGTGCAGGGTGTTGTGGTTCCAGCGGCTGGTCAGCACATAGTCTTCCAGGCTGGAGAGAGAGTCTCGGATGAGGAAGTCACCATGGTGCAACACCAGAGTCTCTGACACCTGCCAATCAAAGACACATCAGTTAAGGAGAGCTAGAGATGATTAAGAATGTCATGCGTGGGTACGTGCGTTTGAGGGAGCAGGGGAGCCTCACCTCCCAGGGGATGTGTCCATGGTACCAGCCGTGGCTCAGCAGGTTGCTGCTGCTGAGTTTCAGCTCCTCCTCCAGCTCTCTGCGCAGCTTCTCAGATGGGACGTCCAACCAGAACCTCTCCTTGGAGAACTTAAAAGACATAGGAAGCAAAGGTAAGACGTAGAGAAGAGATGAAAAAAAAATCTACTTCATAACCCCTGTGAAACAACAGTTATCTACGTAGATTCAGCACCAGACAGTGGAAACAAGTCACTTTGCAGCCTTTCCACCGGTTAGACTGTTGTGAAATACAGTAGATAGAGTGAAGCAGGGAAGGGTAGAGAAGAAAAGTTGGGTATTCCCACACTGGCATGTCACCAGAGCGCAGTCTTGGGCAGGTTGTTGCGGTAACGTTATTGTGTAGCTTAGCCATCAGTCAGCCAAGCTCTGTCACCTCTTTACACACAGTCTCCCAGATACAGTAGATCAAGCACCCTGACCCTCCAATCACCACTTGTTTAAATGTTTCTTGGAATTCATTTTAAATGGGCGGATCTACTGGTCCTAACGACTGTTCCCTTCTCAAGCCTTCGCCTACAGTAGGTGACATGTTGTTTTCTCAAACAAAAACTTTTCCCTCTATTGAATGGTTTGTCCCATGGGACCTTGTGCAAATCAGGCTGATTGGCATTGGTCCAAGAACACTTGAAGAGACCTACAGACCTAGAACTCTCATGAATAATTTGGATTTAATTAATGACATACCGGTTTGTTGCATCAAGATAATTTCGCATTTCAAGGAGGGAAAGTGTTATTTTAAATACAAAAACAGTTCAATATAATGTTTTTTAACCCTTATTTTACCAGGTAAGTTGACTGAGAACACGTTCTCATTTACTGCAACAACCTGAGGAATGGTTACAGGAGATGATTGAGCCAATTGGAAGCTGGGGTTGATTAGGTGACCATGGTGGTATGAGGGCCAGATTGGGAATTTAGCCAGGACAGCGGGGTTAACGCCCTACTCTTACAATAAGTGCCATGGGATCTTCAGTGACCACAGACAGTCAAGACACCTGTTTACCGTCCCATCCGAAAGACAGCACCCTACACAGGCCAATGTCCCCAATCACTGCCATGGGACAAAAACATTTAGACGAGAGGAAAGAGTGCCCTCCAACACTACTTCCATCAGCATCTGGTCTCCCATCCAGGGACTGACCAGGACCAACCCTGCTTAGCTTCAGGGGCAAGCCAACAGTGGGATGCAGGGTGGTATGCTGCTGGCAAGTGTTTATTTATTTATTTATTTTTTTGGGGGGGGGAGTAACTAACTTTTATTTTATTTATTTTATAAATGTTATTATTTTTTACAATAGTATTTTTATTGTACTTTTTTATATATATAATTTTTTTTATATGTAATATATATTGATAAAATAAAGCATAAAATGGTATGGTTGTCAAGTTAGAGAGGATCCAATGATAACAAGTGAATGTATCTGAATTCCTTCAGTCTTTCCCTCTCCACTAGGCATAACCAGTCATATCCAGATCAGGCTCAGTTGCCCACAGTTACCCAGTCAGCTCTAAACTATTCCTCTGGAATGAGCAGGCTTCCCAACTCTTTTATGTCACCGATCCTAATTCAATTAGAGCTTGACCGCTGCGCACACTGTGATCCCCACCACAGTTCTCCTGGTTCCACACAAACACAGCAAGAGAGGGGATTCTAAAAACAACACACTCTATAGGAAGTTTTGCCATGCTAAGCAGGCTCCTCTGAGTTTTATGTTCGAGAGAATGTCTCAAAAGAACCATTTATAATAAAAATATCCATATTAGATTAGTAGTGAGGAGGAGGTAAAAGATCTTACCTTCACATATTCGCATTTGCTATCAATGGGATCCAATTGGCTGGAAGAGAGAGGGGAAAACATCATGTTAGAATGGAAATATATGTTCTTCATTGGGATGACACAACATTCAGGGCCCTGTCCTCTGTGTATGTACTTCCATCCTCTATGTGCCTCCACTAGGGGAAATAGGCCTATTACATAACAATCTAGTAGGAGTTCAAATCTGCAATACCTTCAAGATATGTCCTAATATGACAACTCCCAGCAACAGCCTGTTACATTAAACAAAAACTATAATGGAAGACGTGAGGCATGTCAGGAGCTTTTGAAAAGTGTTACTTTGGACTTTCTGTTGTTCCTCAGCCAAGAGTGTAGCTACAAGAGTACTGTCAAGAGACATGACCTCTTGTTCCCATGAACTCAATCTCTTTAGACACACACACACGCGCGCGCATACACACACACACACACAAACACACACAGCTGCTCCTCGTCCTCCCCCACATACCATTCTTCCCCCCTCTCTTTCCTTCCAGCTAAAGATACATTCACTAACAAACACACATATATGGCCCACAGGGGTCTCAAACTACAATAACACAGACTGAGATAATGATGACAAAAACCAGCAGCAGAACTATCTTTCATTATCTGACAAGAAGAAGAATCTGCAGACTTATTTCCCTTTTTCCTATGATGCTTAATAAAGCCAAGCTCCTCTGACTGCCATTTCAGTTTGAGCCAAGGAACCTCCCTGTTCAGTACTTGGCCGGATGGGTTTCCCTAGATGAAGAGCCATATTTACAGCATAAACTAACGTCATCCAACAGTCATGAGGCAGCTGTGTATGGGGGCGACACACACACACACACACACACACACACACACACACACACACACACACACAGCCCCTTGATGTGGGTTGTGGCTCAAAACAATAATAAGCATCTCATACATTATGACCTGCAAACACTTAACATTGTACACTGCCCATATACATAAGGAGTACACACTAAGTAAGTTATGTCACAGATTATGATAGAGCAGTGTCACTGTCAGGAAAATTTAGGAAAGAGAGAGGTTTCACAGATCACACTCATGACTATGAAAGCTATATCCTTTGAGTGAGTCTAGAGTTTAGAGCTTTACACTAAAGACACTTGACCAGTGCCGCCTCTGCCTATACGGAGACTACGCGCTGAGCGTAAGGCCCTGCGGCCGTTAGGGGAACCTGCCACCCCTGTTGCAACCAAATCTTGCAGAGGACCCCCAAAAGGCAAGAGGGGGCTTTGCACTTGACAGAAGAACATGATCAGGCAAAATTAATCACTATTGACAAGCTGTCTATTGACCTCAGCATAGAGAGTAAAATGACCCCTGATCTGCTTCCATACTTCATCTATACCAGCGGCATTTAGCTCAATATTGTTTCCTCTCTTCTATAGACTAACAGGCAGTGGAATCCCGGTCTGCACATAATGTCTAGGACAGGGTTCCCCAATATGCAGCCCCACCGGGGTGATTTTTGTTGTTGGACATTTCTGCAAAATAACCAGCAAATTAGCTCAAAGTGATTTTAATTTAGGAAATCTGTTCCCAAGTATTCCCATGCATAAATAGAGAGGCATATGTGATCGTATCCCAATGTAATCATCATTATTATTTTCAAATACTATATCTGTTTGGGATTCTTGTGGTAAATTTGCAGTGCAAAAATTATTTAGAACTATGTTTCAGACCCGACCATCCGCTCAAGGGAAAATCGTCCCACGGCTGAATGTAATTGGGGACCCCTGGCCTAGGGGAATGTCAGGGAACATAAGGTCAAGTTCAACTGGCTGAGAGATCAACTAACTGTTAGGACAATCAGAAGTCAGTCTGGACCATAGACTGTATGGTCGCCACTCACTGGACAAAGAGCACTGGCCAGCCTCAGTAATAATGTCATCCTTTCGCTGAAATGCAGGAAAACGTCCAAATTCCTTAAGCAATACACATTACATAACCCATTCCCCCGCTCCCCAAATGACAAACAGCCACTATAGGCGAGGCTACCATAGGACATTAAACCTAGAGCTCACTGTCCGAAGCTGAACATTTCATGCCAATATGGTTTATTAATGTTTCATAAGAAAATAGATGTATTCATGTATATCAAGATATACTGTGTGGCAGTAAGTCACTTCAGGACATCATGCAGCTATTGAATATAATTAACTAGGATGCATTAGTTGTTTGTGCAGTGTGCAGGCTGAAGGCTGCAACTGCAAGATGTTATTACAATGTAACAAAATGACATTAATGCAACATCTGTGAATGTTACAATGTCCAAAACATAAAAACAAACCGTTTTCAAACGAAAGTGCTCAGAGAGAACATGACTAAGTTATGCAGTCAAGGCAATAAACAACCTATGAACTAGAACCTGAATTTATCCATCAAACGTAGATCCACCATGAAGTGGTGGAATTGTGTTATCATAAGAAATATAGAAATCTGACCTTATTCCCATGGTAGTAAATACTCGAGACGGAATCGAACCGTAACCTATAGCATGAGTTTCGCACATCTCTAGCAGTCTAGGATCTCAAGTCATTGCGCTGAACTGAACTGAAATACATGAGGAGCAAAGGCTGCTCCCGTCCACGCGCTGAGCGCAAAGACAGTGCAGGGGAGGAACCTTCAGCCCATGCTTATTATTGTCGGAGTCGAATTATCGTTTTGCTATTCTACAAGACCTTTCAAATGTAGGTTTATGGGCACATCCAATTTTGAACACGATTAATTATACGTCCCACCTCGAGAAACAGATACACTGTCAAACCAAGTGTTCAGGGATCTGAACACTTAACTAAACACTTTTCTGTAACACTTCGAGGGGGTGTTGTTTTAACACTGTTGGGTGTAAAGCCATAGTTGCATATTTCCCAGCATGCCTTTTAACTGAATGTGACACCCATGACTGTGGTTGTTCCATTCAATTATTTATATTCCTGGAGCCTTCACCAGGTGACTGCCTAAGTGAACGTGTTTCATTTAAAAGTAAATCCTTTATGACCACATATACATTTCATATGGCCTAGTAATCCTCAATATTGTGGTCAGAAAATCCTGGCTCATTGGCCACATCAAACTCCTCATGCCTATTGGAATCCAGCCAGAGGGAGGATATCCAATAATTGGAATATTTTATCACCCACAACCTGCACTCAGAATGCCTGCTATGGTGAAGGACTTTTAAAACAAGACTACCTAAGCCATCTAAACTGGAACAACCTTCTCAGTAAGTCCAACCCCTTACATATTGGATTAGTTTAGAAAAATGTAAGTTATTTATCTTTGTATAGTATAAGATAAATTCATCAATCAATTAATGTGCATGAAGAAACATAGATATTAAAACAAACGATTCTAAAAATCAACCTGCAACAAAGCATGCAGGTGAATATGATAATGGTCCCCTCCAAAAATCATTTCCACTCAGAGAGTTAACAGAAATGAACTCAACACAGTCGCGTAGCAACACCACGCGATGGAAAATATTTGTTGAATCAAATGTCCTGTTCCGTTGTGCTGAAATGTAGGTAAGGTGACAGACATTCCTAACACTGATCTGATTAATAGGCATGGCATTTCTAATGACTGAATGCACTCTAAACAGGACGATGGGAAAGTAAACACTAGTGTTTAAAATCTGAACACTTAGGAGATACAGGCGTTTTCTTGGTTGGAAACTCACTGGAAAAAGCTGACTATCATGTTTAGTCTTGCATTCTAAACGCGTGTGTTTAAGGTGAGAACACTTATTGGCAAATCGAAATGCCTGATGTTTAATTTTTATACATGTCACATGTTTCATGGTTTTACAGTGTAGGTTGGCTAATGCAACTTCACTTCAGACCACTTTTGCAGGATAACATATGGCACTAGAGTACAGTCATTCCATTCTTCAAAACCTATGTCTCTCAGTTACAAATTCTTGAATTCAGAGATACAGATAACATTTTCGATATTTTCTTTGAAAAATAAATATAAAGGCTACAGAATGTATCAATTCATCTCACACACATCCCTTGTGTTGTGATAAATCAGTTTCTCACCAGTCAAATGTCTCCATCCCCTGTGAATCTCCCAGAGTCCTGCTTTCATCATCCTGTGTCTTCTCCTCTGTATCTCTGTGGACCACCTCTACAATAGGGTCCATCACCTCATACAAGTCCTTGGTAAGCGCTGTGGGTGACACTGGGCCAGAGTAGTACTGAGTGCTCTGGGAGGAAGGCATAGTGGCAGGGTCAGGCACACAAGGATTGGTCCTGGTCCTGGCTGCATTGACCCCTGAGTGGTCCTCACTTGTCAATGGTGGATCTTGATTTCCTGAGGGTTTATTAAGTGCTGAGGTCTTGGGTACCTCATATGAGCCTTTACGGGATGGCAGTGTATCTGTGTCACAGCTGGATGAGGGAGAGTGGGTGGGGGCCTGAACCACTGGCAGTGTTTTCCCTGTAAGGCCACCAGGCAATGGTTTCTCTAAAGAAAAAAGATGGGCACTAGACAGGGCACTCAGAAGAGGAGAATCTTGTACATAGTCCCCAGCTTGACACTGGCTCTGCCCTCTACTGATCTCACCTTTGCTACTCCTTTTTTTATTTGACCCCTTGCTGCTTTTCTGCCTCTCCTTTCGAGGCACGGTACCTACGTGTGTGTACATGTCACTGGAGCGAGCATAGCCTGGACTGTGGAGGCTGGTATCCATGTCATCAACTGAGTTGGCCCCCAAAGTTGTGTCACTGCGGCTCCCATCAGGCTTTGAGGTTATCTTGGGGTCTGTCTTGTCTGATGAACGACGGATGGAGAGATTGGACAGACTTTCAAACCACTTGAGACCTGGGGAGAGAAAGCTAGATTGCCTTATTGTATCCACTGTTGCCTTGACTCATTTGATATTCTGATACATTGGTGTTCTGTGGTACAGTATGTGCTTGAGATTTCTCTCTTAATTTTTATCATGTGAAAAATATTATTTGTTTACTCTCTGCTCAATAATGCCTGGAATGTTTTCACATGCAAGCCGAGCATGCTGAATCCCTCACCGGATTCATTTCTGAAATGAGAGCTGAACTCTTTGGTTGTTTGATTATGTTTCTTCCCTGGGGACCCATTAGAGCATGAAAACGTGATGCAGGCATATTGAATGCCTCTAGCCTGCCTCCAGCTAAATATAACGAGGATTCCTCAGGGGTTTTTGAAAGGAGTGGGAGAGGGAGAAATTGGGGGAGATACAATAGAGGAATACTAAAATGTTCCTTACGCTAGTCATTTATTTACTTTTCAGAGACAAATTAGGCCAGAGGGTGGTGTACTCTGGACCTGAACGGCTAGCTTTGGCACTGAGAGAGTTATCAAGGGAAACTTGAGGAAGTAGAACTATAAGCATGTTATTATGCAACAGATGTAGCCTACTATCTGATCAGGATTTTAATCTTCAGCACAATATTAGAGAGATTTCCTTTACTCAAATTATTTTCAAATTATGTTTTTGGTCCTGATGGTCAAGTTTAAATGACATAATGACCCTTTACTGTCGTTATACACTTCAAACTACACACACACACAAATACATGACCTAATCCCTAATACCAACAAACATGCCTTTGTTGTCTATAGAAGGCTGGCTTGTCTTAGTAAGAGTTGGTTTTATATTGTATGCCATCGTCAGTCTCCATTTAGTGCTCAATTGAGATGCTATTTGAAACAAAACAATGAGCCATCTATGATTTTGTTTACAATAGCATATAAACCTGAATAGTGTTTTTATAAGTGGAGCAACAGCAGACAATGAGTGAACTGACAGAGAAACAAGAGTCAATAGAACTCATTCATTACAAATATTCACATTAAGAGATGAGGAGCATCCTCCCTTTCCCTAACTCTGACTCATAACATAGCCAGAGCTCTAGGATTGTTGCATTCTGTGATCCTTCTTATTATATACTGTAGTATTGATTGCGAATGAGACATTTATTAAGAAAAACAAAACTTACTCAGTTTTCGTTTGCTCATGGTTTGGGATAGGTTTAGAGGTGTAAGGATACAGTTCCTATTATCATCCTTGTTCTTAGACAGTCTATATGAGGACAACTCTGATACACTTCTTGAACAGAATGCAGTTCCCGCAGTGCAGTAGTGTGATGAACAGCATACATTTGCCCAACAGAGAAATGTTCTTCCTGTCATCTTGAGAGAGCGGAAATGGCTAATCCATTTTACGTCAGCAGTCATTTCTGCATATGAAAGTCAGAGATTCTAGTGAATCTATAAAACCAAAGTTTCCAATGAACATGACCTTTACCCTAATAAGTTACAACAACAGTCAGTGTCACATACAGTTGTTGTGTTATTTCTAGTGACAATTTTAAGGAGCTTTCAGCAAGGTTGTATATGATGTGATCTATGAATGTGCTTATAAATGATTGACAATCTATAGATTACAAAACATTGATAAAGCAAAACAACAAAATAGTCCCACTGAAAAAATAAGTCAACCAAAACATCAGGAGTGCATCAGGAGGGGACTTGCCTTTCTCCTTTTTGGGGGGGTGGGGTAGGTTTTCTTTAAAAACTCGGATAGGGAGTAGTCACTCAGCACAAGTCTTGCATCATTTTCTCTGTGTTGCTACATTTCCTATTGAGACTTCCTGTCATATGTAAAGAAATAAGCAGTAGTAGGCAGTAGGCAGTACGCAGTAAGCAGGTTGTCTAGGCACAAGGAACACCATGCTAGCTCAAAACAAGCTTTGACATTTTCACTAACATTTAGTATGACTGGGTATCTGACACAATTACAGTGGCTTGCAAAAGTATTCACCCCCCTTGGCATTTTTCCTATTTTGTTGCCTTACAACCTGGAATTAAAATTGATTTTGGGGGGGTTTGTATCATTTGATTTACACACGATCCCTACCACTTTGAAGATGCAAAATATTTTTTATTATGAAATAAGAAAGAAAACTTGAGCGTGCATAACTATTCACCCCCGCAAAGTCAATACTTTATAGAGCCACCTTTTGCAGCAATTTCAGCTGCAAGTCTCTTCGGGTATGTCTCTATAAGCTTGGCACATCTAGCCACTGGGGGTTTTGCCCATTCTTCAAGGCAAAACTGCTCCTGCTCCTTCAAGTTGGATGGGTTCCGCTGGTGTACAGCAATCTTTAAGTCATACCACATATTCTCAATTGGATTGAGGTCTGGGCTTTGACTAGGCCATTCCAAGACATTTAAATGTTTCCCCTTAAACCACTCGAGTGTTGCTTTAGCAGTATGTTTAGGGTCATTGTCATGCTGGAAGGTGAACCTCCGTCCCAGTCTCAAATCTCTGGAAGACTGAAACAGGTTTCCCTCAAGAATTTCCCTGTATTTAGCGCCATCCGTCATTCCTTCAATTATGACCAGTTTCCCAGTCCCTGCCGATGAAAAACATCCCCACAGCATGATGCTGCCACCACCATACTTCACTGTGGGATGGTGTTCTCGGGGTGATGATAGGTGTTGGGTTTGCGCCAGACATAGCGTTTTCCTTGATGGCCAAAAAGCTTAATTTTAGTCTCATCTGACCAGAGTACCTTCTTCCATATGTTTGGGGAGTCTCCCACATGCCTTTTGGCGAACACCAAACATGTTTACTTATTTTTTTCTTTAAGCAATGGCTTTTTTCTTGCCACTCTTCCGTAAAGCCCAGCTCTGTGGATTGTACGGCTTAAAGTGGTCCTATGGATAGATACTCCAATCTCCACTGTGGAGCTTTGCAGCTCCTTCAGGGTTATCTTTGGTCTCTTTGTTGCCTCTCTGATTAATGCCCTCCTTGCCTGGTCCGTGAGTTTTGGTGGGCGGCCCTCTCTTGGTAGGTTTGTTGTGGTGCCGTATTCTTTCCATTTTTTAATAATGGATTTAATTGTGCTCTGTGGGATGTTCAAAGTTTTATATATATTTTTATAACCCAACCCTGATCTGTACTTCTCCACAACTTTGTCCCTGACCTGTATGGAGAGCTCCTTGGTCTTCATGGTGCCGCTTGCTTGGTGGTGCCCCTTGCTTAGTGGTATTGCAGACTCTGGGGCCTTTCAGAACAGGTGTATATATACTGACATCATGTGACAGATCACATGACACTGAGATTGCACACAGGTGGACTTTATTTAACTAATTATGTAACTTCTGAAGGTAATTGGTTGCCCCAGATCTTATTTAGGGGCAAAGGGAGTGAAAACATATGAAACAATTTTTTTATTTATTTCACTTCACCAATTTGGACTATTTTGTGTATGTCCATTACATGAAATCCAAATAAAAATCCATTGAAATTAAAGGTTGTAATGCAACAAAAGAGGGAAAACGCCAAGGGGATGAATACTTTTGCAAGGCACTGTAGGCCTATACAGCCAACACAAGGATGACATTGTTAATGACAGCTGACTTGTCTATGAATCAGCCAGGGCCTGGCAAGTACCGTACAGGCCTATTTATACGGTTGCAAATCCTTTGTTATGTGCAACAGAGATGTATTAATTAAACAGTATCCGAATAGAAGTTAGTAGATCTGTGAAAAGGGAGAGAGGAGACGACGATGGTTGGCTTGTGGAATGTTAATTATATTGACAAATAAATACACTTGCAGTTTCTGTTTGTTGTGCATACTTGCGGTAATACATTCCCAAATATTTATTGTGCTTGAACTGTGTTGATGCCATAGACTTGGTCCTTGCTCATGTCATCAATATGCTTATATGAAATAAAAAGAAAACCCCTGTACTACAATAATCAGAGTAGGTTCTATAGATTAAATAGGTAAACATGATGTATTGTAAATATCTGTTTGTTAAACTGATAGTATGGTAATACAGTAGCTGAATTGTCTGATGTTCCATTTCAGTGGGAAGACTGTCATTCCAATTCAATGGCACCTGACGTCATTCCCTGGTAACAACGTATGTTGTGGATGCCAGGAGTGGGAGAAGGTCCAGGAAAATGGCGGCGAGTAGTGTGGAAGAAATGGAGAGAAGGTTGGAGAAGCAACAGCTTTGCTGGAATTCAATCAATATGGGTGTCAGTTCTGATACTATGCAGAGGGAGGATGAGGGTCAGGGATTGGGAGAGGGAGTGTGTGGTAGAAGTTAGTTTATTTGGTTTTTAATTTAATTTTCATGGTAGTACAGAATTGGGCAGATCATGATTGATCGTTCATTCCAGCACAGTAGGTGGCGGCATGCACTTTAAACGTTTGTTTGCAGACCGCCATGATATCATAGAAGAAGAAGAAGAAGGAGAAGAAGAAGCAGAAGAAGAAGACAATAGGGTCCAGCTGCCATGTCTTCTCTCAGAGCAGTCATCCCTCAGGTTCCCTATGCTGCCACCTACTGATATGTCATCTCTCAGGGGAGTGCATCTCTCAGGGTGGGCATTTAAAAGGAACCATATAAGGAGGGGTTTCGAAAGGAACCATATAAGGAGGGGTTTCGAAAGGAACCATATAAGGAGAAGTGGGGATTTCGAAAGGAGTCTCTTAACACTAGTAGCGCTGGAATTCCATAACTACTAGAACCACCATGACTTGATATTTCAATTATTATTATTATTTCAAATATTCAATAATAAATAATACATTGTAAAATTAATGCATTTATTATAAGTTAAGGTAGCTAATGTAAATAGCATTTACATTGACGAAAAACGTAATGTTGACATATCAGCAGGAGGCAGCATAGAGACCATGAGGGATGACTGCACTGAGAGATGACATATCAGCAGGAGGCAGCATAGAGACCATGAGGGATGACTGCACTGAGAGATGACATATCAGCAGGAGGCAGCATAGAGACCATGAGGGATGACTGCACTGAGAAATGACATATCAGCAGGAGGCAGCATAGAGACCATGAGGGATTACTGCGCTGAGAGATGACATATCAGCAGGAGGCAGCATAGAGACCATGAGGGCATCTTCTTTGAGGAAGAGTATGTGCAAAAGATGACGGAAGCGGACGCTGAAGTGGATTGTGAATCTAATGGCGGTAGAATCAAAGAGAATTTGAATATTGTCCAAAAGAATGGAAAACAGAGCAAAGTAGTGTACAGTGCTGAGAATGTCCCTTCGTATGTTGTAGGAGTACGGTTTCTTAATGAGGAGTAGCTGATCGGATTACCAATCTTGAAGAATCCATTTGAGATATTCAAACTGGTGGAGAGCGTGCTGGGTAAAGTGAACGCTGTGAGGATCACTAGAGGCGGGCTTGTTTTGATTTGTTGTACTTCTGCGGATCAAAAGGAACATGTGTTGCGTCTCACCCGATTTGATAAGTTTGACAAGTCGTGTGTGTCTCTTCGGAACCGGGCACCCCTCAAGGGGGTAATATCTGGCGTCTCGTGGGAAGTCGATGTTGAAGAGATGAGAAATATTCCTGGAGTGATTGATGCAGGTCGGATGAATTGTGTGGTGAATGATGAAAAAGTGAAGAGTATCTGCTCTTTTGTTTTTTTATATGGAGTCTCTCCCTACTCAAGTGCAGTTGTCACCGTAAAGCTTTTGATCATGTTTCAAGTGTTTGCAGAAACTGAGATGTCCAAGTTGTGGAAAATATCATGTCATGTGTTTTAAAAGTGATGAAATTGTGACATGTTGCAATTGTGGTGGGAACCATGAAGCCACATCTTTTGAATGCCCCACAAGGGTGAAAGAGAATGAGGTGGCCAAAGTCAGGGCTATCCAGAGCATATCATATGCAGCAGCTGTTAAAAGGGTTGAGGGTTTGAATGGTGCACTTGAAGAGTCCATGGTGGTGGATAGGCCTTCATTGCAGGCTGCAGGGGTTGCCTTTCACCAGCAGGACCCTGATATTTTAAAGGTTAAGAAGGTGGACTTTGTGGCCTTTATAGCTATGGAGATTAATGGCACTGCAAAGGTGGAGCAGTCCAGAAAATATATATTATTGTGGATGCGGCGGAGCGGTTCCTGGGGCTGAAAGATTTCTCAGCGGAGGAGTTACATGGAATATTGTCACAAGCTGTACCACCCTATGAGGCCCTAGAGCCTGAGAAGGGAGATATGGAGATTTGAAAGATGGAAGAAGTGGGAGTTTTGTTTGGCTTTTGTCAATTTACTATTTTTATTTGGGTGGATTAAGTTAGTTTCCCTATCACCTATGGATTTTATTTGTACTTTTTTGTTTTTCAACCCGTCCAGTTGGTGGCGGCAAAACACCTTTTTGGGTTGTAGTCCGCGAAGAAGAAGAAGAAGAAGAAGAAGAAGAAGAAGAAGAAGAAGAAGAAAGTCAATTGTTGCACCCGAAAGTTTGGTAGTAGGAGTACAGACACAATATGATGCTCATTGTCACAGAGGGATCCTGACATGTTATGAAGTTGGACTTTGTAGCGTTTATTAATTTGGTTATCAACTGCGCAGCGCAAACGGAGAGGAAATCGGACAAAATAGGCATCATTGTGTGTGCGGTTGAGCGTTTTCTGGTACTTAGGGACTTTTCTGCAGAGGCATTACAAGGAATCCTGTCGATGAATGCTCCGTCCTCACAGGCACCTGAGCCTGTGTAGATGTGACTGAAGGAGTGGGATGGTGTTACATTTATTTTTGTATTATCTCTGCCGCCCCCCCTTCCCGCAATGGAATATATTATTTGTGTTTTGTTTCAATACCCCGTACAGTAGGTGGCGGCAATACACCAATAGGTGTAGTCTGCCATAAAGAACACGTCGAAGCTGGACCCCTCCCGAAGAAGAACGTCTGTTGTGGATGCCTAACTAGTTATTTGATAGCGCAATCGAATTTCATGGGGGAAAAGTTTCACGGCAAAAATGCCACCCTTTTTTAGGGGGGAATGAATGCATGAAAAGCGGAGATAAATCAACCCCAAAAATATTTGTTATTGATAAAATACTGCCCATTAGTACGAAATCAACCATAAAAATATAAAACTCTATCCTTTGAATTCCATGATTTGAATTCCCCCCTATTTAAATGGCATCCTATTTTCTTAACAGCTTTGCAGATATCAGCACAAATGTGATGAGTTGTAGGTGCAACACAAGGACTTCTCCTCTCAGTACTTTACTGTTGAGAAGGACATAGCGCTCTACCAGAAGTGCTTGCTGGCCCAGAAGGAGGATGAGCTCACAGACCTGTCAGAGCAACTGGTGGGACAGCATCAGGCCAAGGACGCTGAGAAGGACTCCTTTGAGCTGCAGCTCAGTCAACTCCGCCAAGAGTTCCAGGAGAACAAGGACAAGCTCACCTTAGAGAACATGGTTCCTGGTAAGATAAAGAACCTCGATACCACAGCATCCCATCCACATGATCCACCACCAGGCTTTTATTTAAATCCAGCTCCAACATACCTGATCCTGTGGTTTGAATTCAAGAATATTATACGTTGATAATTTTATTTTATTACTCCTCTCTCCATCCCAATGCAGCGGGTAAGCTGGCAGCTCCGGAGGAGTCCCGTGTGCAGAAGGAGGAGCTGATGGCCCACCTGGAGAGCCTGGAGTAGCACTGAAGCAGAGACAGGAGCACCACACAGTCAACTACAGCCTAGAGAGGAAGGCCGTGCTGGACAACGACAGATCAATGCCATATGTACACTGAGTGTACAAAACATTAAGAATACCTGCTCTTTCCATCACAGACTGACCAGGTGAATCCAGGTGAAAGCCATGATACCTTATTGATGTCACTTGTTAAATCCACTTCAATCAGTGTAGATGAAGGGGAGGAGACAGGTTAAAGAAGGATTTTTAAGCCTTGAGACAATTGAGACATGGATTGTGTATGTGTGCCATTTAGAGGGTGAATGGGCAAGACAAAAAATGCCTTTGAATGGGGTATGGTATTAGGTGCCAGGCGAACCGGTTTGTGTCACGAACTGCGACGCTGCAGTTTTTTTCACACTCAACAGTTTCCCATGTGTATCAAGAATGGTCCACCACCCAAAGGATATCCGGCCAACTTGACACAACTGTGGGAAGCATTGGAGTCAACATGGGCCAGAATCCCTGTGGATCGCTTTCAACTCCTTGTAGAGTCAATGCCCCAACGAATTGAGGCTGTTCTGAGGGCAAAAGGGACGGGGGGGGTGCAACTCAATATTAGGAAGGTGTTCGTAATAATTGGTATACTTTGTGTATATACCCTGTATTATTGGGTCACTGCTGCTCAAAACCTTCCTTCTCTCTCCATCTAAACAGATTTTCACTCCAAACATATTTTTGCCATAAAATCATTCATTGACAGAAAGGGAGGGGGTCCCATACAGCAGTAACTACAGTGGCAGCCTTTAAAAACAACATCAATATAAAACGTGTATGTTCCAACCAGGGACACTAACTCCTGCTCTCCTCCCTCCCTGTGCCCTCTAGACTAGAGTTTCCCAAACTCTGTCCTGGGGCCCTCCCCTGGGTGCATGTTTAGTTTATTGCCCTAGCACTACACAGCTGATTCAAATAACCAACTCATCATCACGCTTTTGAATCTGCTGTGTAGTGCTAGGGCAAAAACCAAAACGTGCACCCAGGGGGGGCCCAGGACCAAGTTTGGGAAACCCTGCTCTAGACTAAAGAAGGAGATGTAGCAGCACATGGCGGCGGTGGCAGCCGAGTTCCGGCACGTGTCGGACAGGAAGATGCCAGAGACGACCATGAGGGCCATCCATGAGAATGTGTCTGTGATCGCTCAGCCAGCTGTCGGACAAGAGCAAGCAGCTGCTCGAGGAGAACAATGACCTGAAAGAGAGAGAGAAACTGATCAACAGAGAACTGGAGAACCTTGAGCCCCTGTTCAACAAGGTGACCCGCAAGAGCCTCGGCAACAAGAAGAGGTGTGGGTGTGTGTGAGAGAGAAAGTGCATGATTTCGGTGTATCGACACCTCCACATAATGACAGGGCCTGTTTGACCGCTGACTAGTTACCTTCCTCTCTTCTAATCTTCTCTCTTCATCAGGTTTTCCATCAGCTCACAAAGTGTAAGCAGAAGCAGGCTGAGCTGGAGGAGTATGCCAGGGCTCAGGAGGAACATCAACAACTGCAGAGATCCATGCCCGAAGGTTTGATGATTCCATTCAGAATTAAAATAGACTCCAGAGTTCAAATGTATAAAAAAAAAAAACTTAAATATCACATTTACATCAGTATTTAGACCCTTTACTCAGTACTTTGTTGAAGCACCTTTGGCAGTGATTACAGCCTCGAGTCTACTTGGGTATGACACTACAAGCTTGGCACACCTGTATTTGGGGAGTTTCTCCCATTCTTCTCTGCAGATCCCCTCAAGCTCTGTCAGTTGGATGGGGAGCGTCGCTGCACAGCTATTTTCAGGTCTCTCCAGAGATGTTTGATCGGGTTCAAGTCCGGGCTCTGGCTGGGCCACTCAAGGACATTCCGAGACTTGTCCCGAAGCCACTCCTGTGTTGTCTTGGCTGTGTGCTTAGGGTCATTGTCCTGTTGGAAGGTGAACCTTCGCCCCAGTCTGAAATCCTGAGCGCTCTGGAGCAGGTTTTCATCAAGGATCTCTCTGTACTTTGCTCCGTTCATCTTTCCCTCGATCCTGACTAGTCTCCCAGTCCCTGCCGCTGAAAGAAATCCCAACAGCATGATGCTGCCACCACCATGCTTCACCGTAGGGATGGTGCCAGGTTTCCTCCCGACATGACTCTTGGCATTAAGGCCAAAGATTTCAATCTTGGTTTCATCAGACTGAGAGTCCTTTAGGTGCCTTTTGGCAAACTTTTAATGAGGAGTCTGTCTGGCCACTCTACCATAAAGGCCTGATTGGTGGAGTGCTGCAGAGATGGTTGTCCTTCTGGAAGGTTCTCCCATCTCCACAGAGGAACTCTGGAGCTCTGTCAGAGTGACCATCGGGTTGTTGGTCACCTCCCTGACCAAGGCCCTTCTCCCCCGATTGCTCAGTTTGGCCGGGCGGCCAGCTCTAGGAAGAGTCTTGGTGGTTCCAAACTTCTTCCATTAAAGAATGATGGAGGCCACTGTGTTCTTGGGACCTTCAATGCTGCAGAATTATTTTCCCCAGATCTGTGCCTCGACACAATCCTGTCTCGGAGCTCTACGGACAATTCCTTCAACCTCATGGCTTGATTTCTGCTCTGACATGCACTGTCAACTGTGGGACTTTATATAGACAGGTGTGTGCCTTTCCAAATCATGTCCAATCAATTGAATTTACCACGGGTAGACTCCAAGTTGTAGAAACATCTCAAGGATGATCAATGGAAACTCAATTTTGAGTCTCATAGCAAAGGGTCTGAATACTTATATAAATAAGGTATTTCTGTTCCTTATTTTAATAATTTGCTATTATTATGGGGTATTGTGTGTAGATTGCTGAGGGGAAAAAAGTATTTAATCAATTTTAGAATATGGCTGTAACGTAACAAAATGTGGAGAAAGTCAAGGGGTCCGAATACTTTCCGAAAGCACTGTGCATGCTCCAGATCATCATGGCTTCTTGGTCCTCTTCTCAAGGCCACCACCCACCTGTCTCACTTCAAGACAGGAGTCCTGGGCCTTGTACCGCGTTGGACACCCAACTACAACCACATCCTGTCCAAGATCATCCGCCTTCAACTTCACAGGTGATTGAGCTGCATTTTATGCTGCTGTTTTCATGCTTGTCAAAAATATTCTTTTGATTAGTAAATGCAATAAATGTCCTCAGTGTATATTGTAACTTAGTTACAGAGATACTGAATGGGTGATTTTTGTTGTATTATATTAAAGAGATCGGAAGTATATATAAAAAAAAAGTGGTGTATTTTGTAATGTAAATTTTGGTTTAATAGATCAGATTTGTGTCAATGTCTTGTTAACCGTAGCCTCTCTGTTCGTCGGGAAACCCCCACCGCCCTAGAAGAGGACTAGTCCATCCAAACCCTCTGATCCAGAGTGCCTGGCTCCTCTGCTGGGTGACCCTCCCAGAGGGAGCTTGTTTTCCCCCCACAGACCCTCCCCAAACAGGGGTAGCCCCGCTGAACCCATCCTCAGATAGGCAGGGCTAGGACTGGGCTTTAAACCCCTTTTTAATGTGACATTTTCAACAGAAAATAAATGGTGCTACATGGTTATGCAAAAAAATGTATGTGTTATTTTGTGTTATGAGTTATTTAAAGACTGTAGCTGGGGTGGGCTTTAATTGGCTCATCGCGCTCTATCGACTCCTTGTGGCGGGCCGGACGCCTGCAGGCTGACTTCGGTCGTCAGTTGAACGGCGTTTCCTCCGACACATTGGTGCGGCTGGCTTCCGGATTAAGCGAGCGGGTGTTAAGAAGCGTGGCTTGGCGGGTCATGTTTTGGAGATCGCATGACTCAACCTTCGCCGCTCCTGAGCCCGTTGGGGAGTTGCAGCGATGAGACAAGATCATAATCACAAAATTGGGGAGAAAAGGGGGATAAAAATAAAATATAAATATAAATGTATACTCAAAAGATGAAGACATACTGTAACACAGCCATTGTCCACCTACTAAATCGAATATGTAGTTCATTAAGTAATAAACAGCCAGTGCTTGAGGAAAATACTTAAACATTACTGAACTTTATAAGGCTGACTTACTACAAGGTTCAATGGTTGTTGTGTGGACAGAATGTGGTCTGTTGTACAGAATATCTACACATCTGTAAGTAAATAAATTGGTGTTTGACATAGTCAAGGTCTCTATAATACAAAGTCTATGAGGAAATGTTTTAAGTGACACTACTGGACCCCAGATAATGTGAAACAATGGTGCTTGTTTTCTGACAACAATGTTCACATCTTTATCATATCAAAGCTATGTGACTGGATGCATGTGAAGAAGGGAATGTGGATGGGGACATTTCTTCAATCTTTTTGTGAGCCGATTGCTAACCTTTTGTCACTACTAAACAGTTTTTCACTGTCATAATTCAAAGCTATTTTCTTGGTGCCTTTACCAATCAAACCTAGTTAAAAATATATCTCCCTAAAATGAATCAGTGTCTCATTTATAGGGGCATATCTTTTTACAGTCCATGAGAAGACATCAGACAGTAGCTCCTTTTTATTAATGTGATTCATCACTTTCCTCTCAGTGGTAATTCTCAGGTGAAAGTACCTGTCTTCTCAACCCCTGAAAATAGATGATTTATCTCTTTAAGTGGGCCATTGAGGTTTTGAGAATCCACTGTAGAGGTTTCTGTGCTGGATCCACTCGTTGTCCCTGCCCCGGCTATTAAAATGGATCCTGAAAAGTTAAACACATCGACACATTGTGCTGCTTGGAGCCGCCTAGATGCAACTAGAGCCTGAAGAAAAACAGATGGTTTGTCTGAGCTGGCCCATGTCCTGTTTTATTATTCACTTTCAACAGCAGACAGACGGACCCCTCGGCTTCTGCTAAAAGGCAGTCAGTCTGCATCTGAAATGGCACCCTATTCCCCATATGCACTATATTTGACCAGAGCCCTAGGGTGCGGGCCAAATGTAGTGCATTAAAAAGGGTATTGGGTGTCATTTCAGATTCACACAGCCATCAGAAGCTGTTATCTAACGTTTCAGTGTTTTCAAGTGATGCTGCCTTATTTTGGGAACAGATGGTTACCCACCATAGCATGGGCATCTATACTAAATGGATGAGTGCCATCTGAACTGCAGTCTAGTGAGACTAAGGCGTTGGCATAGCAATCAAGTACATGGTGATATATTATACAGTGCTCTCCATGCTTCAGTTATGTACGTGTTCAGTATTGATGATACTTGTATGATGCATGAGTTCAGTGCAGAAATTGATTGAATAGATCAGGTGTCTCTCAGTCTTCACTCCTCAATAAAAAAAATGCCAATGGTCAATGTGTTAGGTTAGAGCATGGTGCTTGTAGCATTAGGGATGTGAGTTCAAATCTCTCATTGACCACTTATACTGAATATAGGCCTATGTGTCATTAACCAGCTTTTCATCCAACCATTTCATGTGGATGAATTACCTGATGCATGGAAAAAAAAGTCACGACCGGTCTGATGGAAACAGGATATGCTGGTACAATTTTATAAATGCCGACAGACAAGTTGTTTGTTTCGACATGGTGGGATCTTTTTGTGTCGGTAAAATGTATTATGCAAGAAATTGGGAAGATAAATGACAAGTATAAATGTAAACTAAAATGATTGACAACTGTTCAATAACTGCATTACTAAAGTGTTCTATGTACCTAAAATATACTTACTGACCTGGACACTTAACAACAGAAACACCATTTCCTGTAACAAGTAGCAAATTACGTCCTGTGCCCTAAGACAGGGAACATTTCTTTTGCAGACAGGTTACATTTTAGAAAGATCAAGTTTGTCAGCGTTCTTGCGCTGAGCCTGGCATGATGAGGGCGCATGATGAGGCCTCCATGACTAAACACTCTCCACTGGGGCACTGGTGGCAGGCACAGCCAACACTGTCATTGCTACCTTCTTGAGCCTCGGAAAGTCTTTCGCATGGATTCTCCAAAAATCCAAGCAATCAACTTCATTTTCATCAGAAGATAGTTGAATGTAGCGAATAATCTCTGCTCTGACAGATGACTTTATGTCTCCTTTCTTCTTGCTGATGTTGTTGCGGTAGCCAGAGAAGAGTCTGGAGGTTTTGGCAGGTGGTTGTTCTTCTTCTTCTCCACTACTGCTCTCCGTAACGGTGACTTTCCGTGCCTCAGCGAAAACAAGGTCTGAAAAAAAATCTTTCAATTATGTATAGAATCAAGAATATAACATTATACATGAAAACAAATTATTATTATTTGAATGCAAGTGGCATAGAAAACGTTGCATGTTGCAATGCATTGTACCTACCAATCAGACTCTCCTTCAATTCAGCTTTATCTTCATGTGGTATGAGGACATCATGATCAAGCCAGAACAGGCAGAAAGATGGGTCCAGCAGTGCAGCCATTATGTATACATTGTCACCAAATGGAAGTTTTGTTGCCTGTTCTTCTGAGTGCTCCATTCTGACGTTCACAAACACCCCATGGAATCGGCGTTTGAGGGACTGCTGCAGTGCTTTTACTAGACTGACTAGGTGACGACTTGTGCTCAGTATACTTTGCAGATGATAGTTGAGTGACAGTACACAAGGAAGGGCAGCACTGAGAGTCACCACTTTCTCCCCCTGAGTAAGGTCAGTGGCCTGGACAAAAGGGTCCAAAATGTCCACTAGCTCCAATAGCTGGCTCCATTCCCTTGGTGATAAGCAGAGCTCCTTGTGTCCTTGGGCCTCAAGTAGAGTATTGAGGCTTTGTTGATTCAGATTGGTGACTGCTTTAACAAGCCGGAGGATGGAATTCCATCTGGTAGACACAGCAGCAGGGATACTACGATTGGCTCCGAACTCAGCTTCAAATGCTTCTTTCAGACCACAGGTAGTATGTAGTAAGCTGCAAAGTTTAGTTACCTTAGCCATCACACTGTTTATGATTTTTGTTTCCTTTAGTCCATCTCTAATCACCAGTTGTAATGAATGGGCAAAGCACTGTAAGCGCTGTTGCCTGCAGTTGGTTTGGATAGCTTCAACATCAGCATTGTACTCTTCACCAAATTCTTCCCATAGGCTGGAGTTATCCACATCATCATCATCATCATCATCATCATGATCATTGCTTGCTTTGGGGAAACAAACTGTGAAGGCCTTTTTCATATTTGCAGTGTTATCACATATGATATAATCTAATTTATGTTTTATGCCAAAGTTATCACATATTACTTCAAATTGATCACTGATTCTTTCCCCAGTGTGTGACCCTGTGAATCTATCACAGCTCAACAGAACTGACTCCAGTCTGGGAGTTTTTTTTCTCTTCCATGGCCATGTAATGGGCCGTTACTCCCATGAAGCCCCTCATGGTCCTGTCAGTCCATATATCTACAGTGACAGACACTGATTCTGTCTTCTCTAGGGCGCTTTTGATTGTAGCCCTTTGTTCAGTGTTAAGTCATGCAGGCACCTGGTCGACGTGGGCCTACTTACTGGTCTATATTTGTCATCTACCACTGACATGAAATGCCTAAAGTGAGGGTTGTCCACTAAGGACATAGGCAGGTTGCAGGAAATGATCAGGTCTTGCAGTATATCCTCTGTAATGGCCTTCTGCCTGGGGTGGCCCTGGGTGTACACATGGACACCTGTGGTGGTCAAGAATGAGTCAATGTTGCTCTGTCCTTCTGTCCCTGCGCTGGCCACCTTTGCTTTGCAGAATTCAGTGAACCTGCAGATGAACAACATGATGGATAGTTGTTGCTGACTTGAGATGGAAATACAAGGACACAAACAAATATATATGGTCTATGGGATTTTTCAGCAGAAATGTCCAAGAAGTTGCATGCTTTGAACTCTCGTTTTATACTAAGTTACTTCCTAGGACCAGGCTACAACAGAAAGTATATTAAATCCCATAGTGATATGCATATCGCTGAGATGTAATTTAATAATCTCTGCTAACAAGTAGGCCTAGCTATCTGACAACCCACCTCTTAACCTTTTGAAATATTAGACCGTTTTCAGTTACTGAAAGATGACACACAAGAAAGCTAGCTATATCAAACTGGCATCTGCTAAACAGGCTATTATTAGTCTAACCACATTGTAACGTTGTTAGCTAGTTAGCCTAACTGACTTTTCGCGGTGAGTTTTCAAATGTCGGATGAAGTTAGATGTAGTTGCTCCAGCATCTTTAATGTTAATTACACACGTTTTGCAAACAGCATTTCGTTTTTTGCCACTGGCATTATACTGCAGGTTCTTGTAACCAAATTTAATAATGAAAGCCTCACCACCTGATGACATTGTTGCTGATTACAATTGTTTAGCTGTAGTACTACAGTGACGTAAAAATGACGCAGACGTTCTAGAACGCTTTTCAGCCCTCTGTATTAAACTACTATTTCTGTGTTACAATGCTGCCTGTTCCATGTTATCTGACAGAATGCACAACAAAAACGTATCCCAGTACTGACTTGCATTGTTCACGAGTCTCTCATCTAGAGTCCAAGTCAAGTCTCAAGTCAATTGATCGTGAGTCTAAGTCAAGTTGCAAGTCATTTTCTTTGCGACTAAAGCGCGACTCGAGTCCGAGTCTCAGACTCGAGTTTCCATCTCTGGTCGGCGTGACACACCATCTGCATTACCGTGCAGTCTCCCTGGCCTGTGGACAATATCATAGTCAAACTGATCCAGTTTCTCTTACCATCTAGCCAACTGTCCCTCAGGTTGTTTGAAGTTACTCAGCCACCTCAGTGAGCTGTGATCAGTTCTCAGTAGAAATGTCCTCCCCAGCAAAAAGTGTCTGAAATGTTTAAGAAACCCTACCACAGCAAGAAGCTCCTTTTTGGTAGTTGAATACTTCCTCTCCTATTTTGACAGTGCCCGACTGGCATATGCTACTACTCTCTCTCTACCCTAGTGTTTCTGGGAGAGGACTGCCCCTATGCCTGTGTCATATGCGTCAGTATCCATTATGAAATCTAAATTTGGGTCCGGGAAAGCAATTATGGGGGATGTGGTAAGCTTTGACTTCACACGCTGCGTTCCACTCAAACATTTTCCCCTTATCTCTCAATCTGTACAAAGGCTCCGCCATAGCTGCAAAAACTGGTATAAACCTTGTGTAGTATGATGCCAGGCCTAAAAAGCTTATTGCTTCTGTCAGTGACTTGGGGCTAGGCCATGACCTGACTGTCTCTGTTTTTATGGGGTAAGTGGACACTCCCTCAGCCGAGATGCTGTGTCCCAGGTAGCTCACCTGCGACCTGAACAAATGGCACTTAGATGGCTTCACCTTAAGTCCTGCCTGCTCCAATCTGCTGAAAACCTTGTCTAAACGCTTCACCTGCTCTTGGAATGTACGACCAAACACTATGATGTCCTCTAAGTACACCAAACTTGTTGTCCACTGTAAATCTGTCAAAACCAGGTCCATGAGACGCTGGAAGCTGCTTGGAGCATTTGTCAACCCAAACCCCATGACCTGGAATTTCGAAAAGCCTCTTTGTCACAAAAGCAGTTTTGCAACAATCCTCGGGGTGCAGCTCGACTTGTCACTGGCTAAGTCTAAAGTGGAAACCACTGAGCACCGGCAAGCGAGTCCAAGGTCTTGTCGATCCTAGGAAGGGGATAAGCATCTTTAACAGTGTTCTCGTTTAACCTTCTGTAATCCGCACAGAACCTGCAGCAATACGGCATCCCATCTGGTTTGGGCTTAGTGGGACTATCATTTGTTTTTCAACAGGACAATGACCCAACACATCTCCAGGCTGTGTAAGGGCTATTTTACCAAGAAGGAGAGTGCTGCATCAGATGACCTGGCCTCCACAATCCCCAGACCTCAACCAAATTGAGATGGTTTGGGATGAGTTGGACCACAGAGTGAAGGAAAAGCAGCCAACAAGTTCTCAGCATATGTGGGAACTCCTTCAAGACTGTTGGAAAAGCATTCCAGGTGAAGCTGGTTTAGAGAATGCCAAGAATGTTCAAAGCTGTCATCAAGGCAAAGGGTGGCTATTTGAAGAATCTCAAATATAAAATATTTTTTAGTGAAAACACTTTTTGGGTTACTACATGATTCCATATGTGTTATTTCATAGTTTTGATGTCTTCACTACTATTCTACAATGTAGAAAATAGTAAAAATAAAGAAAAATCCTTGAATGAGTAGGTGTTCTAAAACTTTTGACCGGTAGTGTAGTTGAAGACGATGCTGCACTGTCCTTTTCCATGTAAGGACAGTTTTTTTTCATGTGCAATGTGCAACCACAGTGCCAGCAGGCCCTGCTCTTGTTCGACGTAGGTCGTCCTCTGTCGCTCCCGGGGACCTAGATCTCCCTCTCCCCTGGTCCGGTCTGTATCCTCCCGCAGCGTCTGCCGTTGCTACTGTATAAGACCCTGGAAACGCTCTGCTGCTTTGGTATGTCTCCCTCTGATGTGGCTGCCTCGCTGCAGTTAAATTCCCATGTCCCTAATAAAAAATTCAAATGCGTTTTCAACTCTGATGGTTTTCTCACTAGAAATGTTAGTTATATAGTAGCCAACAGCGTGCAGATACAGTACTGTATCTGTGCACTGTTGGCTAGAGCGCACATATAGCCTATAAGAGATTATGATGGACAAAAGAGCGAGATTAACTTTCATGCCAGAATCTTTTGAGGGGAAAGAAGGCGAATGGACTGTTTGGATTGAACAATTTGAGTTAGCAGTACTGTATCTGCATGCTGTTGGCTACTATATAACTACATTTTTGTGTGAGAAAACCATCAGAGTTGAAAATGCATTTGAATTTTTTATTAGGTACATGGGAATTTAACTGCAAAATGTATTTGTATGTGCACAACATCATCACGCACAGCCTTTTATCTGTGACAAGTCAATTTGATGGAAACACATACAGTTGAAGTCGGAAGTTTACATACACTTAGGTTGGAGTCATTAAAACTTGTTTTTCAACCACTCCACAAATTTCTTGTTAACAAACTATAGTTTTGGCAAGTCGGTTAGGACATCTACTTTGTGCATGACACAAGTCATTTTTCCAACAATTGTTTACAGACAGATTATTTCACTTATAATTCACTGTATCACAATTCCAGTGGGTCAGAAGTTTACATACACTAAATTGACTGTGCCTTTAAACAGCTTGGAAAATTCCAGAAAATGATGTCATGGCTTTAGAAGCTTCTGACATAATTTGAGTCAATTGGAGATGTACCTGTGGATGTATTTCAAGGTCTACCTTCAAACTCAGTGCCTCTTTGCTTGACATCATGGGAAAATCAAAAGAAATCAGCCAAGACCTCAGAAAAAGAATTGTAGACAATAGCACGCAAGTATAAACACCCTGGGACCACGCAGCCGTCATACCGCTCAGGAATGAGACGCGTTCTGTCTCCCAGAGATGAACATACTTTGGTGCGAAAAGTGCAAATCAATCCCAGAACAACAGCAAAGGACCTTGTGAAGATGCTGGAGGAAACAGGTACAAAAGTATCTATATCCACAGTAAAACAAATCATATATCGACACAACCTGAAAGGCCGCTCAGCAAGGAAGAAGCCACTGCATCAAAACCGCCATAGAAAAGCCAGACTATGGTTTGAAACTGCACGTGGGGACAAAGATCGTAGTTTTTGGAGAAATTTCCTCTGGTCTGATGAAACAAACATAGAACTGTTTGGCAATAATGACCATCGTTATGTTTGGAGGAAAAAGGGGAAGACTTGCAAGCCGAAGAACACCATCCCAACCGTGAAGCACAGGGGTGGCAGCATCATGCTGTGGGGATGCTTTGCTGCAGGAGGGACTGGTGCACTTCACAAAATAGATGGCATCATGAGGAAGGAAAATTATGTGGATATATTGAAGCAACATCTCAAGACATCAGTCAGGAAGTTAAAGCTTGGTCGCAAATGGTTCTTCCAAATGTACAATGACCCCAAGCATACTTCCAAAGTTGTGGCAAAATGGCTTAAGGACAATAAAGTCAATGTATTGGAGTGGCCATCACAAAGCCCTAACCTCAATCCTATAGAAGATTTGTGGGCAGAACTGAAAAAGTGTGTGCGAGCAAGGAGGCCTACAAACCTGACTCAGTTACACCAACTCTGTCAGGAGGAATGTGCCAAAATTCACCCAACTTATTGTGGGAAGCTTGTGGAAGGCTACCCAAAACGTTTGACCCAAGTTAAACAATTTAAAGGCAATGCTACCAAATACTAATTGAGTGTATGTAAACTTCTGACCCACTGGGAATGTGATGAAAGAAATAAAAGCTGAAATGAATCATTCTCGCTACTATTATTCGGACATTTCACATTCTTAAAATAAAGTGGTGATCCTAACTGACCTAAGACAGGGTATTTTTACTAGGATTAAATGTCAGGAATTGTGAAAAACTGAGTTTAAATGTATTTGGCTAAGGTGTATGTAAACTTCCGACTTCAACTGTATCTGGTGAGAAAATGCGCATATTGTTTTTATGCAGATTGTAGAGTATTCACATTAAAATCTGTCGCCAATTGGATGGAAACCTAGCTACTGTCAATGTTGCCATTACTGTACTTTGCTTTTGATAAAAGTGTCCACAATGATATGATTATAATATTATTGTCAGCTGAACAGCAGTGATGTGTGCTAGCCATCCATCCTCTCTCCCTCCCTCCCTACAGTAGCTGTAGTCAGTTCCTCTTGACCTTGAATGCCCATGAAACAGCAGAGACGTTGTGAACATGCAGCAGCTCATCAAATAGTTATACCCAGATCTAATTCAGGACTTCATGTGATTTTCCTTGGCTTCGGGGCCAGGGTCTGTCTCTCTGGGGTTGAGTGAAGTAAAAATAATCTGTATGACTGCCCCCCGCTTGCTTCAGAGTAAACATGGGAATGTTTGAGGAGTGTCTTTTATTATAATTTTCAATAGTAGCCAGTTTAATCGTCTCCCAAGTTCCTGTAGAGTAAACAGGGATAAAATCTCCAATTCACATAAAAATCTGTTTTCATTTCTCAAGATTATTTGAGACATTGAGATGTCCTCAACTGACCGGGAACCGTGACATCATTCACACCCCCTCCCCCTTCTGTATCATACAGTGGGGAAAAAAAGTATTTAGTCAGCCACCAATTGTGCAAGTTCTCCCACTTAAAAAGATGAGAGAGGCCTGTAATTTTCATCATAGGTACACATCAACTATAACAGACAAAATGAGGAAAAAAAATCCAGAAAATCACATTGTAGGATTTTTAATGAATTTATTTGCAAATTATGGTGGAAAATAAGTATTTGGTCAATAACAAAAGTTTCTCAATACTTTGTTATATACCCTTTGTTGGCAATGATACAGGTCAAACGTTTTCTGTAAGTCTTCACAGGGTTTTCACACACTGTTGCTGGTATTTTGGCCCATTCCTCCATGCAGATCTCCTCTAGAGCAGTGATGCTTTGGGGCTGTCGCTGGGCAACACAGACTTTCAACTCCCTCCAAAGATTTTCTATGGGGTTGAGATCTGGAGACTGGCTAGGCCACTCCAGGACCTTGAAATGCTTCTTACGAAGCCACTCCTTCGTTGCCCGGGCAGTGTGTTTGGGATCATTGTCATGCTGAAAGACCCAGCCACGTTTCATCTTCAATGCCCTTGCTGAAGGAAGGAGGTTTTCACTCAAAATCTCACAATACATGGCCCCATTCATTCTTTCCTTTACACGGATCAGTCGTCCTCGTCCCTTTGCAGAAAAACAGCCCCAAAGCATGATGTTTCCACCCCCATGCTTCACAGTAGGTATGGTGTTCTTTGGATGCAACTCAGCATTCTTTGTCCTCCAAACACGATGAGTTGAGTTTTTACCAAAAAGTTATATTTTGGTTTCATCTGACCATATGACATTCTCCCAATCCTCTTCTGGATCATCCAAATGCACTCTAGCAAAATTCAGACGGGCCTGGACATGTACTGGCTTAAGCAGGGGGACACGTCTGGCACTGCAGGATTTGAGTCCCTGGCGGCGTAGTGTGTTACTGATGGTAGGCTTTGTTACTTTGGTCCCAGCTCTCTGCAGGTCATTCACTAGGTCCCCCCGTGTGGTTCTTGTGATCATTTTGACCCCACGGGGTGAGATCTTGCGTGGAGCCCCAGATCGAGGGAGATTATCAGTGGTCTTGTATGTCTTCCATTTCCTAATAATTGCTCCCACAGTTGATTTCTTCAAACCAAGCTGCTTACCTATTGCAGATTCAGTCTTCCCAGCCTGGTGCAGGTCTACAATTTTGTTTCTGGTGTCCTTTGACAGCTCTTTGGTCTTGGCCATAGTGGAGTTTGGAGTGTGACTGTTTGAGGTTGTGGATAGGTGTCTTTTATACTGATAACAAGTTCAAACAGGTGCCATTAATACAGGTAACGAGTGCAGGACAGAGGAGCCTCTTAAAGAAGAAGTTACAGGTCTGTGAGAGCCAGAAATCTTGCTTGTTTGTAGGTGACCAAATACTTATTTTCCACCATAATTTGCAAATAAATTCATTAAAAATCCTACAATGTGATTTTCTGGATTTTCTTTTCTCAATTTGTCTGTCATAGTTGACGTGTACCTATGATGAAAATTACAGGCCTCTCTCATCTTTTTAAGTGGGAGAACTTGCACAATTGGTGGCTGACTAAATACTTTTTTCCCCCACTGTATATACAGTACATAACAGCTGTTAATTTTATATGTAATGTGATCATATGTGCTTGCTGGCCTGGTAGCATCCCCCGCCCTGTCATCGCTCCAGCAGAATCCACTGACTGCAATCCCCTGTTGATTTAGCAGAGTGCTCTGCTCTGATGCCTCTCTCTCTGTCCTGATCCCCTGATCGGAACTCACCACAGAGGTGAAGGCCATGCGGCTGTGTAGGTCTGTGGTGAGGAAAGAGTGCATGGGAGAAGTTCTACAGTGATGGTAGTGATTAACAAAGAGGGTGAAGGTGACACTGACAAAGAGAGAATGAGAGCAATGTGTTTGTGTGTCAGAGAGAACAAAAAGAGAGAGGGGTAGAGAGATCGAGAGGAAGAGGATGATAGAGGAATAAAGTTTAGCTAATCTCTGACATCTGGATGGGCTGCTCAGTGTTGTTATCAGTTGTGTTATATGTGAACAGGACATAATGACATCACATGGTTAGTTGGACTAGACACGTTTGATCCCTCTACAAACTGACAGATCAGGCTTTTGAGTTTTTAATTCAACTTCTTTAATTTCCTGCTTTGATAGGGAAATATGATATGAAACTCTGTCATACAGTACATTTAGGGTGCAAAACCATTCACCTGATGTTACAAGAATGTTCGCAGAGCACATTTCATCTGCTCTTTAAAGGTTCCCAGAATGTCTCATGTTGTGGGAACATTGTGGGGATATGACAAGAGATAGGTTCCCAAAACATTAAAACTGTCCAGTTGTGCTGACATTCAGATAATGTTTGTATCAGGGTGCACAAAACATTCCTTTCATGTTGCAAGAATGTTGACAGAACAGCCTTTCTAAGTTCTTTAACCTCTACGGGATCGGTGTCACCACAGAGGTGATTAGCATGACTGTTGTAAGTAACAGCAAACCTTCCAGTACATAGACATGTCTGGCGGCAGGTAGCTTAGTGGTTAAGAGCTTTGTGCCAGTAACCGAAAGGTCACTGGTTGTAATCCCCGAGCCGACTAGGTGAAAAATCAGCCGATGTGCCCTTGAGCAAGGCACTTAACCCTAATTGCTCCTGTAAGTCGCTCTGGATAAGAGCGTCTGCTAAATGACTAAAATGTAAAATGTCTTATATGGCCAGAAAGCTTGACTTCTTGTAAATCTAACTGCACTGTCCAATTTACAGTAGCTATTGCAGTGAACAAATACCATGCTATTGTTTGAGGAGAGTGCACAACAACAAAAAATGTATCACGGCAACTGGTTTGATACATTCACCTCTGAAGGTAAATAATGTATTTACATTCAGTAATCTTGCTCTGATTTGTCATCCTAAGGGTCTCAGAGATAAAATGTAGCATAGTTTTTTTTTATAAAATCAATTTTTATATTCAAATGTAGGAACTGGGTTCTACAGTTTGAACCCCTGCTGTCTCTGGCTCCACACCCACCCAGCCTGGCCAGATGTGTGAAAGTTAGTGTATAAGCTAATGAGCCATCATGTATGACATTCCTGGGAGTGTGTAAACTTACATTTTGTATTACCATATCATTTTTGTATGTTCTCTATAGTTATGTACTTGAAAATGTATCAATTGACCAATTCGGCACATTTGGGCAGACTTGATACAAAATAGTCCAGTATTGCAATGCTTCACTGGATCAATCTGAAACTTTGCACACAAATTGAAAAAAAGGGTCCGTTCCTTAAGAGGTTAAAGGTTCCCAGAACATTTAATTAGGTTGTGAGAACAGTGTGGGTACATTAGAAGAGAGAGGTTCCCAAAACACAAAATATGCTTAATTGTGATGACATTCATACAATGTTGAAGTTAGGTTGCACAGGACATTCCTATAATGTTGTAAGACTGTTGAAAAAAAACCTGGTCTAAGTTCTTTAAAGGTTCCCAGAACATTTAATTAAGTTATGGGAGTTGTCTGGGATGTTGCAAAAATATTGTTGTGATGTTGTGGGGCGGCAGGTAGGCTAGTGGTTAAGAGCATTGGGCCAGTAACTGAAAGGTTGCTGGTTCAAATCCCCAAGCCGATTAGCTGAAAAATCTGTCAATGTGCCCTTGAGCAAGGCACTTAACCCTAATTGCTCCTGTAAGTCGCTCTTATCCAGAGTGTCTGCTAAATGACGTAAATGTAAATATTCACATAGGTTGCACAGAACATTCCCACAATGTTGCACAATTTCCAAATGAGTCAGTTTTTGATGTTCATAGCGTATTTGTTTTAGGTTTAACATAATATTCCATTGATGTTCACGCAATATACATTTGACCTTGTCTTGGAGGACCTCAGAACATTTCAAGAACATTTAGGAAATGTATTTAAGTTTTACCTAATGTTAGCACAACATTCTCAGCATGCAAATTTGTAGCACGTTAAAGCATAAGAAAGCAGATTGGAATAAATCCCATTATGTTTCTATCCAGATTTTATGGCAATTAACATTTGAGGACTGTATTGTAGGACTATATTTTTTGGCTTCATTATAGATATTTTTGAAACATACCTGCTATGGGCGTGGGTTGTCCCATCCAAAATCTTGCTAATTGTCTGGGATGTCATCGCCAACACTTTCTGATAACGCTTAATTAAGAGACATGAATGACATTTGAGACCAAAGCCGTTTAAGTAGGAAATGCGTAAACATACATTTTGCATACATACCAAACTCTCTAGGGCAAAGAAGGCATCCATGACCTATAAAGTCAAATATTATTATGTTAATAGATTTGATATACGGTTACAGCAGACCTGTAGTATTTCGAAACATCAATAGCATTTTTGCGCAGGTCTGCTCAATAGTTTACCACAAGTCATCTGTAAAGAGATCATTACCTCATCTGGAACTTGGTTGGGCCCATTAAGGGCCTGAAAGCTGCTACAATAGCTATTGTGTGGCCCAAATTTCCCGATGAGGCTGCTAGGCGCACAGACACCCTCATGATCTACAGGAATTATGTTTGGAAAGGGTAGTTAGTTATTTCCCACAACAGAACATCATTATTAGATTAGGCTTTGTTCTGTCCTTGAGCTGTTCTTGTCTATTAATGTTCTGTATTATATCATGTTTCATGTTTTGTGTGGACCCCAGGAAGAGTAGCTGCTGCTTTTGCAACAACTAATGGGGATCCTAATAAAATACCAAAATACCAAACACAAATTATAAGAGGCCGGAAAATGTATTCAGTCAGCAGCATTTTCATTCAATAAGAACGGACATGAAAAAAGGGAAAGAACATGATCTCTGTCTCATCTAGACTGTTTGTCCAGTGCACACCTACTCCTCACCTGTTACACCTATTTAGGGCAGCAGATAGCCTAAAGGTTAGAACGTAGGGTCAACAATCTGTCGATGTGCCCTTGAGCAATGCACTTAACCCTAATTGCTCCGAGGGTGATTTAGGGAGAGTGGGATATGCAAAGCACATTTCCAATTCACACATGCGTATTAATACACACTTGTAATATTAATATACACAAATATAAGCACCCACCAAATTAGTATTATTATTACAACGCCAAACAGAATACCATCTCTAACCATGAGAAACAAAAAGGTTTTTCTAATGGCTAGTGATTATAAAAGGCTGCACATTGTCCCCCGTCCTCTAAGCCCATCATCACCTTTGTAGGCTACCACCAACCCCACATGGATTGACAAGGCACAATCTGGGATTTGCCCGTTCCTTAGATCCAGCATAATTTCAGAAATAAAATTGGTTGTATTTTATTATGCAGAACCATCCATAACCTGTTTTTTTGGCAATGGACACATACTTAATGAATACAGAAGGAGAATTGTCATTCTACACTACTCAATGAGTATGTCTCTGCAATTTGACATGCATTGTGCAATTGATAGATATTATAATGCATGTGATAACGGATAGGCTATAATCAGCATGCGATTTGTGAAAGATACTGTACAGAGGGGGGATCAATTAATAGGCCCTATGTGGTAGGTTATACAGCTGTAAGCAATGATCGGAAGCTTTATCTGCTGGTATAATTGACAGAAATCCCCACCCCATCTTCCACGGCAAATTGCTATCTGGCTATAGTAGGCAGTAGTTTTCTTATGCTTTAAGTTTGTGCTAGTGAGAAAAGTATATTGGCCAACAATTTCCATGGCTTACTGGCCTGCTGGGACACAGCACATTTTTCAAATCACCTATCCCTGCCCTTTAAAATCTCCCACCCACCATTTAAGCATATACAATTATTACCTCTTGTAATACCAGCAGACATCTGGATGGTGAACTACAAAAAACGACCATGTGTGGATGAGCTGAGGAGCAATTGCATTAGTCCAAAATATTTTGCCAGGTTCCCACTGTCAAAAAATCAGAACAGTCAGAATGTCAGTTACTTGAGATGCACGGGCAGGCAGTATAAACTTTATGGGATTAATTGTATTGCAAGTAACAGTACCATCTACTGAAGTGAGGCAGAATAGATGCTCCAGCAAAGCAGTCAGTCTAAAAGTAGCTAGCTAGTTATCTTATACTATTTTGTGCAATGGTCTGTGATAGAGAACTTGGTGTCTAGTGATTCACTATCTAGCTGTTAAAAATAACAATTTGTTTAGAAACAGGTTCACAGAACTACAGTGAGGGAAAAAAGATAATGAGTTCATGAGAATGGTGAGGAATCAGCCCAGAACTACACGGGAGGATCTTGTCAATGATCTCAAGGCAGCTAGGACCATAGTCAACAAGAAAACATTTGGTAACACACTACGCTGTGAAGGACTGAAATCCTGCAGCGCCCGCGAGGTCCCCCTGCTCAAGAAAGCACACATACAGGCCCGCCTGAAGTTTGCCAATGAACATCTGAATGATTCAGAGGAGAACTGGGTGAAAGTGTTGTGGTCAGATGAGACCAAAATCGAGCTCTTTGGCATCAACTCAACTCGCCGTGTTTGGAGGAGGAGGAATGCTGCCTATGACCCCAAGAACACCATCCCCACCGTCAAACATGGACGTGGAAACATTATGCTTTGAGGGTGTTGTTCTGCTAAGGGGACAGCACAACTTCACCGCATCAAAGGGACGATGGATGGGGCCATGTACAGTCAAATCTTGGGTGAGAACCTCCTTCCCTCAGCCAGGGCATTGAAAATAGGTCGTGGATGGGTATTCCAGCATGACAATGACCCAAAACACACGGCCAAGGCAACAAAGGAGTGGCTCAAGAAGAAGCACATTAAGGTCCTGGAGTGGCCTAGCCAGCCTCCAGACCTTAATCCCATAGAAAATCTGTGGAGGGAGCTGAAGGTTCGAGTTGCCAAATGTCAGCCTCGAAACCTTCATGATTTGGAGAAGATCTGCAAAGAGGAGTGGGACAAAATCCCTCCTGAGATGTGTGCAAACCTGGTGGCCAACTACAAGAAACATCTGACCTCTGTGATTGCCAACAAGGGTTTTGCCACCAAGAACTAAGTCATGTTTTGCAGAGGGGTCAAATACTTATTTCACTCATTAAAATGCAAATCAATTTATAACATTTATGACATGCGTTTTTCTGGATTTATTTGTTGTTATTCTGTCTCTCACTGTTCAAATAAACCTACCATTAAAATTATAGACTGATCATGTCTTTGTCAGTGGGAAAACATACAAAATCAGCAGGGGATCAAATACTTTTCCCCCTCACTGTAGCTAGCCAAATCACAGTTAAGTTCACTACAGCCTTGCAATGTGTCCCTGTCCCTCGCTTTTTCCATCATAACATGCTAATTCTAGCTATCTTATTCTATTTAGATTAAATTATAGCATGTTAGCTGGCCAGCTAACACATTTCTAATGTTGCTACAATCGCCATTATCCTTGTTTTCTATATATTCATGTGACTGGTAGAAAAAAAACCTTGCTAGCTTGTTAGTTCGCTAGCTAAGCTAACGTTAGCTAGCTAACTTAGCTAGCTATATTCCCAAAGTAGCCTAGTCGTATGTTATAAATCGCGCTCCCTTTTAGATACATAGAGCAAAAACTTATAATGATAATAGCCTATCTAATAGGCCCAATTAAACAAGAGATGCTCATGGTAATTTGTTGTATGGCTACTTCGGGAATTTGAACTCAGAACAGAAAAGGTGCAATGGTTATGATATATGTATTATGTTTATAAATGAAATATATTATCTAGGCTACTTGAGAAATGTAACATTACAGTATTCAGACGTAGACAAACATAAATGGAAAAGGTGAACGGTCTGTTCAACTGTTAAATTGCATTAAGGATCGTATAGAGCAAAATACTTTAAATACCGGTAGCTTATCTATTTACTACTGTGAAATGGGTCCAAATAAATGAGAGATGGGACGAATGGTAGTCTTTCTTAACTTTTTGTTTGCCTATAGGCTATTTTGAGAGTATGAAACCATCACAGTCAGAAAAGGTGAGGAATTTATTCTGCAATGGTCATGGAAATGAAATAAATAATCGGAAATAGATTTCTAATTATTTTAGAAGATAAGATAAAATAAATAGATTTTTGCTCTTCTCACTAACAGCATATTATTGCATCTTGATATTCTATTTAGCTACCTGTTTTTTTTGTTATGAATAAGTCTTCATATATTCCTCATTTACACAAGGCTACTAGGCTAATTTTGCCTTCTTGCAATGCAATACTTCTACCACAAGAAACTGTGCGTAGGCATAGTCTAAAGTTTATGGAAGGATAATGAAGCACATTCTCATGTCAAGTTAAGTTTTTATAAATGGCAACTTTTGCAAATGTTTTGGGGCATAATTTGTGCCCACGCAATGTTGATAAATGAGGCCCCTGCCGTGGTCGATTGTGATGGTCGGACTTGCGAAAACACCTCGTCGTTGCCTCGCGTATACCACGCCTCTTGACCCTTTTGCAACAACCAACGATTACGTTTCTGCCCTAAAAATAGAGTTCGCTACACTTTTTGTCCACATAGCTACATTGGAGATATGCAATTTTTTCCATTGTTCTATGAGCAGTTTGAATGAAGAGCCGTTTGGGAGCCAAATGAGCCGGCTCTTTTATGTGAACGGAGCCTAATGCCCATCACTAATGGAAGATGATTACATTCAGGGTTGTCAAAAACAGTAGCTAGCTAACAACAAACAAGAGATACTATTATAATATGATAATTGAAAACATAACTAGATATCTAGTGAATCACACATTCTTGGGCTTTCAGTGTATGAATGATCTGACACTGGAGAACAAAGAGCAAACTATTGATCCTTTGTTTCTAAAAATCAGAATGTCTGTGAAAAGGGTGTGCAAGAGATTCTCAGCTGAAACTATAAATGGTCATATTTTATAAACTGGATAACATAATGTGCCTACAACACACCTCTGAGCTTTTCATACCATTGAGGTTTGGCATGATGTCAGGGTCTTATTTTGCACAGCTTTTCAGTTGCACTGGTTATTGGCATGCAGTTTCTATAAGCCTAGCCTATGTTTTATCAAGGTTGTTGTGAATAATTCTCACTGTGAAATACTGCGACAATAGGCAAGCACAACATAATTAAAATCATTTGGACAGCCTGTTATAAGACTCACTACTTATTGTCAGTCATAGTCATTATCACACAGTCATATTACAATTCTTCAAGGCCACATATTTTTACATGGTTTATTTACCTGCCAAAACAGTCAGGTGTTGCGTTTAGCACCCGACAATCTAATGCGCGTGCGCAACTGTCCCGCTCTTCATTGAGGGGGTTTGATTAATCTGGCCCTGAGGTACACTGGGCTATGGCTTGTCACTTCATCAGGCAAAAGCGGGGAGGGAGGAGCGTCCTTATAAAATGAACAGTAATCTGCACCGCTCCGTCATGTTGTCAACAAGGCAGCATATAGTGCATTGTTTTCCATAAAATAAACATTTGAATTTTCAAACTAGTTTTCATTGGGAAGGCAGATAAAGCGTTTTTATCGAAAGCAATCACTTTTGCATGTGAAAACACAGAATCCTATGGAAGGACATAACAATACAAAATAAATAATTCCCTCCTTATGTGAGATCCATCTTATTTATCTCATGATCACTAGATAACAAAAGTTGTTTTGTCAAGATCACAACATAATCAAAAGTACCACGCGTCATCCATTCATTTGTTCAGATGCACGATAACCACCTAAAGGAGCCCTGTGGCTAGACTGCCTGCAGCCCAGTGGTGCAAAGTACTATTTAAGTAGTTTTTTGGGGTATCTGTACTTTTCTTTAATATTTATATTTTTGACTACTTTTACTTTTACTCCACTACATCCCTAAATAAAATAATGTACTTTTTACTCCATACATTTTCCCTGACAACCAAAATTACTAATTACATTTTGACAGGACAATGGTCCAATTCACACACTTATCAAGAGAACATCCTGGTCATCCCTACTGCCTCTGATCTGGCGGACTCACTAAACACAAATGCTTCATTTGTAAATTATGTCTGAGTGTTGGAGTGGGCCCCTGGCTATCCGTAAATTAAAAAAACAAGAAAATCATGCCATCTGGTTTGCTTAATATAAAGAATGTGAAATTATTTATACTTTTACTTTAGATACTTAAGTATATTTTTGCAATTACATTTTGTTTTGATACTTAAGTATATTTAAAACCAAATACTTTTGGTAGTATTTTACTGGGTGACTTTTACTTTTACTTAAGTCATTTTCTATTGAGGTATCTTTACTTTTACTCAAGTATGACAATTGGGTACTTTTTCCACCACTAGTGCCGCAACCAAGATCACAGCCAATCACATGCAAGGAACAACGCAGCTAACTTGGCTAGTCTTGTGAGCTAGCTAGTTAGCGAGGTAGTCTTGTTAGCTATTTAGCTAGCTAGCAATTCTTTTGTCACTAATCCATGCTTTTGTCACTTCAAGATTAGACTACTGCAATGCTCTACTCTCTGGATACCCAGATAAAGCACTAAATAAACTTCAGTAAGTGCTAAATACGACTGCTAGAATCTTGACTAGAACCCAACATTTTTATCAAATTACTCCAGTGCTAGACTCCCTAAACTGGCTTCCTGTTAAGGCTAAGGCTGATTTCAAGGTTTTACTGCTAACCTACAAAGCATTACATGGGCTTGCTCCTACCTATCTCTCCGATTTGGTCCTGCCGTACATACCTACACGTACACTACGGTCACAAGACACAGGCCTCCTTATTGTTCCTAGAATTTCTAATCAAACAGCTAGAGGCAGGGCTTTCTCCTATAGAGCTCCATTTTTATGGAAGGGTCTGCCTATCCATGTGAGAGACGCAGACTCTGTCTCGACCTTTAAGTCTTTACTGAAGACTCATCTCTTCAGTAGGTCCTATGATTGAGTGTAGTCTGGCCCAGGGTTGCGAAGGTGAACGGCAAGTCACTCGAACCACCCTTGCAGTCTCTGCCTGGCCGGCTCCCCTCTCTCCACTGGGATTCTCTGCCTCTGACCCTATTACGGGGGCTGAGTCACTGGCTTACTAGTGCTCTCCCCTGCAGTCCCTAGGAGGGGTATATCATGCGGGCCAGGCTTTTCTCGCTATACTCTACTTCAGTGGGTTGAGTCACTGACATTATATTTCTGTGCGGTGGAGGAGATCTTTGTGGGCTAACATTTAGGGGAGTTTAGAAACACTTAAAATAAGGGGAGTGTTTTTCGTGTAAGCTTTTTTTTTTTGATAACCGTGTAAACCTCTCTAGGACGAGGTGACTTTATCAATATATTTGCCTGTATTTACCCCACAAAATGAAATGCTAAGGTAAGCCTACACGAAACACAGCTCTTATTTTAAGTGTTTCTATAATCCCCTATGGGAAAAATGAATGGTGGAAAAAATATTTGAACCATTTCCATGTTTGACTTCTAGATTTATGGGTATTATGACACCTCCATTGTGGGGCTATATTATGCCACGTTCAAAACAACTGGGAAATCGGGAAAATACGAGGTCAAATCATGACATCAGTGATCTACAGGTCAGAAAGTCGGAGCTCTAGAAAGATGCCAGAGTTCCCGAGTTGGAATTCCGAATTGGATGACCGTTCAAATCGATTTATCCCAGTCGTAACTCGTTCCCAGTTGTTTTGAACGCACTGAGGTCGGAAGTCAGAGATTTCCGAGTTCCGACCTCCCAGTTGTTTTGATTGAGGCATATCTACACGTGCTTAAAAACCCCTAGAGTCAATTGACGTACCACTGCGTCAATCTAAGTAACATAATAAAAAAATCCCCATCAAAATCTATCAACTGAAGCTAGAGATATCTAGCTTAAACTTCTATTTGCAGCGTCCGAACCGTTTGGGCTACAAACTAATGTGACCCCACTGTGGAAAGGGGAGATTCTCACGAACACGATGGTGTTGCTCTATGTTCGGCCCACGTGTCACGGGACTCATCTGAATGTAACCAGTACTGGTTTAAAAAATGAATGGAAGTATGAAGGTAGTTTTGTGCCTACGCCAAAAAGGGGTTAAATACAGTAGGGCCTATGTGTAAAAAAAGAAAAAAAAGAAGCATATTTCTTGAGCTTTCTTATATCTGCTAGATATAGGACAAACACTTCAAAACCTTGTTTCTTATCATTTATTTTTTGACTGTCTTTTTTGCCATTTATGAATGTGTTATTCAATGCATTTCTCTGGGCTATAGTAGTAAAGGCCAAATTCAATATTTTATCAAATATAATATATATATATATATATATATATATATATAAACTCAGCAAGAAAAAATAACGTCCTCTCACTGTCAACTGCGTTTATTTTCAGCAAACTTAATATGTGTAAATATTTGTATGAACATAACAAGATTCAACAACTGAGACATGAACTGAACAAGTTCCACAGACATGTGACTAACAGAAATGGAATAATGTGTCCCTGAACAAAGGGGGGGACAAAATCAAAAGTAACCGTGAGTAGCTGGTGTGGCCAGCAGCTGCATTAAGTACTGCAGTGCATCTCCTCATCATGGACTGCACCAGATTTGCCAGTTCTCGCTGTGAGATGTTACCCCACTCTTCCACCAAGGCACCTGCAAGTTCCCTGACATTTCTGGGGGGAATGGCCCTAGCCCTCACCCTCCGATCCAACAGGTCCCAGACGTGCTCAATGGGATTGAGATCCGGGCTCTTTGCTGGCCATGGCAGAACACTGACATTCCTGTCTTGCAGGAAATCACGCACAGAACGAGCAGTATGGCTGGTGGCATTGTCATGCTGGAGGGCCATGTCAGAATGAGCCTGCAGGAAGGGTACCACATGAGGGAGGAGGATGTCTTCCCTGTAACGCACAGCGTTGAGATTGCCTACAATGACAACAAGCTCAGTCCGATGATGCTGTGACACACCGCCCCAGACCATGACGGACCCTTCACCTCCAAATCGATCCCGCTCCAGAGTACAGGCCTCGGTGTAACACTCATTCCTTCGACTATAAACGCGAATCCGACAATCACTCCTGGTGAGACAAAACCGCGACTCGTCAGTGAAGAGCACCTTTTGCCAGTCCTGTCTGGTCCAGCGACGGTGGGTTTGTGCCCATAGGCGACGTTGTTGCCGGTGATGTCTGGTGAGGACCTGCCTAACAACAGGCCTACAAGCCCTTAGTCCAGCCTCTCTCAGCCTATTGCGGACAGTCTGAGCACTGATGGAGGGATTGTGCGTTCCTGGTGTAACTCGGGCAGTTGTTGTTGCCATCCTGTACCTGTCCCGCAGGTGTGATGTTTGGATGTACCGATCCTGTGCAGGTGTTGTTACACATGGTCTGCCACTGCGAGGACAATCAGCTGTCCATCCTGTCTCCCTGTAGCGCTGTCTTAGGCATCTCACAGTACGGACATTGCAATTTATTGCCCTGGCCACATCTGCAGTCCTCATGCCTCCTTGCAGCATGCCTAAGGCACGTTCACGCAGATGAGCAGGGACCCTGGGCATCTTTCTTTTGGTGTTTTTCAGAGTCAGTAGAAAGGCCTCTTTAGTGTCCTAAGTTTTCATAACTGTGACCTTAATTGCCTAACATCTGTAAGCTGTTAGTGTCTTAACGACCGTTCCACAGGTGCATGTTCATTAATTGTTTATGGTTAATTGAACAAGCATGGGAAACAGTGTTTAATCCCTTTACAATGAAGATCTGTGAAGTTATTTGGATTTTTACGAATTATCTTTGAAAGACAGGGTCCTGAAAAAGGGACGTTTCTTTTTTTGCTGAGTTTATATATATATATATATATATATATATATATTTGTTTTAAACTTAAAGGGGTCCTAAAATTCAAAACCAAATAGCTAAATGATTCCATAGTATGAACATCTTAAAACAATGCCATATGTCAGCTTAGAACACTTTTGTTTTGAGCCGACTTCGCAGGTCAGACAGACCGCGGCACCTGTCTCACACCCTGGAGGTAGCCCGGTTACAAATCGAATGCAATCAATTTTCAGCCGGTGCAAAACACGGGCGTCCGGGCGAGATTAATCGAATCCACTCATTGCTACCACGGCGCTTGCCCTGCCGCTTACAATTGTGATCAAAACACTAGCGAATGCTAGCGGGTGCAGAGTCCACGTTGTCCCAAACCGAGAGGAAAACGGAGTTGTTTGTGCAAACACGAAGTCCTACCAGTGAAATTATACCCTTGACATATTTGGGATTTGTTACCTTGGTTCAAGTACTGCAACTCTGTGAGTATTTCCTCAATGACAATTGCTCGAGATAGCGCAAGAAAGGATGCATACATACTAGCCTGCTGCACTGTTGGTCAGCTGTGGGGCTAGCAACTTCACACAGCTGCAAATCTGAACATTTTCTTATAGCACGTTGGGGAAATTATAAAGTATCATGCTTCCCCCTACTATGCACAGTCTTTATTTTTATTTTTTATATTGTTTTATTTTCTAGTGACATTATTTTCTACTGTAGCTAGTTTACGTTATAGCTACCCAGCTAGTTAATGTTGTCACAATTCAAAAGTCCCAGATTGTCACAAAACAAATGGAAAAACAGAGGACGACATGCACTTTGATGTTGGTTCGAGCTTTCGCATAGTTCATATTTTCACTTTAGGTTATTTAATGTATCAGTACTCTTATCAAAGAAGAGTTACAATTTACATTGATGTCATCACTAAGTATTTTGATATTAAATTACGGGTCCTTACCATTTAATGTAATTTAATATCAAAATACAGCTAATGATGACATCAATTTAAATTGGAAATCTTCTTTCTCTAACTAGCTAATTTAACAGGTGTGAATGTCAGATAAAAAAATAAGGCAGACAAAGGTAAATAAAGGCTATTTTAGGTGCTTTGGAGAATCTCTCTTTCCTGGTTAAACACTATCAACAGCTGAAAACATGCTCATGGTGTTGCTGTTTCAGGTTAACTGGTCTGGTGTGCTGTATTCAATACTGCAGAGTAAGCAGCAGAATGCAAAGACTGTAGCAGGTGCTGGTCCCTGTCTATGGAATGTAAATGAGAACGTTAACAGGAGCCTAATTTCCCAAGGCTCCACTGCCCCAGCCAGGACTAGATTAATTTAGTGTTGATGGGCATGGGTTGTGCAGTTTGTAAATGAGGAATAAGTGTGTATGACATTTTGTTTTGTAATTAGTGTTATGCCTCTTGTGTATGGGCAATTCCACGTTAACAGAGTGACAATGAGACTCAGATTTTTCACTTAACAATTTATGTCAAACAAAAAACAATGATTGCATAGTTAAACCATACAACTCTATGCACAAGGACTACTTTTAACAATTTCCACAGAAAATTTTACAAAAAATGTTTTACTTGAAGAACAGTGCAGATGCAAAGTTTGGTAACAGAATGATGCCACAAATGGCCCAAACCGTCATTCTGTTACAAAACTTTGCATCTGCACTGTTCTTCAAGTAAATGTGTTTTTGTTAAATCTTCTGTTGAAATTGTTAAAAGTAGGCCTAGTCCTTGAATTTTGAAAGCATTAATTCCCTATCAACATGTTCCGGTTTTCCATGACCAAGCCTCCTATGCTCAGAGGGGGTTGTTTTGGAATTCAGTCGCTTCATAAGTGTTATAGCTGGAACCATATCTGCCTTAGCTCAGTGTTTTTGGCAGTGAGTAAATCCAATCAAGCCATAATCGTTGGAATGTTCTCTCTCTCAGACTTGATGGGTAAGATGTCTGGGGATATTATTGCTTAATTGCTGTTTTGTATCACTTCTTACATGCACCCACACACGGCACACACACACATAATCTTTGAAGAGTATTAACATGGTTTATTCTTGGGTGTCTAAATCTCAGTCATATCGAACACAGTATCCCATAAAATGTTGATCACAGGTCTAGATGTGATCTTATAGACATATGACCATCACGTCACCATATTATTTAGGCCATAAGCTGCAGATGGTGCAGTCAATGGATTGTCTATCATCAGTGATTCGAAGAAGCTGCTGTCATTAGCGTTGTGCAGTAACTGAGAACAAATGTTGAAGTAAAGCTGTGAAACATGAGCAGCTGAGTATTACCCTGCCCGTTCCCATCAGCTCACAGATCCATATCTCTCCTCTCATTTCAACTCAATTTCACCCCCCTCTTTTCTATGCCATACCAGGGAGGAGGACGGCCTGAATCAAGTGCATATTGTGTCGCAGTCCCGTGGAATAGAGAAGGTTCATTTAGAACACTGATGATGAAAGAAACAAATCCAGAGGCTTCCACATTTTGCATTGTCTGAAATAAATGCGCTTTACCCAGAGAGACTGCAGAATTTAATGTCCTCTGTGCTTCTTTCTACCTCAACCATTTGATGTGCTATGAAAATAGTTTGAGCGTGGGTGGGCAGATTATTCTCTGCTGCACCTGTAAGAGGTTTACAATGCATTTATCATGCTTAGTTTGTACAGTAGGCTAATAGCCAGTAGCCACATTGTTTACCAAATTCCCAAATTAGTTCCATATAAAGGCCATAACTCGATTTGCCTCTGGTCATTTCCATATGAAAGGACCCATGAGCACCAACGTGAAGTTCATAGGAACATGTCAAATTGGATGTCAAATGAAAGCTAAGAGTATATATATTTTCTTATTAAGGCATATGTACATTTTTCAACCATTTTCCATACTACAAGCAAATGCTTTGATTTCTGCTCAAACAGATTGAAAAGGGGTCTTAGAAAACATATACCAGGAAAAAGTCTTAAAAGGTATTAAACACATCAAAACACAATAATGTTTAAGTAAAGACCCTTGCCAACTAATATTAACACTTATATTTAGTTTTGTAGAAATGATTTGCCTTCTCTAAGTTTAAGAAACATTGCCTTGTGCTTGTAATTCTGTTACCAGAAACCCACATATCTTTAAGATGTTTTCAAATTTCTCTCCGGCATAATGAAAGTTTACAGAAGTAACAAGTAAAGGTAGACGTATCAGATAGTTATAGTGTTTTTACTGATATCAATTTTGTTTGAATTATTAAGTGACTAAAACTAGCAATCAGTAACGGAATTTCCGAAATAATCGGTCATGAAATTTCTGCTTTTGAATTGGCTACAATGGCAGGGCTCGACATTAACGTTTGTCCTCTTGTCCGGGACAAGTAAAACAAATAGTCAGTCCTCTTGTCCGGGACAAGTAAAACAAATAGTCAGACAAAAATAATATAGATTTAAATCGCTCCGCCATTTCCGGGTTACTAAAATTCAAATACTTCACCTTCGCCTAATTTCAGTTTATGTGACAAAACAAGCAGTCATTGTGTAGAGAATCATTGTACCATCGAAACGGCTGTGAAATATATTTTCCAAAACCAAAAATATTGTATATTCAGCTGTTTGAAGCTGCTGTACAAAACCGAAAGTAAAAGACGCAGAAACAAAACTTCAGAATGGGAAGCATAGAAATAGCACACACAGAACAAATCTACCGCTTCTTAGACTTGCTTTCAACGGGAATTAAATATCTATAACCCACATTTCTATGTGAATTGCCCAACAAGTTACGTATTACATTTTTAGTCATTTAGCAGACGCTCTTATCCAGAGCGATTTACAGTTAGTGAGTGCATACATTTTTTCATACTGGTCCCCCGTGGGAATCAAACCCACAACCCTGGCATTGCAAGCGCCATGCTCTACCAACTGAGCTACACGTATTGTAGTTTTTTTTATTTTTATCACACAAATCACAATGTCAAACAGTTACTTACTTAGAATTGAATCAGAGGCCAACATTGGAATAATATTTAAGTGTATTTTTCATGTACATACAGTACCAGTCAAAAGTTGACACACCTACTCATTCCAGGGTTTTCTTTATTTTTACTATTTTCTACATTGTAGAATAAAATAACACATGGAATCATGTAGTAATCAAAAAAGTGTTAAACAAATAAAAATATATTTGAGATTCTTCAAAGTAGCCACCCTTTGCCTTGATGACAGCTTTGCACACTCTTGGCATTCTCTCAAGCAGCTTCATGAGGGAGTCACCTGGAATGCATTTCAATTAACAGCTTGTTAAAAGTTAATTTGTGGAATTTCTTTCCTTCTAAATGCATCTGAGCCAATCAGTTGTGTTGTGACAAGGTAGGGGTGATATACAGAAGATAGCCCTATTTGGTAAAAGACTAAGTCCATATTATGGCAAGAACAGCTCAAATAAGCAAAAGAAACGACAGTCCATCATTACTTTAAGACATGAAGGTCAGTCAATCTGGAAAATTTCAAGAACTTTGAAAGGTTCTTCAAGTGCAGTAGCAAAAACCATCAAGCGCTATGATGAAATTGGCTCTCATGAGGACCGCCACAGGAAAGGAAGACCCAGAGTTACCTCTGCTGCAGAGGATACGTTCATTAGAGATACCAGCCTCAGAAGTTGTAGCCCAAATAAATGCTTCACGGAGTTCAAGTAACAGACACATCTCAACATCAACTGTTCAGAGGAGACTGCGTGAATCAGGCCTTCATGGTCGAATTGCTGCAAAGAAACCACTACTAAAGGACACCAATAATAAGAAGAGACTTGCTTGGGCTAAGAAACACGAGCAATGGACATTAGACCGGTGGAAATCTGTCCTTTGGTGTTATGAGTCCACATTTAAGATTTTTGGTTCCAACCGCTGTGTCTTTGTGAGACGCAGAGTACTTGAATGGATTATCTCCGCATGTGTGGTTCCCACCGTGAAGCATGGAGGAGGAGGTGTGATGGTGTGGGGTGCTTTACTGGTGACTGTCTGTGATTTATTTAGAATTCAAGGCACACTTAACCAGCATGGCTACCACAGCATTCTGCAGCGATAAGCCATCCCACCTGGTTTGCGCTTAGTGGGACTATCATTTGTTTTTCAACAGGACAATGACCCAACACACCTCCAGGCTGTGTAAGGGCTATTTGACCAAGAAGGAGAGTGATGGAGTGCTGCATCAGATGACCTGGCCTCCACAATCATCTGACCTCACCCCAATTGAGATGGTTTGGGATGAGTTGGACCGCAGAGTGAAGGAAAAGCAGCCAACAAATGCTCAGCATATGTGGGAACTTCTTCAAGACTGTTGGAAAAGCATTCCAAGTGAAGCTGGTTGAGAGAATGCCAAGAGTGTGCAAAGCTGTCATCAAGGCAAAGGGTGGCTACTTTGATTTGATATGTGTTATATCATAGTTTTGATGTCTTCACTATTATTCTACAATGTAGAAAATTGTAAAAATAAAGAAAAACCCTTGAATGAGTAGGTGTATCCAAACCTTTGACTGGTACTGAAAATAAAAAGTGTGTAGGTGATATGCATTATGGATACAGCCTCATGTCCAAACCGATGCTGATACGAGGGAGGCGGCAGAAAATGTAGCCAAACTTTTTAATGAGACTTTTAATTACATAAATATAGGCTAAACGCCAGTCATGTTTGATAATGATGGTAATTAACATTATCGTCTAAAGACTTGATTCTGTCAATACTCAAGGCATGGTTTGTTCAGATCAAATGGTCACAAGACCAGAGAGTTAAGGACATTGCCTTTTGCGCACCGCACATCACCCAACTTGAATCTGAGCGGAGGCGGTCAGCATTTTGAAACTATTTAACTTGGACGTTGTTCTATTGGTTTTCAAATCCATTTACTTTCGTTGTCCAGCAGCCAAAGGCATAATCCTAGTCATATTAGTAACCCATGCTATTTGATGCGTCTTTAAATCTCCCCCTTCTTAATTTCTAATGGATATTTTCATCTATGACACATGAAATGGCTCGCGCATGCGGTGAGCTTTTGAGAAGGATGTTTTCACGCTAATTGCATTTTGGAACATTCGCACATAGCCTACAGCCATTTGTGCATTGGTGAGCTTATAATATGAAGAAATAAAACTTTATCAACATTTTAAGCTAAACGGTCTGATCTGATGCAATAGCCTTATTGCTTTTTTAAATGTTTTAATGTGCAGTGGTTGTATGAATTTAGGATCTGTCGTACCAAAACTGTCCCAGAGTCTATTTTGAACCATAGACGTATTTGTTATCGTCCCAGGGATGACTGGAAGCCTTAAATTACGAATTGTTTTATAATGACCTAAAAAGTATTTGGTTGTAATTGTAATATTACAACCATCCAGCAGGAGAGCCTTAAAGGGGCAGTGTTGTATTTTGAGACAGGCTTGAATTTGCAAAGAAGCCAATAGGCGGAGTGTAGCCAACATTTTTTCTGATTCTCTCTGGTAAAAATTATAGTAATGCATTTTATTTTGTAAAGTGGTTCCTTGCATCATAGAATAATGTACAATTTGTGTTACAGACCTTTTTTGGGAGAGGGGGACAAGTGACTTGAGCTTTTGGACAAGTAAAGAATCTGTCCTACTTGTCCAAAGTACCAGTGGCAAAAAAAAAAAGACAAGCCCTGAATGGGAAATCATAGTAGTCACAAACCACAGTTGGGTTTGGACAGTACAGCACAGCAAAGTGAAGTACAGTAAAGAAAATAAAAGTTCAGTCGAGTACGGGAAAGTACAGTACTGTAGAGTAGAGGTTTGTACAGTACACAGTAGAGCACACTAGAGTTGGGTACTGTTCTACTGAACTCTACTGTACTGAACTCTACTGTAGTGAACTCTACTCTACTGTGCTGTACTCTACTGCGCTGTACTATACTGAGCTCTACTGTGCTGTACTCTACTGAGCTCTACTGTGCTGTACTTTGATGCCCAAACGTGTGAAACACGTTGATTGGTCCAGACCAACCAATTTGGTCTTGTTTGGGGGCAGAGCCCATTAAAATAATAGCCAGTGTGTAGAATAATACCCAAATATGCAAAGGAGGATATTGCATATTTATACCTTTTGTGTACCTATTTAGGATATATTGCCATGAAGAGAATTACATTTATATCCATAATTATTCATTTCTGTGTAAGACAGATCAGGGACCCATGATGAAATTCCATTACTGCAATTCCGTTACCGGGTGTAAATCCACTTCACTTACTGTAGTTAAATAACCAAAAGAGATTTGTTCAAAGTCAATGTGTCATGTCATAGCTGACTCCCCATTCTTGAATCTTAATTCTGAGTTTTTGGAAAACGTGGACACAAGAAACTGAGGAAGATTTTACCAGAATTCTCTTACCAAACTTTGCATCTGCACAGTTCTTCCAGTAAATGTGTTTTTTTTAAAAAAAATTCTGGGTAAATTGTTCAAAGTAGTCCCTGTGCATAGTTTTATGATTTGTTAAACTTTGAAATCAATGGTTTTTGTTGGCATACATTTTACGTGAAAATCTGAGTCTCAGCGCAATCCCGTTATTGTGGAATTGCCCCTCTATTGTTGCTAGTGTCACAGTGGTAGGCTAGGTTTGGAGCAGATGTGGGTGTAAATAGGCCTACCTCCTGAAGTGTTGTCAAACCTGAGATGAATACCAGCTATCTACACTTTTCTTTTCTTTGCTACACTATCTTCTTCAGCACTCTACGTACAGTGAGGGAAAAAAGTATTTGATCTCCTGCTGATTTTGTACGTTTGCCCACTGACAAAGACATGATCAGTCTATAATTTTAATGGTAGGTTTATTTGAACAGTGAGAGACAGAATAACAACAAAAAAATCCAGAAAAACGCATGTCAAAAATGTTATAAATTGATTTGCATTTTAATGGGGAAATAAGTATTTGACCCCTCTGCAAAACATGACTTAGTACTTGGTGGCAAAACCCTTGTTGGCAATCACAGAGGTCAGACGTTTCTTGTAGTTGGCCACCAGGTTTTCACACATCTCAGGAGGGATTTTGTCCCACTCCTCTTTGCAGATCTTCTCCAAATCATTAAGGTTTTGAGGCTGAAGTTTGGCAAACCCGAACCTTCAGCTCCCTCCACAGATTTTCTATGGGATTAAGGTCCGGAGACTGGCTAGGCCACTCCAGGACCTTAATGTGCTTCTTCTTGAGCCACTCCTTTGTTGCCTTGGCCGTGTGTTTTGGGTCATTGTCATGCTGGAATACCCATCCACGACCCATTTTCAATGCCCTGGCTGAGGGAAGGAGGTTCTCACCCAAGATTTGAAGGTACATGGCCCCGTCCATTGTCCCTTTGATGCGGTGAAGTTGTCCTGTCCCCTTAGCAGAAAAACACCCCCAAAGCATAATGTTTCCACCTCCATGTTTGACGGTGGGGATGGTGTTCTTGGGGTCATAGGCAGCATTCCTCCTCCTCCAAACACGGCGAGTTGAGTTGATGCCAAAGACCTCGATTTTGGTCTCATCTGACCACAACACTTTCACCCAGTTCTCCTCTGAATCATTCAGATGTTCATTGGCAAACTTCAGACGGGCATGTATATGTGCTTTCTTGAGCAGGGGGACCTTGTGGGCGCTGCAGGATTTCAGTCCTTCACGGCGTAGTGTGTTACCAATTGTTTTCTTTGTGACTATGGTCCCAGCTGCCTTGAGATCATTGACAAGATCCTCCCGTGTAGTTCTGGGCTGATTCCTCACCGTTCTCATGATCATTGCAACTCCACGAGGTGAGATCTTGCATGGAGCCCCAGGCCGAGGGAGAGTGACAGTTATTTTGTGTTTCTTCCATTTACGAATAATCGCACAAACTGTTGTCACCTTCTCACCAAGCTGCTTGGCGATGGTCTTGTAGCCCATTCCAGCCTTGTATAGGTCTACAATCTTGTCCCTGACGTCCTTGGAGAGCTCTTTGGTCTTGGCCATGGTGGAGAGTTTGGAATCTGATTGATTGCTTCTGTGGACAGGTGTCTTTTATACAGGTAACAAGCTGAGATTAGGAGCACTCCCTCATTAAAATGCAAATCAATTTCTAAAATTTTTGACATGCGTTTTTCTGGATTTTTTTGTTGTTATTCTGTCTCTCACTGTTCAAATAAACCTACCATTAAAATTATAGACTGATCATTTCTTTGTCAGTGGGCAAACGTACAAAATCAGCAGGGATCAAATACTTTTTTCCCTCACTGTATGGCTCATTGAAGTGAGCCTCTTACAGTTTTCAGCCTGACTGAAATAGACCATCAGAGCCAGAGGCTTTTTTTACTGATTGTTTTACTGGCACTGAAATATTCATGCCAGCGTTTTTGAACAGGCACCACATTCTCCTCTTTCACTGTATTTTGAGCAAGCATCACGAGGCTCTCTTCTTTCAGACACATTTACAGTTGAAGTCGGAAGTTTACATACACCTTAGCCAAATACATTTAAACTCAGTTTTTCACAATTCCTGACATTTAATCCTAGTAAAAATGCCCTGTCGTAGGTCAGTTAGGATCACCACTTTATTTTAAGAATGTGAAATGTCAGAATAATAGTAGAGAGAATTATTTATTTAAGCTTTTATTTCTTTCATCACATTCCCAGTGGGTCAGAAGTTTACATACACTCAATTAGTATTTGGTAGTATCGCCTTTAAATTGTTTAACTTGGGTCAAACGTTTTGGGTAGCCTTCCACAAGCTTCCCACAATAAGTTGGGTGAATTTTGGCCCATTCCTTCTGACAGAGCTGGTTTAACTGAGTCAGGTTTGTAGGCCTCCTTGCTCACACACGCTTTTTCAGTTCTGCCCACAAATGTTCTATAGGATTGAGGTCAGGGCTTTGTGATGGCCACTCCAATACCTTGACTTTGTTGTCCTTAAGCCATTTTGCCACAACTTTGGAAGTATGCTTGGGGTCATTGTCCATTTGGAAGACCCATTTGCGACCAAACTAACTTCTTGACTGATGTCTTGAGATGTTGCTTCAATATACCACATAATTTTCCTTCCTCATGATGCCATCTATTTTGTGAAGTGCACCAGTCCCTCCTGCAGCAAATCACCCCCACAGCATAATGCTGCCACCCCCGTGCTTCACGGTTGGGATGGTGTTCATCGGCTTGCAAGCCTTCCCCTTTTTCCTCCAAACATAACAATGGTCATTATGGCCAAACAGTTCTATTTTTGTTTCATCAGACCAGAGGACATTTCTCCAAAAACTACGATCTTTGTCCCCACGTGCAGTTGCAAACCGTAGTCTGGCTTTTTTATGGCGGTTTTGATGCAGTGGCTTCTTCCTTGCTGAGCGGCCTTAAAGGTTATGTCGATATAGGACTTGTTTTACTGTGGATATAGATACTTTTGTACCTGTTTCCTCCAGCATCTTCACAAGGTCCTTTGTTGTTCTGGGATTGATTTGCACTTTTCGCACCAAAGTACGTTCATCTTTAGGAGACAGAACGCGTCTCCTTCTTGAGCGGTATGACGGCTGCGTGGTCCCATGGTGTTTATACTTGCGTACTATTGTTTGTACAGATGAACTTGGTACCAAATTATGTCAATTAGCCTATCAGAAGCTTCTATAGCCATGACATCATTTTATGGAATTTTCCAAGCTGTTTAAAGGCACAGTCAACTTAGTGTATGTAAACTTCTGACCCACTGGAATTGTGATTAAGTGAAATAATCTGTCTGTAAACAATTATTGGAAAAATTACTTGTCACGCACAAAGTAGATGTCCTAACCGACTTGCCAAAACTATAGTTTGTTAACAAGAAATTTGTGGAGTGGTTGAAAAATGAGTTTTAATGACTCCAATCTAAGTGTATGTAAACTTCTGACTTCAACTGTAGCTATTCTTCGGCTCCCCCAAGGAGGACTTGCTAGGTCCCTTGGGGTAGTCGCTGGTTGCTGCAGGCTAGTTAGTTGAAGATGTGGTAGTGGTGGTGGTGGTAATGGTGATTAAGGAGTGGTTAAGGAGTCTTTTACGTCAGTACCAGTTAAGTGGTAGGCCTATGTGATCAGTGGTTTAGACACACATGCACACACACACACAGAATCCAGAGTTGTTGTTGTAGTGATATCCCCCAAGGCTGGGCTGCTGCTAGTCCAATGGACCTGGGGTGGATGATAGTATCACCGATGGTGAATCTGAAGATCTGAATTGGCTGCTAGCTGGAGGTCTACTAGCCTAAATGGCTAGAGACACACTAGTTTGTGGTTTTTGGAAGCTGTGCAGATTGTGTCCACTTTTTCCACCATTTCTAAAAACCTGTTTTCTCTTTGTCATTATGGGGTATTGTGTGTAGATTGATGAGGGAAAAAAATGCATTTAATCCATTTTAGAATAAGGCTGTAATGTAACAATGTAGAAAAAGTCAATTGGTCTGAATACTTTCCGAATGCACTGTACATAGAATAAACATACGTCTGCTGTAATTTTTGGACATTTTCAGTGGTTGCCTGAAAAAGGCGCTTTATGAGCTGGTCATTGAACATCATTCAGCCCTAGGTCACAATGTGAGAGAGGGTAGGCATGGTGGTTTGACGGTGAGTACCTTGCCACAGCCAGCATATTTGAATTAGGGTTGAATATTTTCACAGTATTTTACACGTTCCATCCCGAGAATTAATCACTTTTCTCCTGGGTAACCCGGTATTTCCCGCAAAAAACGGAAGTGTCATTCAGAAGCATTATAAAGCATATAAATAGGCCTATGTCTGGATTTGAATAGAGCTTTGATTGAAAATTCAAGCCTGATTAAATACATTTTATGAGCCCTACACTTTATGACATATATTGAGCCCAAGCCCAAAAAAGGCAAAATCATTGTGCCGTTATCCAATACATAGGCTATATGATACACTGCACATTACGCACGACAGAAAAACGTAAAAGCACATACAGTGGGGAAAAAAGTATTTAGTCAGCCACCAATTGTGCAAGTTCTCCCACTTAAAAAGATGAGAGAGGCCTGTAATTTTCATCATAGGTACAGGTCAACTATGACAGACAAAGTGAGATTTTTTTTCTCCAGAAAATCACATTGTAGGATTTTTAATGAATTTATTTGCAAATTATGGTGGAAAATAAGTATTTGGTCAATAACAAAAGTTTCTCAGTACTTTGTTATATACCCTTTGTTGGCAATGACACAGGTAAAACGTTTTCTGTATGTCTTCACAAGGTTTTCACACACTGTTGCTGGTATTTTGGCCCATTCCTCCATGCAGATCTCCTCTAGAGCAGTGATGTTTTGGGGCTGTCGCTGGGCAACACAGACTTTCAACTCCCCCCAAAGATTTTCTATGGGGTTGAGATCTGGAGACTGGCTAGGCCACTCCAGGACCTTGAAATGCTTCTTACGAAGCCACTCCTTCGTTGCCCGGGCGGTGTGTTTGGGATCATTGTCATGCTGAAAGACCCAGCCACGTTTCATCTTCAATGCCCTTGCTGATGGAAGGAGGTTTTCACTCAAAATCTCACGATACATGGCCCCATTCATTCTTTCCTTTACACGGATCAGTCGTCCTGGTCCCTTTGCAGAAAAACAGCCCCAAAGCATGATGTTTCCACCCCCATGCTTCACAGTAGGTATGGTGTTCTTTGGATGCAACTCAGCATTCTTTGTCCTCCAAACACGACGAGTTGAGTTTTTACCAAAAAAGTTATATTTTGGTTTCATCTGACCATATGACATTCTCCCAATCCTCTTCTGGATCATCCAAATGCACTCTAGCAAACTTCAGACGGGCCTGGACATGTACTGGCTTAAGCAGGGGGACACGTCTGGCACTGCAGGATTTGAGTCCCTGGCGGCGTAGTGTGTTACTGATGGTAGGCTTTGTTACTTTGGTCCCAGCTCTCTGCAGGTCATTCACTAGGTCCCCCCGTGTGGTTCTGGGATTTTTTATCACCGTTCTTGTGATCATTTTGACCCCACGGGGTGAGATCTTGCGTGGAGCCCCAGATAGAGGGAGATTATCAGTGGTCTTGTATGTCTTCCATTTCCTAATAATTGCTCCCACAGTTGATTTCTTCAAACCAAGCTGCTTACCTATTGCAGATTCAGTCTTCCCAACCTGGTGCAGGTCTACAATTTTGTTTCTGGTGTCCTTTGACAGCTCTTTGGTCTTGGCCATAGTGGAGTTTGGAGTGTGACTGTTTGAGGTTGTGGATAGGTGTCTTTTATACTGATAACAAGTTCAAACAGGTGCCATTAATACAGGTAACGAGTGGAGGACAGAGGAGCCTCTTAAAGAAGAAGTTACAGGTCTGTGAGAGCCAGAAATCTTGCTTGTTTGTAGGTGACCAAATACTTATTTTCCACCATAATTTGCAAATAAATTCATTAAAAATCCTACAATGTGATTTTCTGGAATCTGATTTTCCCCACTGTAGATGTAGCTATGCTCTCTTGGGTAAATAAATTAAACAAGTTCCAGTAGGCTAACCTTTTTGAGTGTGAAATGTATTCTTGAACTGTATTGTATTATACTCTATTATATGGACTGGAATTACGCACCATGTTCAAACCATGATAAAGCAGGGAGAGAACATGCGATTCTGGTGCAGCACATGCAGCCTACAAAGTTACAAGTATAGGCTAGGGAATTAGATTTTAATTTGTCATAATATTTCCCCTAATGTTATTAGCCTACCTCCTCTTTCTCACTCTAGTGTTGCATCATTCCTTCCTTGCTTTCAACAGTTAAATGAAATACGTTTCGTATTCCTTATCTTCATCATTCTAATGACATGCTTGAATAATATACACTGCTCAAAAAAATAAAGGGAACACTAAAATAACACATCCTAGATCTGAATGAATGAAATAATCTTATTAAATACTTTTTTCTTTACATAGTTGAATGTGCTGACAACAAAATCACACAAAAATTATCAATGGAAATCAAATGTATCAACCCATGGAGGTCTGGATTTGGAGTCACCCTCAAAATTAAAGTGGATAACCACACTACAGGCTGATCCAACTTTGATCTAATGTCCTTAAAACAAGTCAAAATGAGGCTCAGTAGTGTGTGTGGCCCCCACGTGCCTGTATGACCTCCCTACAACGCCTGGGCATGCTCCTGATGAGGTGGCGGATGGTCTCCTGAGGGATCTTTTCCCAGACCTGGACTAAAGCATCCACCAACTCCTGGACAGTCTGTGGTGCAACGTGGCGTTGGTGGATGGAGCGAGACATGATGTCCCAGATGTGCTCAATTGGATTCAGGTCTGGGGAACGGGCGGGCCAGTCCATAGCATCAATGCCTTCCTCTTGCAGGAACTGCTGACACACTCCAGCCACATGAGGTCTAGCATTGTCTTGCATTAGGAGGAACCCAGGGCCAACCGCACCAGCATATGGTCTCACAAGGGGTCTGAGGATCTCATCTCGGTACCTAATGGCAGTCAGGCTACCTCTGGCGAGCACATGGAGGGCTGTGCGGCTCCCCAAAGAAATGCCACCCCACACCATGACTAACCCACCGCCAAACCGGTCATGCTGGAGGATATTGCAGGCAGCATAACGTTCTCAACGACGTCTCCAGACTCTGTCACGTCTGTCACATGTGCTCAGTGTGAACCTGCTTTCATCTGTGAAGAGCACAGGGCGCCAGTGGCGAATTTGCCAATCTTGGTGTTCTCTGGCAAATGCCAAACGTCCTGCACAGTGTTGAGCTGTAAGCACAACCCCCACCTGTGGACGTCGGGCCCTCATACCACCCTCATGGAGTCTGTTTCTGACTGTTTGAGCAGACACATGCACATTTGTGGCCTGCTGGAGGTCATTTTGCAGGGCTCTGGCAGTGCTCCTTCTGCTCCTCCTTGCACAAAGGCGGAGGTAGCAGTCCTTCTGCTGGGTTGTTGCCCTCCTACGGCCTCCTCCACGTCTCCTGATGTACTGGCCTGTCTCCTGGTAGCGCCTCCATGCTCTGGACACTACGCTGACAGACACAGCAAACCTTCTTGCCACAGCTCGCATTGATGTGCCATCCTGGATGAGCTGCACTACCTGAGCCACTTGTGTGGGTTGTAGACTCCGTCTCATGCTACCACTAGAATGAAAGCACCGCCAGCATTCAAAAGCCAGGAAGCATAAGAACTGAGAAGTGGTCTGTGGTCACCACCTGCAAAACCAGTCCTTTATTGGGGGTGTCTTGCTAATTGCCTATAATTTCCACCTGTTGTCTATTCCATTTGCACAACAGCATGTGACATTTATTGTCAATCAGTGTTGCTTCCTAAGTGGACAGTTTGATTTCACAGAAGTGTGATTGACTTGGAGTTACATTGTGTTGTTTAAGTGTTCCCTTTATTTTTTTGAGCAGTGTAGGAGTAGAATAAGATGCAGACGGCTTTCACTTCTCTTCACAAGGATTGAATGGTTATGGGTCTGAATAAATAACTGCTATAGCCTACCGCCATCGCACGTTCGCTCTTCTTTCAAAGTACCCTTGAGTTCTATTGGCTGCTGTATTTAACATTCAGCAAACAAGAGCTTGCGTCCCTCTTCAAATAGTCAGTCTATTGGTCTATATGTCCAGCAAGCTATTCTACTCTAGCTTTTCCTGCATGGGACTCCAAGAGCTAAGGAGCCTTTTCTACAGAGAGAGGCCAGTGGAGCACAGGTGCGTGTTTTGCAAATGTATTACAAATAAAAAACAGAAATACCTTATTTACATAAGTATTCAGACCTTTTGCTATGTTTCTCGAAATTGAGCTCCGGTGCATCCTGTTTCCATTGATCGTCCTTGAGATGTTTCAACAACTTGATTTAGAGTCCACCTGTGGTAAATTCAATTGATTGGACATGATTTGGAAAGGCACACACCTTTCTATAAAAGATCCCACAGTTGACAGTGCATGTCTTGGTAAATCTTGGTAACCGGGTTCCCGCCATTCAACCCTAATTTTAATAAGTAAATAATCAATAGTACACTTCAATCAAGCAGCCCTGTCCTCATCACATTATCACTTAGTTAATGTTAGCTGGCTGGCTAGCTAGCAATCTGTGCTACTTACAGTGCCTTCAGAAAGTATTCAGACCCCTTGACTTATTCCACATTTTATTACGTTACAGCCTTATTCTAAAATTGATTCCTCTTTAAGGAATACCTGGGATAGGATAAAGTAATCCTTCTACCCCCCCCCCCCACCCCAAAAAAATAATAAAAAAATAAATAATAATAATTGTAAAGTGGTTATCCCACTGGCTATAGGGTGAATGCACCAATTTGTAAGTCGCTCTGGATAAGAGCGTCTGCTAAATGACGTAAATGTAAAATGTAAATGTAAAACATTTTCAGCAATCTACACACAATACCCTATAATGACGAAGCAAAAACAGGCACACACCTGTCAATATAAGGTCCCACAGTTGACAGAGCAAAAACCAAGCCATGAGGTCGAAGGAATTGTCTGTAGAGCTCCGAGACAGGATTGTGTCGAGGCACAGATCTGGGGAAGGGTACCAAAAAATATCTGTAGCATTGAGGATCCCCAAGAACACAGTGGCCTCCATATTCTTAAATGGAAGAAGTTTGGAACCACTAAGACTCTTCCTAGAGCTGGCCGCCCGGCCAAACTGAGAAATCGGGGGAGAAGGGCCTTGGTCAAGGAGGTGACCAAGAACCTGATGGTCACTCTGACAGAGCTCTATAGTTCCTCTGTGGAGATGGGAGAACCTTCCAGAAGGACAACCATCTCTGCAGCACTCCACCAATCAGGCCTTTGTGGTAGAGTGGCCAGACGGAAGCCACTCCTCAGTAAATGGCACATGACAGCCCACTGGAAGTCTGCCAAAAGGCACCTAAAGACTCTCAGACCATGAGAAACAAGATTTTCTGGTCTGATGAAACCAAGATTGAACTCTTTGGCCTGAATGCCAAGCGTCATGTCTGGAGGAAACCTGGCACTATCCCTACCGTGAAGCATGGTGGTGGCAGCATCATGCTGTTGGGATGTTATTCAGCGGCAGGGACTGGGAGACTAGTCAGGATTGAGGCAAAGATGAACGGAGCACAGTACAGAGAGATCCTTGATGAAAACCTGCTCCAGAGCGCTCAGGATCTCAGACTGGGGTGAATGTTCACCTTCCAACAAGACAACGACCCTAAACACACAGCCAAGACAACGCAGGACTGGCTTCGGGGCAAGTCTCTGAATGTCCTTGAGTGGCCCAGCCAGAGCTCGGACTTGAACCTGATCTAACATCTCTGGAGAGACCTGAAAATAGCTGTGCAGCGACGCTCTCCATCCAACCTGACAGAGCTTGAGAGGATCTGCAGAGAAGAATGGAGAAACTCCCCAAAAAGAGGTGTGCCAAGCTTGTAGCGTCATACCCAAGAAGACTCGAGGCTGTAATCGCTGCAAATGTGCTTCAACAAAGTACTGAGTAAAGGGTCTGAATACTTATATAAATGTAATATTTCCGTTGTTTATTTTGAATAAATTAGCAATAATTTCAAAAAACCTGTTTTGCTTTGTCATTATGAGGTATTGTGTGTACAGTCGTGGTCAAAAGTTTTGAGAATGACACAAATATTAATTTTCACAAAGTCTGCTGCCTCAGTTTTTATGATGCCAATTTCAATATACTCCAGAATGTTGTGAAGAGTGATCAGATGAATTGCAATTAATTGCAAAGTCCCTCTTAGCCATGAAAATGAACTTAATCCCCCCCAAAAAATTCCACTGCATTTCAGCCCTGCCACAAAAGGACCAGCTGACATCATGTCAGTGATTCTCTTGTTAACACAGGTGAGAGTGTTGACAAGGACAAGGCTGGAGATCACTCTGTCATGCTGATTGAGTTAGAATAACAGACTGGAAGCTTTAAAAGGAGGGTGGTGCTTGAAATCATTGTTCTTCCTCTGTTAACCAAGGTTACCTGCAAGGAAACATGTGCCGTCATCATTGCTTTGCACAAAAAGGGCTTCACAGGCAAGGAAATTGCTGCTAGTAAGATTGCACCTAAATCAGCCATTTATCGGATCATCAAGAACTTCAAGGAGAGAGGTTCAATTGTTGTGAAGAAGGCTTCAGGGCGCCCAAGAAAGTCCAGCAAGCACCAGGACCGTCTCCTAAAGTTGATTCAGCTGCGGGATCGGGGCAGCACCAGTGCAGAGCTTGCTCAGGAATGGCAGCAGGCAGGTGTGAGTGCATCTGCACGCACAATGAGGCAAAGACTTTTGGAGGATGGCCTGGTGTCAAGAAGGGCAGCGAGGAAGCCACTTCTCTCCAGGAAATACATCAGGGACAGACTGATATTCTGCAAAAGGTACAGGGATTGGACTGCTGAGTACTGGGGTAAAGTCATTTTCTCTGATGAATCCCCTTTCCGATTGTTTGGGGCATCCGGAAAACACCTTGTCCGGAGAAGACAAGGTGAGCGCTACCATCAGTCCTGTGTCATGCCAACAGTAAAGCATCCTGAGACCATTGTGGGGTTGCTTCTCAGCCAAGGGAGTGGGCTCACTCACAATTTTGCCTAAGAACACAGCCATGAATAAAGAATGGTACCAACACATCCTCCGAGAGCAACTTCTCCCAACCATCCAAGAACAGTTTGGTGACAAACAATGCCTTTTCCAGCATGATGGAGCACCTTGCCATAAGGCAAAAGTGATAACTAAGTGGCTCGGGGAACAATACATCGACATTTTGGGTCCATGGCCAGGAAACTCCCCAGACCTTAATCCCATTGAGAACTTGTGGTCAATCCTCAAGAGGCGGGTGGACAAACAAAAACCCACAAATTCTGACAAACTTCAAGCATTGATTATGCAAGAATGGGCTGCCATCAGTCAGGATGTGGCCCAGAAGTTAATTGACAGCATGCCAGGGCGGATTGCAGAGGTCTTGAAAAAGAAGGGTCAACACTGCAAATATTGACTCTTTGCATAAACTTAATGTAATTGTCAATAAAAGCCTTTGACACTTATGGAATGCTTGTAATTATACTTCAGTATACCATAGTAACATCTGACAAAAATATCTCATAACACTGAAGCAGCGAACTTTGTGAAGACCAAAACATTTGACCACGACTGTATTCCCCTCATGGCAGCTTCTTGTCATTGTTGCTAGCTATCTGACGGTCCAGAATCATAACAACACACATACTCCTGCGTTGTCAGCTAACCCGTCTATAGTTTTGGCAAGTTTAAATGAAGACTTCTAAAACAATGACAAACCTTTTCCGGTCGCACTGCCTGCCTGTTTACTATGTGAGTGTGTTTTTACTCTCTGAACTTCAGTCAGAACCTTACATTTTTAAAAAGAGGGTTATGTGTCAGACTCTGTCCCTTTGTCTCATGCTGTGCTCACCATCTGCTGTTGTAGAGGTTTTCAAAGTCATTAAAAAGTCATCAGTGTGGCTTACTTTTAATTATCCCTGTAAAATCACCTAGCCTCTCCATTCAGGTTGAGATAATGACACTCATAATGTGATCGCGGATCTAAATTGAAAATGTAAAACAAGGAAGGCTCTGATGAATAGAGGGGCATAGCTTGTATTCTAGTTGTTAGGTCAGAATGTCAGATAATATCTATGATTACATTTTTGTTACCCATAATAACAAATAAATAACTCACTTGATCTTTCTTTTTTGAGAAATACCTAGGCTATATATTTGGTTGCAATCGATAACATACATCTGCTTTTTTGGTTGATGTTGGCTGTTTGTAGTTATGGCTGGACATATGCCAGTGTGATAAATGCTTATCATTTCTATCCCATCTCCTTTTATTCCTCCCACAGCTGTGCTGATTTACCTGTATCTCTGCCACGTGGGACACGAGCTAGCTGATGGGTCAGAGGTGACTGCACGAGGAGGCGGAGTTAGGGTCCCCTGGTCCTAACCTAGACCACACCCAGTCACACTCCTAGACCAGAGAGGTCTGTGGTCCTTGCCTCTCCTCTAGAGATGGTGAGGTGTGTGTGTGTGTGTGTGTGTGTGTGTGTGAGAGAGAGAGAGAGAGCATCTGGCTGAGTGCGAGGATGTCTGTCCAAGTAGGTTGTTTGTCTGTGGCTATATTGTATGTTTGGGTCTGACTGTCTGTTTATGTGTCTGTATGTCAGATCTTGAATAAAGACGGGTTGTTTGAGAGGAGAAAGAGAAATATATAGGAGATGTGTACTGTATGTGTTGAGGTTGTTGATGTGCTCCCCTCTCTCTGATATAGAGGTGTGAATTCCCTGGTGGTACAGAAAGAGATTAGCTAGGTCGTGATAAATGACCCACCTCCAGCTCTGAGGACTTGAGCCTCCCCTCCTCAGTCTCCACACACTAGCCTATGAATTATTCAACCCTATCATAAATAACCCACTGTAATGAGTGATGCCTACACACTGCACACAGAGAGGGAGGGAGGGAAGAGAGATAGAGAAAGGAAAGTGAGACTGACCTTGAGCTCAAAGCTCCACATGGTGCTCTCTCTGTACTGTGTACAGTTGGGCTTGCTAAACAGCACACATTTGCTGATACAGCTGATTTGTAGGCAAGCACACACTGGCTTCGTAAGTAGGACAAATGGAAATTCGCAGCAGCACTGGTTGCTAGGAGGTGCAGCGTAAGATGGCATGTCTGACACCAAGAAAAGTCCTTACTGCAACTGGCCAACTCATTTGTCTTTAGAATATTGACAAAGGATCACATGTTCTGAATGACTCATTATTTGTTTTTCCTTCCTCTCAGAGGTCCATCCGATCGTTTGCCAACGACGACTGCCACGTCATGGCCAAGCATGCCGACATCTACCCTTCGCCAGAGGAGCTGGAGGCGGTCCAGAAGCTGGTGTCCACCGTGGAATGTGCCCTCAAACAGGTGTCTGACTGGATGGACAACCTCAACGCATCCCTAAGCAAGGCCCCGACCACCACCACCACCGACGTCAATGCTGCTGGAGACTCTACCGGCACCCACGGCAGCACAAAGTGAGTTCTCTTCTACAATGTCACAAAGGCTTGAGGTACTTTATATTTAGTGTTTCTTAATCCTGGTCCTGGGGACCCAAAAGGGTGCACATTTTAGTTTTTGGCCTAGCAATATACACCTGATTCCATTTCTCTACATAGTAGGTTTTAACAAAGCAGTTATACAGTTACTGCTTCCTCTGTTCTGGTGAAAATGTGTAGACTACATAAATGTTATTTCGACATGTGACAAGAGTGTCTGAAAACAAAATATTTTAGTTTATAACTCTTCAGTTCTCTGTTAATGGCGTCCTTAGAAACTAGTGGCGCAGTGGTCTAAGGCACTGCATCGCAGTGCTAACTGTGCCACTAGAGATCCTGGTTCGAATCCAGGCTCTGTCGCAGCCGGCCGCGACCGGGAGACTCATGGGCGGCGCACAATTGGCCCAGCGTCGTCCAGGGTAGGGGAGGGAATGGCCGGCAGGGATGTAGCTCAGTTGATAGAGCATGGCGTTTGCAACGCCAGGGTTGTGGGTTCGATTCCCACGGGGGGCCAGTATAAAACAATATGTATTCACTAACTGTAAGTCGCTCTGGATAAGAGCGTCTGCTAAATGACTACTGCACTGCTCTGTCTTCAACAGGCCCCAGAGTGTGTCGATCCTGTGTGGGGTGATGCGGGTGGGTCTTGTGGCTAAGGGCCTCCTGGTTAAAGGAGACTTGGACTTGGAGCTGGTCCTGATGTGCAGAGACAAACCAACCAAACTACTTCTGTACACTGTTAGTGCCAACCTGCCCTTGCAACTACAGGTCAGTTTTTACTCAAACATTTTACATGAGCAAAATAACCGTAACATTTTAAAATTAATGGGATGGCACATTATCCAAGGTGAGTTCCGAATACCACGTAATGTAGTGCAGACTAGAGGTTGACACGGGAGTGAAAATTAATTCCTGTCCCGTACTGTCCTTATCCCGCAACAGTTCTATAACCCCTGAACTTTCCTGTCTCGTCCCGATAAAAATCCCTCCCGTCCTGTGCTCATTTGTAGGCGCAGAAATCAGAAATAACTTCCTCCGTTAGCTGCTTGTCTGTCTGTCCCCCGCTCTGCATGCAGAATTGCACAAGTGGAAACCAAGACTGTTCTCAGGGCAGGCCTGGTTGTAGCTAGATATGTTTGAGTTGTGTCGGGGACAATTTTAGCTAACCCTAACCCTTTTCCTGACCTTAACCTAATTCTCCTAACATGCCACGTTAATTCTCCTAACATGGTGGGTAAGTGCTCCTAACCTGCTAGAAAAAGTCACTGCTAGTCAAAACCGGCAGACCTGCCCTGAGACCAGTCTGAGTATCCACTAATGCGTAGCCATAGCAACTGCTCCATTTGGCTGCTGCTCCACGCTCCCGAGACAGTTGCCTGCACAGTGCACACACAGCTGATAACAACTACATTACGGGATTTTGGCAATGAAGACAGCCCTTCTACCAGAGTCGGATGAACTCATATATAAATAAACTCATAGATATAAACATGTGCAATTGTGTATGTCTCAGCGTGCATCTGAGGTAAAGTAGTGACTGGCTACAACTGGAGCGAGGCGTGCTAAAGTGAGCTGACGGAAGGGGGAGGGGATTAAATAGAATTTTTATTTTGTAATTCGTTTTATTAAGTAAACCTTATTAGGCCTAAATTTTTTTATTTTATTTTTTTAATGAAATGCTCCACACATTACATACAATACCAGTCAAAAGTTTGGACACACCTACTCATTCAAGGGTTTTTCTTTATTTAATTTTTTTTTTTACATTGCAGAATAATAGTGAAAACTATGAAATAACACATATGGAATCATGTAGTAACCAAAAAAGTGTTAAACAAATCAAAATATATTTTATATTTGAGATTCTTCAAAGTAGCCACCCTTTGCCTTGACAGCTTTGCGCACTCTTGGCATTCTCTCAACCAGCTTCATGAGGTAGTCACCTGGAATGCATTTAAATTAACAGGTGTGCCTTCTTAAAAGTTAATTTGTGGAATTTCTTTCCTTCTTCATGTGTTTGAGCCAATCAGTTGTGTTGTGACAAGGTAGGGGGGTATACAGACGATAGCCCTATTTGGTAAAAGACCAAGTCCATGTTATGGCAAGAACAGCTCAAATAAGAAAAGAGAAACGACAGTCCATCATTACTTTAAGACATGAAGGTCAGTCAATACGGAACATTTCAAGAACTTTTAAAAGTTTCTTCAAGTGCAGTCGCAAAAACCATCAAGCGCTATGATGAAACTGGCTCTAATGAGGACCGCCACATAAATGGAAGACCCAGAGTTACCTCTGCTGCAGAGGATAAGTTCATTAGAGTTACCAGCCTCAGAAATTGCAGCCCAAATAAATGCTTCACAGAGTTCAAGTAACAGACACATCTCAAGTCCAAAATTTGTCCAAATATGAGATTTTTGGTTCCAACCGCTGTCTTTGTGAGACGCAGAGTACTTGAACGGATTATCTCCGCATGTGTGGTTCCCACCGTGAAGCATGGAGGAGGAGGTGTGATGGTGTGGTGTGCTTTACTGGTGACTGTCTGTGATTTATTTAGAATTCAAGGCACACTTAACCAGCATGGCTACCACAGCATTCTGCAGCGATACGCCATCCCATCTGGTTTGCACTTAGTGGGACTATCATTTGTTTTTCAACAGGACAATGGCCCAACACACCTCCAGGTTGTGTAAGGGCTATTTGACCAAGAAGGAGAGTGATGGAGTGCTGCATCAGATGACCTGGCCTCCACAATCCCCGACCTCAACCAAATTGAGATTGTTTGGGATGAGTTGGACCGCAGAGTGCAGGAAAAGCAGCCAACAAGTGCTCAGCATATGTGGGAACTCCTTCAAGACTGTTGGAAAAGCATTCCAGGGGAAGCTGGTTGAGAGAATGCCAAGAGTGTTCAAAGTTGTCATCAAGGCAAAGGGTGGCTATTTGAAGAATCTCAAATGTAAAATATATTTTGATTTGTTTAAAACTTTTTTGGTTACTATATGATTCCATATGTATTATTTCATAGTTCTGATGTCTTCACTATTATTCAACAATGTAAAAAATTGTAAAAATAAAGAAAAACCCTTGAATGAGTAGGTTTGTCCAAACTTTTGACTGGTACTGTATTTCTACCCGTCCCCTCCCCCAAACCTCAGTTTATAACTATTCCTGTACTGCCTGCTCCTGTGGACTGTTGATTCTGGACTATCCCGAACTTGACTCTAGAACTTGAATCTCATTCCTGCCGGAATCCCGCGGGACCCGCAAGACCCGCGGGAGTCCTGTTCCCGTGTCAACCTCTTGTGCAGACCTGAGCGTACCACAGCTCTTTTCTGTAGTGTAGTGCAGAAAAGACTACATCCACCACTGCTTTCTGTAGTGCAGAGCTGACTACTGTACATGGTCTCCCTGTGCTCCCTCTCTCCCTCATTATCACCGAGTTAATTACCGCTCGAGTCTGCTGTGCAGGTTATCATCAAGGGACGATTCCATTTGCACCTCTCGGCTTTTCAGCGAAGGAGGTGGAGTGAGGTTGACACAGAAGGGGAGAGATGAAGCATTATTCAAAGCAACTAACTGCTAGACTAGAGAATACACCTGAATCTTTCTCCCTGTGAACATGATCACTACAAAACTGGAAAGACAATAAAATGCCATGCATAGAAAATGATATTGGAAGTTTTGTTATGATGCCTATGAAGATTAAACATGTTCTGATAATTTAAATTGTAGTAATATAATAGTGTGTAATGTGAATGTGTTGAACATGTTGTGTGCATGCCACAGCTAGCTTATGATCTGCCTCAACCCTCATTGGTTGCCCTTGCAGACGCTGACAGAGGACAAGTACGAGGTACGGTCGAGCGTGTCGGAGTCAGCCATCTGGGTGGTCAACGTCAACGACCCCAAATTCTCCCTGAAGGTCACCCTGTCCTCACTGGCCATGAGAGATGAACACACTGCCATAGACCAAGGTATTTACCCCTCTGTCAGTCCTCCAATGAGAAAAATATGTTTATTTAACCTTTTGAAGGATTTAATTAGTTGAATGTATGATTTTATCTGACAATTAAAATAAACATAAAGCTGCTCCAGCTGAAGACAACATAATATACCTTTAAAATCTATCAACTTATACTTTTAAAATCTATCAGTAAAACCTGAACCCTTATTTCCATTGTGGTCATTAAATGAACAAGGCAGGGTTAAAATCAAATCAAATCAAATTGTATTTGTCACATACACGTGTTTAGCAGATGTTATAGCGGGTGTAGCGAAATGCTTGTGCTTCTAGCTCCGACAGTGCAGTAATATCTAACAATTTCACAACATATACCCAATACACACAAAACTAGTAAGGAATGGGATTTAAGAATATATACATATATGGACAAGCAATGACAGAGCGGCATGGACTAAGATACAGTACAATATTATAGAATAGAATGCAGTATATACATATGAGATGAGTAGTGCAAGATATGTAAACATTATTAAAGTGACTAGTGTTCAATTTCTTAAAGTGGCCAGTGATTTCAATAGGCAGCAGCAGCCTCTAATGTGCTAGTGATGGCTATTTAACAGTCTGATGGCCTTGAGATAGAAGCTGTTTTTCATTCTCTCGGTCCCAGCTTTGATGCACCTGTACTGACCTCGCCTTCTGGATGATAGCGGGATGAACAGGCAGTGGCTCGGGTGGTTGATGTCCTTGATGATATTTTTGGCCTTCCTGTGACATCGGGTGTTGTATGTGTCTTGGAGGGCGGGTAGTTTGCCCCCGGTAATGCGTTCGGCAGACCGCACCACCCTCTGGAGAGCCCTGCGGTTGTGGGCGGTGCAGTTGCCGTACCAGGCGGTGATACAGCCCGACAGGATGCTCTCAATTGTGAATCTGTAAAAGTTTGTGAGGGTTTTAGGTGCTAAGCCACATTTCTTCAGCCTCCTGAGGTTGAAGAGGCTCTGTTGCGCCTTCTTCACCACACTGTCTGCGTGGGTGGACAATTTCAGTTTGTCGGTGATGTGTACGCCAAGGAAGCTTTCCACCTTCTACACTGCGGTCCCGTCGATGTGGATAGGGGGGTGCACCCTCTGCTGTTTCCTGAAGTCCACGATCATCTCCTTTGTTTTGTTGATGTTGAGTGAGAGGTTATTTGCCTGGCACCACACTCCCAGAGCCCTCACCTCCTCCCTGTAGGCGGTCTCGTCATTGTTGGTAATCAGGCCTACTACTGTTGTGTCGTCTGCAAACTTGATGATTGAGTTGGAGGCGTGCTTGGCCACGCAGTCATGGGTGAACAGGGAGTACAGGAGGGGGCTGAGCACTCTTGTGGGACCCCAGTGTTGAGGATCAGCGACGTGGAGATGTTGTTTCCTACCTGCACCACCTGGGGGCGGCCAGTCAGGAAGTCCAGGACCCAGTTGCACAGGGCGGGGTTCAGACCCAGGGCCTCGAGCTTAATGATGAGCTTGGAGGGTACTATGGTGTTGAATGCTGAACTATAGTCAGTGAACAGCATTCTTACATGGGTATTCCTCTTGTCCAGATGGGATAGTGCAGTGTGATGGCGATTGCATCATCTATGGATCTATTGGGGCGGTAAGCAAATTGAAGTGGGTCTAGGGTGACAGGTAAGGTAGAGGTGATATGATCCTTGACTAGTCTCTCAAAGCACTTCATGATGACAGAGGTGAGTGCTACAGGGCGATAGTCATTTAGTTCAGTTACCTTTGCTTTCTTGGGTACAGGAACAATGGTGGCCCTCTTGAAGCATGTGGGAACAGCAGACTGGGAAAGGGAGAGATTGAATATGTCCATAAACACACCAGCCAGCTGGTCTGCGCATGCTCTGAGGACGCGGCAATGGATGCCGTCTGGGCCGGCAGCCTTGCGGGGGTTAACATGTTTAAATGTCTTAATCACGTCGGACATGGAGAAGGAGAGGCCACAGTCCTTGGTAATGGGCCTCGTCTGTGGCACTGTGTTATCCTCAAAGCGGGCGAAGAATCTGTTTAGCTTGTCTGGAAGCGAGACGTCTGTGTCGGCGACGTGGCTGGTTTTATTTTTGTAGTCCGTGATTGTCTTTAAATCCTGCCACATACGTCTCGTGTCTGAGCCATTGAATTGCGACTCCACTTTGTCTCTATACTGATGTTTTGCCAGTTTAATTGCCTTGCGGAGTGAGTAGCTACACTGTTTGTATTCTGCCATATTCCCAGTCACCTTGCCATTGTTGAATGCGGTGGTTCGCGCTTTTAGATTTGCGCGAATGCTGCCGTCTATCCACGGTTTCTGGTTAGGGT